>NC_139004.1:23773624-24373624 GCF_964374135.1 Grampus griseus
ACCCGTACGCTAACACTAACCCGCGCCCTCACACGTACGCTCCCCCTAAAGCGTTGTCGAACCCTCAATTGCACCCTAAGCCGTCCCCGTCCCCTAAACCTAACCCTAGTCCGAACCCTAGCCCTAACCCTTCCCCGAAGCCTGACCCTCACCCGTTCCTTAATCCTAACCCGTACGCTAACACTAACCCGCGCCCTCACACGTACGCTCCCCCTAAAGCGTTGTCGTACCCTCACCTGGACCCTAAACCCTCCCCGTCCCCTAACCCTAACCCTAGCCCGAACCCTAACCCTAACCCTTCCCCGAAGCCTGACCCTCACCCGTCCCCTAATCCTAACCCGTACGCTAACACTAACCCGCGCCCTCTCACGTACGCTCCCCCTAAAGCGTTGTCGTACCCTCACCTGGACCCTAAACCCTCCCCGTCCCCTAACCCTAACCCTAGCCCGAACCCTAACCCTAACCCTTCCCCGAAGCCTGACCCTCACCCGTCCCCTAATCCTAACCCGTACGCTAACACTAACCCGTGCCCTCACACGTACGCTCCCCCTAAAGCGTTGTCGTACCCTCACCTGGACCCTAAACCGTCCCCGTCCCCTAAGCCTAACCCTAGCCCGAACTCTAACCCTAACCCTTCCCCGAAGCCTGACCCTCACCCGTCCCCTAATCCTAACCCGTACGCTAACACTAACCCGCGCCCTCACACGTACGCTCCCCCTAAAGCGTTGTCGTACCCTCACCTGGACCCTAAACCGTCCCCGTCCCCTAACCCTAACCCTAGCCCGAACCCTAACCCTAACCCTTCCCCGAAGCCTGACCCTCACCCGTCACCTAATCATAACCCGTACGCTAACACGAACCCGCGCCCTCACACGTACGCTCCCCCTAAAGCGTTGTCGTACCCTCACCTGGACCCTAAACCGTCCCCGTCCTCTAACCCTAACCCTAGCCCGAACCCTAACCCTAACCCTTCCCCGAAGCCTGACCCTCACCCGTCCCCTAATCCTAACCCGTACGCTAAAACTAACCCGGGCCCTCACATGTACGCTCCCCCTAAAGCGTTGTCGTACCCTCACCTGCACCCTAAGCCGTCCCCGTCCCCTAACCCTAACCCTAGCCCGAACCCTAACCCTAACCCTTCCCCGAAGCCTGACCCTCACGCGTCCCCTAATCCTAACCCGTACGCTAACACTAACCCGCGCCCTCACACGTACGCTCCCCCTAAAGCGTTGTCGTACCCTCACCTGGACCCTAAACCCTCCCCGTCCCCTAACCCTAACCCTAGCCCAAACCCTAACCCTAACACTTCCGCGAAGCCTGACCCTCACCCGTCCCCTAATCCTAACCTGTACGCTAAAACTAACCCGCGCCCTCACACGTACGCTCCCCCTAAAGCGTTGTCGTACCCTCACCTGGACCCTAAACTCTCCCCGTCCCCTAACCCTAACCCTAGCCCGAACCCTAACCCTAACCCTTCCCCGAAGCCTGACCCTCACCCGTCCCCTAATCCTAACCCGTACGCTAAAACTAACCCGGGCCCTCACACGTACGCTCCCCCTAAAGCGTTGTCGTACCCTCACCTGCACCCTAAGCCGTCCCCGTCCCCTAACCCTAACCCTAGCCCGAACCCTAACCCTAACACTTCCCCGAAGCCTGACCCTCACCCGTCCCCTAATCCTAACCCGTACGCTAACACTAACCCGCGCCCTCACACGTACGCTGCCCTTAAAGCGTTGTCGTACCCTCACCTGGACCCTAAACCCTCCCCGTCCCCTAACCCTAACCCTAGCCCGAACCCTAACCCTAACCCTTCCCCGAAGCCTAACCCTCACCCGTCCCCTAATCCTAACCCGTACGCTAACACTAACCCGCGCCCTCACACGTACGCTCCCCCAAAGCGTTGTCGTACCCTCACCTGGACCCTAAACCCTCCCCGTCCCCTAACCCTAACCCTAGCCCGAACCCTAACCCTAACCCTTCCCCGAAGCCTGACCCTCACCCGTCCCCTAATCCTAACCCGTACGCTAACACTAACCCGCGCCCTCACACATACGCTCCCCCAAAGCGTTGTCGTACCCTCACCTGGACACTAAACCGTCCCTGTCCCCTAACCCTAACCCTAGCCCGAACCCTAACCCTAACCCTTCCCCGAAGCCTGACCCTCACCCGTCCCATAATCCTAACCCGTACGCTAACACTAACCCGCGCCCTCACACGTACGCTCCCCCTAAAGCGTTGTCGTACCCTCACCTGGACCCTAAACCGTCCCCGTCCCCTAAGCCTAACCCTAGCCCGAACCCTAACCCTAAACCTTCCCCGAAGCCTGACCCTCACCCGTCCCCTAATCCTAACCCGTACGCTAACACTAACCTGCGCCCTCACACATACGCTCCACCAAAGCGTTGTCGTACCCTCACCTGGACACTAAACCGTCCCCGTCCCCTAACCCTAACCCTAGCCCGAACCCTAACCCTAACCCTTCCCCGAAGCCTGACCCTCACCCGTCCCCTAATCCTAACCCGTACGCTAACACTAACCCGCGCCCTCACACGTACGCTCCCCCTAAAGCGTTGTCGTACCCTCACCTGGACCCTAAACCCTCCGCGTCCCCTAACCCTAACGCTAGCCCGAAACCTAACCCTAACCCTTCCCCGAAGCCTGACCCTCACCCGTCCCCTAATCCTAACCCGTACGCTAACACTAACCCACGCCCTCACACGTACGCTCCCCCTAAAGCGTTGTCGTACCCTCACATGGACCCTAAACCCTCCCCGTCCCCTAACCCTAACCCTAGCCCGAACCCTAACCCTAACCCTTCCCCGAAGCCTGACCCTCACCCGTCCCCTAATCCTAACCCGTACGCTAACACTAACCCGCGCCCTCACACGTACGCTCCCCCTAAAGCGTTGTCGAACCCTCAATTGCACCCTAAGCCGTCCCCGTCCCCTAAACCTAACCCTAGCCCGAACCCTAACCATAACCCTTCCCCGAAGCCTGACCCTCACCCGTCCCCTAATCCTAACCCGTACGCTAACACTAACCCGCGCCCTCACACATACGCTCCCCCAAAGCGTTGTCGTACCCTCACCTGGACCCTAAACCGTCCCCGTCCCCTAACCCTAACCCTAGCCCGAACCCTAACCCTAACCCTTCCCCGAAGCCTGACCCTCACCCGTCCCCTAATCCTAACCCGTACGCTAACACTAACCCGCGCCCTCACACGTACGCTCCCCCTAAAGCGTTGTCGTACCCTCACCTGGACCCTAAACCCTCCGCATCCCCTAACACTAACCCTAGCCCGAACCCTAACCCTAACCCTTCCCCGAAGCCTGACCCTCACCCGTCCCCTAATCCTAACCCGTACGCTAACACTAACCCACGCCCTCACACGTACGCTCCCCCTAAAGCGTTGTCGTACCCGCACATGGACCCTAAACCCTCCCCGTCACCTAACCCTAACCCTAGCCCGAACCCTAACCCTAACCCTTCCCCGAAGCCTGACCCTCACCCGTCCCCTAATCCTAACCCGTACGCTAAAACTAACCGGCGCCCTCACACGTACGCTCCCCCTAAAGCGTTGTCGTATCCTCACCTGCACCCTAAGCCGTCCCCGTCCCCTAACCCTAACCCTAGCCCGAACCCTAACCCTAACACTTCCCCGAAGCCTGACCCTCACCCGTCCCATAATCCTAACCCGTACGCTAACACTAACCCGCGCCCTCACACGTACGCTCCCCCTAAAGCGTTGTCGTACCCTCACCTGGACCCTAAACCCTCCCCGTCCCCTAACCCTAACCCTAGCCCGAACCCTAACCCTAACACTTCCGCGAAGCCTGACCCTCACCAGTCCCCTAACCCTAACCCGTACGCTAAAACTAACCCGCGCCCTCACACGTACGCTCCCCCTAAAGCGTTGTCGTACCCTCACCTGCACCCTAAGCCGTCCCCGTCCCGTAACCCTAACCCTAGCCCGAACCCTAACCCTAACCGTTCCCCGAAGCCTGACCCTCACCCGTCCCATAATCCTAACCCGTACGCTAACACGAACCCGCGCCCTCACACGTACGCTCCCCCTAAAACGTTGTCGTACCCTCACCTGGACCCTAAACCGTCCCTGTCCCCTAACCCTAACCCTAGCCCGAACCCTAACCCTTTACCTTTCCCGAAGCCTGACCCTCACCCGTCCCCTAATCCTAACCCGTACGCTAACACTAACCTGCGCCCTCACACGTACGCTCCCCCTAAAGCGTTGTCGTACCCTCACCTGGACCCTAAACCCTCCCCGTCCCCTAACCCTAACCCTAGCCCGAACCCTAACCCTAACCCTTCCCCGAAGCCTGACCCTCACCCGTCCCCTAATCCTAACCCGTACGCTAACACTGACCCGCGCCCTCACACGTACGCTCCCCCTAAAGCGTTGTCGTACCCTCACTTGGACCCTAAACCGTCCCCGTCCCCTAACCCTAACCCTAGCCAGAACCCTAAACCTAACCCTTCCCCGAAGCCTGACCCTAACCCGTCCCCTAATCCTAACCCGTACGCTAACACTAACCCGCGCCCTCACACGTACGCTCCCCCTAAAGCGTTGTCGTACCCTCCCCTGGACCCTAAACCCTCCCCGTCCCCTAACCCTAACCCTAGCCCGAAACCTAACCCTAACCCTTCCCCGAAGCCTGACCCTCACCAGTCCCCTAATCCTAACCCGTACGCTAACACTAACCCGCGCCCTCACACGTACGCTCCCCCTAAAGCGTTGTCGTACCCTCACCTGCACCCTAAGCCGTCCCCGTCCCCTAACCCTAACCCTAGCCCGAACCCTAACCATAACACTTCCCCGAAGCCTGACCCTCACCCGTCCCCTAATCCTAACCCGTACGCTAACACTAACCCGCGCCCTCACACGTACGCTCCCCCTAAAGCGTTGTCATACCCTCACCTGGACCCTAAACCCTCCCCGTCCCCTAACCCTAACCCTAGCCCGAACCCTAACCCTAACACTTCCGCGAAGCCTGACCCTCACCCGTCCCCTAATCCTAACCCGTACGCTAAAACTAACCCGCGCCCTCACACGTACGCTCCCCCTAAAGCGTTGTCGTACCCTCACCTGGACCCTAAACCCTCCCCGTCCCCTAACCCTAACCCTAGCCCGAACCCTAACCGTAACCCTTCCCCGAAGCCTGACCCTCACCCGTCCCCTAATCCTAACCCGTACGCTAAAACTAACCCGGGCCCTCACACGTACGCTCCCCCTAAAGCGTTGTCGTACCCTCACCTGCACCCTAAGCCGTCCCCGTCCCCTAACCCTAACCCTAGCCCGAACCCTAACCCTAACACTTCCCCGAAGCCTGACCCTCACCCGTCCCCTAATCCTAACCCGTACGCTAACACTAACCCGCACCCTCACACGTACGCTGCCCCTAAAGCGTTGTCGTACCCTCACCTGGACCCTAAACCCTCCCCGTCCCCTAACCCTAACCCTAGCCCGAACCCTAACCCTAACCCTTCCCCGAAGCCTGACCCTCACCCGTCCCCTAATCCTAACCCGTACGCTAACACTAACCCGCGCCCTCACACGTACGCTCCCCCTAAAGCGTTGTCGTACCCTCACCTGGACCCTAAACCGTCCCCGTCCCCTAACCCTAACCCTAGCCCGAACCCTAATCCTAACACTTCCCCGAAGCCTGACCCTCACCCGTCCCCTATTACTAACCCGTACGCTAACACTAACCCACGCCCTCACACGTACGCTCCCCCTAAAGCGTTGTCGTACCCTCACCTGGACCCGAAACCCTCCCCGTCCCCTAACCCTAACCCTAGCCCGAACCCTAACCCTAACCCTTCCCCGAAGCCTGACCCTCACCCGTCCCCTAATCCTAACCCGTACGCTAACACTAACCCGCGCCCTCACACATACGCTCCCCCAAAGCGTTGTCGTACCCTCACCTGGACCCTAAACCGTCCCCGTCCGCTAACCCTAACCCTAGCCCGAACCCTAACCCTAACCCTTCCCCGAAGCCTGACCCTCACCCGTCCCCTAATCCTAACCCGTACGCTAACACTAACCCGCGCCCTCACACGTACGCTCCCCCTAAAGCGTTGTCGTACCCTCACCTGGACCCTAAACCGTCCCCGTCCACTAAGCCTAACCCTAGCCCGAACCCTAACCCTAAACCTTCCCCGAAGCCTGACCCTCACCCGTCCCCTAATCCTAACCCGTACGCTAACACTAACCCGCGCCCTCACACATACGCTCCCCCAAAGCGTTGTCGTACCCTCACCTGGACCCTAAACCGTCCCCGTCCCCTAACCCTAACCCTAGCCCGAACCCTAACCCTAACCGTTCCCCGAAGCCTGACCCTCACCCGTCCCATAATCCTAACCCGTACGCTAACACTAACCCGCGCCCTCACACGTACGCTCCCCCTAAAGCGTTGTCGTACCCTCACCTGGACCCTAAACCCTCCGCGTCCCCTAACCCTAACCCTAGCCCGAACCCTAACCCTAACCCTTCCCCGAAGCCTGACCCTCACCCGTCCCCTAATCCTAACCCGTACGCTAACACTAACCCGCGCCCTCACACGTACGCTCCCCCTAAAGCGTTGTCGTACCCTCACCTGGACCCTAAACCCTCCGCGTCCCCTAACCCTAACCCTAGCCCGAACCCTAACCCTAACCCTTCCCCGAAGCCTGACCCTCACCCGTCCCCTAATCCTAACCCGTACGCTAACACTAACCCACGCCCTCACACGTAAGCTCCCCCTAAAGCGTTGTCGTACCCTCACATGGACCCTAAACCCTCCCTGTCCCCTAACCCTAACCCTAGCCCGAACCCTAACCCTAACGCTCCCCCGAAGCCTGACCCTCACCCGTCCCCTAATCCTAACCCGTACGCTAACACTAACCTGCGCCCTCACACGTACGCTCCCCCTAAAGCGTTGTCGAACCCTCAATTGCACCCTAAGCCGTCCCCGTCCCCTAAACCTAACCCTAGCCCGAACCCTAACCCTAACACTTCCCCGAAGCCTGACCCTCACCCGTCCCCTAATCCTAACCCGTACGCTAACACTAACCCGCGCCCTCACACGTACGCTCCCCCTAAAGCGTTGTCGTACCCTCACCTGGACCCTAAACCGTCCCCGTCCCCTAAGCCTAACCCTAGCCCGAACCCTAACCCTAACCCTTCCCCGAAGCCTGACCCTCACCCGTCCCCTAATCCTAACCCGTACGCTAACACTAACCCGCGCCCTCACACATACGCTCCCCCAAAGCGTTGTCGTACCCTCACCTGGACGCTAAACCGTCCCCGTCCCCTAACCCTAACCCTAGCCCGAACCCTAACCCTAACCCTTCCCCGAAGCCTGACCCTCACCCGTCCCCTAATCCTAACCCGTACGCTAACACTAACCCGCGCCCTCACACGTACGCTCCCCCTAAAGCGTTGTCGAACCCTCAATTGCACCCTAAGCCCTCCCCGTCCCCTAACCCTAACCCTAGCCCGAACCCTAACCCTAACCCTTCCCCGAAGCCTGACCCTCACCCGTCCCCTAATCCTAACCCGTACGCTAACACTAACCCGCGCCCTCACACGTACGCTCCCCCTAAAGCGTTGTCGTACCCTCACCTGGACCCTAAACCGTCCCCGTCCCCTAAGCCTAACCCTAGCCCGAACCCTAACCCTAACCCTTCCCCGAAGCCTGACCCTCACCCGTCCCCTAATCCTAACCCGTACGCTAACACGAACCCGCGCCCTCACACGTACGCTCCCCCTAAAGCGTTGTCGTACCCTCACCTGGACCCTAAACCGTGCCTGTCCCCTAACCCTAACCCTAGCCCGAACCCTAACCCTAACCCTTCCCCGAAGCCTGACCCTCACCCGTCCCCTAATCGTAACCCGTACGCTAACACTAACCCGCGCCCTCACACGTACGCTCCCCCTAAAGCGTTGTCATACCCTCACCTGGACCCTAAACCCTCCCCGTCCCCTAAACATAACCCTAGCCCGAACCCTAACCCTAACCCTTCCCCGAAGCCTGACCCTCACCCGTCCCCTAATCCTAACCCGTACGCTAACACTAACCCGCGCCCTCACACGTACGCTCCCCCTAAAGCGTTGTCGTACCCTCACCTGGACCCTAAACCCTCCCCGTCCCCTAACCCTAACCCTAGCCCGAACCCTAACCCTAGCACTTCCGCGAAGCCTGACCCTCACCCGTCCGCTAATCTTAATCCGTACGCTAACACTAACCCGCTCCCTCACACGTACGCACCCCCTAAAGCGTTGTCATACCCTCACCTGGACCCTAAACCCTCCCCGTCCCCTAACCCTAACCCTAGCCCGAACCCTAACCATAAACCTTCCCCGAAGCCTGACACTCACCCGTCCCCTAATCGTAACCCGTACGCTAACACTAACCCGCGCCCTCACACGTACGCTCCCCCTAAAGCGTTGTCGTACCCTCACCTGGACCCTACACCCTGCCCGTCCCCTAAACCTAACCCTAGCCCGAACCCTAGCCCTAACCCTTCCCCGAAGCCTGTCCCTCACCCGTCCCCTAATCCTAACCCATACGCTAACACTAACCCGCGCCCTCACACGTACGCTCCCCCTAAAGCGTTGTCGTACCCTCACCTGGACCCTAAACCGTCCCCGTCCCCTAACCCTAACCCTAGCCCGAACCCTAATCCTAACCCTTCCCCGAAGCCTGACCCTCACCCGTCCCCTATTACTAACCCGTACGCTAACACTAACCCACGCCCTCACACGTACGCTCCCCCTAAAGCGTTCTCGTACCCTCACCTGGACCCGAAACCCTCCCCGTCCCCTAACCCTAACCCTAGCCCGAACCCTAACCCTAACCCTTCCCCGAAGCCCGACCCTCAGCCGTCCCCTAATCCTAACCCGTACGCTAACACTAACCCGCGCCCTCACACGTACGCTCCCCCTAAAGCGTTGTCGTACCCTCACCTGGACCCTAAACCCTCCCCGTCCCCTAACCCTAACCCTAGCCCGAACCCTAACCCTAACCCTTCCCCGAAGCCTGACCCTCACCCGTCCCCTAATCCTAACCCGTACGCTAACACTAACCCACGCCCTCACACGTACGCTCCCCCTAAAGCGTTGTCGTACCCTCACCTGGACCCTAAACCCTCCCCGTCCCCTAACCCTAACCCTAGCCCGAACACTAACCCTAACCCTTCCCCGAAGCCTGACCCTCACCCGTCCCCTAATCCTAACCCGTACGCTAAAACTAACCCGGGCCCTCACACGTACGCTCCCCCTAAAGCGTTGTCGTACCCTCACCTGCACACTAAGCCGTCCCCGTCCCCTAACCCTAACCCTAGCCCGAACCCTAACCCTAACACTTACCCGAAGCCTGACCCTCACCCGTCCCCTAATCCTACCCCGTACGCTAACACTAACCCACGCCCTCACACGTACGCTCCCCCTAAAGCGTTGTCGTACCCTCCCCTGGACCCTAAACCCTCCCCGTCACCTAACCCTAACCCTAGCCCGAACCCTAACCCTAACCCTTCCCCGAAGCCTGACCGTCACCCGTCCCCTAATCCTAACCCGTACGCTAACACTAACACGCGCCGTCACACGTACGCTCCCCCTAAAGCGTTGTCGTACCCTCACCTGGACCCTAAACCCTCCCCGTCCCCTAACCCTAACCCTAGCCCGAACCCTAACCCTAACCCTTCCCCGAAGCCTGACCCTCACCCGTCCCCTAATCCTAACCCGTACGCTAACACTGACCCGCGCCCTCACACGTACGCTCCCCCTAAAGCGTTGTCGTACCCTCACTTGGACCCTAAACCGTCCCCGTCCCCTAACCCTAACCCTAGCCAGAACCCTAAACCTAACCCTTCCCCGAAGCCTGACCCTAACCCGTCCCCTAATCCTAACCCGTACGCTAACACTAACCCGCGCCCTCACACGTACGCTCCCCCTAAAGCGTTGTCGTACCCTCCCCTGGACCCTAAACCCTCCCCGTCCCCTAACCCTAACCCTAGCCCGAAACCTAACCCTAACCCTTCCCCGAAGCCTGACCCTCACCAGTCCCCTAATCCTAACCCGTACGCTAACACTAACCCGCGCCCTCACACGTACGCTCCCCCTAAAGCGTTGTCGTACCCTCACCTGCACCCTAAGCCGTCCCCGTCCCCTAACCCTAACCCTAGCCCGAACCCTAACCATAACACTTCCCCGAAGCCTGACCCTCACCCGTCCTCTAATCCTAACCCGTACGCTAACACTAACCCGCGCCCTCACACGTACGCTCCCCCTAAAGCGTTGTCATACCCTCACCTGGACCCTAAACCCTCCCCGTCCCCTAACCCTAACCCTAGCCCGAACCCTAACCCTAACACTTCCGCGAAGCCTGACCCTCACCCGTCCCCTAATCCTAACCCGTACGCTAAAACTAACCCGCGCCCTCACACGTACGCTCCCCCTAAAGCGTTGTCGTACCCTCACCTGGACCCTAAACCCTCCCCGTCCCCTAACCCTAACCCTAGCCCGAACCCTAACCGTAACCCTTCCCCGAAGCCTGACCCTCACCCGTCCCCTAATCCTAACCCGTACGCTAAAACTAACCCGGGCCCTCACACGTACGCTCCCCCTAAAGCGTTGTCGTACCCTCACCTGCACCCTAAGCCGTCCCCGTCCCCTAACCCTAACCCTAGCCCGAACCCTAACCCTAACACTTCCCCGAAGCCTGACCCTCACCCGTCCCCTAATCCTAACCCGTACGCTAACACTAACCAGCACCCTCACACGTACGCTGCCCCTAAAGCGTTGTCGTACCCTCACCTGGACCCTAAACCCTCCCCGTCCCCTAACCCTAACCCTAGCCCGAACCCTAACCCTAACCCTTCCCCGAAGCCTGACCCTCACCCGTCCCCTAATCCTAACCCGTACGCTAACACTAACCCGCGCCCTCACACGTACGCTCCCCCTAAAGCGTTGTCGTACCCTCACCTGGACCCTAAACCGTCCCCGTCCCCTAACCCTAACCCTAGCCCGAACCCTAATCCTAACACTTCCCCGAAGCCTGACCCTCACCCGTCCCCTATTACTAACCCGTACGCTAACACTAACCCACGCCCTCACACGTACGCTCCCCCTAAAGCGTTGTCGTACCCTCACCTGGACCCGAAACCCTCCCCGTCCCCTAACCCTAACCCTAGCCCGAACCCTAACCCTAACCCTTCCCCGAAGCCTGACCCTCACCCGTCCCCTAATCCTAACCCGTACGCTAACACTAACCCGCGCCCTCACACATACGCTCCCCCAAAGCGTTGTCGTACCCTCACCTGGACCCTAAACCGTCCCCGTCCGCTAACCCTAACCCTAGCCCGAACCCTAACCCTAACCCTTCCCCGAAGCCTGACCCTCACCCGTCCCCTAATCCTAACCCGTACGCTAACACTAACCCGCGCCCTCACACGTACGCTCCCCCTAAAGCGTTGTCGTACCCTCACCTGGACCCTAAACCGTCCCCGTCCACTAAGCCTAACCCTAGCCCGAACCCTAACCCTAAACCTTCCCCGAAGCCTGACCCTCACCCGTCCCCTAATCCTAACCCGTACGCTAACACTAACCCGCGCCCTCACACATACGCTCCCCCAAAGCGTTGTCGTACCCTCACCTGGACCCTAAACCGTCCCCGTCCCCTAACCCTAACCCTAGCCCGAACCCTAAGCCTAACCGTTCCCCGAAGCCTGACCCTCACCCGTCCCATAATCCTAACCCGTACGCTAACACTAACCCGCGCCCTCACACGTACGCTCCCCCTAAAGCGTTGTCGTACCCTCACCTGGACCCTAAACCCTCCGCGTCCCCTAACCCTAACCCTAGCCCGAACCCTAACCCTAACCCTTCCCCGAAGCCTGACCCTCACCCGTCCCCTAATCCTAACCCGTACGCTAACACTAACCCGCGCCCTCACACGTACGCTCCCCCTAAAGCGTTGTCGTACCCTCACCTGGACCCTAAACCCTCCGCGTCCCCTAACCCTAACCCTAGCCCGAACCCTAACCCTAACCCTTCCCCGAAGCCTGACCCTCACCCGTCCCCTAATCCTAACCCGTACGCTAACACTAACCCACGCCCTCACACGTAAGCTCCCCCTAAAGCGTTGTCGTACCCTCACATGGACCCTAAACCCTCCCTGTCCCCTAACCCTAACCCTAGCCCGAACCCTAACCCTAACGCTCCCCCGAAGCCTGACCCTCACCCGTCCCCTAATCCTAACCCGTACGCTAACACTAACCTGCGCCCTCACACGTACGCTCCCCCTAAAGCGTTGTCGAACCCTCAATTGCACCCTAAGCCGTCCCCGTCCCCTAAACCTAACCCTAGCCCGAACCCTAACCCTAACACTTCCCCGAAGCCTGACCCTCACCCGTCCCCTAATCCTAACCCGTACGCTAACACTAACCCGCGCCCTCACACGTACGCTCCCCCTAAAGCGTTGTCGTACCCTCACCTGGACCCTAAACCGTCCCCGTCCCCTAAGCCTAACCCTAGCCCGAACCCTAACCCTAACCCTTCCCCGAAGCCTGACCCTCACCCGTCCCCTAATCCTAACCCGTACGCTAACACTAACCCGCGCCCTCACACATACGCTCCCCCAAAGCGTTGTCGTACCCTCACCTGGACGCTAAACCGTCCCCGTCCCCTAACCCTAACCCTAGCCCGAACCCTAACCCTAACCCTTCCCCGAAGCCTGACCCTCACCCGTCCCCTAATCCTAACCCGTACGCTAACACTAACCCGCGCCCTCACACGTACGCTCCCCCTAAAGCGTTGTCGAACCCTCAATTGCACCCTAAGCCCTCCCCGTCCCCTAACCCTAACCCTAGCCCGAACCCTAACCCTAACCCTTCCCCGAAGCCTGACCCTCACCCGTCCCCTAATCCTAACCCGTACGCTAACACTAACCCGCGCCCTCACACGTACGCTCCCCCTAAAGCGTTGTCGTACCCTCACCTGGACCCTAAACCGTCCCCGTCCCCTAAGCCTAACCCTAGCCCGAACCCTAACCCTAACCCTTCCCCGAAGCCTGACCCTCACCCGTCCCCTAATCCTAACCCGTACGCTAACACGAACCCGCGCCCTCACACGTACGCTCCCCCTAAAGCGTTGTCGTACCCTCACCTGGACCCTAAACCGTGCCTGTCCCCTAACCCTAACCCTAGCCCGAACCCTAACCCTAACCCTTCCCCGAAGCCTGACCCTCACCCGTCCCCTAATCGTAACCCGTACGCTAACACTAACCCGCGCCCTCACACGTACGCTCCCCCTAAAGCGTTGTCATACCCTCACCTGGACCCTAAACCCTCCCCGTCCCCTAAACATAACCCTAGCCCGAACCCTAACCCTAACCCTTCCCCGAAGCCTGACCCTCACCCGTCCCCTAATCCTAACCCGTACGCTAACACTAACCCGCGCCCTCACACGTACGCTCCCCCTAAAGCGTTGTCGTACCCTCACCTGGACCCTAAACCCTCCCCGTCCCCTAACCCTAACCCTAGCCCGAACCCTAACCCTAGCACTTCCGCGAAGCCTGACCCTCACCCGTCCGCTAATCTTAATCCGTACGCTAACACTAACCCGCTCCCTCACACGTACGCACCCCCTAAAGCGTTGTCATACCCTCACCTGGACCCTAAACCCTCCCCGTCCCCTAACCCTAACCCTAGCCCGAACCCTAACCATAAACCTTCCCCGAAGCCTGACACTCACCCGTCCCCTAATCGTAACCCGTACGCTAACACTAACCCGCGCCCTCACACGTACGCTCCCCCTAAAGCGTTGTCGTACCCTCACCTGGACCCTACACCCTGCCCGTCCCCTAAACCTAACCCTAGCCCGAACCCTAGCCCTAACCCTTCCCCGAAGCCTGTCCGTCACCCGTCCCCTAATCCTAACCCATACGCTAACACTAACCCGCGCCCTCACACGTACGCTCCCCCTAAAGCGTTGTCGTACCCTCACCTGGACCCTAAACCGTCCCCGTCCCCTAACCCTAACCCTAGCCCGAACCCTAATCCTAACCCTTCCCCGAAGCCTGACCCTCACCCGTCCCCTATTACTAACCCGTACGCTAACACTAACCCACGCCCTCACACGTACGCTCCCCCTAAAGCGTTCTCGTACCCTCACCTGGACCCGAAACCCTCCCCGTCCCCTAACCCTAACCCTAGCCCGAACCCTAACCCTAACCCTTCCCCGAAGCCCGACCCTCAGCCGTCCCCTAATCCTAACCCGTACGCTAACACTAACCCGCGCCCTCACACGTACGCTCCCCCTAAAGCGTTGTCGTACCCTCACCTGGACCCTAAACCCTCCCCGTCCCCTAACCCTAACCCTAGCCCGAACCCTAACCCTAACCCTTCCCCGAAGCCTGACCCTCACCCGTCCCCTAATCCTAACCCGTACGCTAACACTAACCCACGCCCTCACACGTACGCTCCCCCTAAAGCGTTGTCGTACCCTCACCTGGACCCTAAACCCTCCCCGTCCCCTAACCCTAACCCTAGCCCGAACACTAACCCTAACCCTTCCCCGAAGCCTGACCCTCACCCGTCCCCTAATCCTAACCCGTACGCTAAAACTAACCCGGGCCCTCACACGTACGCTCCCCCTAAAGCGTTGTCGTACCCTCACCTGCACACTAAGCCGTCCCCGTCCCCTAACCCTAACCCTAGCCCGAACCCTAACCCTAACACTTACCCGAAGCCTGACCCTCACCCGTCCCCTAATCCTACCCCGTACGCTAACACTAACCCACGCCCTCACACGTACGCTCCCCCTAAAGCGTTGTCGTACCCTCCCCTGGACCCTAAACCCTCCCCGTCACCTAACCCTAACCCTAGCCCGAACCCTAACCCTAACCCTTCCCCGAAGCCTGACCGTCACCCGTCCCCTAATCCTAACCCGTACGCTAACACTAACCCGCGCCGTCACACGTACGCTCCCCCTAAAGCGTTGTCGTACCCTCACCTGGACCCTAAACCCTCCCCGTCCCCTAACCCTAACCCTAGCCCGAAACCTAACCCTAACCCTTCCCCGAAGCCTGACCCTCACCCGTCCCCTAATCCTAACCCGTACGCTAACACTAACCCGCGCCCTCACACGTACGCTCCCCCTAAAGCGTTGTCGTACCCTCACCTGGACCCTAAACCCTCCCCGTCCCCTAAGCCTAACCCTAGCCCGAACCCTAACCCTAACCCTTCCCCGAAGCCTGACCCTCACCCGTCCCCTAATCCTAACCCGTACGCTAACACTAACCCGCGCCCTCACACATACTCTCCCCCAAAGCGTTGTCGTACCCTCACCTGGACCCTAAACCGTCCCCGTCCCCTAACCCTAACCCTAACCCTAGCCCGAACCCTAACCCTAACCCTTCCCCGAAGCCTGACCCTCACCCGTCCCCTAATCCTAACCCGTACGCTAACACTAACCCGCGCCCTCACACGTACGCTCCCCCTAAAGCGTTGTCGTACCCTCACCTGGACCCTAAACCGTCCCCGTCCCCTAAGCCTAACCCTAGCCCGAACCCTAACCCTAACCCTTCCCCGAAGCCTGACCCTCACCCGTCCCCTAATCCTAACCCGTACGCTAACACTAATCCGCGCCCTCACACATACGCTCCCCCAAAGCGTTGTCGTACCCTCACCTGGACCCTAAACCGTCCCCGTCCCCTAACCCTAACCCTAGCCCGAACCCTAACCCTAACCCTTCCCCGAAGCCTGACCCTCACCCGTCCCCTAATCCTAACCCGTACGCTAACACTAACCCGCGCCCTCACACGTACGCTCCCCCTAAAGCGTTGTCGAACCCTCAATTGCACCCTAAGCCGTCCCCGTCCCCTAAACCTAACCCTAGTCCGAACCCTAGCCCTAACCCTTCCCCGAAGCCTGACCCTCACCCGTTCCTTAATCCTAACCCGTACGCTAACACTAACCCGCGCCCTCACACGTACGCTCCCCCTAAAGCGTTGTCGTACCCTCACCTGGACCCTAAACCCTCCCCGTCCCCTAACCCTAACCCTAGCCCGAACCCTAACCCTAACCCTTCCCCGAAGCCTGACCCTCACCCGTCCCCTAATCCTAACCCGTACGCTAACACTAACCCGCGCCCTCTCACGTACGCTCCCCCTAAAGCGTTGTCGTACCCTCACCTGGACCCTAAACCCTCCCCGTCCCCTAACCCTAACCCTAGCCCGAACCCTAACCCTAACCCTTCCCCGAAGCCTGACCCTCACCCGTCCCCTAATCCTAACCCGTACGCTAACACTAACCCGCGCCCTCACACGTACGCTCCCCCTAAAGCGTTGTCGTACCCTCACCTGGACCCTAAACCGTCCCCGTCCCCTAAGCCTAACCCTAGCCCGAACTCTAACCCTAACCCTTCCCCGAAGCCTGACCCTCACCCGTCCCCTAATCCTAACCCGTACGCTAACACTAACCCGCGCCCTCACACGTACGCTCCCCCTAAAGCGTTGTCGTACCCTCACCTGGACCCTAAACCGTCCCCGTCCCCTAACCCTAACCCTAGCCCGAACCCTAACCCTAACCCTTCCCCGAAGCCTGACCCTCACCCGTCACCTAATCATAACCCGTACGCTAACACGAACCCGCGCCCTCACACGTACGCTCCCCCTAAAGCGTTGTCGTACCCTCACCTGGACCCTAAACCGTCCCCGTCCTCTAACCCTAACCCTAGCCCGAACCCTAACCCTAACCCTTCCCCGAAGCCTGACCCTCACCCGTCCCCTAATCCTAACCCGTACGCTAAAACTAACCCGGGCCCTCACATGTACGCTCCCCCTAAAGCGTTGTCGTACCCTCACCTGCACCCTAAGCCGTCCCCGTCCCCTAACCCTAACCCTAGCCCGAACCCTAACCCTAACCCTTCCCCGAAGCCTGACCCTCACCCGTCCCCTAATCCTAACCCGTACGCTAACACGAACCCGCGCCCTCACACGTACGCTCCCCCTAAAGCGTTGTCGTACCCTCACCTGGACCCTAAACCGTGCCTGTCCCCTAACCCTAACCCTAGCCCGAACCCTAACCCTAACCCTTCCCCGAAGCCTGACCCTCACCCGTCCCCTAATCGTAACCCGTACGCTAACACTAACCCGCGCCCTCACACGTACGCTCCCCCTAAAGCGTTGTCATACCCTCACCTGGACCCTAAACCCTCCCCGTCCCCTAAACATAACCCTAGCCCGAACCCTAACCCTAACCCTTCCCCGAAGCCTGACCCTCACCCGTCCCCTAATCCTAACCCGTACGCTAACACTAACCCGCGCCCTCACACGTACGCTCCCCCTAAAGCGTTGTCGTACCCTCACCTGGACCCTAAACCCTCCCCGTCCCCTAACCCTAACCCTAGCCCGAACCCTAACCCTAGCACTTCCGCGAAGCCTGACCCTCACCCGTCCGCTAATCTTAATCCGTACGCTAACACTAACCCGCTCCCTCACACGTACGCACCCCCTAAAGCGTTGTCATACCCTCACCTGGACCCTAAACCCTCCCCGTCCCCTAACCCTAACCCTAGCCCGAACCCTAACCATAAACCTTCCCCGAAGCCTGACACTCACCCGTCCCCTAATCGTAACCCGTACGCTAACACTAACCCGCGCCCTCACACGTACGCTCCCCCTAAAGCGTTGTCGTACCCTCACCTGGACCCTACACCCTGCCCGTCCCCTAAACCTAACCCTAGCCCGAACCCTAGCCCTAACCCTTCCCCGAAGCCTGTCCCTCACCCGTCCCCTAATCCTAACCCGTACGCTAACACTAACCCGCGCCCTCACACGTACGCTCCCCCTAAAGCGTTGTCGTACCCTCACCTGGACCCTAAACCGTCCCCGTCCCCTAACCCTAACCCTAGCCCGAACCCTAATCCTAACCCTTCCCCGAAGCCTGACCCTCACCCGTCCCCTATTACTAACCCGTACGCTAACACTAACCCACGCCCTCACACGTACGCTCCCCCTAAAGCGTTCTCGTACCCTCACCTGGACCCGAAACCCTCCCCGTCCCCTAACCCTAACCCTAGCCCGAACCCTAACCCTAACCCTTCCCCGAAGCCCGACCCTCAGCCGTCCCCTAATCCTAACCCGTACGCTAACACTAACCCGCGCCCTCACACGTACGCTCCCCCTAAAGCGTTGTCGTACCCTCACCTGGACCCTAAACCCTCCCCGTCCCCTAACCCTAACCCTAGCCCGAACCCTAACCCTAACCCTTCCCCGAAGCCTGACCCTCACCCGTCCCCTAATCCTAACCCGTACGCTAACACTAACCCACGCCCTCACACGTACGCTCCCCCTAAAGCGTTGTCGTACCCTCACCTGGACCCTAAACCCTCCCCGTCCCCTAACCCTAACCCTAGCCCGAACACTAACCCTAACCCTTCCCCGAAGCCTGACCCTCACCCGTCCCCTAATCCTAACCCGTACGCTAAAACTAACCCGGGCCCTCACACGTACGCTCCCCCTAAAGCGTTGTCGTACCCTCACCTGCACACTAAGCCGTCCCCGTCCCCTAACCCTAACCCTAGCCCGAACCCTAACCCTAACACTTACCCGAAGCCTGACCCTCACCCGTCCCCTAATCCTACCCCGTACGCTAACACTAACCCACGCCCTCACACGTACGCTCCCCCTAAAGCGTTGTCGTACCCTCCCCTGGACCCTAAACCCTCCCCGTCACCTAACCCTAACCCTAGCCCGAACCCTAACCCTAACCCTTCCCCGAAGCCTGACCGTCACCCGTCCCCTAATCCTAACCCGTACGCTAACACTAACCCGCGCCGTCACACGTACGCTCCCCCTAAAGCGTTGTCGTACCCTCACCTGGACCCTAAACCCTCCCCGTCCCCTAACCCTAACCCTAGCCCGAAACCTAACCCTAACCCTTCCCCGAAGCCTGACCCTCACCCGTCCCCTAATCCTAACCCGTACGCTAACACTAACCCGCGCCCTCACACGTACGCTCCCCCTAAAGCGTTGTCGTACCCTCACCTGGACCCTAAACCCTCCCCGTCCCCTAAGCCTAACCCTAGCCCGAACCCTAACCCTAACCCTTCCCCGAAGCCTGACCCTCACCCGTCCCCTAATCCTAACCCGTACGCTAACACTAACCCGCGCCCTCACACATACTCTCCCCCAAAGCGTTGTCGTACCCTCACCTGGACCCTAAACCGTCCCCGTCCCCTAACCCTAACCCTAACCCTAGCCCGAACCCTAACCCTAACCCTTCCCCGAAGCCTGACCCTCACCCGTCCCCTAATCCTAACCCGTACGCTAACACTAACCCGCGCCCTCACACGTACGCTCCCCCTAAAGCGTTGTCGTACCCTCACCTGGACCCTAAACCGTCCCCGTCCCCTAAGCCTAACCCTAGCCCGAACCCTAACCCTAACCCTTCCCCGAAGCCTGACCCTCACCCGTCCCCTAATCCTAACCCGTACGCTAACACTAATCCGCGCCCTCACACATACGCTCCCCCAAAGCGTTGTCGTACCCTCACCTGGACCCTAAACCGTCCCCGTCCCCTAACCCTAACCCTAGCCCGAACCCTAACCCTAACCCTTCCCCGAAGCCTGACCCTCACCCGTCCCCTAATCCTAACCCGTACGCTAACACTAACCCGCGCCCTCACAGGTACGCTCCCCCTAAAGCGTTGTCGAACCCTCAATTGCACCCTAAGCCGTCCCCGTCCCCTAAACCTAACCCTAGTCCGAACCCTAGCCCTAACCCTTCCCCGAAGCCTGACCCTCACCCGTTCCTTAATCCTAACCCGTACGCTAACACTAACCCGCGCCCTCACACGTACGCTCCCCCTAAAGCGTTGTCGTACCCTCACCTGGACCCTAAACCCTCCCCGTCCCCTAACCCTAACCCTAGCCCGAACCCTAACCCTAACCCTTCCCCGAAGCCTGACCCTCACCCGTCCCCTAATCCTAACCCGTACGCTAACACTAACCCGCGCCCTCTCACGTACGCTCCCCCTAAAGCGTTGTCGTACCCTCACCTGGACCCTAAACCCTCCCCGTCCCCTAACCCTAACCCTAGCCCGAACCCTAACCCTAACCCTTCCCCGAAGCCTGACCCTCACCCGTCCCCTAATCCTAACCCGTACGCTAACACTAACCCGCGCCCTCACACGTACGCTCCCCCTAAAGCGTTGTCGTACCCTCACCTGGACCCTAAACCGTCCCCGTCCCCTAAGCCTAACCCTAGCCCGAACTCTAACCCTAACCCTTCCCCGAAGCCTGACCCTCACCCGTCCCCTAATCCTAACCCGTACGCTAACACTAACCCGCGCCCTCACACGTACGCTCCCCCTAAAGCGTTGTCGTACCCTCACCTGGACCCTAAACCGTCCCCGTCCCCTAACCCTAACCCTAGCCCGAACCCTAACCCTAACCCTTCCCCGAAGCCTGACCCTCACCCGTCACCTAATCATAACCCGTACGCTAACACGAACCCGCGCCCTCACACGTACGCTCCCCCTAAAGCGTTGTCGTACCCTCACCTGGACCCTAAACCGTCCCCGTCCTCTAACCCTAACCCTAGCCCGAACCCTAACCCTAACCCTTCCCCGAAGCCTGACCCTCACCCGTCCCCTAATCCTAACCCGTACGCTAAAACTAACCCGGGCCCTCACATGTACGCTCCCCCTAAAGCGTTGTCGTACCCTCACCTGCACCCTAAGCCGTCCCCGTCCCCTAACCCTAACCCTAGCCCGAACCCTAACCCTAACCCTTCCCCGAAGCCTGACCCTCACGCGTCCCCTAATCCTAACCCGTACGCTAACACTAACCCGCGCCCTCACACATACGCTCCCCCAAAGCGTTGTCGTACCCTCACCTGGACCCTAAACCGTCCCCGTCCCCTAACCCTAACCCTAGCCCGAACCCTAACCCTAACCCTTCCCCGAAGCCTGACCCTCACCCGTCCCCTAATCCTAACCCGTACGCTAACACTAACCCGCGCCCTCACACGTACGCTCCCCCTAAAGCGTTGTCGTACCCTCACCTGGACCCTAAACCCTCCGCATCCCCTAACCCTAACCCTAGCCCGAACCCTAACCCTAACCCTTCCCCGAAGCCTGACCCTCACCCGTCCCCTAATCCTAACCCGTACGCTAACACTAACCCACGCCCTCACACGTACGCTCCCCCTAAAGCGTTGTCGTACCCGCACATGGACCCTAAACCCTCCCCGTCACCTAACCCTAACCCTAGCCCGAACCCTAACCCTAACCCTTCCCCGAAGCCTGACCCTCACCCGTCCCCTAATCCTAACCCGTACGCTAAAACTAACCAGCGCCCTCACACGTACGCTCCCCCTAAAGCGTTGTCGTATCCTCACCTGCACCCTAAGCCGTCCCCGTCCCCTAACCCTAACCCTAGCCCGAACCCTAACCCTAACACTTCCCCGAAGCCTGACCCTCACCCGTCCCATAATCCTAACCCGTACGCTAACACTAACCCGCGCCCTCACACGTACGCTCCCCCTAAAGCGTTGTCGTACCCTCACCTGGACCCTAAACCCTCCCCGTCCCCTAACCCTAACCCTAGCCCGAACCCTAACCCTAGCACTTCCGCGAAGCCTGACCCTCACCCGTCCGCTAATCTTAATCCGTACGCTAACACTAACCCGCTCCCTCACACGTACGCACCCCCTAAAGCGTTGTCATACCCTCATCTGGACCCTAAACCCTCCCCGTCCCCTAACCCTAACCCTAGCCCGAACCCTAACCATAAACCTTCCCCGAAGCCTGACACTCACCCGTCCCCTAATCGTAACCCGTACGCTAACACTAACCCGCGCCCTCACACGTACGCTCCCCCTAAAGCGTTGTCGTACCCTCACCTGGACCCTACACCCTGCCCGTCCCCTAAACCTAACCCTAGCCCGAACCCTAGCCCTAACCCTTCCCCGAAGCCTGTCCCTCACCCGTCCCCTAATCCTAACCCGTACGCTAACACTAACCCGCGCCCTCACACGTACGCTCCCCCTAAAGCGTTGTCGTACCCTCACCTGGACCCTAAACCGTCCCCGTCCCCTAACCCTAACCCTAGCCCGAACCCTAATCCTAACCCTTCCCCGAAGCCTGACCCTCACCCGTCCCCTATTACTAACCCGTACGCTAACACTAACCCACGCCCTCACACGTACGCTCCCCCTAAAGCGTTCTCGTACCCTCACCTGGACCCGAAACCCTCCCCGTCCCCTAACCCTAACCCTAGCCCGAACCCTAACCCTAACCCTTCCCCGAAGCCCGACCCTCAGCCGTCCCCTAATCCTAACCCGTACGCTAACACTAATCCGCGCCCTCACACTTACGCTCCCCCTAAAGCGTTGTCGTACCCTCACCTGGACCCTAAACCCTCCCCGTCCCCTAACCCTAACCCTAGCCCGAACCCTAACCCTAACACTTCCCCGAAGCCTGACCCTCACCCGTCCCCTAATCCTAACCCGTACGCTAACACTAACCCACGCCCTCACACGTACGCTCCCCCTAAAGCGTTGTCGTACCCTCACCTGGACCCTAAACCGTCCCCGTCCCCTATGCCTAACCCTAGCCCGAACCCTAACCCTAACCCTTCCCCGAAGCCTGACCCTCACCCGTCCCCTAATCCTGACGCGTACGCTAACACTAACCCGCGCCCTCACACATACGCTCCCCCAAAGCGTTGTCGTACCCTAACCTGGACCCTAAACCGTCCCCGTCCCCTAAACCTAACCCTAGCCCGAACCCTAACCCTAACCCTTCCCCGAAGCCTGACCCTCACCCGTCCCCTAATCCTAACCCGTACGCTAACACTAACCCGCGCCCTCACACGTACGCTCCCCCTAAAGCGTTGTCGTACCCTCACCTGGACCCTAAACCGTCCCCGTCCCCTAAACCTAACCCTAGCCCGAACCCGAACCCTAACCCTGCCCCGAAGCCTGACCCTCACCCGTCCCCTAATCCTAACCCGTACGCTAACACTAACCCGCGCCCTCACACATACGCTCCCCCAAAGCGTTGTCGTACCCTCACCTGGACCCTAAACCGTCCCCGTCCCCTAACCCTAACCCTAGCCCGAACCCTAACCCTAACCCTTCCCCGAAGCCTGACCCTCACCCGTCCCCTAATCCTAACCCGTACGCTAACACTAACCCGCGCCCTCACACGTACGCTCCCCCTAAAGCGTTGTCGTACCCTCACCTGGACCCTAAACCCTCCGCGTCCCCTAACCCTAACCCTAGCCCGAACCCTAACCCTAACCCTTCCCCGAAGCCTGACCCTCACCCGTCCCCTAATCCTAACCCGTACGCTAACACTAACCCACGCCCTCACACGTACACTCCCCCTAAAGCGTTGTCGTACCCTCACCTGGATCCGAAACCCTCCCCGTCCCCTAACCCTAACCCTAGCCCGAACCCTAACCCTAACCCTTCCCCGAAGCCCGACCCTCAGCCGTCCCCTAATCCTAACCCGTACGCTAACACTAACCCGCGCCCTCACACGTACGCTCCCCCTAAAGCGTTGTCGTACCCTCACCTGGACCCTAAACCCTCCCCGTCCCCTAACCCTAACCCTAGCCCGAACCCTAACCCTAACCCTTCCCCGAAGCCTGACCCTCACCCGTCCCCTAATCCTAACCCGAACGCTAACACTAACCCGCGCCCTCACACGTTCGCTCCCCCTAAAGCGTTGTCGTACCCTCACCTGGACCCTAAACCGTCCCCGTCCCCTAACCCTAACCCTAGCCCGAACCCTAACCCTAACCCTTCCCCGAAGCCTGACCCTCACCCGTCCCCTAATCCTAACCCGTACGCTAACACTAACCCGCGCCCTCACACGTACGCTCCCCCAAAGCGTTGTCGTACCCTCACCTGGACCCTAAACCGTCTCCGTCCCCTAACCCTAACCCTAGCCCGAACCCTAACCCTAACCCTTCCCCGAAGCCTGACCCTCACCCATCCCCTAAACCTAACCCGTACGCTAACACTAACCCGCGCCCTCACACATACGCTCCCCCTAAAGCGTTGTCGTACCCTCACCTGGACCCTAAACCGTCCCCGTCCCCTAAGCCTAACCCTTGCCCGAACCCTAACCCTAACCCTTCCCCGAAGCCTGACCCTCACCCGTCCCCTAATCCTAACCCGTACGCTAACACTAACCCGCGCCCTCACACATACGCTCCCCCAAAGCGTTGTCGTAACCTCACCTGGACCCTAAACCGTCCCCGTCCCCTAACCCTAACCCTAGCCCGAACCCTAACCCTAAACCTTCCCCGAAGCCTGACCCTCACCCGTCCCCAAATCCTAACCCGTACGCTAACACTAACTCGCGCCCTCACACGTACGCTCCCCCTAAAGCGTTGTCGTACCCTCACCTGGACCCTAAACCCTCCGCGTCCCCTAACCCTAACCCTAGCCAGAACCCTAACCCTAACACTTCCCCGAAGCCTGACCCTCACCCGTCCCCTAATCCTAACCCGTACGGTAACACTAACCCACGCCCTCACACGTACGCTCCCCCTAAAGCATTGTCGTACCCTCACCTGGACCCTAAACCCTCCCCGTCCCCTAACCCTAACCCTAGCCCGAACCCCAACCCTAACCCTTCCCCGAAGCCTGACCCTCACCCGTCCCCTAATCCAAACCCGTACGCTAACAATAACCCGCGCCCTCACACGTACGCTCCCCCTAAAGCGTTGTCGAACCCTCAATTGCACCCTAAGCCGTCCCCGTTCCCTAAACCTAACCCTAGCCCGAACCCTAACCCTAACCCTTCCCCGAAGCCTGACCCTCACCCGTCCCTTAATCCTAACCCGTACGCTAACACTAACCCGCGCCCTCACACGTACGCTCCCCCTAAAGCGTTGTCGTACACTCACCTGGACCCTAAACCCTCCCCGTCCCCTAACCCTAACCCTAGCCCGAACCCTAACCCTAACCCTTCCCCGAAGCCTGACCCTCACCCGTCCCCTAATCCTAACCCGTACGCTAACACTAACCCGCGCCCTCACACGTACGCTCCCCCTAAAGCGTTGTCGTACCCTCACCTGCACCCTAAGCCGTCCCCGTCCCCTAACCCTAACCCTAGCCCGAATCCTAACCCTAACACTTCCCCAAAGCCTGACCCTCGCCCGTCCCCTAATCCTAACCCGTACGCTAACACTAACCCGCGCCCTCACACGTACGCTCCCCCTAAAGCGTTGTCGTACCCTCACCTGGACCCTAAACCGTCCCCGTCCCCTAACCCTAACCCTAGCCCGAACCCTAAACCTAACACTTCCCTGAAGCCTGACCCTCACCCGTCCCCTAATCCTAACCCGTACGCTAACACTAACCCGCGCCCTCACACATACGCTCCCCCTAAAGCGTTGTCGTACCCTCACCTGGACCCTAAACCGTCCCCGTCCCCTAACCCTAACCCTAGCCAGAACCCTAACCCTAACCCTTCCCCGAAGCCTGACCCTCACCCGTCCCCTAATCCTAACCCGTACGCTAACACTAACCCACGCCCTCACACGTACACTCCCCCTAAAGCGTTGTCGTACCCTCACCTGAACCCTAAACCCTCCCCGTCCCCTAACCCTAACCCTAGCCCGAACCCTATCCCTAACACTTCCCCGAAGCCTGACCCTCACCCGTACCCTAATCCTAACCCGTACGCTAACACTAACCCACGCCCTCACACGTACGCTCCCCCTAAAGCGTTGTCGTACCCTCACCTGGACCCTAAACCCTCCCCGTCCCCTAACCCTAACCCTAGCCCGAACCCTAACCCTAACCCTTCCCCGAAGCCTGACCCTCACCCGTCCCGTAATCCTAACCCGTACGCTAACACGAACCTGCGCCCTCACACGTACGCTCCCCCTAAAGCGTTGTCGTACCCTCACCTGTACCCTAAACCGTCCCTGTCCCCTAACCCTAACCCTAGCCCGAACCCTAACCCTTTACCTTCCCCGAAGCCTGACACTCACCCGTCCCCTAATCGTAACCCGTACGCTAACACTAACCCGCGCCCTCACACGTACGCTCCCCCTAAAGCGTTGTCGTACCCTCACCTGGACCCTACACCCTGCCCGTCCCCTAAACCTAACCCTAGCCCGAACCCTAGCCCTAACCCTTCCCCGAAGCCTGTCCCTCACCCGTCCCCTAATCCTAACCCGTACGCTAACACTAACCCGCGCCCTCACACGTACGCTCCCCCTAAAGCGTTGTCGTACCCTCACCTGGACCCTAAACCGTCCCCGTCCCCTAACCCTAACCCTAGCCCGAACCCTAATCCTAACCCTTCCCCGAAGCCTGACCCTCACCCGTCCCCTATTACTAACCCGTACGCTAACACTAACCCACGCCCTCACACGTACGCTCCCCCTAAAGCGTTCTCGTACCCTCACCTGGACCCGAAACCCTCCCCGTCCCCTAACCCTAACCCTAGCCCGAACCCTAACCCTAACCCTTCCCCGAAGCCCGACCCTCAGCCGTCCCCTAATCCTAACCCGTACGCTAACACTAATCCGCGCCCTCACACTTACGCTCCCCCTAAAGCGTTGTCGTACCCTCACCTGGACCCTAAACCCTCCCCGTCCCCTAACCCTAACCCTAGCCCGAACCCTAACCCTAACACTTCCCCGAAGCCTGACCCTCACCCGTCCCCTAATCCTAACCCGTACGCTAACACTAACCCACGCCCTCACACGTACGCTCCCCCTAAAGCGTTGTCGTACCCTCACCTGGACCCTAAACCGTCCCCGTCCCCTATGCCTAACCCTAGCCCGAACCCTAACCCTAACCCTTCCCCGAAGCCTGACCCTCACCCGTCCCCTAATCCTGACGCGTACGCTAACACTAACCCGCGCCCTCACACATACGCTCCCCCAAAGCGTTGTCGTACCCTAACCTGGACCCTAAACCGTCCCCGTCCCCTAAACCTAACCCTAGCCCGAACCCTAACCCTAACCCTTCCCCGAAGCCTGACCCTCACCCGTCCCCTAATCCTAACCCGTACGCTAACACTAACCCGCGCCCTCACACGTACGCTCCCCCTAAAGCGTTGTCGTACCCTCACCTGGACCCTAAACCGTCCCCGTCCCCTAAACCTAACCCTAGCCCGAACCCGAACCCTAACCCTGCCCCGAAGCCTGACCCTCACCCGTCCCCTAATCCTAACCCGTACGCTAACACTAACCCGCGCCCTCACACATACGCTCCCCCAAAGCGTTGTCGTACCCTCACCTGGACCCTAAACCGTCCCCGTCCCCTAACCCTAACCCTAGCCCGAACCCTAACCCTAACCCTTCCCCGAAGCCTGACCCTCACCCGTCCCCTAATCCTAACCCGTACGCTAACACTAACCCGCGCCCTCACACGTACGCTCCCCCTAAAGCGTTGTCGTACCCTCACCTGGACCCTAAACCCTCCGCGTCCCCTAACCCTAACCCTAGCCCGAACCCTAACCCTAACCCTTCCCCGAAGCCTGACCCTCACCCGTCCCCTAATCCTAACCCGTACGCTAACACTAACCCACGCCCTCACACGTACACTCCCCCTAAAGCGTTGTCGTACCCTCACCTGGATCCGAAACCCTCCCCGTCCCCTAACCCTAACCCTAGCCCGAACCCTAACCCTAACCCTTCCCCGAAGCCCGACCCTCAGCCGTCCCCTAATCCTAACCCGTACGCTAACACTAACCCGCGCCCTCACACGTACGCTCCCCCTAAAGCGTTGTCGTACCCTCACCTGGACCCTAAACCCTCCCCGTCCCCTAACCCTAACCCTAGCCCGAACCCTAACCCTAACCCTTCCCCGAAGCCTGACCCTCACCCGTCCCCTAATCCTAACCCGAACGCTAACACTAACCCGCGCCCTCACACGTTCGCTCCCCCTAAAGCGTTGTCGTACCCTCACCTGGACCCTAAACCGTCCCCGTCCCCTAACCCTAACCCTAGCCCGAACCCTAACCCTAACCCTTCCCCGAAGCCTGACCCTCACCCGTCCCCTAATCCTAACCCGTACGCTAACACTAACCCGCGCCCTCACACGTACGCTCCCCCAAAGCGTTGTCGTACCCTCACCTGGACCCTAAACCGTCTCCGTCCCCTAACCCTAACCCTAGCCCGAACCCTAACCCTAACCCTTCCCCGAAGCCTGACCCTCACCCATCCCCTAAACCTAACCCGTACGCTAACACTAACCCGCGCCCTCACACATACGCTCCCCCTAAAGCGTTGTCGTACCCTCACCTGGACCCTAAACCGTCCCCGTCCCCTAAGCCTAACCCTTGCCCGAACCCTAACCCTAACCCTTCCCCGAAGCCTGACCCTCACCCGTCCCCTAATCCTAACCCGTACGCTAACACTAACCCGCGCCCTCACACATACGCTCCCCCAAAGCGTTGTCGTAACCTCACCTGGACCCTAAACCGTCCCCGTCCCCTAACCCTAACCCTAGCCCGAACCCTAACCCTAAACCTTCCCCGAAGCCTGACCCTCACCCGTCCCCAAATCCTAACCCGTACGCTAACACTAACTCGCGCCCTCACACGTACGCTCCCCCTAAAGCGTTGTCGTACCCTCACCTGGACCCTAAACCCTCCGCGTCCCCTAACCCTAACCCTAGCCAGAACCCTAACCCTAACACTTCCCCGAAGCCTGACCCTCACCCGTCCCCTAATCCTAACCCGTACGGTAACACTAACCCACGCCCTCACACGTACGCTCCCCCTAAAGCATTGTCGTACCCTCACCTGGACCCTAAACCCTCCCCGTCCCCTAACCCTAACCCTAGCCCGAACCCCAACCCTAACCCTTCCCCGAAGCCTGACCCTCACCCGTCCCCTAATCCAAACCCGTACGCTAACAATAACCCGCGCCCTCACACGTACGCTCCCCCTAAAGCGTTGTCGAACCCTCAATTGCACCCTAAGCCGTCCCCGTTCCCTAAACCTAACCCTAGCCCGAACCCTAACCCTAACCCTTCCCCGAAGCCTGACCCTCACCCGTCCCTTAATCCTAACCCGTACGCTAACACTAACCCGCGCCCTCACACGTACGCTCCCCCTAAAGCGTTGTCGTACACTCACCTGGACCCTAAACCCTCCCCGTCCCCTAACCCTAACCCTAGCCCGAACCCTAACCCTAACCCTTCCCCGAAGCCTGACCCTCACCCGTCCCCTAATCCTAACCCGTACGCTAACACTAACCCGCGCCCTCACACGTACGCTCCCCCTAAAGCGTTGTCGTACCCTCACCTGCACCCTAAGCCGTCCCCGTCCCCTAACCCTAACCCTAGCCCGAATCCTAACCCTAACACTTCCCCAAAGCCTGACCCTCGCCCGTCCCCTAATCCTAACCCGTACGCTAACACTAACCCGCGCCCTCACACGTACGCTCCCCCTAAAGCGTTGTCGTACCCTCACCTGGACCCTAAACCGTCCCCGTCCCCTAACCCTAACCCTAGCCCGAACCCTAAACCTAACACTTCCCTGAAGCCTGACCCTCACCCGTCCCCTAATCCTAACCCGTACGCTAACACTAACCCGCGCCCTCACACATACGCTCCCCCTAAAGCGTTGTCGTACCCTCACCTGGACCCTAAACCGTCCCCGTCCCCTAACCCTAACCCTAGCCAGAACCCTAACCCTAACCCTTCCCCGAAGCCTGACCCTCACCCGTCCCCTAATCCTAACCCGTACGCTAACACTAACCCACGCCCTCACACGTACACTCCCCCTAAAGCGTTGTCGTACCCTCACCTGAACCCTAAACCCTCCCCGTCCCCTAACCCTAACCCTAGCCCGAACCCTATCCCTAACACTTCCCCGAAGCCTGACCCTCACCCGTACCCTAATCCTAACCCGTACGCTAACACTAACCCACGCCCTCACACGTACGCTCCCCCTAAAGCGTTGTCGTACCCTCACCTGGACCCTAAACCCTCCCCGTCCCCTAACCCTAACCCTAGCCCGAACCCTAACCCTAACCCTTCCCCGAAGCCTGACCCTCACCCGTCCCGTAATCCTAACCCGTACGCTAACACGAACCTGCGCCCTCACACGTACGCTCCCCCTAAAGCGTTGTCGTACCCTCACCTGTACCCTAAACCGTCCCTGTCCCCTAACCCTAACCCTAGCCCGAACCCTAACCCTTTACCTTCCCCGAAGCCTGACCCACACCCGTCCCCTAATCCTAACCCGTACGCTAACACTAACCCGCGCCCTCACACGTACGCTCCCCCTAAAGCGTTGTCGTACACTCACCTGGACCCTAAACCCTCCCCGTCCCCTAAACCTAACCCTAGCCCGAACCCTAACCCTAACCCTTCCCCGAAGCCTGACCCTCACCCGTCCCCTAATCGTAACCCGTACGCTAACACTAAACCGCGCCCTCACACGTACGCTCCCCCTAAAGCGTTGTCGTACCCTCACCTGGACCCTAAACTCTCCCCGTCCCCTAAACCTAACCCTAGCCCGAACCCTAACCCTAACCCTTCCCCGAAGCCTGACCCTCACCCGTCCCCTAATCCTAACCCGTACGCTAACACTAACCCGCGCCCTCACACGTACGCTCCCCCTAAAGCGTTGTCGTACCATCACCTGGACCCTAAGCCGTCCCCGTCCCCTAACCCTAACCCTAGCCCGAACCCTAACCCTAAAACTTCCCCGAAGCCTGACCCTCACCCGTCCCCTAATCCTAACCCGTACGCTAACACTAACCCGCGCCCTCACACGTACGCTCCCCCTAAAGCGTTGTCGTACCCTCACCTGGACCCTAAACCCTCCCCGTCCCCTAACCCTAACCCTAGTCCGAACCCTAACCCTAGCACTTCCGCGAAGCCTGACCCTCACCCGTCCCCTGATCCTAACCCGTACGCTAACACTAACCCGCGCCCTCACACGTACGCTCCCCCTAAAGCGTTGTCGTACCCTCACCTGCACCCTAAGCCGTCCCCGTCTCCTAACCCTAACCCTAGCCCGAACCCTAACCCTAACACTTCCCCAAAGCCTGACCCTCGCCCGTCCCCTAATCCTAACCCGTACGCTAACACTAACCCGCGCCCTCACACGTACGCTCCCCCTAAAGCGTTGTCGTACCCTCACCTGGACCCTAAACCGTCCCCGTCCCCTAACCCTAACCCTAGCCCGAACCCTAACCCTAACACTTCCCTGAAGCCTGACCCTCACCCGTACCCTAATCCTAACCCGTACGCTAACACTAACCCGCGCCCTCACACGTACGCTACCCCTAAAGCGTTGTCGTACCCTCACCTGGACCCTAAACCGTCCCCGTCCCCTAACCCTAACCCTAGCCAGAACCCTAACCCTAACCCTTCCCCGAAGCCTGACCCTCACCCGTCCCCTATTCCTAACCCGTACGCTAACACTAACCCACGCCCTCACACGTACGCTCCCCCTAAAGCGTTGTCGTACCCTCACCTGAACCCTAAACCCTCCCCGTCCCCTAACCCTAACCCTAGCCCGAACCATATCCCTAACACTTCCCCGAAGCCTGACCCTCAGCCGTCCCCTAATCCTAACCCGTACGCTAACACTAACCCGCGCCCTCACACGTACGCTCCCCCTAAAGCGTTGTCGTACCCTCACCTGGACCCTAAACCCTCCCCGTCCCCTAACCCTAACCCTAGCCCGAACCCTAACCCTAACACTTCCGCGAAGCCTGACCCTCACCCGTCCCCTAATCCTAACCCGTACGCTAACACTAACCCGAGCCCTCACACGTACGCTCCCCCTAAAGCGTTGTCGTACCCTCACCTGGACCCTAAACCGTCCCCATCCCCTAACCCTAACCCTAGCCCGAACCCTAACCCTAACCCTTCCCCGAAGCCTGACCCTCACCCGTCCCCTAATCCTAACCCGTACGCTAAAACTAACCCGCACCCTCACACGTACGCTCCCCCTAAAGCGTTGTCGTACCCTCACCTGCACCCTAAGCCGTCCCCGTCCCCTAACCCTAACCCTAGCCCGAACCCTAACCCTAACACTTCCCCGAAGCCTGACCCTCACCCGTCCCCTAATCCTAACCCGTACGCTAACACTAACCCGCGCCCTCACACGTACGCTCCCCCTAAAGCGTTGTCGTACCCTCACCTGGACCCTAAACCCTCCCCGTCCCCTAACCCTAACCCTAGCCAGAACCCTAACCCTAACACTTCCCCGAAGCCTGACCCTCACCCGTCCCCTAATCCTAACCCGTACGCTAACACTAACCCGCACCCTCACACATACGCTCCCCCTAAAGCGTTGTCGTACACTCACCTGGACCCTAAACCCTCCCCGTCCCCTAACCCTAACCCTAGCCCGAACCCTAACCCTAACACTTCCCCGAAGCCTGACCCTCACCCGTCCCCTAATCCTAACCCGTACGCTAACACTAACCCGCGCCCTCACACGTACGCTCCCCCTAAAGCGTTGTCGTACCCTCACCTGGACCCTAAACCCTCCCCGTCCCCTAACCCTAAGCCTAGCCTGAACCCTAACCCTAACCCTTCCCCGAAGCCTGACACTCACCCGTCCCCTAATCCTAACCCGTACGCTAACACTAACCCGCGCCCTCACACATACGCTCCCCCTAAAGCGTTGTCGTACCCTCACCTGGACCCTAAACCGTCCCCGTCCCCTAACCCTAACCCTAGCCCGAACCCTAACCCTAACCCTTCCCCGAAGCCTGACCCTCACCCGTCCCCTAATCCTAACCCGTACGCTAACACTAACACGCGCCCTCACACGTACGCTCCCCCTAAAGCGTTGTCGTACCCTCCCCTGGACCCTAAACCCTCCCCGTCCCCTAACCCTAACCCTAGCCCGAACCCTAACCCTAACCCTTCCCCGAAGCCTGACCCTCACCCGTCCCCTAATCCTAACCCGTACGCCTACACTAACCCGCGCCCTCACACGTACGCTCCCCCTAAAGCGTTGTCGTACCCTCACCTGGACCCTAAACACTCCCCGTCCCCTAACCCTAACCCTAGCCTGAACCCTAACCCTAACCCTTCCCTGAAGCCTGACCCTCAGCCGTCCCCTAATCCTAACCCGTACGCTAACACTACCCCGCGCCCTCACACGTACGCTCCCCCTAAAGCGTTGTCGTACCCTCACCTGGACCCTAAACCGTCCCCGTCCCCTAACCCTAACCCTAGCCAGAACCCTAACCCTAACCCTTCCCCGAAGCCTGACCCTCACCCGTCCCCTAATCCTAACCCGTACGCTAACACTAACCCACGTCCTCACACGTACGCTCCCCCTAAAGCGTTGTCGTACCCTCACCTGGACCCTAAACCCTCCCCGTCCCCTAACCCTAACCCTAGCCAGAACCCTATCCCTAACATTTCCCCGAAGCCTGACCCTCCCCCGTCCCATAATCCTAACCCGTACGCTAACACTAACCCGCGCCCTCACACGTACGCTCCCCCTAAAGCGTTGTCGTACCCTCACCTGGACCCTAAACCGTCCCCGTCCCCTAGCCCTAACCCTAGCCCAAACCCTAACCCTAACCCTTCCCCGAAGCCTGACCCTCACCCGTCCCTTAATCCTAACCTGTACGCTAACACTAACCCGCGCCCTCACACGTACGCTCCCCCTAAAGCGTTGTCGTACCCTCACCTGGACCCTAAACCCTCCCCGTCCCCTTACCCTAACCCTAGCCCGAACCCTAACCCTAACACTTCCCCGAAGCCTGACCCTCACCCGTCCCCTAATCCTAACCCGTACGCTAACACTAACCCGCGCCCTCACACGTACGCTCCCCCTAAAGCGTTGTCGTACCCTCACCTGGACCCTAAACCCTCCCCGTCCCCTAACCCTAACCCTAGCCCGAACCCTAACCCTAACCCTTCCCCGAAGCCTGAACCTCACCCGTCCCCTAATCCTAACCCGTACGCTAACACTAACCCGCGCCCTCACGCGTACGCTCCCCCTAAAGCGTTGTCGTACCCTCATCTGGACCCTAAACCCTCCCCGTCCCCTAACCCTAACCCTAGCCCGAACCCTAACCCTAACCCTTCCGCGAAGCCTGACCCTCACTCGTCCCCTAATCCTAACCCGTACGCTAACACTAACCCGCGCCCTCACACGTACGCTCCCCCTAAAGCGTTGTCGTACCCTCACCTGGACCCTAAACCCTCCCCGTCCCCTAAGCCTAACCCTAGCCCGAACCCTAACCCTAACCCTTCCCCGAAGCCTGACCCTCACCCGTCCCCTAATCCTAACCCGTACGCTAACACTAACCCGCGCCCTCACACGTACGCTCCCCCTAAAGCGTTGTCGTACCCTCACCTGGACCCTAAAACCTCCCCGTCCCCTAACCCTAACCCTAGCCCGAAACCTAACCCTAACCCTTCCCCGAAGCCTGACCCTCACCCGTCCCCTAATCCTAACCCGTACGCTAACACTAACCCGCGCCCTCACACGTACGCTCCCCCTAAAGCGTTGTCGTACCCTCACCTGGACCCTAAACCCTCCCCGTCCCCTAACCCTAACCCTAGCCCGAACCCTATCCCTAACACTTCCCCGAAGCCTGACCCTCACCCGTCCCCTAATCCTAACCCGTACGCTAACACTAACCCGCGCCCTCACACGTACGCTCCCCCTAAAGCGTTGTCGAACCCTCACCTGCACCCTAAGCCGTCCCCGTCCCCTAACACTAACCCTAGCCCAAACCCTAACCCTAACACTTCCCCGAAGCCTGACCCTCACCCGTCCCTTAATCCTAACCCGTACGCTAACACTAACCCGCGCCCTCACACGTACGCTCCCCTTAAAGCGTTGTCGTACCCTCACCTGGACCCTAAACCCTCCCCGTCCCCTAACCCTAACCCTAGCCCGAACCCTAACCCTAACACTTCCGCGAAGCCTGACCCTCACCCGTCCCCTAATCCTAACCCGTACGCTAACACTAACCCGCGCCCTCACACGTACGCTCCCCCTAAAGCATTGTCGTACCCTCACCTGGACCCTAAACCGTCCCCTAACCCTAACCCTAACCCTAGCCCGAACCCTAACCCTAACCCTTCCCCGAAGCCTGACCCTCACCCGTCCCCTAATCCTAACCCGTACGCTAAAACTAACCCGCGCCCTCACACGTACGCTCCCCCTAAAGCGTTGTCGTACCCTCACCTGCACCCTAAGCCGTCCCCGTCCCCTAACCCTAACCCTAGCCCGAACCCTAAGCCTAACACTTCCCCGAAGCCTGACCCTCACCCGTCCCCTAATCCTAACCTGTACGCTAACACTAACCCGCGCCCTCACACGTACGCTCCCCCTAAAGCGTTGTCGTACCCTCACCTGGACCCTAAACCCTCTCCGTCCCCTAACCCTAACACTAGCCCGAACCCTAACCCTAACACTTCCGCGAAGCCTGACCCTCACCTGTCCCCTAATCCTAACCCGTACGCTAACACTAACCCGCACCCTCACACGTACGCTCCCCCTAAAGCGTTGTTGTACCCTCACCTGGACCCTAAACCCACCCCGTCCCCTAACCCTAACCCTAGCCAGAACCCTAACCCTAACCCTTCCCCGAAGCCTGACCCTCACCCGTCCCCTAATCCTAACCCGTACTCTAACACTAACCCGCGCCCTCACACGTACGGTCCCCCTAAAGCGTTGTCGTACCCTCACCTGGACCCTAAACCCACCCCGTCCCCTAACCCTAACCCTAGCCGGAAACCTAACCCTAACCCCTCCCCGACGCCTGACCCTCACCCGTCCCCTAATCCTAACCCGTACGCTAACACTAACCCGCACCCTCACACGTACGCTCCCCCTAAAGCGTTGTCGTACCCTCACCTGGACCCTAATCCCTCCCCGTCCCCTAACCCTAACTCTAGCACGAACCCTAACCCTAACCCTTCCCCGAAGCCCGACCCTCACCCGTCCCCTAATCCTAACCCGTACGCTAACACTAACCCGCGCCCTCACACGTACGCTCCCCCTAAAGCGTTGTCGTACCCTCACCTGGACCCTAAACCCTCCCCGTCCCCTAACCCTAACCCTAGCCCGAAACCTAACCCTAACCCTTCCCCGAAGCCTGACCCTCACCCGTCCCCTAATCCTAACCCGTACGCTAACACTAACCCGCGCCCTCACACGTACGCTCCCCCTAAAGCGTTGTCGTACCCTCACCTGGACCCTAAACCCTCCCCGTCCCCTAACCCTAACCCTAGCCCGAACCCTATCCCTAAAACTTCCCCGAAGCCTGACCCTCACCCGGCCCTAATCCTAACCCGTACGCTAACACTAACCCGCGCCCTCACACGTACGCTCCCCCTAAAGCGTTGTCGAACCCTCACCTGCACCCTAAGCCGTCCCCGTCCCCTAACACTAACCCTAGCCCAAACCCTAACCCTAACCCTTCCCCGAAGCCTGACCCTCACCCGTCCCTTAATCCTAACCCGTACGCTAACACTAACCCGCGCCCTCACACGTACGCTCCCCCTAAAGCGTTGTCGTACCCTCACCTGGACCCTAAACCCTCCCCGTCCCCTAACCCTAACCCTAGCCCGAACCCTAACCCTAACACTTCCGCGAAGCCTGACCCTCACCAGTCCCCTAATCCTAAACCGTACGCTAACACTCACCCGCGCCCTCACATGTACGCTCCCCCTAAAGCATTGTCGTACCCTCACCTGGACCCTAAACCTTCCCCGTCCCCTAACCCTAACCCTAGCCCGAACCCTAACCCTTCCCCGAAGCCTGACCCTCACCCGTCCCCTAATCCTAACCCGTACGCTAAAACTAACCCGCGCCCTCACACGTACGCTCCCCCTAAAGCGTTATCGTACCCTCACCTGCACCCTAAGCCGTCCCCGTCCCCTAACCCTAACCCTAGCCCGAACCCTAACCCTAACACTTCCCCGAAGCCTGACCCTCACCCGTCCCCTTATCCTAACCCGTACGCTAACACTAACCCGCGCCCTCACACGTACGCTCCCCCTAAAGTGTTGTCGTACCCTCACCTGGACCCTAAACCGTCCCCGTCCCCTAACCCTAACACTAGCCCGAACCGTAACCCTAACACTTCCGCGAAGCCTGACCCTCACCTGTCCCCTAATCCTAACCCGTACGCTAACACTAACCCGCGCCCTCACACGTACGCTCCCCCGAAAGCGTTGTCGTGCCCTCACCTGGACCCTAAACCGTCCCCATCCCCTAACCCTAACCCTAGCCCGAAACCTAACCCTAACCCTTCCCCGAAGCCTGACCCTCACCCGTCCCCTAATCCTAACCCGTACGCTAAAACTAATCCACACCCTCACACGTACGCTCCCCCTAAAGCGTTGTCGTACCCTCACCTGCACCCTAAGCCGTCCCCGTCCCCTAACCCTAACCCTAGCCCGAACCGTAACCCTAACACTTCCTGGAAGCCTGACCCTCACCCGTCCCATAATCCTAACCCGTACGCTAACACTAAACCGCGCCCTCACACGTACGCTCCCCCTAAAGCGTTGTCGTACCCTCACCTGGACCCTAAACCCTCCCCGTCTCCTAACCCTAACACTAGCCCGAACCCTAACCCTAACACTTCCGCGAAGCCTGACCCTCACCCATCCCCTAATCCTAACCCGTACGCTAACACTAACCCGCACCCTCACACGTACGCTCCCCCTAAAGCGTTGTCGTACACTCACCTGGACCCTAAACCCTCCCCGTCCCCTAACCCTAACCCTAGCCCGAACCCTAACCCTAACCCTTCCCCGAAGCCTGACCCTCACCCGTCCCCTAATCCTAACCCGTACGCTAACACTAACCCACGCCCTAACACGTACGCTCCCCCTAAAGCGTTGTCGTACCCTCACCTGGACCCTAAACCGTCCCCGTCCCCTAACCCTAACCCTAGCCCGAACCCTAACCCTAACACTTCCCCGAAGCCTTACCCTCACCCGTCCCCTAATCCTAACCCGTACGCTAACACTAACCCGCGCCCCCACACGTACGCTCCCCCTAAAGCATTGTCATACCCTCACCTCGACCCTAAACCCTCCCCGTCCCCTAACCCTAACCCTAGCCCGAACCCTAACCCTAACCCTTCCCCGAAGCCTGACCCTCACCCGTCCCCTAATCCTAACCCGTACGCTAACACTAACCCGCGCCCTCACACGTACGCTCCCCCTAAAGCGTTGTCGTACCCTCACCTTGACCCTAAACCCTCCCCGTCCCCTAACCCTAACCCTAGCCCGAACCCTAACCCTAACACTTCCGCGAAGCCTGACCCTCACCTGTCCCCTAATCCTAACCCGTACGCTAACACTAACCCGCGCCCTCACACGTACGCTCCCCCTAAAGCGTTGTCGTGCCCTCACCTGGACCCTAAACCGTCCCCGTCCCCTAACCCTAGCCCGAACCCTAACCCTAACCCTTCCCCGAAGCCTGACCCTCACCCGTCCCCTAATCCTAACCCGTACGCTAAAACTAATCCGCACCCTCACACGTACGCTCCCCCTAAAGCGTTGTCGTACCCTCACATGCACCCTAAGCCGTCCCCGTCCCCTAACCCTAACCCTAGCCCGAACCCTAACCCTAACACTTCCTGGAAGCCTGACCCTCACCCGTCCCATAATCCTAACCCGTACGCTAACACTAACCCGCGCCCTCACACGTACGCTCCCCCTAAAGCGTTGTCGTACCCTAACCTGGACCCTAAACCCTCCCCGTCTCCTAACCCTAATACTAGCCCGAACCCTAACCCTAACACTTCCGCGAAGCCTGACCCTCACCCGTCCCCTAATCCTAACCCGTACGCTAACACTAACCCGCACCCTCACACGTACGCTCCCCCTAAAGCGTTGTCGTACACTCACCTGGACCCTAAACCCTCCCCGTCCCCTAACCCTAACCCTAGCCCGAACCCTAACCCTAACCCTTCCCCGAAGCCTGACCCTCACCCGTCCCCTAATCCTAACCCGTACGCTAACACTAACCCACGCCCTCACACGTACGCTCCCCCTAAAGCGTTGTCGTACCCTCACCTGGACCCTAAACCCTCCCCGTCCCCTAACCCTAACCCTAGCCCGAACCCTAACCCTAACCCTTCCCCGAAGCCTGACCCTCACCCGTCCCCTAATCCTAACCCGTACGCTAACACTAACCCACGCCCTCACACGTACGCTCCCCCTAAAGCGTTGTCGTACCCTCACCTGGACCCTAAACCCTCCCCGTCCCCTAACCCTAACCCTAGCCCGAACCCTAACCCTAACCCTTCCCCGAAGCTTGACCCTCACCCGTCCCCTAATCCTAACCCGTACGCTAACACTAACCCGCGCCCTCACACGTACGCTCCCCCTAAAGCGTTGTCGTACCCTCACCTGGACCCTATACCCTCCCCGTCCCATAACCCTAACCCTAGCCCGAACACTAACCCTAAACCTTCCCCGAAGATTGACCCTCACACGTCCCCTAATCCTAACCCGTACGCTAACACTAACCCGCCCCCTCACACGTACGCTCCCCCTAAAGCGTTGTCGTACCCTCACATGGACCCTTAACCGTCCCCGTCCCCTAACCCTAACCCTAGCCCGAACCCTAACCCTAACCCTTCCCCGAAGCCTGACCCTCACCCGTCCCCTAATCCTAACCCGTACGCTAACACTAACCCGCGCCCTCACACGTACACTCCCCCTAAAGCGTTGTCATACCCTCACCTGGACCCTAAACCCTCCCCGTCCCCTAACCCTAACCCTAGCCCGAACCCTAACCCTAACCCTTCCCCGAAGCCTGACCCTCACCCGTCCCCTAATCCTAACCCGTACGCTAACACTAACCCGCGCCCTCACACGTACGCTCCCCCTAAAGCGTTGTCGTACCCTCACCTGGACCCTAAACCCTCCCCGTCCCATAACCCTAACCCTAGCCCGAACACTAACCCTAACCCTTCCCCGAAGATTGACCCTCACACGTCCCCTAATCCTAACCCGTACGCTAACACTAACCGGCCCCCTCACACGTACGCTCCCCCTAAAGCGTTGTCGTACCCTCACCTGGACACTTAACCGTCCCCGTCCCCTAACCCTAACCCTAGCCCGAACCCTAACCCTAACCCTTCCCCGAAGCCTGACCCTCACCCGTCCCCTAATCCTAACCCGTACGCTAACACTAACCCGCGCCCTCACACGTACACTCCCCCTAAAGCGTTGTCATACCCTCACCTGGACCCTAACCCCTCCCCGTCCCCTAACCCTAACCCTAGCCCGAACCCTAACCCTAACCCTTCCCCGAAGCCTGACCCTCACCCGTCCCCTAATCTTAACCCGTACGCTAACACTAACCCACGCCCTCACACGTACGCTCCCCCTAAAGCGTTGTCGTACCCTCACCTGGACCCTAAACCCTCCCCGTCCACTAACCCTAACCCTAGCCCGAACCCTAACCCTAAATCTTCCCCGAAGCCTGAACCTCACCCGTCCCCTAATCCTAACCCTTACGCTAACACTAACCCGCGCCCTCACACGTACGCTCCCCCTAAAGCGTTGTCGTACCCTCACCTGGACCCTAAACCCTCCCCGTCCCCTAACCCTAACCCTAGCCCGAACCCTAACCCTAACCATTCCCCGAAGCCTGACCCTCACCCGTCCCCTAAAACTAACCCGTACGCTAACACTAACCCACGCCCTCACACGTACACTCCCCCTAAAGCGTTGTCGTACCGTCACCTGCACCCTAAGCCGTCCCCGTCCCCTAACCCTAACCCTAGCCCGAACCCTAACCCTAACACTTCCCCGAAGCCTGACCCTCACCCGTCCCCTAATCCTAACCCGTACGATAAAAGTAACCCGCGCCCTCACACGTACGCTCCCCCTAAAGCGTTGTCGTACAGTCACCTGCACCCTAAGCCGTCCCCGTCCCCTAAACCTAACCCTAGCCCGAACCCTAACCCTAAAACTTCCCCGAAGCCTGACCCTCACCCGTCCCCTAATCCTAACCCGTACGCTAACACTAACCCGCGCCCTCACACGTACGCTCCCCCTAAAGCGTTGTCGTACCCTCACCTGGACCCTAAACCCTCCCCGTCCCCTAACCCTAACCCTAGCCCGAACCCTAACCCTAACCCTTTCCCGAAGCCTGACCCTCACCCGTCCCCTAATCCTAACCCGTACGCTAACACTAACCCACGCCCTCACACGTACGCTCCCCCTAAAGCGTTGTCGTACCCTCACCTGGACCCTAAACCGTCCCCGTCCCCTAACCCTAACCCTAGCCCGAACCCTAACCCTAACACTTCCCCGAAGCCTTACCCTCACCCGTCCCCTAATCCTAACCCGTACGCTAACACTAACCCGCGCCCCCACACGTACGCTCCCCCTAAAGCATTGTCGTACCCTCACCTCGACCCTAAACCCTCCCCGTCCCCTAACCCTAACCCTAGCCCGAACCCTAACCCTAACCCTTCCCCGAAGCCTGACCCTCACCCGTCCCCTAATCCTAACCCGTACGCTAACACTAACCCGCGCCCTCACACGTACGCTCCCCCTAAAGCGTTGTCATACCCTCACCTGGACCCTAAACCCTCCCCGTCCCCTAACCCTAACCCTAGCCCGAACCCTAACCCTAACCCTTCCCCGAAGCCTGACCCTCACCCGTCCCCTAATCATAACCCGTACGCTAACACTAACCCACGCCCTCACACGTACGCTCCCCCTAAAGCGTTGTCGTACCCTCACCTGGACCCTAAACCCTCCCGTCCCCTAACCCTAACCCTAGCCCGAACCCTAACCCTAACACTTCCCCGAAGCCTGACCCTCACCCGTCCCCTAATCCTAACCCGTACGCTAACACTAACCCGCGCCCTCACACGTACGCTCCCCCTAAAGCGTTGTCGTACCCTCACCTGGACCCTAAACCCTCCCCGTCCCATAACCCTAACCCTAGCCCGAACACTAACCCTAACCCTTCCCCGAAGATTGACCCTCACACGTCCCCTAATCCTAACCCGTACGCTAACACTAACCCGCCCCCTCACACGTACGCTCCCCCTAAAGCGTTGTCGTACCCTCACCTGGACCCTTAACCGTCCCCGTCCCCTAACCCTAAGCCTAGCCCGAACCCTAACCCTAACACTTCCCCGAAGCCTGACCCTCACCCGTCCCCTAATCCTAACCCGTACGCTAACACTAACCCGCGCCCTCACACGTACACTCCCCCTAAAGCGTTGTCATACCCTCACCTGGACCCTAACCCCTCCCCGTCCCCTAACCCTAACCCTAGCCCGAACCCTAACCCTAACCCTTCCCCGAAGCCTGACCCTCACCCGTCCCCTAATCTTAACCCGTACGCTAACACTAACACACGCCCTCACACGTATGCTCCCCCTAAAGCGTTGTCGTACCCTCACCTGGACCCTAAACCCTCCCCGTCCCCTAACCCTAACCCTAGCCCGAACCCTAACCCTAAATCTTCCCCGAAGCCTGAACCTCACCCGTCCCCTAATCCTAACCCGTACGCTAACACTAACCCGCGCCCTCACACGTACGCTCCCCCTAAAGCGTTGTCGTACCCTCACCTGGACCCTAAACCCTCCCCGTCCCCTAACCCTAACCCTAGCCCGAACCCTAACCCTAACCCTTCCCCGAAGCCTGACCCTCACCCGTCCCCTAAAACTAACCCGTACGCTAACACTAACCCACGCCCTCACACGTACGCTCCCCCTAAAGCGTTGTCGTAACCTCACCTGGACCCTAAACCCTCCCCGTCCCCTAACCCTAACCCTAGCCCGAACCCTAACCCTAACACTTCCCCGAAGCCTGACCCTCACCCGTCCCCTCATCCTAACCCGTACGATAAAACTAACCCGCGCCCTCACACGTACGCTCCCCCTAAAGCGTTGTCGTACCCTCACCTGCACCCTAAGCCGTCCCCGTCCCCTAACCCTAACCCTAGCCGAACCCTAACCCTAACACTTCCCCGAAGCCTGACCCTCACCCGTCCCCTAATCCTAACCCGTACGCTACCACTAACCCGCGCCCTCACACGTACGCTCCCCCTAAAGCGTTGTCGTACCCTCACCTGGACCCTAAACCCACCCCGTCCCCTAACACTAACCCTCTCCCGAATCCTAACCCTAACCCTTCCCCGAAGCCTGACCCTCACCCGTCCCCTAATCCTAACCCGTACGCTAACACTAACCCACGCCCTCACACGTACGCTCCCCCTAAAGCGTTGTCGTACCCTCACCTGGACCCTAAACCCTCCCCGTCCCCTAACCCTAACCCTAGCCCGAACCCTATCCCTAACACTTCCCCGAAGCCTAACCCTCACCCGTCCCCTAATCCTAACCCGTACGCTAACACTAACCCGCGCCCTCACACGTACACTCCCCCTAAAGCGTTGTCGAACCCTCACCTGCACCCTAAGCCGTCCCCGTCCCCTAACACTAACCCTAGCCCTAAACCTAACCCTAACCCTTCCCCGAAGCCTGACCCTCACCCGTCCCTTAATCCTAACCCGTACGCTAACACTAACCCGCGCCATCACACGTACGCTCCCCCTAAAGCGTTGTCGTACCCTCACCTGGACCCTAAACCCTCCCCGTCCCCTAACCCTAACCCTAGCCCGAACCCTAACCCTAACACTTCCGCGAAGCCTGACCCTCACCTGTCCCCTAATCCTAACCCGTACGCTAACACTAACCCGCGCCCTCACACGTACGCTCCCCCTAAAGCGTTGTCGTGCCCTCACCTGGACCCTAAACCGTCCCGGTCCCCTAACCCTAACCCTAGCCCGAACCCTAACCCTAACCCTTCCCCGAAGCCTGACCCTCACCCGTCCCCTAATCCTAACCCGTACGCTAACACTAACCCGCACCCTCACACGTACGCTCCCCCTAAAGCGTTGTCGTACACTCACCTGGACCCTAAACCCTCCCCGTCCCCTAACCCTAACCCTAGCCCGAACCCTAACCCTAACCCTTCCCCGAAGCCTGACCCTCACCCGTCCCCTAATCCTAACCCGTACGCTAACACTAACCCACGCCCTCACACGTACGTTCCCCCTAAAGCGTTGTCGTACCCTCACCTGGACCCTAAACCGTCCCCGTCCCCTAACCCTAACCCTAGCCCGAACCCTAACCCTAACACTTCCCCGAAGCATGACCCTCACCCGTCCCCTAATGCTAACCCGTACGCTAACACTAACCCGCGCCCTCACACGTACGCTCCCCCTAAAGCATTGTCGTACCCTCACCTCGACCCTAAACCCTCCCCGTCCCCTAACCCTAACCCTAGCCCGAACCCTAACCCTAACCCTTCCCCGAAGCCTGACCCTCACCCGTCCCCTAATCCTAACCCGTACGCTAACACTAACCCGCGCCCTCACACGTACGCTCCCCCTAAAGCGTTGTCGTACCCTCACCTGGACCCTAAACCCTCCCCGTCCCCTAACCCTAACCCTAGCCCGAACCCTAACCCTAACCCTTCCCCGAAGCCTGACCCTCACCCGTCCCCTAATCCTAACCCGTACGCTAACACTAACCCACGCCCTCACACGTACGCTCCCCCTAAAGCGTTGTCGTACCCTCACCTGGACCCTAAACCCTCCCCGTCCCCTAACCCTAACCCTAGCCCGAACCCTAACCCTAACACTTCCCCGAAGCCTGACCCTCACCCGTCCCCTAATCCTAACCCGTACGCTAACACTAACCCGCGCCCTCACACGTACGCTCCCCCTAAAGCGTTGTCGTACCCTCACCTGGACCCTAAACCCTCCCCGTCCCATAACCCTAACCCTAGCCCGAACACTAACCCTAACCCTTCCCCGAAGATTGACCCTCACACGTCCCCTAATCCTAACCCGTACGCTAACACTAACCCGCCCCCTCACACGTACGCTCCCCCTAAAGCGTTGTCGTACCCTCATCTGGACCCTTAACCGTCCCCGTTCCCTAACCCTAACCCTAGCCCGAACCCTAACCCTAACCCTTCCCCGAAGCCTGACCCTCACCCGTCCCCTAATCCTAACCCGTACGCTAACACTAACCCGCGCCCTCACACGTACACTCCCCCTAAAGCGTTGTCATACCCTCACCTGGACCCTAACCCCTCCCCGTCCCCTAACCCTAACCCTAGCCCGAACCCTAACCCTAACCCTTCCCCGAAGCCTGACCCTCACCCGTCCCCTAATCTTAACCCGTACGCTAACACTAACCCACGCCCTCACACGTACGCTCCCCCTAAAGCGTTGTCGTACCCTCACCTGGACCCTAAACCCTCCCCGTCCTCTAACCCTAACCCTAGCCCGAACCCTAACCCTAAATATTCCCCGAAGCCTGAACCTCACCCGTCCCCTAATCCTAACCCGTACGCTAACACTAACCCGCGCCCTCACACCTACGCTCCCCCTAAAGCGTTGTCGTACCCTCACCTGGACCCTAAACCCTCCCCGTCCCCTAACCCTAACCCTAGCCCGAACCCTAACCCTAACCATTCCCCGAAGCCTGACCCTCACCCGTCCCCTAAAACTAACCCGTACGATAACACTAACCCACGCCCTCACACGTACGCTCCCCCTAAAGCGTTGTCGTACCGTCACCTGCACCCGAAGCCGTCCCCGTCCCCTAACCCTAACCCTAGCCCAAACCCTAACCCTAACACTTCCCCGAAGCCTGACCCTCACCCGTCCCCTAATCCTAACCCGTACGATAAAACTAACCCGCGCCCTCACACGTACGCTCCCCCTAAAGCGTTGTCGTACAGTCACCTGCACCCTAAGCCGTCCCCGTCCCCTAACCCTAACCCTAGCCCGAACCCTAACCCTAACACTTCCCCGAAGCCTGACTCTCACCCGTCCCCTAATCCTAACCCGTACGCTAACACTAACCCGCGCCCTCACACGTACGCTCCCCCTAAAGCGTTGTCGTACCCTCACCTGGACCCTAAACCCTCTCCGTCCCCTAACCCTAACCCTAGCCCGAACCCTAACCCTAACCCTTCCCCGAAGCCTGACCCTCACCCGTCCCCTAATCCTAACCCGTACGCTAACACTAACCCACGCCCTCACACGTACGCTCCCCCTAAAGCGTTGTCGTACCCTCACCTGGACCCTAAACCGTCCCCGTCCCCTAACCCTAGCCCGAACCCTAACCCTAACACTTCCCCGAAGCCTTACCCTCACCCGTCCCCTAATCCTAACCCGTACGCTAACACTAACCCGCGCCCCCACACGTACGCTCCCCCTAAAGCATTGTCGTACCCTCACCTCGACCCTAAACCCTCCCCGTCCCCTAACCCTAACCCTAGCCCGAACCCTAACCCTAACCCTTCCCCGAAGCCTGACCCTCACCCGTCCCCTAATCCTAACCCGTACGCTAACACTAACCCGCGCCCTCACACGTACGCTCCCCCTAAAGCGTTGTCGTACCCTCACCTGGACCCTAAACCCTCCCCGTCCCCTAACCCTAACCCTAGCCCGAACCCTAACCCTAACACTTCCCCGAAGCCTGACCCTCACCCGTCCCCTCATCCTAACCCGTACGATAAAACTAACCCGCGCCCTCACACGTACGCTCCCCCTAAAGCGTTGTCGTACCCTCACCTGCACCCTAAGCGGTCCCCGTCCCCTAACCCTAACCCTAGCCCGACCCTAACCCTAACACTTCCCCGAAGCCTGACCCTCACCCGTCCCCTAATCCTAACCCGTACGATAAAACTAACCCGCGCCCTCACACGTACGCTCCCCCAAAAGCGTTGTCGTACACTCACCTGCACCCTAAGCCGTCCCCGTCCCCTAACCCTAACCCTAGCCCGAACCCTAACCCTAACACTTCCCCGAAGCCTGACCCTCACCCGTCCCCTAATCCTAACCCGTACGCTAACACTAACACGCGCCCTCACACGTACGCTCCCCCTAAAGCGTTGTCGTACCCTCACCTGGACCCTAAACCCACCCCGTCCCCTAACCCTAACCCTAGCCCGAAACCTAACCCTAACCCCTCCCCGAAGCCTGACCCTCACCCGTCCCCTAATCCTAAACCGTACGCTAACACTAACCCGCACCCTCACACGTACGCTCCCCCTAAAGCGTTGTCGGACCCTGACCTGGACCCTAAACCGTCCCCGTCCCCTAAGCCTAACCCTAGCCCGAACCCTAACCCTAACACTTCCCCGAAGCCTGACCCTCACCCGTCCCCTAATCCTAACCCGTACGCTACCACTAACACGCGCCCTCACACGTACGCTCCCCCTAAAGCGTTGTCGTACCCTCACCTGGACCCTAAACCCTCCCCGTCCCCTAACCCTAACCCTAGCCCGAACCCTAACCCTAACACTTCCCCGAAGCCTGACCCTCACCCGTCCCCTAATCCTAACCCGTACGCTAACACTAACCCGCGCCCTCACACGTACGCTCCTCCTAAAGCGTTGTCATACCCTCACCTGGACCCTAAACCCACCCCGTCCCCTAACACTAACCCTCTCCCGAAACCTAACCCTAACCCTTCCCCGAAGCCTGACCCTCACCCGTCCCCTAATCCTAACCCGTACGCTAACACTAACCCACGCCCTCACACGTACGCTCCCCCTAAAGCGTTGTCATACCCTCACCTGGACCCTAAACCCTCCCCGTCCCCTAACCCTAACCCTAGCCCGAACCCCATCCCTAACACTTCCCCGAAGCCTAACCCTCACCCGTCCCCTAATCCTAACCCGTACGCTAACACTAACCCGCGCCCTCACACGTACACTCCCCCTAAAGCGTTGTCGAACCCTCACCTGCACCCTAAGCCGTCCCCGTCCCCTAACACTAACCCTAGCCCTAAACCTAACCCTAACCCTTCCCCGAAGCCTGACCCTCACCCGTCCCCTAATCCTAACCCGTACGCTAACACTAACCCACGCCCTCACACGTACGCTCCCCCTAAAGCGTTGTCGTACCCTCACCTGGACCCTAAACCGTCCCCGTCCCCTAACCCTAACCCTAGCCCGAACCCTAACCCTAACACTTCCCCGAAGCCTGACCCTCACCCGTCCCCTAATCCTAACCCGTACGCTAACACTAACCCGCGCCCTCACACGTATGCTCCCCCTAAAGCATTGTCGTACCCTCACCTCGACCCTAAACCCTCCCCGTCCCCTAACCCTAACCCTAGCCCGAACCCTAACCCTAACCCTTCCCCGAAGCCTGACCCTCACCCGTCCCCTAATCCTAACCCGTACGCTAACACTAACCCGCGCCCTCACACGTACGCTCCCCTAAAGCGTTGTCGTACCCTCACCTGGACCCTAAACCCTCCCCGTCCCCTAACCCTAACCCTAGCCCGAACCCTAACCCTAACCCTTCCCCGAAGCCTGACCCTCACCCGTCCCTTAATCCTAACCCGTACGCTAACACTAACCCACGCCCTCACACGTACGCTCCCCCTAAAGCGTTGTCGTACCCTCACCTGGACCCTAAACCCTCCCCGTCCCCTAACCCTAACCCTAGCCCGAACCCTAACCCTAACCCTTCCCCGAAGCCTGACCCTCACCCGTCCCCTAATCCTAACCCGTACGCTAACACTAACCCGCGCCCTCACACGTACGCTCCCCCTAAAGCGTTGTCGTACCCTCACCTGGACCCTAAACCCTCCCCGTCCCATAACCCTAACCCTAGCCCGAACACTAACCCTAACCCTTCCCCGAAGATTGACCCTCACACGTCCCCTAATCCTAACCCGTACGCTAACACTAACCCGCCCCCTCACACGTACGCTCCCCCTAAAGCGTTGTCGTACCCTCACCTGGACCCTTAACCGTCCCCGTCCCCTAACCCTAACCCTAGCCCGAACCCTAACCCTAACCCTTCCCCGAAGCCTGACCCTCACCCGTCCCCTAATCCTAACCCGTACGCTAACACTAACCCGCGCCCTCACACGTACACTCCCCCTAAAGCGTTGTCATACCCTCACCTGGACCCTAACCCCTCCCCGTCCCCTAACCCTAACCCTAGCCCGAACCCTAACCCTAACCCTTCCCCGAAGCCTGACCCTCACCCGTCCCCTAATCTTAACCCGTACGCTAACACTAACCCACGCCCTCACACGTACGCTCCCCCTAAAGCGTTGTCGTACCCTCACCTGGACCCTAAACCCTCCCCGTCCACTAACCCTAACCCTAGCCGGAACCCTAACCCTAAATCTTCCCCGAAGCCTGAACCTCACCCGTCCCCTAATCCTAACCCGTACGCTAACACTAACCCGCGCCCTCACACGTACGCTCCCCCTAAAGCGTTGTCGTACCCTCACCTGGACCCTAAACCCTCCCCGTCCCCTAACCCTAACCCTAGCCCGAACCCTAACCCTAACCATTCCCCGAAGCCTGACCCTCACCCGTCCCCTAAAACTAACCCGTACGCTAACACTAACCCACGCCCTCACACGTACGCTCCCCCTAAAGCGTTGTCGTACCCTCACCTGCACCCTAAGCCGTCCCCGTCCCCTAACCCTAACCCTAGCCCGAACCCTAACCCTAACACTTCCCCGAAGCCTGACCCTCACCCGTCCCCTAATCCTAACCCGTACGATAAAACTAACCCGCGCCCTCACACGTACGCTCCCCCTAAAGCGTTATCGTACAGTCACCTGCACCCTAAGCCGTCCCCGTCCCCTAACCCTAACCCTAGCCCGAACCCTAACCCTAACACTTCCCCGAAGCCTGACCCTCACCCGTCCCCTAATCCTAACCCGTACGCTAACACTAACCCGCGCCCTCACACGTACGCTCCCCCTAAAGCGTTGTCGTACCCTCACCTGGACCCTAAACCCTCCCCGTCCCCTAACCCTAACCCTAGCCCGAACCCTAACCCTAAACCTTCCCCGAAGCCTGACCCTCACCCGTCCCCTAATCCTAACCCGTACCCTAACACTAACCCGCGCCCTCACACGTACGCTCCCCCTAAAGCGTTGTCGTACCCTCACCTGGACCCTAAACCCTCCCCGTCCCCTAACCCTAACCCTAGCCCGAACCCTAACCCTAACCCTTCCCCGAAGCCTGACCCTCACCCGTCCCCTAATCCTAACCCGTACGCTAACACTAACCCACGCCCTCACACGTACGCTCCCCCTAAAGCGTTGTCGTACCCTCACCTGGACCCTAAACCCTCCCCGTCCCCTAACCCTAAACCTAGCCCGAACCCTAACCCTAACCCTTCCCCGAGGCCTGACCCTCACCCGTCCCTTAATCCTAACCCGTACGCTAACACTAACCCGCGCCCTCACACGTACGCTCCCCCTAAAGCGTTGTCGTACCCTCACCTGGACCCTAAACCCTCCCCGTCCCCTAACCCTAACCCTAGCCCGAACCCTAACCCTAACACTTCCCCGAAGCCTGACCCTCACCTGTCCCCTAATCCTAACCCGTACGCTAACACTAACCCGCGCCCTCACACGTACGCTCCCCCTAAAGCGTTGTCGTGCCCTCACCTGGACCCTAAACCGTCCCCGTCCCCTAACCCTAACCCTAGCCCGAACCCTAACCCTAACCCTTCCCCGAAGCCTGACCCTCACCCGTCTCCTAATCCTAACCCGTACGCTAAAACTAATCCGCACCCTCACACGTACGCTCCCCCTAAAGCGTTGTCGTACCCTCACCTGCACCCTAAGCCGTCCCCGTCCCCTAACCCTAACCCTAGCCCGAAACCTAACCCTAACACTTCCTGGAAGCCTGACCCTCACCCGTCCCCTAATCCTAACCCGTACGCTAACACTAACCCACGCCCTCACACATACGCTCCCCCTAAAGCGTTGTCGTACCCTCACCTGGACCCTAAACCCTCCCCGTCTCCTAACCCTAACACTAGCCCGAACCCTAACCCTAACACTTCCGCGAAGCCTGACCCTCACCCGTCCCCTAATCCTAACCCGTACGCTAACAGTAACCCGCACCCTCACACGTACGCTCCCCCTAAAGCGTTGTCGTACAATCACCTGGACCCTAAACCCTCCCCGTCCCCTAACCCTAACCCTAGCCCGAACCCTAACCCTAACCCTTCCCCGAAGCCTGACCCTCACCCGTCCCCTAATCCTAACCCGTACGCTAACACTAACCCACGCCCTCACACGTACGCTCCCCCTAAAGCGTTGTCGTACCCTCACCTGGACCCTAAACCGTCCCCGTCCCCTAACCCTAACCCTAGCCCGAACCCTAACCCTAACCCTTCCCCGAAGCCTGACCCTCACCCGTCCCCTAATCCTAACCCGTACGCTAACACTAACCCGCGCCCTCACACGTACGCTCCCCCTAAAGCGTTGTCGTACCCTCACCTGGACCCTAAACCCTCCCCGTCCCCTAACCCTAACCCTAGCCCGAACCCTAACCCTAACCCTTCCCCGAAGCCTGACCCTCACCCGTCCCCTAATCCTAACCCGTACGCTAACACTAACCCGCGCCCTCACACGTACGCTCCCCCTAAAGCGTTGTCGTACCCTCACCTGGACCCTAAACCCTCCCCGTCCCCTAACCCTAACCCTAGCCCGAACCCTAACCCTAACCCTTCCCCGAAGCCTGACCCTCACCCGTCTCCTAATCCTAACCCGTACGCTAAAACTAATCCGCACCCTCACACGTACGCTCCCCCTAAAGCGTTGTCGTACCCTCACCTGCACCCTAAGCCGTCCCCGTCCCCTAACCCTAACCCTAGCCCGAAACCTAACCCTAACACTTCCTGGAAGCCTGACCCTCACCCGTCCCCTAATCCTAACCCGTACGCTAACACTAACCCACGCCCTCACACATACGCTCCCCCTAAAGCGTTGTCGTACCCTCACCTGGACCCTAAACCCTCCCCGTCTCCTAACCCTAACACTAGCCCGAACCCTAACCCTAACACTTCCGCGAAGCCTGACCCTCACCCGTCCCCTAATCCTAACCCGTACGCTAACAGTAACCCGCACCCTCACACGTACGCTCCCCCTAAAGCGTTGTCGTACAATCACCTGGACCCTAAACCCTCCCCGTCCCCTAACCCTAACCCTAGCCCGAACCCTAACCCTAACCCTTCCCCGAAGCCTGACCCTCACCCGTCCCCTAATCCTAACCCGTACGCTAACACTAACCCACGCCCTCACACGTACGCTCCCCCTAAAGCGTTGTCGTACCCTCACCTGGACCCTAAACCGTCCCCGTCCCCTAACCCTAACCCTAGCCCGAACCCTAACCCTAACCCTTCCCCGAAGCCTGACCCTCACCCGTCCCCTAATCCTAACCCGTACGCTAACACTAACCCGCGCCCTCACACGTACGCTCCCCCTAAAGCGTTGTCGTACCCTCACCTGGACCCTAAACCCTCCCCGTCCCCTAACCCTAACCCTAGCCCGAACCCTAACCCTAACCCTTCCCCGAAGCCTGACCCTCACCCGTCCCCTAATCCTAACCCGTACGCTAACACTAACCCGCGCCCTCACACGTACGCTCCCCCTAAAGCGTTGTCGTACCCTCACCTGGACCCTAAACCCTCCCCGTCCCCTAACCCTAACCCTAGCCTGAACCCTAACCCTAAACCTTCCCCGAAGCCTGACCCTCACCCGTCCCCTAATCCTAACACGTACGCTAACACTAACCCGCGCCCTCACACGTACGCTCCCCCTAAAGCGTTGTCGTACCCTCACCTGGACCCTAAACCCTCCCCGTCCCCTAACCCTAACCCTAGCCCGAACCCTAACCCTAACCCTTCCCTGAAGCCTGACCCTCACCCGCCCCCTAATCCTAACCCGTACGCTAACACTAACCCACGCCCTCACACGTACGCTCCCCCTAAAGCGTTGTCGTACCCTCACCTGGACCCTAAACCCTCCCCGTCCCCTAACCCTAACCCTAGCCCGAACCCTAACCCTAACACTTCCCCGAAGCCTGACCCTCACCCGTCCCCTAATCCTAACCCGTACGCTAACACTAACCCGCGCCCTCACACGTACGCTCCCCCTAAAGCGTTGTCGTACCCTCACCTGGACCCTAAACCCTCCGCGTCCCCTAACCCTAACCCTAGCCCGAACCCGAACCCTAACCCTTCCCCGAAGCCTGACCCTCAACCGTCCCCTAATCCTAACCCGTACGCTAACACTAACCCACGCCCTCACACGTACGCTCCCCCTAAAGCGTTGTCTTACCTTCACCTGGACCCTAAACCCTCCCCGTCCCCTAACCCTAACCCTAGCCCGAACCCTAACCCTAACCCTTCCCCGAAGCCTGACCCTCACCCGTCCCCTAATCCTAACCCGTACGAAAAAACTAACCCGCGCCCTCACACGTATGCTCCCCCTAAAGCGTTGTCGTACCCTCACCTGGACCCTAAACCCACCCCGTCCCCTAACCCTAACCCTAGCCCGAAACCTAACCCTAACCCCTCCCCGAAGCCTGACCCTCACCCGTCCCCTAATCCTAAACCGTACGCTAACACTAACCCGCACCCTCACACGTACGCTCCCCCTAAAGCGTTGTCGGACCCTGACCTGGACCCTAAACCGTCCCCGTCCCCTAAGCCTAACCCTAGCCAGAACCCTAACCCTAACACTTCCCCGAAGCCTGACCCTCACCCGTCCCCTAATCCTAACCCGTACGCTACCACTAACACGCGCCCTCACACGTACGCTCCCCCTAAAGCGTTGTCGTACCCTCACCTGGACCCTAAACCCTCCCCGTCCCCTAACCCTAACCCTAGCCCGAACCCTAACCCTAACCCTTCCCCGAAGCCTGACCCTCACCCGTCCCCTAATCCTAACCCGTACGCTAACACTAACCCGCGCCCTCACACGTACGCTCCTCCTAAAGCGTTGTCATACCCTCACCTGGACCCTAAACCCACCCCGTCCCCTAACACTAACCCTCTCCCGAAACCTAACCCTAACCCTTCCCCGAAGCCTGACCCTCAGCCGTCCCCTAATCCTAACCCGTACGCTAACACTAACCCACGCCCTCACACGTACGCTCCCCCTAAAGCGTTGTCATACCCTCACCTGGACCCTAAACCCTCCCCGTCCCCTAACCCTAACCCTAGCCCGAACCCCATCCCTAACACTTCCCCGAAGCCTAACCCTCACCCGTCCCCTAATCCTAACCCGTACGCTAACACTAACCCGCGCCCTCACACGTACACTCCCCCTAAAGCGTTGTCGAACCCTCACCTGCACCCTAAGCCGTCCCCGTCCCCTAACACTAACCCTAGCCCTAAACCTAACCCTAACCCTTCCCCGAAGCCTGACCCTCACCCGTCCCCTAATCCTAACCCGTACGCTAACACTAACCCACGCCCTCACACGTACGCTCCCCCTAAAGCGTTGTCGTACCCTCACCTGGACCCTAAACCGTCCCCGTCCCCTAACCCTAACCCTAGCCCGAACCCTAACCCTAACACTTCCCCGAAGCCTGACCCTCACCCGTCCCCTAATCCTAACCCGTACGCTAACACTAACCCGCGCCCTCACACGTACGCTCCCCCTAAAGCATTGTCGTACCCTCACCTCGACCCTAAACCCTCCCCGTCCCCTAACCCTAACCCTAGCCCGAACCCTAACCCTAACCCTTCCCCGAAGCCTGACCCTCACCCGTCCCCTAATCCTAACCCGTACGCTAACAGTAACCCGCGCCCTCACACGTACGCTCCCCTAAAGCGTTGTCGTACCCTCACCTGGACCCTAAACCCTCCCCGTCCCCTAACCCTAACCCTAGCCCGAACCCTAACCCTAACCCTTCCCCGAAGCCTGACCCTCACCCGTCCCTTAATCCTAACCCGTACGCTAACACTAACCCACGCCCTCACACGTACGCTCCCCCTAAAGCGTTGTCGTACCCTCACCTGGACCCTAAACCCTCCCCGTCCCCTAACCCTAACCCTAGCCCGAACCCTAACCCTAACCCTTCCCCGAAGCCTGACCCTCACCCGTCCCCTAATCCTAACCCGTACGCTAACACTAACCCGCGCCCTCACACGTACGCTCCCCCTAAAGCGTTGTCGTACCCTCACCTGGACCCTAAACCCTCCCCGTCCCATAACCCTAACCCTAGCCCGAACACTAACCCTAACCCTTCCCCGAAGATTGACCCTCACACGTCCCCTAATCCTAACCCGTACGCTAACACTAACCCGCCCCTCACACGTACGCTCCCCCTAAAGCGTTGTCGTACCCTCACCTGGACCCTTAACCGTCCCCGTCCCCTAACCCTAACCCTAGCCCGAACCCTAACCCTAACCCTTCCCCGAAGCCTGACCCTCACCCGTCCCCTAATCCTAACCCGTACGCTAACACTAACCCGCGCCCTCACACGTACACTCCCCCTAAAGCGTTGTCATACCCTCACCTGGACCCTAACCCCTCCCCGTCCCCTAACCCTAACCCTAGCCCGAACCCTAACCCTAACCCTTCCCCGAAGCCTGACCCTCACCCGTCCCCTAATCTTAACCCGTACGCTAACACTAACCCACGCCCTCACACGTACGCTCCCCCTAAAGCGTTGTCGTACCCTCACCTGGACCCTAAACCCTCCCCGTCCACTAACCCTAACCCTAGCCGGAACCCTAACCCTAAATCTTCCCCGAAGCCTGAACCTCACCCGTCCCCTAATCCTAACCCGTACGCTAACACTAACCCGCGCCCTCACACGTACGCTCCCCCTAAAGCGTTGTCGTACCCTCACCTGGACCCTAAACCCTCCCCGTCCCCTAACCCTAACCCTAGCCCGAACCCTAACCCTAACCATTCCCCGAAGCCTGACCCTCACCCGTCCCCTAAAACTAACCCGTACGCTAACACTAACCCACGCCCTCACACGTACGCTCCCCCTATAGCGTTGTCGTACCCTCACCTGCACCCTAAGCCCTCCCCGTCCCCTATCCCTAACCCTAGCCCGAACCCTAACCCTAACACTTCCCCGAAGCCTGACCCTCACCCGTCCCCTAATCCTAACCCGTACGATAAAACTAACCCGCGCCCTCACACGTACGCTCCCCCTAAAGCGTTGTCGTACAGTCACCTGCACCCTAAGCCGTCCCCGTCCCCTAACCCTAACCCTAGCCCGAACCCTAACCCTAACACTTCCCCGAAGCCTGACCCTCACCCGTCCCCTAATCCTAACCCGTACGCTAACACTAACCCGCGCCCTCACACGTACGCTCCCCCTAAAGCGTTGTCGTACCCTCACCTGGACCCTAAACCCTCCCCGTCCCCTAACCCTAACCCTAGCCCGAACCCTAACCCTAAACCTTCCCCGAAGCCTGACCCTCACCCGTCCCCTAATCCTAACCCGTACCCTAACACTAACCCGCGCCCTCACACGTACGCTCCCCCTAAAGCGTTGTAGTACCCTCACCTGGACCCTAAACCCTCCCCGTCCCCTAACCCTAACCCTAGCCCGAACCCTAACCCTAACCCTTCCCCGAAGCCTGACCCTCACCCGTCCCCTAATCCTAACCCGTACGCTAACACTAACCCACGCCCTCACACGTACGCTCCCCCTAAAGCGTTGTCGTACCCTCACCTGGACCCTAAACCCTCCCCGTCCCCTAACCCTAAACCTAGCCCGAACCCTAACCCTAACCCTTCCCCGAAGCCTGACCCTCACCCGTCCCTTAATCCTAACCCGTACGCTAACACTAACCCGCGCCCTCACACGTACGCTCCCCCTAAAGCGTTGTCGTACCCTCACCTGGACCCTAAACCCTCCCCGTCCCCTAACCCTAACCCTAGCCCGAACCCTAACCCTAACACTTCCCCGAAGCCTGACCCTCACCTGTCCCCTAATCCTAACCCGTACGCTAACACTAACCCGCGCCCTCACACGTACGCTCCCCCTAAAGCGTTGTCGTGCCCTCACCTGGACCCTAAACCGTCCCCGTCCCCTAACCCTAACCCGAGCCCGAACCCTAACCCTAACCCTTCCCCGAAGCCTGACCCTCACCCGTCCCCTAATCCTAACCCGTACGCTAAAACTAATCCGCACCCTCACACGTACGCTCCCCCTAAAGCGTTGTCGTACCCTCACCTGCACCCTAAGCCGTCCCCGTCCCCTAACCCAAACCCTAGCCCGAAACCTAACCCTAACACTTCCTGGAAGCCTGACCCTCACCCGTCCCATAATCCTAACCCGTACGCTAACACTAACCCACGCCCTCACACATACGCTCCCCCTAAAGCGTTGTCGTACCCTCACCTGGACCCTAAACCCTCCCCGTCTCCTAACCCTAACACTAGCCCGAACCCTAACCCTAACACTTCCGCGAAGCCTGACCCTCACCCGTCCCCTAATCCTAACCCGTACGCTAACAGTAACCCGCACCCTCACACGTACGCTCCCCCTAAAGCGTTGTCGTACAATCACCTGGACCCTAAACCCTCCCCGTCCCCTAACCCTAACCCTAGCCCGAACCCTAACCCTAACCCTTCCCCGAAGCCTGACCCTCACCCGTCCCCTAATCCTAACCCGTACGCTAACACTAACCCACGCCCTCACACGTACGCTCCCCCTAAAGCGTTGTCGTACCCTCACCTGGACCCTAAACCGTCCCCGTCCCCTAACCCTAACCCTAGCCCGAACCCTAACCCTAACCCTTCCCCGAAGCCTGACCCTCACCCGTCCCCTAATCCTAACCCGTACGCTAACACTAACCCGCGCCCTCACACGTACGCTCCCCCTAAAGCGTTGTCGTACCCTCACCTGGACCCTAAACCCTCCCCGTCCCCTAACCCTAACCCTAGCCCGAACCCTAACCCTAACCCTTCCCCGAAGCCTGACCCTCACCCGTCCCCTAATCCTAACCCGTACGCTAACACTAACCCACGCCCTCACACGTACGCTCCCCCTAAAGCGTTGTCGTACCCTCACCTGGACCCTAAACCCTCCCCGTCCCCTAACCCTAGCCCGAACCCTAACCCTAACCCTTCCCCGAAGCCTGACCCTCACCCGTCCCCTAATCCTAACCCGTACGCTAACACTAACCCGCGCCCTCACACGTACGCTCCCCCTAAAGCGTTGTCGTACCCTCACCTGGACCCTAAACCCTCCCCGTCCCATAACCCTAACCCTAGCCCGAACACTAACCCTAACCCTTCCCCGAAGATTGACCCTCACACGTCACCTAATCCTAACCCGTACGCTAACACTAACCCGCCCCCTCACACGTACGCTCCCCCTAAAGCGTTGTCGTACCCTCACCTGGACCCTTAACCGTCCCCGTCCCCTAACCCTAACCCTAGCCCGAACACTAACCCTAACCCTTCCCCGAAGCCTGACCCTCACCCGTCCCCTAATCCTAACCCGTACGCTAACACTAACCCGCGCCCTCACACGTACACTCCCCCTAAAGCGTTGTCATACCGTCACCTGGACCCTAACCCCTCCCCGTCCCCTAACCCTAACCCTAGCCCGAACCCTAACCCTAACCCTTCCCCGAAGCCTGACCCTCACCCGTCCCCTAATCTTAACCCGTACGCTAACACTAACCCACGCCCTCACACGTACGCTCCCCCTAAAGCGTTGTCGTACCCTCACCTGGACCCTAAACCCTCCCCGTCCCCTAACCCTAACCCTAGCCCGAACCCTAACCCTAAATCTTCCCCGAAGCCTGAACCTCACCCGTCCCCTAATCCTAACCCGTACGCTAACACTAACCCGCGCCCTCACACGTACGCTCCCCCTAAAGCGTTGTCGTACCCTCACCTGGACCCTAAACCCTCCCCGTCCCCTAACCCTAACCCTAGCCCGAACCCTAACCCTAACCCTTCCCCGAAGCCTGACCCTCACCCATCCCCTAAAACTAACCCGTACGCTAACACTAACCCACGCCCTCACACGTACGCTCCCCCTAAAGCGTTGTCGTACCCTCACCTGGACCCTAAACCCTCCCCGTCTCCTAACCCTAACACTAGCCCGAACCCTAACCCTAACACTTCCGCGAAGCCTGACCCTCACCCGTCCCCTAATCCTAACCCGTACGCTAACAGTAACCCGCACCCTCACACGTACGCTCCCCCTAAAGCGTTGTCGTACACTCACCTGCACCCTAAGCCGTCCCCGTCCCATAACCCTAACCCTAGCCCGAACCCTAACCCTAACACTTCCCCGAAGCCTGACACTCACACGTCCCCTAATCCTAACCCGTACGCTAACACTAACCCGCGCCCTCACACGTACGCTCCCCCTAAAGCGTTGTTGTACCCTCACCTGGACCCTAAACCCTCCCCGTCCCCTAACCCTAACCCTAGCCCGAACCCTAACCCTAAACCTTCCCCGAAGCCTGACCCTCACCCGTCCCCTAATCCTAACACGTACGCTAACACTAACCCGCGCCCTCACACGTACGCTCCCCCTAAAGCGTTGTCGTACCCTCACCTAGACCCTAAACCCTCCCCGTCCCCTAACCCTAACCCTAGCCCGAACCCTAACCCTAACCCTTCCCCGAAGCCTGACCCTCACCCGCCCCCTAATCCTAACCCGTACGCTAACACTAACCCACGCCCTCACACGTACGCTCCCCCTAAAGCGTTGTCGTACCCTCACCTGGACCCTAAACCCTCCCCGTCCCCTAACCCTAACCCTAGCCCGAACCCTAACCCTAACACTTCCCCGAAGCCTGACCCTCACCCGTCCCCTAATCCTAACCCGTACGCTAACACTAACCCGCGCCCTCACACGTACGCTCCCCCTAAAGCGTTGTCGTACCCTCACCTGGACCCTAAACCCTCCGCGTCCCCTAACCCTAACCCTAGCCCGAACCCGAACCCTAACCCTTCCCCGAAGCCTGACCCTCAACCGTCCCCTAATCCTAACCCGTACGCTAACACTAACCCACGCCCTCACACGTACGCTCCCCCTAAAGCGTTGTCTTACCTTCACCTGGACCCTTAACCCTCCCCGTCCCCTAACCCTAACCCTAGCCCGAACCCTAACCCTAACCCTTCCCCGAAGCCTGACCCTCACCCGTCCCCTAATCCTAACCCGTACGAAAAAACTAACCCGCGCCCTCACACGTACGCTCCCCCTAAAGCGTTGTCGTACACTCACCTGCACCCTAAGCCGTCCCCGTCCCCTAATCCTAACCCTAGCCCAAACCCTAACCCTAACACTTCCCCGAAGCCTGACCCTCACACCTCCGCTAATCCTAACCCGTACGCTAACACTAAACCGCGCCCTCACACGTACGCTCCCCCTAAAGCGTTGTCGTACCCTCACCTGGACCCTAAACCCTCCCCGTCCCCTAACCCTAACCCTAGCCCGAACCCTAACCCTAACACTTCCCCGAAGCCTGACCCTCACCCGTCCCCTAATCCTAACCCGTACGCTAACACTAACCCGCGCCCTCACACATACGCTCCCCCTAAAGCGTTGTCGTACACTCACCTGGACCCTAAACCCTCCCCGTCCCCTAACCCTAACCCTAGCCCGAACCCTAACCCTAACCCTTCCCCGAAGCCTGACCCTCACCCGTCCCCTAATCCTAACCCGTACGCTAACACGAACCCGCGCCCTCACACGTACGCTCCCCCTAAAGCGTTGTCGTACCCTCACCTGGACCCTAAACCATCCCTGTCCCCTAACCCTAACCCTAGCCCGAACCCTAACCCTTTACCTTCCCCGATGCCTGACCCTCACCCGTCCCCTAATCCTAACACGTATGCTAACACTAACCCACGCCCTCACACGTACGCTCCCCCTAAAGCGTTGTCGTACCCTCACCTGGACCCTAAACCCTCCCCGTCCCCTAACCCTAACCCTAGCCCGAACCCTAACCCTAACCCTTCCCCGAAGCCTGACCCTCACCCGTCCCCTAATCCTAAACCGTACGCTAACACTAACCTAGGCCCTCACACGTACGCTCCCCCTAACGCGTTGTCGTACCCTCACCTGGACCCTAAACCCTCCGCGTCCCCTAACCCTAACCCTAGCCCGAACCCTAACCCTAACCCTTCCCCGAAGCCTGACCCTCACCCGTCCCCTAATCCTAACCCGTACGCTAACACTAACCCACGCCCTCACACGTACGCTCCCCCTAAAGCGTAGTCGTACCCTCACCTGGACCCTAAACCGTCCCCGTCCCCTAACCCTAACCCTAGCCCGAACCCTAACCCTAACCCTTCCCCGAAGCCTGACCCTCACCCGTCCCCTAATCCTAACCCGTACGCTAACACTAACCCGCGCCCTCACACGTACGCTCCCCCTAAAGCGTTGTCGTACCCTCACCTGGACCCTAAACCCTCCCCGTCCCCTAACCCTAACCCTAGCCCGAACCCTAACCCTAACCCTTCCCCGAAGCCTGACCCTCACCCGTCCCCTAATCCTAACCCGTACGCTAACACTAACCCACGCCCTCACACGTACGCTCCCCCTAAAGCGTTGTCGTACCCTCACCTGGACCCTAAACCCTCCCCGTCCCCTAACCCTAGCCCGAACCCTAACCCTAACCCTTCCCCGAAGCCTGACCCTCACCCGTCCCCTAATCCTAACCCGTACGCTAACACTAACCCGCGCCCTCACACGTACGCTCCCCCTAAAGCGTTGTCGTACCCTCACCTGGACCCTAAACCCTCCCCGTCCCATAACCCTAACCCTAGCCCGAACACTAACCCTAACCCTTCCCCGAAGACTGACCCTCACACGTCACCTAATCCTAACCCGTACGCTAACACTAACCCGCCCCCTCACACGTACGCTCCCCCTAAAGCGTTGTCGTACCCTCACCTGGACCCTTAACCGTCCCCGTCCCCTAACCCTAACCCTAGCCCGAACACTAACCCTAACCCTTCCCCGAAGCCTGACCCTCACCCGTCCCCTAATCCTAACCCGTACGCTAACACTAACCCGCGCCCTCACACGTACACTCCCCCTAAAGCGTTGTCATACCGTCACCTGGACCCTAACCCCTCCCCGTCCCCTAACCCTAACCCTAGCCCGAACCCTAACCCTAACCCTTCCCCGAAGCCTGACCCTCACCCGTCCCCTAATCTTAACCCGTACGCTAACACTAACCCACGCCCTCACACGTACGCTCCCCCTAAAGCGTTGTCGTACCCTCACCTGGACCCTAAACCCTCCCCGTCCCCTAACCCTAACCCTAGCCCGAACCCTAACCCTAAATCTTCCCCGAAGCCTGAACCTCACCCGTCCCCTAATCCTAACCCGTACGCTAACACTAACCCGCGCCCTCACACGTACGCTCCCCCTAAAGCGTTGTCGTACCCTCACCTGGACCCTAAACCCTCCCCGTCCCCTAACCCTAACCCTAGCCCGAACCCTAACCCTAACCCTTCCCCGAAGCCTGACCCTCACCCATCCCCTAAAACTAACCCGTACGCTAACACTAACCCACGCCCTCACACGTACGCTCCCCCTAAAGCGTTGTCGTACCCTCACCTGGACCCTAAACCCTCCCCGTCTCCTAACCCTAACACTAGCCCGAACCCTAACCCTAACACTTCCGCGAAGCCTGACCCTCACCCGTCCCCTAATCCTAACCCGTACGCTAACAGTAACCCGCACCCTCACACGTACGCTCCCCCTAAAGCGTTGTCGTACACTCACCTGCACCCTAAGCCGTCCCCGTCCCATAACCCTAACCCTAGCCCGAACCCTAACCCTAACACTTCCCCGAAGCCTGACACTCACACGTCCCCTAATCCTAACCCGTACGCTAACACTAACCCGCGCCCTCACATGTACGCTCCCCCTAAAGCGTTGTCGTACCCTCACCTGGACCCTAAACCCTCCCCGTCCCCTAACCCTAACCCTAGCCCGAACCCTAACCCTAAACCTTCCCCGAAGCCTGACCCTCACCCGTCCCCTAATCCTAACACGTACGCTAACACTAACCCGCGCCCTCACACGTACGCTCCCCCTAAAGCGTTGTCGTACCCTCACCTGGACCCTAAACCCTCCCCGTCCCCTAACCCTAACCCTAGCCCGAACCCTAACCCTAACCCTTCCCCGAAGCCTGACCCTCACCCGCCCCCTAATCCTAACCCGTACGCTAACACTAACCCACGCCCTCACACGTACGCTCCCCCTAAAGCGTTGTCGTACCCTCACGTGGACCCTAAACCCTCCCCGTCCCCTAACCCTAACCCTAGCCCGAACCCTAACCCTAACACTTCCCCGAAGCCTGACCCTCACCCGTCCCCTAATCCTAACCCGTACGCTAACACTAACCCGCGCCCTCACACGTACGCTCCCCCTAAAGCGTTGTCGTACCCTCACCTGGACCCTAAACCCTCCGCGTCCCCTAACCCTAACCCTAGCCCGAACCCGAACCCTAACCCTTCCCCGAAGCCTGACCCTCAACCGTCCCCTAATCCTAACCCGTACGCTAACACTAACCCACGCCCTCACACGTACGCTCCCCCTAAATCGTTGTCTTACCTTCACCTGGACCCTAAACCCTCCCCGTCCCCTAACCCTAACCCTAGCCCGAACCCTAACCCTAACCCTTCCCCGAAGCCTGACCCTCACCCGTCCCCTAATCCTAACCCGTACGAAAAAACTAACCCGCGCCCTCACACGTACGCTCCCCCTAAAGCGTTGTCGTACACTCACCTGCACCCTAAGCCGTCCCCGTCCCCTAACCCTAACCCTAGCCCAAACCCTAACCCTAACACTTCCCCGAAGCCTGACCCTCACACCTCCGCTAATCCTAACCCGTACGCTAACACTAAACCGCGCCCTCACACGTACGCTCCCCCTAAAGCGTTGTCGTACCCTCACCTGGACCCTAAACCCTCCCCGTCCCCTAACCCTAACCCTAGCCCGAACCCTAACCCTAACACTTCCCCGAAGCCTGACCCTCACCCGTCCCCTAATCCTAACCCGTACGCTAACACTAACCCGCGCCCTCACACATACGCTCCCCCTAAAGCGTTGTCGTACACACACCTGGACCCTAAACCCTCCCCGTCCCCTAACCCTAACCCTAGCCCGAACCCTAACCCTAACCCTTCCCCGAAGCCTGACCCTCACCCGTCCCCTAATCCTAACCCGTACGCTAACACGAACCCGCGCCCTCACACGTACGCTCCCCCTAAAGCGTTGTCGTACCCTCACCTGGACCCTAAACCATCCCTGTCCCCTAACCCTAACCCTAGCCCGAACCCTAACCCTTTACCTTCCCCGATGCCTGACCCTCACCCGTCCCCTAATCCTAACACGTATGCTAACACTAACCCACGCCCTCACACGTACGCTCCCCCTAAAGCGCTGTCGTACCCTCACCTGGACCCTAAACCCTCCCCGTCCCCTAACCCTAACCCTAGCCCGAACCCTAACCCTAACCCTTCCCCGAAGCCTGACCCTCACCCGTCCCCTAATCCTAAACCGTACGCTAACACTAACCTAGGCCCTCACACGTACGCTCCCCCTAACGCGTTGTCGTACCCTCACCTGGACCCTAAACCCTCCGCGTCCCCTAACCCTAACCCTAGCCCGATCCCTAACCCTAACCCTTCCCCGAAGCCTGACCCTCACCCGTCCCCTAATCCTAACCCGTACGCTAACACTAACCCGCGCCCTCACACATACGCTCCCCCTAAAGCGTTGTCGAACCCTCACTTGCACCCTAAGCCGTCCCCATCCCCTAACCCTAACCCTAGCCCGAACCCTAACCCTAACCCTTCCCCGAAGCCTGATCCTCACCCGTCCCTTAATCCTAACCCGTACGCTAACACTAACCCGCACCCTCACACGTACGCTCCCCCTAAAGCGTTGTCGTACCCTCACCTGGACCCTAAACCTTCCCCGTCCCCTAACCCTAACCCTAGCCCGAACCCTAACCCTAACACTTCCGCGAAGCCTGACCCTCACCCGTCCCCTAATCCTAACCCGTACGCTAACACGAACCCGCGCTCTCTCACGTACGCTCCCCCTAAAGCGTTGTCGTACCCTCACCTGGACCCTAAACCCTCCGCGTCCCCTAACCCTAACCCTAGCCCGAACCGTAACCCTAACCCTTCCCCGAAGCCTGACCCTCACCCGTCCCCTAATCCTAACCCGTACGCTAACACTAACCCGCGCCCTCACACGTACGCTCCCCCTAAAGCGTTGTCGTACCCTCACCTGGACCCTAAACCCTCCCCGTCCCCTAAACCTAACCCTAGCCCGAACCCTAGCCCTAACCCTTCCCCGAAGCCTGACCCTCACCCGTCCCCTAATCCTAACCCGTACGCTAACACTAACCCGCGCCCTCACACGTACGCGCCCCCTAAAGCGTTGTCGTACACTCACCTGCACCCTAAGCCGTCCCTGTCCCGTAACCCTAACCCTAGCCCGAACCCTAACCCTAACACTTCCCCGAAGCCTGACATTCACCCGTCCCCTAATCCTAACCCGTACGCTAACACTAACCCACGCCCTCACACGTACGCTCCCCCTAAAGCGTTGTCGTACCCTCACCTGGACCGTAAACCCTCCCCGTCCTCTAACTCTAACCCTAGCCCGAACCCTAACACTAACACTTCCGCGAAGCCTGAACCTCACCCGTCCCCTAATCCTAACCCGTACGCTAACACTAACCCGCGCCCTCACACGTACGCTCCCCCTAAAACGTTGTCGTACCCTCACCTGGACCCTAAACCGTCCCCGTCCCCTAACCCTAACCCTAGCCCGAACCCTAACCCTAACCCTTCCCCGAAGCCTGACCCTCACCCGTCCCCTAATCCTAACCCGTACGCTAACACTAACCCTCGCCCTCACACGTACGCTCCCCCTAAAGCGTTGTCGTACCCTCACCTGGACCCTAAACCCTCCCCGTCCCCTAACCTTCACCCTAGCCCGAACCCTAACCCTAACCCTTCCCCGAAGCCTGACCCTCACCCGTCCCCTAATCCTAACCCATACGCTAACAGTAACCCGCGCCCTCACACGTACGCTCCCCCTAAAGCGTTGTCGTACCCTCACCTGGACCCGAAACCCTCCCCGTCCCCTAACCCTAACCCTAGCCCGAACCCTAACCCTAACACTTCCCCGAAGCCTGACCCTCACCCGTCCCCTAATCCTAACCCGTACGCTAACCTAACCCGCGCCCTCACACGTACGCTCCCCCTAAAGCGTTGTCGTACCCTCACCTGGACCCTAAACCGTCCCCGTCCCCTAACCCTAACCCTAGCCCGAACCCTAACCCTAACCCTTCCCCGAAGCCTGACCCTCACCCGTCCCTTAATCCTAACCCGTACACTAACACTAATCCGCGACCTCACACGTACGCTCCCCCTAAAGCGTTGTCGTACCCTCACCTGGACCCTAAACCCTCCCCATCCCCTAACCCTAACCCTAGCCCGAACCCTAACCCTAATCCTTCCCCGAAGCCTGACCCTCACCCGTCCCCTCATCCTAACCCGTACGATAAAACTAACCCGCGCCCTCACACGTACGCTCCCCCTAAAGCGTTGTCGTACCCTCACCTGCACCCTAAGCCGTCCCCGTCCCCTAACCCTAACCCTAGCCCGAACCCTTACCATAACACTCCCCGAAGCCTGACCCTCACCCGTCCCCTAATCCTAACACGTACGATAAAACTAACCCGCGCCCTCACACGTACGCTCCCCCTAAAGCGATGTCGTACACTCACCTGCACCCTAAACCCTCCCCGTCCCATAACCCTAACCCTAGCCCGAACCCTAACCCTAACCCTTCCCCGAAGCCTGACCCTCACCCGTCCCCTAATCCTAACCCGTACGAAAAAACTAACCCGCGCCCTCACACGTACGCTCCCCCTAAAGCGTTGTCGTACACTCACCTGCACCCTAAGCCGTCCCCGTCCCCTAACCCTAAGCCTAGCCTGAACCCTCACCCTAACACTTCCCCGAAGCCTGACCCTCACACCTCCGCTAATCCTAACCCGTACGCTAACACTAAACCGCGCCCTCACACGTACGCTCCCCCTAAAGCGTTGTCGTACCCTCACCTGGACCCTAAACCCTCCCCGTCCCCTAACCCTAACCCTAGCCCGAACCCTAACCCTAACACTTCCCCGAAGCCTGACCCTCACCCGTCCCCTAATCCTAACCCGTACGCTAACACTAACCCGCGCCCTCACACATACGCTCCCCCTAAAGCGTTGTCGTACACTCACCTGGACCCTAAACCCTCCCCGTCCCCTAACCCTAACCCTAGCCCGAACCCTAACCCTAACCCTTCCCCGAAGCCTGACCCTCACCCGTCCCCTAATCCTAACCCGTACGCTAACACGAACCCGCGCCCTCACACGTACGCTCCCCCTAAAGCGTTGTCGTACCCTCACCTGGACCCTAAACCATCCCTGTCCCCTAACCCTAACCCTAGCCCGAACCCTAACCCTTTACCTTCCCCGATGCCTGACCCTCACCCGTCCCCTAATCCTAACACGTATGCTAACACTAACCCACGCCCTCACACGTACGCTCCCCCTAAAGCGTTGTCATACCCTCACCTGGACCCTAAACCCTCCCCGTCCCCTAACCCTAACCCTAGCCCGAACCCTAACCCTAACCCTTCCCCGAAGCCTGACCCTCACCCGTCCCCTAATCCTAACCCGTACGCTAACACTAACCCGCGCCCTCACACGTACGCTCCCCCTAACGCGTTGTCGTACCCTCACCTGGACCCTAAACCCTCCGCGTCCCCTAACCCTAACCCTAGCCCGAACCCTAACCCTAACCCTTCCCCGAAGCCTGACCCTCACCCGTCCCCTAATCCTAACCCGTACGCTAACACTAACCCGGGCCCTCACACGTACGCTCCCCCTAAAGCGTTGTCGTACCCTCACCTGGACCCTAAACCCTCCGCGTCCCCTAACCCTAACCCTAGCCCGAACCCTAACCCTAACACTTCCCCGAAGCCTGACCCTCACCCGTCCCCTAATCCTAACCCGTACGCTAACACTAACCCGCGCCCTCACACGTACGCTCCCCCTAAAGCGTTGTCGAACCGTCACTTGCACCCTAAGCCGTCCCCATCCCCTAACCCTAATCCTAGCCCGAACGCTAACCCTAATCCTTCCCCGAAGCCTGATCCTCACCCATCCCCTAATCCTAACCCGTACTCTAACACTAACCCGCGCCCTCACACGTACGCTCCCCCTAAAGCGTTGTCGTACCCTCACCTGGACCCTAAACCCTCCCCGTCCGCTAACCCTAACCCTAGCCCGAACCCTAACCCTAACCCTTCCTCGAAGCCTGACCCTCACCCGTCCCCTAATCCTAACCCGAACGCTAACACTAACCCGCACCCTCACACGTACGCTCCCCCTAAAGCGTTGTCGTACCCTCACCTGGACCTTAAACCCTCCCCGTCACCTAACCCTAACCCTAGCCCGAACCCTAACCCTAACCCTTCCCCGAAGCCTGACCCTCACCCGTCCCCTAATCCTAACCCGTACGCTAACACTAACCCACGCCCTCACACGTACGCTCCCCCTAAAGCGTTGTCGTACCCTCACCTGGAACCTAAACCCTCCCCGTCCCCTAACCCTAACCCTAGCCCGAACCCTAACCCTAACACTTCCCCGAAGCCTGACCCTCACCCGTCCCCTAATCCTAACCCGTACGCTAACACTGAACCGCGCCCTCACACGTACGCTCCCCCTAAAGCGTTGTCGTACCCTCACCTGGACCCTAAACCGTCCCCCTCCCCTAACCCTAACCCTAGCCCGAACACTAACCCTAACCCTTCCCCGAAGCCTGACCCTCACCCGTCCCCTAATCCTAACCCGTACGCTAACACTAACCCGCGCCCTCACACGTACGCTCCCCCTAAAGCGTTGTCGTACCCTCACCTGGACCCTAAACCCTCCCCGTCCCCTAACCCTAACCCTAGCCGGAACCCTAACCCTAACACTTCCCCGAAGCCTGACCCTCACCCGTCCCCTAATCCTAACCCGTACGCTAACACTAACCCGCGCCCTCACACGTACGCTCCCCCTAAAGCGTTGTCATACCCTCACCTGCACCCTAAGCCGTCCCCGTCCCCTAACCCTAACCCTAGCCCGAACCCTAACCCTAAACCTTCCCCGAAGCCTGACCCTCACCCGTCCCCTAATCCTAACCCGTACGCTAACACTAACCCGCGCCCTCACACGTACGCTCCCCCTAAAGCGTTGTCGTACCCTCACCTGGACCCTAAACCCTCCGCGTCCCCTAACCCTAACCCTAGCCCGAACCCTAAACCTAACCCTTCCCCGAAGCCTGACCCTCACCCGTCCCCTAATCCTAACCCGTACGCTAACACTAACCCACGCCCTCACACGTACGCTCCCCCTAAAGCGTAGTCGTACCCTCACCTGGACCCTAAACCCTCCCCTAACCCTAACCCTAACCCTAGCCCGAACCCTAACCCTAACCCTTCCCCGAAGCCTGACCCTCACCCGTCCCCTAATCCTAATCCGTACGCTAACACTAACCCGCGCCCTCACACGTACGCTCCCCCTAAAGCGTTGTCGTAACTTCACCTGGACCCTAAACCGTCCCCGTCCCCTAACCCTAACCCTAGCCCGAACCGAAACCCTAACACTTCCCCGAAGCCTGACCCTCAACCGTCCCCTAATCCTAACCCGTACGCTAACACTAACCCGCGTCCTCACACGTACGCTCCCCCTAAAGCGTTGTCGTACCCTCACCTGGACCCCAAACCCTCCCCGTCCCCTAACCCTAACCCTAGCCCGAACCCTAGCCCTAACCCTTCCCCGAAGCCTGACCCTCACCCGTCCCCTAATCCTAACCCGTACGGTAACACTAACCTACGCCCTCACACGTACGCTCCCCCTAAAGCGTTGTCGTACCCTCACCTGGACCCTAAACCCTCCCCGTCCCCTAACCCTAACCCTAGCCCGAACCCTAACCCTAACCCTTCCCCGAAGCCTGACCCTCACCCGTCCCCTAATCCTAACCCGTACGCTAACACTAACCCGCGCCCTCACACGTACGCTCCCCCTAAAGCGTTGTCGATCCCTCACTTGCACCCTAAGCCGTCCCCATCCCCTAACCCTAACCCTAGCCCGAACCCTAACCCTAACCCTTCCCCGAAGCCTGACCCTCACCCGTCCCCTAATCCTAACCCGTACGGTAACACTAACCTACGCCCTCACACGTACGCTCCCCCTAAAGCGTTGTCGTACCCTCACCTGGACCCTAAACCCTCCCCGTCCCCTAACCCTAACCTTAGCCCGAACCCTAACCCTAACACTTCGGCGAAGCCTGACCCTCACCCGTCTCCTAATCCTAAACCGAACGCTAACACTAACCCGCGCCCTCACACGTACGCTCCCCCTAAAGCGTTGTCGTACCCTCTCCTGGACCCTAAACCCTCCCCGTCCCCTAACCCTAACCCTAACCCTAACCCTTCCCCGAAGCCTGACCCTCACCCGTCCCCTAATCCTAACCCGTACGATAAACCTAACCCGCGCCCTCACACGTACGCTCCCCCTAAAGCGTTGTCGTACACTCACCTGCACCCTAAGCCGTCCCCGTCCCCTAACCCTAACCCTAGCCCGAACCCTAACCCTAAAACTTCCCCGAAGCCTGACCCTCAAACGTCCGCTAATCCTAACCCGTACGCTAACACTAACCCGCGCCCTCACACGTACGCGCCCCCTAAAGCGTTGTCGTACCCTCACCTGGACCCTAAACCCTCCCCGTCCCCTAACCCTAACCCTAGCCCGAACCCTAACCCTAACCCTTCCCCGAAGCCTGACCCTCACCCGTCCCCTAATCCTAACCCGTACGCTAACACTAACCCGCGCCCTCACACGTACGCTCCCCCTAAAGCGTTGTCGTACCCTCACCTGGACCCTAAACCCTCCCCGTCCCCTAACCTTCACCCTAGCCCGAACCCTAACCCTAACCCTTCCCCGAAGCCTGACCCTCACCCGTCCCCTAATCCTAACCCGTACGCTAACACTAACCCGCGCCCTCACACGTACGCTCCCCCTAAAGCGTTGTCGTACCCTCACCTGGACCCGAAACCCTCCCCGTCCCCTAACCCTAACCCTAGCCCGAACCCTAACCCTAACCCTTCCCCGAAGCCTGACCCTCACCCGTCCCCTAATCCTAACCCGTACGCTAACACTAACCCGCGCCCTCACACGTACGCTCCCCCTAAAGCGTTGTCGTACCCTCACCTGGACCCTAAACCCTCCCCGTCCCCTAACCTTCACCCTAGCCCGAACCCTAACCCTAACACTTCCCCAAAGCCTGACCCTCACCCGTCCCCTAATCCTAACCCGTACGCTAACACTAACCCGCGCCCTCACACGTACGCTCCCCCTAAAGCGTTGTCGTACCCTCACCTGGACCCGAAACCCTCCCCGTCCCCTAACCCTAACCCTAGCCCGAACCCTAAACCTAACCCTTCCCCGAAGCCTGACCCTCACCCGTCCCCTAATCCTAACCCGTACGCTAACACTAACCCGCGTCCTCACACGTACGCTACCCCTAAAGCGTTGTCGTACCCTCACCTGGATCCTAAGCCATCCCCGTCCCCTAACCCTAACCCTAGCCCGAACCCTAACCCTAACCCTTCCCCGAAGCCTGACCCTAACCCGTCCCCTAATCCTAACCCGTACGCTAACACTAACCCGCGCCCTTACACGTACGCTCCCCCTAAAGCGTTGTCGTACCCTCACCTGGACCCTAAACCCTCCGCGTCCCCTAACCCTAACCCTAGCCCGAACCCTAACCCTAACCCTTCCCCGAAGCCTGACCCTCACCCGTCCCCTAATCCTAACCCGTACGCTAACACTAACCCGCGCCCTCACACGTACGCTCCCCCTAAAGCGTTGTCGAACCCTCACTTGCACCCTAAGCCGTCCCCATCCCCTAACCCTAACCCTAGCCCGAACCCTAACCCTAACCCTTCCCCGAAGCCTGACCCTCACCCGTCCCTTAATCCTAACCCGTACGCTAACACTAACCCGCGCCCTCACACGTACGCTCCCCCTAAAGCGTTGTCGTACCCTCACCTGGTCCCTAAACCTTCCCCGTCCCCTAACCCTAACCCTAGCCCGAACCCTAACCCTAACACTTCCGCGAAGCCTGACCCTCACCCGTCCCCTAATCCTAACCCGTACGCTAACACTAACCCGCGCCCTCACACGTACGCTCCCCCTAAAGCGTTGTCGTACCCTCACCTGGACCCTAAACCCTCCGCGTCCCCTAACCCTAACCCTAGCCCGAACCGTAACCCTAACCCTTCCCCGAAGCCTGACCCTCACCTGTCCCCTAATCCTAACCCGTACGCTAACACTAACCCGCGCCCTCACAAGTACGCTCCCCCTAAAGCGTTGTCATACCCTCACCTGGACCCTAAACCCTCCCCGTCCCCTAAACCTAACCCTAGCCCGAACCCTAGCCCTAACCCTTCCCCGAAGCCTGACCCTCACCCGTCCCCTAATCCTAACCCATACGCTAACACTAACCCACGCCCTCACACGTACGCTCCCCCTAAAGCGTTGTCGTACCCTCACCTGGACCCTAAACCCTCCCCATCCCCTAACCCTAACCCTAGCCCGAACCCTAACCCTAACCCTTCCCCGAAGCCTGACCCTCACACGTCCCCTAATCCTAACCTGTACGCTAACAATAAACCGCGCCCTCATACGTACGCTCCCCCTAAAGCGTTGTCGTACCCTCAACTGAACCCTAAACCGTCCCCGTCCCCTAACCCTAACCCTAGCCCGAACCCTAACCCTTCCCCGAAGCCTGACCCTCACCCGTCCCATAATCCTAACCCGTACGCTAACACTAACCCGCTCCCTCACACGTACGCTCCCCCTAAAGCGTTGTCGTACACTCACCTGCACCCTAAGCCGTCCCTGTCCCCTAACCCTAACCCTAGCCCGAACCCTAACCCTAACACTTCCCCGAAGCCTGACATTCACCCGTCCCGTAATCCTAACCCGTACGCCAACACTAACCCACGCCCTCACACGTACGCTCTCCCTAAAGCGTTGTCGTACCCTCACCCGGACCGTAAACCCTACCTGTCCCCTAACCCTAACTCTAGCCCGAACCCTAACACTAACACTTCCGCGAAGCCTGAACCTCACCCGTCCCCTAATCCTAACCCGTACGCTAACACTAACCCGCGCCCTCACACGTACGCTCCCCCTAAAGCGTTGTCGTACCCTCACCTGGACCCTAAACCCTCCCCGTCCCCTAACCCTAACCCTAGCCCGAACCCTAACCCTAACCCTTCCCCGAAGCCTGACCCTCACCCGTCCCCTAATCCTAACCCGTACGCTAACACTAACCCACGCCCTCACACGTACGCTCCCCCTAAAGCGTTGTCGTACCCTCACCTGGACCCTAAACCCTCCCCGTCCCCTAACCCTAACCCTAGCCCGAACCCTAACCCTAACCCTTCCCCGAAGCCTGACCCTCACACGTCCCCTAATCCTAACCTGTACACTAACACTAAACCGCGCCCTCATACGTACGCTCCCCCTAAAGCGTTGTCGTACCCTCACCTAGACCCTAAACCCTCCCCGTCCCCTAACCCTAACCCTAGCCCAAACCCTAACCCTTCCCCGAAGCCTGATTCTCACCCGTCCCCTAATCCTAACCCATACGCTAACACTAACCCGCGCCCTCACACGTACGCTCCCCCTAAAACGTCGTCGTACCCTCACCTGGACCCTAAACCGTCCCCGTCCCCTAACCCTAACCCTAGCCCGAACCCTAACCCTAACCCTTCCCCGAAGCCTGACCCTCATCCGTCCCCTAATCCTAACCCGTACGCTAACACTAACCCGTGCCCTCACACGTACGCTCCCCCTAAAGCGTTGTCGTACCCTCACCTGGACCCTAAGCCGTCCCCGTCCCCTAAACCTAACACTAGCCCGAACCCTAACACTAACCCTTCCCCGAAGCCTGACCCTCACCCGTCCCCTAATCCTAACCCGTACGCTAACACTAACCCGCACCCTCAAACGTACGCTCCTCCTAAAGCGTTGTCGTACCCTCACCTGGACCCTAAACCCTCCCCGTCCCCTAACCCTAACCCTAGCCCGAACGCTAACCCTAACCCTTCCCCGAAGCCTGACCCTCACCCATACCCTAATCCTAACCCGTACGCTAACACTAACCCGCGCCCTCACACGTACGCTCCCCCTAAAGCATTGTCGTACCCTCACCTGGACCCTAAACCCTTCCCGTCCCCTAAGCCTAACCCTAGCCTGAACCCTAACCCTAAACCTTCCCCGAAGCCTGACCCTCACCCGTCCCCTAATCCTAACCCGTACGCTAACACTAACCCGCGCCCTCACACGTACGCTCCCCCTAAAGCGTTGTCGTACCCTCACCTGCACCCTAAGCCGTCCCCGTCCCCTAACCCTAACCCTAGCCCGAACCCTAACCCTAAACCTTCCCCGAAGCCTGACCCTCACCCGTCCCCTAATCCTAACCCGTACGCTAACACTAACCCACGCCCTCACACGTACGCTCCCCCTAAAGCGTTGTCGTACCCTCACCTGGACCCTAAACCCTCCCCGTCCCCTAACCCTAACCCTAGCCCGAACCCTAACCCTAACCCTTCCCCGAAGCCTGACCCTCACCCGTCCCCTAATCCTAACCCGTACGCTAACACTGACCCGCTCCCTCACACGTATGCTCCCCCTAAAGCATTGTCGTACCCTCACCTGGACCCTAAACCCTCCCCGTCCCCTAACCCTAACCCTAGCCCGAACCCTAACCCTAACACTTCCCCGAAGCCTGACCCTCACCCGTCCCCTAATCCTAACCCGTACGCTAACACTAACCCGCGCCCTCACACGTACGCTCCCCCTAAAGCGTTGTCGTACCCTCACCTGGACCCGAAACCCTCCCCGTCCCCTAACCCTAACCCTAGCCCGAACCCTAACCCTAACCCTTCCCCGAAGCCTGACCCTCACCCGTCCCCTAATCCTAACCCGTACGCTAACACTAACCCGCGCCCTCACACGTACGCTCCCCCTAAAGCGTTGTCGTACCCTCACCTGGACCCGAAACCCTCCCCGTCCCCTAACCCTAACCCTAGCCCGAACCCTAACCCTAACCCTTCCCCGAAGCCTGACCCTCACCCGTCCCCTAATCCTAACCCGTACGCTAACACTAACCCGCGCCCTCACACGTACGCTCCCCCTAAAGCGTTGTCGTACCCTCACCTGGACCCTAAACCCTCCCCGTCCCCTAACCTTCACCCTAGCCCGAACCCTAACCCTAACACTTCCCCAAAGCCTGACCCTCACCCGTCCCCTAATCCTAACCCGTACGCTAACACTAACCCGCGCCCTCACACGTACGCTCCCCCTAAAGCGTTGTCGTACCCTCACCTGGACCCGAAACCCTCCCCGTCCCCTAACCCTAACCCTAGCCCGAACCCTAACCCTAACCCTTCCCCGAAGCCTGACCCTCACCCGTCCCCTAATCCTAACCCGTACGCTAACACTAACCCGCGTCCTCACACGTACGCTACCCCTAAAGCGTTGTCGTACCCTCACCTGGATCCTAAGCCATCCCCGTCCCCTAACCCTAACCCTAGCCCGAACCCTAACCCTAACCCTTCCCCGAAGCCTGACCCTAACCCGTCCCCTAATCCTAACCCGTACGCTAACACTAACCCGCGCCCTTACACGTACGCTCCCCCTAAAGCGTTGTCGTACCCTCACCTGGACCCTAAACCCTCCGCGTCCCCTAACCCTAACCCTAGCCCGAACCCTAACCCTAACCCTTCCCCGAAGCCTGACCCTCACCCGTCCCCTAATCCTAACCCGTACGCTAACACTAACCCGCGCCCTCACACGTACGCTCCCCCTAAAGCGTTGTCGAACCCTCACTTGCACCCTAAGCCGTCCCCATCCCCTAACCCTAACCCTAGCCCGAACCCTAACCCTAACCCTTCCCCGAAGCCTGACCCTCACCCGTCCCTTAATCCTAACCCGTACGCTAACACTAACCCGCGCCCTCACACGTACGCTCCCCCTAAAGCGTTGTCGTACCCTCACCTGGTCCCTAAACCTTCCCCGTCCCCTAACCCTAACCCTAGCCCGAACCCTAACCCTAACACTTCCGCGAAGCCTGACCCTCACCCGTCCCCTAATCCTAACCCGTACGCTAACACTAACCCGCGCCCTCACACGTACGCTCCCCCTAAAGCGTTGTCGTACCCTCACCTGGACCCTAAACCCTCCGCGTCCCCTAACCCTAACCCTAGCCCGAACCGTAACCCTAACCCTTCCCCGAAGCCTGACCCTCACCTGTCCCCTAATCCTAACCCGTACGCTAACACTAACCCGCGCCCTCACAAGTACGCTCCCCCTAAAGCGTTGTCGTACCCTCACCTGGACCCTAAACCCTCCCCGTCCCCTAAACCTAACCCTAGCCCGAACCCTAGCCCTAACCCTTCCCCGAAGCCTGACCCTCACCCGTCCCCTAATCCTAACCCATACGCTAACACTAACCCACGCCCTCACACGTACGCTCCCCCTAAAGCGTAGTCGTACCCTCACCTGGACCCTAAACCCTCCCCTAACCCTAACCCTAACCCTAGCCCGAACCCTAACCCTAACCCTTCCCCGAAGCCTGACCCTCACCCGTCCCCTAATCCTAATCCGTACGCTAACACTAACCCGCGCCCTCACACGTACGCTCCCCCTAAAGCGTTGTCGTAACTTCACCTGGACCCTAAACCGTCCCCGTCCCCTAACCCTAACCCTAGCCCGAACCGAAACCCTAACACTTCCCCGAAGCCTGACCCTCAACCGTCCCCTAATCCTAACCCGTACGCTAACACTAACCCGCGCCCTCACACGTACGCTCCCCCTAAAGCGTTGTCGATCCCTCACTTGCACCCTAAGCCGTCCCCATCCCCTAACCCTAACCCTAGCCCGAACCCTAACCCTAACCCTTCCCCGAAGCCTGACCCTCACCCGTCCCTTAATCCTAACCCGTACACTAACACTAACCCGCGCCCTCACACGTACGCTCCCCCTAAAGCGTTGTCGTACCCTCACCTGGACCCTAAACCCTCCCCGTCCCCTAACCCTAACCTTAGCCCGAACCCTAACCCTAACACTTCGGCGAAGCCTGACCCTCACCCGTCTCCTAATCCTAAACCGTACGCTAACACTAACCCGCGCCCTCACACGTACGCTCCCCCTAAAGCGTTGTCGTACCCTCTCCTGGACCCTAAACCCTCCCCGTCCCCTAACCCTAACCCTAACCCTAACCCTTCCCCGAAGCCTGACCCTCACCCGTCCCCTAATCCTAACCCGTACGATAAACCTAACCCGCGCCCTCACACGTACGCTCCCCCTAAAGCGTTGTCGTACACTCACCTGCACCCTAAGCCGTCCCCGTCCCCTAACCCTAACCCTAGCCCGAACCCTAACCCTAAAACTTCCCCGAAGCCTGACCCTCAAACGTCCGCTAATCCTAACCCGTACGCTAACACTAACCCGCGCCCTCACACGTACGCGCCCCCTAAAGCGTTGTCGTACCCTCACCTGGACCCTAAACCCTCCCCGTCCCCTAACCCTAACCCTAGCCCGAACCCTAACCCTAACCCTTCCCCGAAGCCTGACCCTCACCCGTCCCCTAATCCTAACCCGTACGCTAACACTAACCCGCGCCCTCACACGTACGCTCCCCCTAAAGCGTTGTCGTACCCTCACCTGGACCCTAAACCCTCCCCATCCCCTAACCTTCACCCTAGCCCGAACCCTAACCCTAACCCTTCCCCGAAGCCTGACCCTCACCCGTCCCCTAATCCTAACCCGTACGCTAACACTAACCCGCGCCCTCACACGTACGCTCCCCCTAAAGCGTTGTCGTACCCTCACCTGGACCCGAAACCCTCCCCGTCCCCTAACCCTAACCCTAGCCCGAACCCTAACCCTAACCCTTCCCCGAAGCCTGACCCTCACCCGTCCCCTAATCCTAACCCGTACGCTAACACTAACCCGCGCCCTCACACGTACGCTCCCCCTAAAGCGTTGTCGTACCCTCACCTGGACCCTAAACCCTCCCCGTCCCCTAACCTTCACCCTAGCCCGAACCCTAACCCTAACACTTCCCCAAAGCCTGACCCTCACCCGTCCCCTAATCCTAACCCGTACGCTAACACTAACCCGCGCCCTCACACGTACGCTCCCCCTAAAGCGTTGTCGTACCCTCACCTGGACCCGAAACCCTCCCCGTCCCCTAACCCTAACCCTAGCCCGAACCCTAACCCTAACCCTTCCCCGAAGCCTGACCCTCACCCGTCCCCTAATCCTAACCCGTACGCTAACACTAACCCGCGTCCTCACACGTACGCTACCCCTAAAGCGTTGTCGTACCCTCACCTGGATCCTAAGCCATCCCCGTCCCCTAACCCTAACCCTAGCCCGAACCCTAACCCTAACCCTTCCCCGAAGCCTGACCCTAACCCGTCCCCTAATCCTAACCCGTACGCTAACACTAACCCGCGCCCTTACACGTACGCTCCCCCTAAAGCGTTGTCGTACCCTCACCTGGACCCTAAACCCTCCGCGTCCCCTAACCCTAACCCTAGCCCGAACCCTAACCCTAACCCTTCCCCGAAGCCTGACCCTCACCCGTCCCCTAATCCTAACCCGTACGCTAACACTAACCCGCGCCCTCACACGTACGCTCCCCCTAAAGCGTTGTCGAACCCTCACTTGCACCCTAAGCCGTCCCCATCCCCTAACCCTAACCCTAGCCCGAACCCTAACCCTAACCCTTCCCCGAAGCCTGACCCTCACCCGTCCCTTAATCCTAACCCGTACGCTAACACTAACCCGCGCCCTCACACGTACGCTCCCCCTAAAGCGTTGTCGTACCCTCACCTGGTCCCTAAACCTTCCCCGTCCCCTAACCCTAACCCTAGCCCGAACCCTAACCCTAACACTTCCGCGAAGCCTGACCCTCACCCGTCCCCTAATCCTAACCCGTACGCTAACACTAACCCGCGCCCTCACACGTACGCTCCCCCTAAAGCGTTGTCGTACCCTCACCTGGACCCTAAACCCTCCGCGTCCCCTAACCCTAACCCTAGCCCGAACCGTAACCCTAACCCTTCCCCGAAGCCTGACCCTCACCTGTCCCCTAATCCTAACCCGTACGCTAACACTAACCCGCGCCCTCACAAGTACGCTCCCCCTAAAGCGTTGTCATACCCTCACCTGGACCCTAAACCCTCCCCGTCCCCTAAACCTAACCCTAGCCCGAACCCTAGCCCTAACCCTTCCCCGAAGCCTGACCCTCACCCGTCCCCTAATCCTAACCCATACGCTAACACTAACCCACGCCCTCACACGTACGCTCCCCCTAAAGCGTTGTCGTACCCTCACCTGGACCCTAAACCCTCCCCATCCCCTAACCCTAACCCTAGCCCGAACCCTAACCCTAACCCTTCCCCGAAGCCTGACCCTCACACGTCCCCTAATCCTAACCTGTACGCTAACAATAAACCGCGCCCTCATACGTACGCTCCCCCTAAAGCGTTGTCGTACCCTCAACTGGACCCTAAACCGTCCCCGTCCCCTAACCCTAACCCTAGCCCGAACCCTAACCCTTCCCCGAAGCCTGACCCTCACCCGTCCCATAATCCTAACCCGTACGCTAACACTAACCCGCTCCCTCACACGTACGCTCCCCCTAAAGCGTTGTCGTACACTCACCTGCACCCTAAGCCGTCCCTGTCCCCTAACCCTAACCCTAGCCCGAACCCTAACCCTAACACTTCCCCGAAGCCTGACATTCACCCGTCCCGTAATCCTAACCCGTACGCCAACACTAACCCACGCCCTCACACGTACGCTCTCCCTAAAGCGTTGTCGTACCCTCACCCGGACCGTAAACCCTACCTGTCCCCTAACCCTAACTCTAGCCCGAACCCTAACACTAACACTTCCGCGAAGCCTGAACCTCACCCGTCCCCTAATCCTAACCCGTACGCTAACACTAACCCGCGCCCTCACACGTACGCTCCCCCTAAAGCGTTGTCGTACCCTCACCTGGACCCTAAACCCTCCCCGTCCCCTAACCCTAACCCTAGCCCGAACCCTAACCCTAACCCTTCCCCGAAGCCTGACCCTCACCCGTCCCCTAATCCTAACCCGTACGCTAACACTAACCCACGCCCTCACACGTACGCTCCCCCTAAAGCGTTGTCGTACCCTCACCTGGACCCTAAACCCTCCCCGTCCCCTAACCCTAACCCTAGCCCGAACCCTAACCCTAACCCTTCCCCGAAGCCTGACCCTCACACGTCCCCTAATCCTAACCTGTACACTAACACTAAACCGCGCCCTCATACGTACGCTCCCCCTAAAGCGTTGTCGTACCCTCACCTAGACCCTAAACCCTCCCCGTCCCCTAACCCTAACCCTAGCCCAAACCCTAACCCTTCCCCGAAGCCTGATTCTCACCCGTCCCCTAATCCTAACCCATACGCTAACACTAACCCGCGCCCTCACACGTACGCTCCCCCTAAAACGTCGTCGTACCCTCACCTGGACCCTAAACCGTCCCCGTCCCCTAACCCTAACCCTAGCCCGAACCCTAACCCTAACCCTTCCCCGAAGCCTGACCCTCATCCGTCCCCTAATCCTAACCCGTACGCTAACACTAACCCGTGCCCTCACACGTACGCTCCCCCTAAAGCGTTGTCGTACCCTCACCTGGATCCTAAGCCATCCCCGTCCCCTAACCCTAACCCTACCCCGAACCCTAACCCTTCCCCGAAACCTGACCCTCACCCGTCCCCTAATTCTAACCCGTATGCTAACACTAACCCGCGCCCTTACACGTACGCTCCTCCTAACGCGTTGTCGTACCCTCACCTGGACCCTAAGCCGTCCCCGTCCCCTAAACCTAACACTAGCCCGAACCCTAACACTAACCCTTCCCCGAAGCCTGACCCTCACCCGTCCCCTAATCCTAACCCGTACGCTAACACTAACCCGCACCCTCAAACGTACGCTCCTCCTAAAGCGTTGTCGTACCCTCACCTGGACCCTAAACCCTCCCCGTCCCCTAACCCTAACCCTAGCCCGAACGCTAACCCTAACCCTTCCCCGAAGCCTGACCCTCACCCATACCCTAATCCTAACCCGTACGCTAACACTAACCCGCGCCCTCACACGTACGCTCCCCCTAAAGCATTGTCGTACCCTCACCTGGACCCTAAACCCTTCCCGTCCCCTAAGCCTAACCCTAGCCTGAACCCTAACCCTAACCCTTCCCCGAAGCCTGACCCTCACCCGTCCCCTAATCCTAACCCGTACGCTAACACTAACCCGCGCCCTCACACGTACGCTCCCCCTAAAGCGTTGTCGTACCCTCACCTGCACCCTAAGCCGTCCCCGTCCCCTAACCCTAACCCTAGCCCGAACCCTAACCCTAAACCTTCCCCGAAGCCTGACCCTCACCCGTCCCCTAATCCTAACCCGTACGCTAACACTAACCCACGCCCTCACACGTACGCTCCCCCTAAAGCGTTGTCGTACCCTCACCTGGACCCTAAACCCTCCCCGTCCCCTAACCCTAACCCTAGCCCGAACCCTAACCCTAACCCTTCCCCGAAGCCTGACCCTCACCCGTCCCCTAATCCTAACCCGTACGCTAACACTGACCCGCTCCCTCACACGTATGCTCCCCCTAAAGCATTGTCGTACCCTCACCTGGACCCTAAACCCTCCCCGTCCCCTAACCCTAACCCTAGCCCGAACCCTAACCCTAACACTTCCCCGAAGCCTGACCCTCACCCGTCCCCTAATCCTAACCCGTACGCTAACACTAACCCGCGCCCTCACACGTACGCTCCCCCTGAAGCGTTGTCGTACCCTCACCTGGACCCTAAACCCTCCGCGTCCCCTAACCCTAACCCTAGCCCGAACCCTAACCCTAACCATTCCCCGAAGCCTGACCCTCACCCGTCCCCTAATCCTAACCCGTACGCTAAAACTAACCCACGCCCTCACACGTACGCTCGCCCTAAAGCGTTGTCGTACCCTCACCTAGACCCTAAACCCTCCCCTAACCCTAACCCTAACCCTAGCCCGAACCCTAACCCTAACACTTCCCCGAAGCCTGACCCTCACCCGTCCCCTAATCCTAACCCGTACGCTAACACTAACCCACGCCCTCACACGTACGCTCCCCCTAAAGCGTTGTCGTACCCTCACCTGGACCCTAAACCCTCCCCGTCCCCTAACCCTAACCCTAGCCCGAACCCTAACCCTAACCCTTCCCCGAAGCCTGACCCTCACCCGTCCCCTAATCCTAACCAGTACGCTAACACTAACACGCGCCCTCACACGTATGCTCCCCCTAAAGCGTTGTCGTACCCTCACCTGGACCCTAAACCCTCCCCGTCCCCTAACCCTAACCCTAGCCCGAACCCTAACCCTAACCCTTCCGCGAAGCCTGACCCTCACCCGTCCCCTAATCCTAACCCGTACGCTAACACTAACCCGCGCCCTCACACGTACGCTCCCCCTAAAGCGTTGTCGTACCCTCACCTGGACCCTAAACCCTCCCCGTCCCCTAACTCTTACCCTAGCCCGAACCCTAACCCTAACCCTTCCCCGAAGCCTGACCCTCACCCGTCCCCTAATCGTAACCCGTACGCTAACACTAACCCGCGCCCTCACACGTACGCTCCCCCTAAAGCGTTGTCGTACCCTCACCTGGACCCTAAACCCTCCCCGTCCCCTAACCCTAACCCTAGGCCGAACCCTAACCCTAACACTTCCCCGAAGCCTAAACCTCACCCGTCCCCTAATCCTAACCCGTACGCTAACACTAACCCGCGCCCTCACACGTACGCTCCCCCTAAAGCGTTGTCGTACCCTCACCTGGACCCTAAACCCTCCGCGTCCCCTAAACCTAACCCTAGCCCGAACCCTAACCCTAACCCTTCCCCGAAGCCTGACCCTCACCCGTCCCCTAATCCTAACCCGTACGCTAACACTAACCCACGCCCTCACACGTACGCTCCCCCTAAAGCGTTGTCGTACCCTCACCTGGACCCTAAACCCTCCCCGTCCCCTAACCCTAACCCTAGCCCGAACCCTAACCCTAACCCTTCCCCGAAGCCTGACCCTCACCCGTCCCCTAATCCTAACCCGTACGCTAACACTAACCCGCGCCCTCACACGTACGCTCCCCCTAAAGCGTTGTCGTACCCTCACCTGGACCCTAAACCCTCCCTGTCCCCTAACCCTAACTCTAGCCCGAACCCTAACCCTAACCCTTCCCCGAAGCCTGACCCTCACCCGTCCCCTAATCCTAACCCGTACGCTAACACTAACACGCGCCCTCACACGTACGCTCCCCCTAAAGCGTTGTCGTACCCTCACCTGGACCCTAAACCGTCCCCGTCCCCTAACCCTAACCCTAGCCCGAACCCTAACCCTAAATCTTCCCCGAAGCCTGACCCTCACCCGTCCCCTAATCCTAACCCGTACGCTAACACTAACCCACGCCCTCACACGTATGCTCCCCCTAAAGCGTTGTCGTACCCTCACCTGGACCCTAAACCCTCCCCGTCCCCTAACCCTAACCCTAGCCTGAACCCTAACCCTAACCCTTCCCCGAAGCCTGACCCTCACCCGTCCCCTAATCCTAACCCGTACGCTAACACTGACCCGCGCCCTCACACGTACGCTCCCCCTAAAGCGTTGTCGTACCCTCACCTGGACCCTAAACCGTCCCCCTCCCCTAACCCTAACCCTAGCCCGAACTCTAACCCTAACCCTTCTTCGAAGCCTGACCCTCACCCGTACCCTAATCCTAACCCGTACGCTAACACTAACCCGCGCCCTCACACGTACGCTCCCCCTAAAGCGTTGTTGTACACTCACCTGGACCCTAAACCCTCCGCGTCCCCTAACCCTAACCCTAGCCCGAACCCTAACCCTAACCCTTCCCCGAAGCCTGACCCTCACCCGTCCCCTAATCCTAACCCGTACGCTAACACTAACCCACGCCCTCACACGTACGCTCCCCCTAAAGCGTTGTCGTACCCTCACCTGGACCCTAAACCCTCCCCGTCCCCTAACCCTAACCCTAGCCCGAACCCTAACCCTAACCCTTCCCCGAAGCCTGACCCTCACCCGTCCCCTAATCCTAACCCGTACGCTAACAATAACCCGCGCCCTCACACGTACGCTCCCCCTAAAGCGTTGTCGTACCCTCACCTGGAACCTAAAACCTCCCCGTCCCCTAACCCTAACCCTAGCCCGAACCCTAACCCTAACACTTCCGCGAAGCCTGACCCTCACCCGTCCCCTAATCCTAACCCGTACGCTAACACTAACCCGCGCCCTCACACGTACGCTCCCCCTAAAGCGTTGTCGTACCCTCACCTGGACCCTAAACCCTCCCCATCCCCTAACCCTAACCCTAGCCCGAACCCTAACCCTAACCCTTCCCCGAAGCCTGACCCTCACCCGTCCCCTAATCCTAATCCGTACGCTAACAGTAACCCGCGCCATCACACGTACGCTCCCCCTAAAGCGTTGTCGTAACTTCACCTGGACCCTAACCCCTCCCCGTCCCCTAACCCTAACCCTAGCCCGAACCGAAACCCTAACCCTTCCCCGAAGCCTGACCCTCACCCGTCCCCTAATCCTAACCCGTACGCTAACACTAACCCGCGCCCTCACACGTACGCTCCCCCTAAAGCGTTGTCGTACCCTCACCTGGACCCTAAACCCTCCCCGTCCGCTAAACCTAACCCTAGCCCGAACCCTAGCCCTAACCCTTCCCCGAAGCCTGACCCTCACCCGTCCCCTAATCCTAACCCGTACGCTAACACTAACCCGCGCCCTCACACGTACGCTCCCCCTAAAGCGTTGTCGTACCCTCACCTGGAACCTAAACCCTCCCCGTCCCCTAACCCTATCCCTAGCCAGAACCCTAACCCTAACCCTTCTCCGAAGCCTGACCCTCACCCGTCCCCTAATCCTAACCCGTACGCTAACACTAACCCGCGCCCTCACACGTACGCTCCCCCTAAAGCGTTGTCGTACCCTCACCTGGACCCTAAACTGTCCCCGTCCCCTAACCCTAACCCTAGCCCAAACCCTAACCCTAACCCTTCCCCGAAGCCTGACCCTCACCCGTCCCCTAATCCTAACCCGTATGCTAACACTAACCCGCGCCCTCACACGTACATTCCCCCTAAAGCGTTGTCGTACCCTCACCTGGACCTGAAACCGTCCCTGTCCCCTAACCCTAACCCTAGCCCGAACCCTAACCCTTCCCCGAAGCCTGAACCTCACCCGTCCCCTAATCCTATCCCGTACGCTAACACTAACCCGCGCCCTCACACGTACGCTCCCCCTAAAGCCTTGTCATACCCTCAGCTGGACCCTAAGCCGTCCCCTAACCCTAACCCTAACCCTAGCCCGAACCCTAACCCTAACCCTTCCCCGAAGCCTGACCCTCACCCGTCCCCTAATCCTAACCCATACGCTAACACTAACCCGCGCCCTCACACGTACGCTCCCCCAAAAGCGTTGTCGTACCCTCACCTGGACCCTAAACCGTCCCCGTCCCCTAAGCCTAACCCTAGCCCGAACCCTAACCCTAACCCTTCCCCAGAGCCTGACCCTCACCCGTCCCCTAATCCTAACCCGTACGCTAACACTAACACGCGCCCTCACACGTACGCTCCCCCTAAAGCGTTGTCGTACCCTCACCTGGACCCTAAACCCTCCCCGTCCCCTAACCCTAACCTTAGCCCGAACCCTAACCCTAACACTTCCGCGAAGCCTGACCCTCACCCGTCCCCTAATCCTAACCCGTACGCTAACACTAACCCGCGCCCTCACACGTACGCTCCCCCTAAAGCGTTGTCGTACCCTCACCTGGACCCTAAACCCTCCCCGTCCCCTAACCCTAAACCTAGCCCGAACCCTAACCCTAACCCTTCCCCGAAGCCTGATGCTCACCCGTCCCCTAATCCTAAACCGCATGCTAACACTAACCCGCGCCCTCACACGTACGTTCCCCCTAAAGCGTTGTCGTACCCTCACCTGGACCTGAAACCGTCGTGTCCCCTAACCCTAACCCTAGCCCGAACCCTAACCCTAACCCTTCCCCGAAGCCTGACCCTCACCCGTCCCCTAATCCTAACCCGTACGCTAACACTAACCCGCGCCCTCACACGTACGCTCCCCCTAAAGCCTTGTCATACCCTCAGCTGGACCCTAAGCCGTCCCCTAACCCTAACACTAACCCTAGCCCGAACCCTAACCCTAACCCTTCCCCGAAGCCTGACCCTCACCCGTCCCCTAATCCTAACCCGTACGCTAACACTAACCCGCGCCCTCACACGTACGCTCCCCCAAAAGCGTTGTCGTACCCTCACCTGGACCCTAAACCGTCCCCGTCCCCTAAGCCTAACCCTAGCCCGAACCCTAACCCTAACCCTTCCCCGAAGCCTGACCCTCACCCGTCCCCTAATCCTAACCCGTACGCTAACACTAACACGCACCCTCACACGTACGCTCCCCCTAAAGCGTTGTCGTACCCTCACCTGGACCCTAAACCCTCCCCGTACCCTAACCCTAACCCTAGCCCGAACCCTAACCCTAACCCTTCCCCGAAGCCTGACCCTCACCCGTCCCCTAATCCTAAACCGTACGCTAACACTAACACGCGCCCTCACACGTACGCTCCACCTAAAGCGTTGTCGTACCCTCACCTGGACCCTAAACCCTCCGCGTCCCCTAACCCTAACCCTAGCCCGAACCCTAACCCTAACCCTTCCCCGAAGCCTGACCTTCACCCGTCCCCTAATCCTAACCCGTACGCTAACACTAACCCACGCCCTCACACGTACGCTCACCCTAAAGCGTTGTCGTACCCTCACCTGGACCCTAAACACTCCCCGTCCCCTAACCCTAACCCTAGCCCGAACCCTAACCCTAACCCTTCCCCGAAGCCTGACCCTCACCCGTCCCCTAATCCTAACCCGAACGCTAACACTAACCCGCGCCCTCACACGTACGCTCCCACTAAAGCGTTGTCGTACCCTCACCTGGACCATAAACCCTCCCCGTCCCCTAACCCTAACCCTAGCCCGAACCCTAACCCTAACCCTTCCCCGAAGCCTGACGCTCACCCGTCCCCTAATCCTAACCCGTACGCTAACACTAACCCGCGCCCTCACACGTACACTCCCCATAAAGCGTTGTCGTACCCTCACCTGGACCCTAAACCCTCCCCGTCCCCTAACCCTAACCCTAGCCTGAACCCTAACCCTAACCCTTCCCCGAAGCCTGACCCTCACCCGTCCCCTAGTCCTAACCCGTACGCTAACACTAACCCGCGCCCTCACACGTACGCTCCCCCTAAAGCGTTGTCGTACCCTCACCTGGACCCTAAACCGTCCCCTTCCCCTAACGCTAACCCTAGCCCGAACCCTAACCCTAAACCTTCCCCGAAGCCTGACTCTCACCCGTCCCCTAATCCTAACCCGTACGCTAACACTAACCCACGCCCTCACACGTACGCTCCCCCTAAAGCGTTGTCATACCCTCACCTGGACCCTAAACCCTCCCCGTCCCCTAACCCTAACCCTAGCCCGAACCCTAACCCTAACCCTTCCCCGAAGCCTGACCCTCACCTGTCCCCTAATCCTAACCCGTACGCTAACACTGACCCGCGCCCTCACACGTACGCTCCCCCGAAAGCGTTGTCGTACCCTCATCTGGACCCTAAACCGTCCCCCTCCCCTAACCCTAACCCTAGCCCGAACCCTAACCCTAACCCTTCCCCGAAGCCTGACCCTCACCCGTCCCCTAATCCTAACCCGTACGCTAACACTAACCCGCGCCCTCACACGTACGCTCCCCCTAAAGCGTTGTCGTACCCTCACCTGGACCCTAAACCCTCCGCGTCCCCTAACCCTAACCCTAGCCCGAACCGTAACCCTAACCCTTCCCCGAAGCCTGACCCTCACCCGTCCCCTAATCCTAACCGGTACGCTAACACTAACCCGCGCCCTCACACGTACGCTCCACCTAAAGCGTTGTCGTACCCGCACCTGGACCCTAAACCCTCCCCGTCCCCTAAACCTAACCCTACCCCGAACCCTAGCCCTAAACCTTCCCCGAAGCCTGACCCTCACCCGTCCCCTAATCCTATCCCGTACGCTAACACTAACCCGCGCCCTCACACGTATGCTCCCCCTAAAGCGTTGTCGTACCCTCACCTGGACCCTAAACCGTCCCCGTCCCCTAACCCTAACCCTAGCCCGAACCCTAACCCTAAACCTTCCCCGAAGCCTGACCCTCACCCGTCCCCTAATCCTAACCCGTACCCTAACACTAACCCACGCCCTCACACTTACGCTCCCCCTAAAGCGTTGTCGTACCCTCACCTGGACCCTAAACCCTCCCCGTCCCCTAACCCTAACCCTAGCCCGAACCCTAGCCCTAACCCTTCCCCGAAGCCTGACCCTCACCCGTACCATAATCCTAACCCGTACGCTAACACTAACCCGCGCCCTCACACGTACGCTCCCCCTAAAGCGTTGTCGTACCCTCACCTGGACCCTAAACCGTCCCCGTCCCCTAACCCTAACCCTAGCCCGAACCCTAACCCTAACCCTTCCCCGAAGCCTGACCCTCTCACGTGCCCTAATCCTAACCCGTACGCTAACACTAACCCGCGCCCTCACACGTACGCTCCCCCTAAAGCATTGTCATACCCTCACCTGGACCCTAAACCGTCCCCGTCCCCTAACCCTAACCCTAGCCCGAACCCTAACCCTAAACCTTCCTCGAAGCCTGACCCTCACCCGTCCCCTAATCCTAACCCGTACGCTGACACTAACACACGCCGTCACACGTACGCTCCCCCTAAACCGTTGTCGTACCTTCACCTGGACCGTAAACCTTCCCGGTCCCCTAACCCTAACCCTAGCCCGAACCCTAACCCTAACCTTCCCCGAAGCCTTCCACTCACCCGTCCCATGATGCTAACCCGTACGCTGACACTAACCCGTGCCCTCACACCTTCGCTCACCCTAAACCGTTGTCCTACCCTCACCTGGACGCTAAACTGTCCCCGTCCCCTAACCCTAACCCTATCCTGAACCCTAACCCTAAACCTTCCCAGAAGCCTTACCCTAACCCGTCCCCTAATGCTAACCCGTACGCTGACACTAACCCGTGCTCTCACACGTACGCTCATCCTAAACCATTGTCGTACCCTCACCAGGACCCTAAACCGTCCCCGTCCCCTAACCCTAACCCTAGCCCGAACCCTAACCCTAACCCTTCCCCGAAGCCTTACCCTCACCCGTCCCCTAATGCCAACCCGTGCGCTGACACTAACCTGTGCCCTCACACGTACGCTCATCCTAAACCGTTGTCGTACCCTCACATGGACCCTAAACCGTCCCCTTCCCCTAACCCTAACCCTAGCCCGAACCCTAATCCTAACCCTTCCCCGAAGCCTTCCCCTCACCCGTCCCCTAATGCTAACCCATACGCTGACACTAACCCGTACCCTCACACGTACGCTCACCGTAAACCGTAGTCCTACACTCACCTGGACCCTAAACCGTCCCCGTCCCCTATCCCTAACCATAGCCCGAACCCTAACCCTAACACTTGCCCGATGCCTTCCCCTCACCCGTCCCCTAATGCTAACCCGAACGCTGACACTATCCCGTGTCCTGAGACGTACGCTCACCGTAAACCGTTGTCGTACCCTCACCTGGACCTTAAACCGTCCACCTCCCCTAACCCTAACTTTAGCCTGAACCCGAACCATAACCCTTCCCCGAAGCCTTCCCCTCACCCGTCCCCAAATGCTAACCCGTATGCTGACACTAACCCGTGCCCTCACACGTACGCTCACCCTAAACCATTGTCGTACCCTCACCTGGACCCTAAACCGGCCCCGTACCCTAACCCTAACCCTAGCCCGAATCCTAACCCTAACCCTTCCCCGAAGCCTTACCCTAACCCAGCCCCTAATGCTAATCCGTACGCTGACACTAACCCGTGCCCTCACACGTACGCTCACCCTAAACCGCTGTCGTACACTCACCTGGACGCTAAACCGTTCCCGTCCCCTAACCCTAACCCTAGCCTGAACCCTAACCCTTACCCTTCCCCGAAGCCTTCCCCTTACCCGTCCCTAATGCTAACCCGTACGCTGACACTGACCCGTGCCCTCACACGTGTGCTCACCCGAAACCGTTGTCCTACCCTCACCTGAACCCTAAACCGTCCCCGTCCCCTAACACTAAACTTGGCCCAAACTCTAACCCTAACCCTTCCCCAAAGCCTTACCCGCACATGTCCCCTGATGCTAATCCGTACGCTGACACTAACCCGTGCCCTCACACCTTCGCTCACCCTAAACCGTTGTCCTCCCCTCACCTGGAACCTAAACCGTCCCCGTCCCCCAACCCTAACCCTAGCCCGAACCCTAAACCTAACACTTCCCCGAAGCCTTCCCGTCAGCCGTCCACTAATGCTAACCCGTACGCTGACACTAACCCATGCCCTCACACGTACGCTCACCCTAAACCGTTGTCGTACCCTCACCTGGACGCTAAACTGTCCCCGTCCCCTAAACCTAACCCTATCCTGAACCCTAACCCTAAACCTTCCCAGAAGCCTTACCCTAACCCGTCCCCTAATGCTAACCCGTACGCTGACACTAACCCGTGCTCTCACACGTACGCTCACACTGAACCGTTGTCGTACCCTCACCTGGACCCTAAACCGTCCCCGTACCGTAACCCTAACCCTAGCCCGAACCCTAACCCTAACCCTTTCCCGAAGCCTTCCCCTCACCCGTCCCCTAATCCTAACCCGTACGCTGACACTAACCCGTGCCCTCACACGTACGCTCACCCTAAACCGTTCTCCTACCCTCAACTGGACCCTAAACCGTCCCCGTCCCCTCACCCTAACCCTAGTCTGAACCCTAATCCTAACCCTTCCCCGAAGCCTGACCCTCACCCGTCCCCTAATGCGAACCTGTACGCTGACAATAACCCGAACCCTCACACGTACGCTCACCCTAAACCGTTGTCGTACCCTCACCTGGACCCTAAACCGTCCACGTCCCCTAACCCTAACCCTAGCCCGAACCCTAACCCTAACCCTTCCCCGAAGCCTTACCCTAACCCAGCCCCTAATGCTAATCCGTACGCTGACACTAACCCGTGCCCTCACATGTACGCTTACCCTAAACCGTTGTCATACCCTCAACTGGACCCTAAACCGTCCCCGTCCCCTAACCCTAACCCTAGTCTGAACCCTAACCCTAACCCTTCCCCGAAGCCTTACCCTCACCCGTCCCTTAATGCTAACTCATACGCTGACACTAACCAGTGCCCTCACCCGTACGCTCACCCTAAACCATTGTCGTACCCTCACATGGACCCTAAACCGTCCCCGACCCCTAACACTAACCCTAGCCCGAACCCGAACTCTAACCCATCCCCGAAGCCTTCCACTCACCCATCCCGTGATGCTAACCCGTACGCTGACACTAACCCGTGCCCTCACACGTACGCTCACCCTAAACCGCTGTCGTACACTCACCTGGACGCTAAACCGTTCCCGTCCCCTAACCCTAACCCTAGGCTGAACCCTAACCCTTACCCTTCCCCGAAGCCTTCCCCTCACCTGTCCCCTAATGCTAACCCGTACGCTGACACTAACCCGTGCCCTCACACCTACGCTCACCCTAAACCATTGTCCACCCTCACCTGGACCCTAAACCGTCCCCGTCCCCTAACCCTAACACTATCCCGAACCCTAACCCTAACGCTTCCCCGAAGCGTTCCCATCATCCGTCCCCTAATGCTAACCCGTACGCTGACACTAAACCATGCCCTCACACGTACGCTCACCCTAAACCGTTGTCGTATCCTCACCTGGACGCTAAGCCGTCCCAGTCCCCTAACCCTAACCCTAGCCCGATCCCTAACCCTAACCCTTCCCCGAAGCCTTCCCCTCTCCCGTCCCCTAATGCTAACCCGTACGCTGACACTAACCCGTGCCCTCACACCTACGCTCACCCTAAACCGTTGTCGTACTCTGACCTGGACGCTAAACCATCCCCGTCCCCTAACCCTAACCCTAACCCTAACCCTAAACAGTTGTCGTACCCTCACATGGACCCTAAACCGTCCACGTCCCCTAACCCTAACCCTAGCCAGAACCCTAAACCTAACACTTACCCGAAGCCTTACCCTCACCCGTCCCCTAATGCTAAGCCGTACGCTGACACTAACCCGTGCCCTCACACGTACGCTCACTCTAAACCGTTGTCCTACCCTCACCTGGACCCTAAACCTTCCCCGTCCCCTAATCCTAACCCTAGCCCGAACCCTAACCCTAACCCTTCCCCGAAGACTTACCCTCACCCATCCCCTAATGTTAACCCGTACGCTGACACTAACCCATGCCCTCACACGTACGCTCACCCTAAACAGTTGTCGTACCCTCACCTGGACCCTAAACTGTCCCCGTCCCCTAACCCTAACCCTAGCCCGAACCCTAACCCTAAAACTTCCCCGAAGCCTTACCTCACCCATCACCTAATGCTAACAGATACGCTGACACTAACCCGTGCCCTCACACGTACGCTCACCCTAAACCGTTGTCGTACACTCACCTGGACGCTAAACCGTTCCCGTCCCCTAACCCTAACCCTAGCCGGAAACCTAACCCTAACCCTTCCGCGAAGCCTTCCCCTTACCCGTCCCTAATGCTAACCCGTACGCTGACACTCACCCGTGTCCTCACACGTGTGCTCACCCGAAACCGTTGTCCTACCCTCACCTGAACCCTAAACCGTCCCCGTCCCCTAACACTAAACTTGGCCCAAACTCTAACCCTAATCCTTCCCCGAAGCCTTACCCGCACATGTCCCCTGATGCTAATCCGTACGCTGACACTAACCCGTGCCCTCACACCTTCGCTCACCCTAAACCGTTGTCCTACCCTCACCTGGAACCTAAACTGTCCCCGTCCCCCAACCCTAACCCTAGCCCGAACCCTAAACCTAACACTTCCCCGAAGCCTTCCCGTCAGCCGTCCACTAATGCTAACCCGTACGCTGACACTAACCCGTGCCCTCACACGTACGCTCACCCTAAACCGTTGTCGTACCCTCACCTGGACGCTAAACTGTCCCCGTCCCCTAACCCTAACCCTATCCTGAACCCTAACCCTAACCCTTCCCAGAAGCCTGACCCTCACCCGTCCCCTAATCGTAACCCGTACGCTGACACTAACCCATGCCCTCACACGTACGCTCACACTGAACCGTTGTCATACCCTCACCTGGACCCTAAACTGTCCCCGTACCGTAACCCTAACCCTAGCCCGAACCCTAACCCTAACCCTTTCCCGAAGCCTTCCCCTCACCCGTCCCCTAATCCTAACCCGTACGCTGACACTAACACGAGCCCTCAGACATACGCTCACCCTAAACCGTTGTTGTTCCCTCACCTGGACCCTAAACCGTCCACGTCCCCTAACCCTAACTCTAGCCCGAACCCTAACCCTAACCCTTCCCCGAAGCCTTCCCCTCACCCGTCCCCTAATGCTAACCCCTACGCTGACACTAACCCGTGCCCTCACACGTACGCTCATCCTAAACCATTGTTGTACCCTCACCAGAACCCTAAACCGTCCCCGTCCCCTAACCCTAACCCTAGCCCGAACCCTAACCCTAACCCTTCCCCGAAGCCTTCCCCTCACCCGTCCCCTAATGCCAACACGTGCGCTGACACTAACCTGTGCCCTCACATGTACGCTCATCCTAAACCGTTGTCGTACCCTCACATGGACCCTAAACCGTCTCCGTCCCCTAACCCTAACCCTAGCCCGAACCCTAACCCAAACACTTGCCCGAAGCCTTCCCCTCACACGTCCCCTAATGCTAACCCGTACGGTGACACTAACCCGTGCCCTCAGACGTACGCTCACCCTAAACCGTTGTCGTACCCTCACCTGGACCTTAAACGTCCACGTCCCCTAACCCTAACCCTAGCCCGAACCCGAACCCTAACCCTTCCGCGAAGCCTTCCACTCTCCCGTCCCCTGATGCTAAGCCGTACGCTGACACTAACCCGTGCCCTCACACGTACGTTCACCCTAAACCGTTGTCGTACCCTCACCTGGACCCTAAACCGTCCCCGTCCCCTAACCCTAACCCTAGCCTGAACCCTAACCCCAACCCTTCCCCGAAGCCTTCCCCTCACCCGTCCCCTAATGCTAACCCGTATGCTGACACTAACCCATGCCCTCACACGTACGCTCACCCTAAACCGTTGTCGTCCCCTCACCAGGACCCTAAACCGTCCCCGTCCCCTAACCCTAACCCTATCCCGAACCCTAACCCTAACCCTTACCCGAAGCCTTACCGTAACCCGTCCCCTAATACTAACCCGTACGTTAACAATGACCCGTACCCTAAACGTATGCTCACCCTAAATCATTATCATACCTTAACGTGTATCCTTAACCGTCCCCGTCCCCGTCCCCTAACCCTAACCCTAACACTTACCTGAAGCCTTACCCTAACCCATACCCTAATCCTAACCCGTACGCTAACACTAACCCATACCCTAACACGTATGCTCACCCTAAACCATTTTCGTACCCTAACCTGTACACTAAACTGTCCCTGTCCCAGTCCCCTAACCCTAACTCTAACCCTAAACCATACCCGAAGCCTTACCCGAACCCGTCCCCTAATGCTAACCCATACGCTAACACTAACCGCTAACATAACACTTATGCTCACCCTAAACAGTTGTGGTACCCTAACCTGTAACCTAAACCGTCCCCGTCCTCTAACCCTAACCCTAACCCTTACCCGCTGCCTTACCCTAACCCGTCCCATAACACTAACCCGTACGCTAACGCTAACCCGTATGCTAACACGTTCGCTCACCCTGAAACATTGTCTTACCCTAACCCGTACCCTAAACCGTCCCCTAAGCCTAACCCTAACCCTAACCTTAACCCTAGCCCATACCCGAAGCCTTACCCTAACCTGTCCCCTAATCCTAACCAGTACTCTATGACTACACCATACCCTAACACGTACACTCTACCTAAACCGTTGTCGTACCCTAACCTGTAACCTAAACCGTCCCCATCCCCTTACCCTATCCCTAACACTAACCCTTAACCGAAGCCTTACCCTAACCCGTCCCCTAATCCTAACCAGTTCGCTAACACTAAACCATACACTAACACGTACGCTCACCCTAAACCATCCCCATTCCCTAACCCTAACCCTAAACCTAGCCGTAAACCTAACCCTTACCCGAAGCCTTGATCTAACCCGTCACCTAATCCTAAACCGTACACTAACAATACCCCGTACCCTAACACGTACGCTCACCCTAAACCGTTGACGTACCCTAAACTGTACCCTAAACTGTCCCCATCACCATCCCCTCACCCTAAAACTAATCCTATCTCTAACCCTTACCCGAAGCCTTACACTAACCCGTCCCCTAATCCTAACCCGTACACTAACCCTAACATGTACCCTCACACGTACGCTCACCCTAAAACATTGTCGTACCCTAACCTGTACCCTAAGCCATCCCCGTTGACAAACCCAAACCCTAACCTTAACCCTGACCCTTACCAGAAGCCTTACCCTAACCCGTTCCCTAATCCTAACCCATACACTAATATTAACCCGTACCCTAAAACGTACGCTCACCCTAAAACTTTGTCATACCCTAACCTGTACCCTTAACCGTCCCCATCCCCAAACCTAACCCTAATACTAACCCTAACCCTTACCCAAAGCCTTACCCTAAACCGTCCCCTAATGCTAACCCGTACGCTAAAACTAAACCATACCCTAAACGTACGCTCACCCTAAACCGTTATCATACACTAACATGTACCCTAAGCCATCCCTGTCACCTAAACCTAACCCTATCCCTAACCCTAACCCTAACCCTTACCCGAAGCCTTACAGTAACCCGTCCCCTAATCCTAACCCGTACGCTAACACTAACCCGTACCCTTACATGTACGCTCTCCTTAACCGTTGTCGTATGCTAAACTGTACCCTAATCCTTACCCGTACGCTAACACTAACGCGTATCCTAGCACGTATGCTCACCCTAAACAGTTGTCGTACCCTATCCTGTACCCTAAACCGTCCCCATCCCCTGACCCTATCCCTAACCCTAACCCTTACCCGAAGCCTTACCCTAACCACTCCCCTAATCCTAAGCAGTACGCTAACACTAACACGTACCCTAACACGTACGCTCAACCTAAACCGTTTTTGTACCCTATCCTGTACCCTAAACCGTCCCCTTCCCCTAACCTTAACCCAAATCTTAACCCTAACCCTTACCCGAAGCCTTACCCTAACCAGTCCCCTAATCCTAAGCCGTACGCTAACACTAAACCGTACCCTAACACGTACGCTCACACTAAACCGTGTTCGTACCCTAAACTGTACTCTAAAACATCCCTGTCCCCTAACCCTAACCCTAACACTAAACCTAACACTTACCCGAAGCCTTACACTATCCCATCCCCTAATCCTAAACCGTATGCTAACATTAACCCGTACCCTACATGTACGGTCACCCTAATACGTAGCCGTACCCTAACCTGTATACTAAACCTTCCCCGACCCCTAAACCTAACCCTAACCCTAACACTTACCCGAAGCCTTAACCTAACCCATTGCCTAATCCTTACCCGTACGCTAACACTAACAAGTACCCTAACATGTACGCTCACCCTAAACCGTTGTCGTACCCTAACCTGTACCCTAAATCGTCCCCGTCCCCTAAACCTAACACTAATCCTAACCCTTATCCGAAGCCTTACTTTAACCCATCCCCTAATCCTATCCGTACACTAAACTAACCTGTACCCTAACACGTACACTCACCCTAAACAGTTGTCGTACCCTAACCTATAATCTAAACCGTCCCCATCCCCTAACTCTAACCCTAACACTAACCCTAACCCTTACCCCAAGTCTTACCCTAACCCTTCCCCTAATCCTAACACATACGCTAACACTAAACCGTACCCTAACACGTACGCTCACCCTAATCCTTTGTCATACAGTAACCTGTACCCTAAACCGTCCCCATCCCATAACCCAAACCCTAAACTTAACCCTAACCCTAACGCTTACCCGAAGCCTTACACTACCCGTCCCCTAATCCTAACCCATACGCTAACTCTAACCTGTGCCCTCACACGTACGCTCACCCTAAACTGTTGTCGTACCCTAACTTGTCCCCTAAACCGTCCCCATGCCCTAACCCTAACCCTAACCCTTACCCTTACCCGAAGCCTTACCCTAACCTGTCCCCTAATCCTAACCCTTATGCTAAGACTACCCTGTACCCTAACACGTAAGCTCACCCTAATTCGTTTTCGTACCCTAACCTGTACACTAAACCGTTCCCAACCCCTAATCCTAATCCTAACCCTAACCCTAACCCTAACCCGTCCCCGTCCCCTAACCGTAACCCAAAACCTAACAATTACCCGAAGACTCATCCTAACCCGTCCCCTAATCCTAAACCGTGCACTAGCACTTACCCATACCCTATCACGTACGCTCACATAAAACGTTGTCGTACCCTAACCTGTACCCTAAAGCATCCCCGTCCCAAAACCCTAAACCTAACGCTTACCCGAAGTGTTACCATAATCCATCCCCTAATCCTACCCGTACCCTAACACTAACCCGTACCCTAAAGCATCCCCGTCCCCAAACCCTAACCCTAACGTTTACCCGAAACATTACCATAACCCGTCCCCTAATCCTACCCGTACTCTAACACTAACATGTACCCTAACACGTATGCTCACCCTAAATCTTTTTCGTACCCTAACCTGTACCCTAAACTCTCCCTGTCCCAGTCCCCTAACCCTAACCCTAAACCATACCCGAAGCCTTACCTGAACCCGTCCCCTAATGCTAACCCATACGCTAACACTAACCGGTAACATAACACTTATGCTCACCCTAAACAGTTGTGGTACCCTAACCTGTAACCTAAACCATTCCTGTCCCCTAACCCTAACCCTAACCCTTACCCGAAGCCTTACCCTAACCCGTCACCTAACACTAACCCGTACGCTAACACTAACCCGTACCCTAAAACGTACGCTCACACTGAAACATTGTCGTACCCTAACCAGTACCCTAAACCGTCCCCTAACCCTAAACTTAACCTTAAACCATACCCAAAGCCTTACCCTAACCTGTCCCCTAATCCTAACCCATACTCTATCACTACACCATACCCTAACACGTACACTCAACCTAAACCATTGTCGTACCCTAACCTGTAACCTAAACCATCCCCATCCCCTTACCCTATCCCTAACACTAACCCTGAACCGAAGCCTTACTCTAACCCGTCCCCTAATTCTAACCAGTTCGCTAACACTAACCCATACACTGACACGTACGCTCACCTTAAACCATTGTCGTACTCTAACGTGTACCCTAAACCATCCCCGTCCCCTAAACCTAACCCTAACCATAACCTTTACCTTTACTTGAAGCCTTACACTTACCTGTCTCCTAATTCTAACCCGTACGCTAACACTAACCCGTACCCTAACACGTACGCTCTCCCTAAACCATTGTCGTACCCTAACCTGTACCCTAAGCCGTCCCCGTCTCCAAACCCTAACCCTAACCCTGACCCTTACCCGAAGCCTTACACTAACCCGTCCCCTAATCCTAACCCATACGCTAACACTAACCCGTGCCCTCACACGTACGCTCACCCTAAACCGTTGTCATACCCTACACTGTACACTAATCCATCCCCGTTCCCTAACCCTAACCCTATCCCTAAACCTAACCCTATCCCAAAGCCTTAACCTATCCCGTCCCCTAATCCTAACCCGTACACTAACTCTAACCTGTACCGTAACACGTACACTAACACTAAACTGTTGTCGTACTCTAACCTCTTGGTATGGACACCAAGAGGCTAAAGCCGTGGAGTGTTGGGTGGGAGGAGTTGGGAGATTGGGATTGACATGTATACATTTATATCTATAAAATAGATAACCAATAAGAACCTGCTGTATAAAAAAGTAAATAAAATTTAAAAATTAAAAAAATAAATAAAATTTAAAGAAACAGAAAAAAGTTATTCCCTTCACATACATGTATTTATAGGAATGAATTATTTCCATGCTTATATCTATAAATACAAAAAAGAGGAATAAAATCTATCTTGAACCAAAAAAGAAAAAAAAAAAAAGAACCCACCAGTAATACAGAGGAAAACCCTATCAGGGTACTTGTTCCAGTGGTTAAACAATGCTGAAGTTGGTCAGAGGTAGTGAATCATCTCCCATACAGCCAGCAGCCCCCCACCCAGCAAGGAGCATCCTCATTGCAAAGCTGGGGGACCGTACTGAGACATCTGTGAGTAAACGTGAGCTGAGCCCCAGGCCAGCTGCTGCTGAACTGTTCCCAGCCTTCCCAGGTAAAACACCTGAATATGTTCAAGGACTTGAAAGCCTAGAGGAAGGGCCGTGGAGCCACACCAGTGACAGCACTCCTGCCGACTTGGTGCCTGCAGGCCAGCCAGGATTGTCCTGGCCCCGGGTGCTCTTCTGGAAGCTTTCCATTTCCCTGCCTGAGATACCCCTCCTGTCCAGACCCCCACTGCTTATTTCCTTCCTCACCTCTGCCCAGGGAGAAATTCCAGCGGCAGTTACGGATGACACATCCTCTTCTTTAGCAGGTGGCAGCTTGGCAACTCCTGCAGAGAGTCCAGCAGAACCCCACTCACACTGGGTCACCTACAAAGGCGTAGCCCCTCACTCCCACCCACCAGCCCAGCCCCACCACTGTTGACAGTGCAGAGAATATGGTGTCAGGCACAGCTGCAGGAGCTCTTGCTGCCTGGAGCGGTGTTTATATTGCCCTCAACCCAGGCACACCTTGGGAGGGCTGGCCCGCACGGTCAGGCTGCCCAGGTCAGCCAATCCTCACCCCTCAGGGGTTCACAGTTGCAGAAAATGGACCTTGCTGAACCAGCCAGGTCCCAGGAAGAGGTGTGGGCTCCTGAGAGTCAGGATACACAAGGGCTGCAGCTCTGGCTTGTTTTCTAATCATTTTATCTGGCCCATGAGTGGGAGACAACTTCAAGAAGACCCTCTCCTAATGAGGAACCCAGGAGTCAAGGAGAGGAGGGGTGGTGGGTGGAGACAGAGGCCTGGTGTCCCAGCAGCACTGGAAATCTCTGGAAGGCCAGGTGGAGGGTGGCCGCACAGAGTGATGCCCAGAGTCACAGACCTGTAGGCGCTGCTGTTTGTTAGTTCAAGTCCTGCTCTGAGGTGCTCTGTGTCACCTCTGAGTGACAGGTGAGCTGGAGGTTCTCTGCATTCAGGGCTATGTGCACGGTTCCTGTGTGCCCAGCCCTGCCAGGGTACATGCCCTGGGGAGCTCTGTATCATGGGAGGGCTCTGACCATGAGAGCCTCATGGGCTGCTGGCGACCTGCCCAGGTGAGCTCCATATCCTGGGAGTGGCGTGACCATGAGAGCCCAGTTGGCTGCTGGGGACCTAAGAAGATGAGCTCCATATCCTGGGATTGGCCTGACCACGAGAGCCCTGTGGGCTGCTGGGGACCTGGTAAAGGATGTCAGGACAGTTAGTGAAGCCACCAAGGATATACATCCAGTTGTTCCTAATTCCTACACCCTGCTGGTCATTCTACCATCCACCAGGACATGGTATTCTGTATTAGACTTCAATGATGCCTTCTTCTGTATTCCATTAGTCCCAGAGTCACAAGAAATTTTGGCTTGTGAGTGGCAGGACTCAACATACAACAGAAACAATAGTGCTCGGCCGTCCTGCCCCAAGGGTTCAAAAATTTCCACACCATCTTTGGGGAAACGTTAGCTAAACACCTAAAAGTTCTACCTCTGCAAACGGGAACCCTCCTTCAATATGCAGACGACATTCTGATCGCCAACCCTACTAAGGAGGCCTCTGAACTACCTAGCCAATAAAGGATAGAGGGTGTCAAAGCAAAAGGCTCAAATATCACAGACTAAGGTGACCTACCTGGGCTTCATTCTCACAGAAGGTCGGAGAAGCCCATCTCAGGAAAGGGAAAAAGCCCATTTGCAGCCTTACCCCTTCTAAAACTTGAAGACAGCTTAGGGGTTCCTGGGGAGGCCGGAGATTGCTGCATCTGGATCCCTAACTACAATCTAATAGCTGGGCCTCTATATGAAACACTGAAAGGAAAAGATGATGATCCTTTCGAATAGAATCCAGAAGCGGCCTTTCAAGAATGGAAAGAGCAGTCAATTCAGACCCTTGCCCTGGAACTCCCTAATTTAGCTAAACCCTTTGAACTTTACATCCCCATAGAATGTGAATCGCCCTTGGAGTATTAGTGCAAAAACTGGGACCACTTGAAATGGAACAACGCAAGAATACTCTCCAGGTAGGACAAACTACGGTCACCAATGGCTTGGCCTGCCACCCCATCCGGCCAGGGTACTGGGGGTATCTAAGAACCTGGAAATCAGCAGCCCGCAAATCCAGCTCCCTCCTAAGGGAAAAGGACCCCACGTGGTGATCCTAACCACCCACTATACCCTGAAGTTGCAGGGGTCGCTCCGTGGGCACGCTGACCTCGAGTGTGGATGCCCTCCAACTCCAACCTCCAGAGAGACAACCGGGGGCAACGGGCCTCCATGACGACTCGTGTGACCATCACATGACCTGGAGCTTCTCTCAGAAAACAACAAGTCTGTGCCCCAAAAGAGCAGACTACTGCATGCAGGACTTACTGCACCCAGAGTGGAGCTAATAAGCTTGGCAGGGGAACCGTATATCATGCTGTCACCATAGAAAAGCCTACAGACACTGTGGTGATGGTCGCCAATGAGACCGGCTGGACTCCTGGCTACTTCAAAACGCCATTGACTCAGTGGCCATCATGGTCCTGGATCACCACCGGGCCTGGACTGTCTGGGAGTTGAGTGGGCAGGGCTCTGACATCTGGTGCTGTTTGTACGTTAATTTAGGGGTCTAATTGAAGAAAGCAAAGACTACTGGTCAGAGCATCTAGGCTGGCAGAAACTGTCAGCCTAAGGTGGCCAAACAAATGTGGGTTGGGTTAAAACCGGCCCCCCAGCGTCTCTGCGCATCTCTTTCCTGCACCCTTAAAGGTCATTAGAATCTATAACACTTCCAATGCTTGCACTCAGGCGGACGAGCAGTGAGGCAGGAGGCCTGGGGACAATCAACCTCACCTGGAGGCTGCTGGGGAGAAGTTCTGTCTGCCCCTCCCCACGAGTATGAGGACTCCCAACTCAGCACGAAGCAGTTACAGAAGAGGGGTCTGCACTCACAGCGCCCCAAGAATGAGGAATGGGACAAAAGGCAGAGGAGGGGTTTGTCACCGCCAAAGCCCATGAAAAATTCCTGGGAGATAAAAATAGAATCTGGGCAATAAACTAAAGTCTAACCCTTTTTTCCTCTGTGCTTTGTCTAGTTTCACGTGCTCCTAGGGTTCCGCACACAGAGGTCCCACACCCGGCACTTCAGACCCGATTTCCTAATGCAGAATGGCTGGGTCAACATTTCAGCTCCCAGGGCCCTATGCAGACTCCGCGACATAGAGCCTGAGCTGCAGCCAACCAGCCCCTTGAGTGCTCCGCCCCTTCCTCCTGCTGATGCTGCTGGGATCCCTACACAGCATCCCAGCCCACAGCCCGCGGGGTAGTGCATGCTCTCATCTCTCAATTCTCTGAAGAAAATATAAAGTTTCCCTTGCTGCTGGACCAAACTCAGTCTCGATCTGCTGGCTCCAATGACACTGGGCAAGGGGAGCCTTGTTGGGGTCCACTCTGGTGGATCAGTAAAAGAAATTGACAACATTGTAACTTCAATGAACAGATGTGTGAGCAAAACTGTAATTAACATATAGCAGTGTATAAGCCTCGGGTAAAATAGGATGTCTCTAACACTTCCATTGGATTTTCCCATCACTTTATATGGAGCACAGGGGCATGGCAATTCACCCGTTCCTTAACGCTAACCCTCACCCTAACCCGAACTCTTAACCTAACCCTTACACTACACGGTACCCTAATCCTAACCCATACAATAACAATAACGCATAACCTAACACGTACCCTAACACTAACCCGTTGTCATACACTAAACTGAACACTGAAACGTACCCATTCCCTAACCGTAACCCTAACTCTAACCTAAAACATAACCCTAAACCTAAACCTAATCCTAACCCGTACACTAACACTAACGCATATCCTAAAACGTACTCTACCCTAAACCGTTGTCGAACCCTAATCTGTACACTAAACCATACCAGATACCTAAACCTAATCCTAAGCCTAACCCTAACCCTTACCCGAAGCCTTACCCTAACCCAGACCCTAATCCTAACCCGTACACTAACACAAACCCGTACACTAACATGTACGCTAAACGTAAAACAATATCGTACCCTAATCTGTACCCTAAACTGTACCCATTCCCTAACCCTAACACTAACACTAACCCTTAACTGAAGCCGTATTTTTACACGACCCCTAATCCTAAACAATACATTAAAAATAACCCATACACTAACACGTACACTAACTCTAAACCGTTAACTTACCCTAACCTGTAAACTAAACCATCTCCGTTCCCTAACCTTAACACTAAACCTAACCCTAAACCTAAACCTAACCCTAACCCGAAGCCATAACCTAACCCGTCTCCTAATCTTAACCCGTATGCTAACACTAACCCATACCCTAACACGTATGCTAACCCTAAACCGTTGTCGTATCCTAACCTGTACCCTAAACAGTCCCCATCCCCAACCCTAACCCTATCCCTAACCCTAAACCTCACCCTTACCCGAAGCCTTACCCTAACCAGTGCCCTATTCCTAACACGTAAGCTAACACTATCCCATACCCTAAAATGTACACTAACCCTAAACCGTTGTTGTACCCTAACCTGTACCCTAAACAGTCCCTGTCCCAGTCCCCTAACCATAAACCTAACTCTAACACTTACCCGAAGCCTTACCCTAACCCGTCCCCTAATCCTAACGCATACGCTATCACTAAACCGTGCCCTCACTCGTACGCTCACACTAAACCGTTGTCGTACCCTAACCTGTAACCTAAACCGTCCCCATCCCCATCCCCAACCCTAACCCTAACCTTAACCCTTACCCGAAGCCTTACCCTACCCGACACCTAATCCTAACCCGCATGCTAACATTAACCCATGCCCTCACACGTATGCTCACACTAAACCGTTGTCATTCACTAACTTGTATGCTAAACCATCCCCGTCCCCTAACCCTAACCCTAACCCTAACCCTAAACCTAACCCTTACCCGAAGCCTTACCCTAACCCGTCCCCTAATCCTAATCCGTACGCTAAGAGTAACCTGTGCCCTCACACGTACGCTCACCCTAAACCGTTGTCGTACCCTAACCTGTCCCCTAAACCATCCCCATCCCCTAACCCTAACCCTAACCCTAAACCTAACATTTACCTGAAGCCTTACCCTAACCCGTCCCCTAATCCTAACCCGTACGCTAACACTAAGCCGTGCCCTCACACGTATGCTCACCCTAAACCGTTGTCGAAACCTAACCTGTACCCTAAAACGTCCCCATCCCCATCCCCTAACCCTAACCCTAACACTAAGCCTTCCCTGAAGCCTTACCCTAACCCGTCCCCTAATCCTAAACCGTACGCTAACACTAAACCGTGCCCTCCCACGTACACTTACCCTAAACCGTTGTCATACCCTAATCTGTACCCTAAACCGTCCCCGTCCCCAACTCTGACCCTAACACTAACCCTAACCCTATCCCTTACCCAAAGCCTTACCCTAACCCGTCCCCTAATCCTAACCTGTACCCTAACATTAACTCTTGCCCTCACACGTACGCTCACCTTAAAACGTTGTCATACCCTAACCTGTACCCTAAACGGTCCCCGTCCCCGTCCCTTAAACCTAACATTAACACTAACCCTAACCCTTACCCAAAGCCTTACCTAAACCCGTCCCCTAATCCTAACCCGTATGCTAACACTAACCCGTACCCTCACACGTACGCTCACCCTAAAACTCTGTCATACCCTAACCTGTACACTAAACCGTCCCAGTCCCCTAACACTAACCCTAACCCTAACCCTTACCCGAAGTCTTGCCCTAACCAGTACCCTAATCCTAACTTGTACGCTAACACTAACCCGTGCCCTCACACTTACGCTCACCCTAAACCATTGTCGTACCCTAACCTGTACCTTATATCGTCCCCATCCCCTAACCCTGACCATAACCCTAACCATAACCCTAACCCTTACCCGAAGCCTTACCCTAACCCGTCCCCTAATCCTAACCCGTACGCTAACACTAACCTATGCCCTCACACGTATGCTCACCCTAAACTGCTGTCATACTCTAACCTGTACCCTAAACCGTCCCCATTCCCATCCACTAACCATAACCCTAAATCTTACCCGAAGCCTTACCCTAACCCATCCCCTAATCCTAAACCGTACGCTAACACTAAATCGTGCCCTCCCACGTACGCTCACCCTAAACCGTTGTCATACCCTAACCTGTACCCTAAACCGTCACCGTCACCAACTCTAACCCTAACACTAACCCTAACCCTATCCCTTACCCGAAGCCTTAACCTAACCCGTCCCCTAATCCTAACCCGTACGCTAACACTCACCCATGCCCTCCCACGTACGCTCACCCTAAACCGTTGTCGTACCCTAAACTGTACCCTAAACCATCCCCGTCCCCAACCCTAAGCCGAAGCCTAACCCTAACCCTTACAAGAAGCCTTACAGTAACCCGTCCCCTAATCCTAACCCATACACTAACACTAACCCGTACCCTAACACGTACGCTCACCCTAAACCGTTGTCGTAACCTAACCTGTACCTTAAAGCGTCCCCGTCCCCATCCCCTAACCCTAACCCTAATGCTAACACTTACCCGAAGCCTTACCCTAAACCGTCCCCTAATCCTAACCCGTACGCTAACACTAACCCGTGCCCTCACACATAAGCTCACCCTAAACCGTTGTCATACCCTAACCTGTACCCTAAACCGTCCCAGTCCCCTAAACCCAACCCTAACCCTAATCCTAACCCTTACCCGAAGCCTTACCCTAACCCGTCCCCTAATCCTAACCCGTACGCTAACAGTAACCCGTGCCCTCACACGTACGCTCACCCTAAACATTTGTCATACCATAACCTGTACCCTAAACCATCCCCGTCCCCTAACCCGAACCCTAACCATAACCCTTACCCGAAGCCTTACCCTAACCCGTCCCCTAATCCTAACGCGTACGCTATCACTAAACCGTGCCCTCACACGTACGCTCACCCTAAACCGTTTTCGAACCCTAATCTGTACCCTAAACCGTCCCCATCCCCAACCTTAACCCTATCCCTAACACTAACCCTAACACTTACCCGAAGCCTTACACTAACCCGTCACCTAATCCTAACCCGTACGCTAACACGAACCCGTGCCCTCACACGTACGCTCACCCTAAACCGTTGTCTCACTCTAACCTGTACTCTAAACCATCCCCATCCCCTAACCTTAACCCTAACCCTAACCCTAACCCTAACTCTTATCCGAAGCCTTACCCTAACCCGTCCCCTAATCCTAAACCGTACGCTAACAGTAAACCATGCGCTCACACGTACGCTCACCCTAAACCGTTGTCGTACCCTAACCTGTACAATAAACCGTCCCCGCCCCCTAACCCTAACACTAAACCTAACTTTTTCCCGAAGCCTGATCCCAACCCGTCCCCCAATCCTAACCTGTACGCTAACACTAACTCTTGCCCTCCCACGTATGCTCACCCTAAACCATTGTCGTACCCTAACCTGTACCCTAAACCAACCCCGTCCCCAAGTCTAACCCGAAACCTAACCCTAACCCTAACACTTTCCCGAAGTCTTACCCTAACCCGTCCCCTAATCCGAACCCATACGCTAACACTAACCCATGCCCTCACACGTACGCTCACCCTAAACAGTTGTCGTACCCTAACCTGTACCTTAAACCGTTCAGGTCCCCTAACCCTAAACCTAACCCTAAACCTTACCCGAAGCCTTACCCTAACCCATCCCCTAATGCTAACCCGTACGCTAACACTAACCCTTGCCCTCACACTTTCACTCACCCTAAACCGTTGTCGTACCCTAACCTGTAACCTAAACCGTCACCGTCCCCGTCCCCTAACCCTTACCCTAACCCTAACACTTACCTGAAGCCTTACCCTAACCCGTCCACTAATCCTAACCCGTACGCTAACACTAACATGTGCCCTCATACGTACGCTAAGCCTAAACCGTTGTGGTACCCTAACCTGTACCCTAAACCATCCCCATCCCCTAACCCTTACCCTAACCCTAACCCTAACCCTAACACTTACCCGAAGCCTTACACTACCCCATCCCCTAATCCTAAACCGTACGCTAACACTCACCCATGCCCTCACATGTACGGTCACCCCAATCCGTTGTTGTACCCTAACCTGTACCCTAAACCGTCCCCATCCCCTAACCCTAACCCTAACACTAACCCTAATCCTAACCCTTACCCAAAGCCTTACCCTAACCCGTCCCCTAATCCTAATCCGTACGCTAACACTAACTCTTGCCCTCACACGTACGCTCTCCCTAAACTGTTGTCATACTCTAACCTGTACACTAAACCGTCCCCGTCCCCTAACCCTAACCTTAACCGTAATGCTTACCCGGAGTCTTACACTAAACTGTCCCCTAATCCTAACATATACGCTAACACTAACCCATGCACTCACAGGTACGCTCACCCTAAACCGTTGTCATACCCTAACCTGTACCCTAAACCATCCCCATCCCCTAACCCTACCCTTAATCCTAACCCTTTCCCGAAGCCTTACCCTAACCCGTCCCCATAATCCTAACGCGTACGCTATCATTAAACCATGCCCACACACGTACGCTCACCGTAAACCATTGTCGTACCCCAAACTGTACCCTTAACCGTCCCCATCCCCAACCCTAACACTAACCCTAATCTTAACCCTTACCCGAAGCCTTACCCTACCCGACACCTAATCCTAACCCGTATGCTAAAACTCACCCGTGCCTTCACACGTACGCTCACCCTAAACCGTTGTTGTACACTAACCTGTGCCCTAAACCGTCCCCGTCCGCTTACCCTAACCCAAACCCTAACCATTACTCGAAGCCTTACCCTAACCCGTCCCCTAAGCCTAACCCGTATGCTAACATTGACCTATGCCCTCACACGTACGCTCACCCTAAACCGTTGTCCTACCCTAACCTGAACCCTAAAACGTCCCCATCCCCTAACCCTAACCTTAACCCTAACCCTTACCCGAAGCCTTACCCTAACCCGTCCCCTAATCCTACCCCATACGCTAACACTAATCCATGCCCTCACACGTACGCTCACCCTAAACTGTTGTCGTACCCTAACCTCTACCTTAAACCGTCCTCGTCCCCATCCCCTAACCCTAACCCTTACACGAAGCCTTACCCTAACCCGTCTCCTAATCCTATCCTGTACGCTAACACTAACCCCTGCCCTCACACGTACGCTCACACTAAACCGTTGTCGTACCCTAACCTGTACCCTAAATCGTCCCCGTCCCCTTTCCTAAATCTAACACTAACCCTAACCCTTACCCAAAGCCTAACCCTAACCCGTCCCCTAATCCTAACCCGAACGCTAACACTAACCCGTGCCCTCACACGTACGCTCACCCTAAACCGTTTTCGAACCCTAACATGTACCCTAAACCGTCCCCGTCCCCTAACTCTACCCCTAACCCTAACCCTAAACCTTACCCAAAGCCTTACACTAACCCGTCCACTAATCCTAACCCGTACGCTAACACTAACCCGTGCCCTCACACGTACGCTCACAGTAAACCGTTGTCGTACCCTAACCTGTACCCTAAATGGTCCCCATCCCCAATCCTAACTCTAACACTAACCCTAACCCTAACCCTTACCCGAAGCCTTACCCTTACACGACCCCTAATCCTAACCCGTACGCTAACACTAACCGATGCCCTCACACGTACGCTCACCCTAAGCCGTTGTCGTACCCTAACCTGAACCCTAAACCATCCCCGTCCCCGTCCACGTCCCCTAACCCTAACCCTTACCCGAAGCCTTACACTAACCCGTCCCCTAATCCTAACCCGTACGCTAAAACTAACCCGTCCCCTCATACGTACACTCACCCTAAACCGTTGTCTTACCCTAAACTGTACCCTAAACTGTCCGCGTCCCCGTCCCCTAACCCTAACCCTAACACTTACCCGCAGCCTTACCCTAACACGTCCCCTAATCCTACCTCATACGCTAACAGTAACACGTGCCCTCACACGTACGCTCACCCTAAACCGTTGTCGTACCCTAACCTGTACCTTAAACTGTCCCCGTCCCCGTCTCCTACCCTAACCCTAACCCTAACTCTAACCCTTAAACGAAGCCTTAACCTAACACGTCCCCAATCCTAACCTGTACGCTAACACATACCCGTGCCCTCACATGTACGCTCACCCTAAACAGTTTTCGTACCCTAACCTGTACCCTAAACCGTCGCCGTCCCCTAACTGTAACCCTAACCCAAATCCTAAACCTTACCCGAAGCCTTACCCTAACCCGTCCCCTAATCCTAACCCGTACGCTAACACTAATCCATGCCCTCACACGTACGCTCACCCTAAACCGTTGTCGTACCCTAAACTGTACCCTAAAATGTCCCCGTCCCTAACCCTAACCCTAACCCTTACCCGAAGCCTTACATTAACCCGTCCCCTAATCCTAACCCATACGCTAAAACTAACCCGTGCCCTCACACGTACGCTCACCCTAAACCATTGTCGAACCCTAACCTGTACCCTAAACCATCCCCATTCCCTAACCCTAGCCCTAAGCCTAACCCTTACCCAAAACCTTACCCTAACACGTCCCCTAATCCTACCCCATACGCTAACACTAACCCGTGCCCCCACACATAAGCTCACCCTAAACCGTTGTCGTACCCAAACCTATACCCTAAACTGTCCCCGTCCCCATCCCCTAATCCTAACCCTAACCATAACCCTAACCCTTACCTGAAGCCTTATCCTAAAGCGTCCCCTAATCCTAACCAGTAGGCTAACACTAACACGTGTCCTCACACGTACGCTCACCTTAAACCATTGTCATACCCTAACCTGTACCCTAAATGGACCCCATCCCCTAATCCTAATCCTAAACCTAACCCTAACCCTTACCCGAAGCCTTACCCTAAACCGTCCCCTCTCCCTAACACGTACGCTACACTAACCCGTGCCCTCACATGTAAATCACCCTAAACCGTTGTCATACCCTAACCTGTACCCTAAACCGTCCCCGTCCCCTAACATTAAACCTAAACCTAACCCTTACACGAAGGCTTACCCTATCCCGTCCCCTTATCCTAACCCGTACGCTAACCCTAAACCGTGCTCTCACAAGTACGCTCACCCTAAACAGTTGTCGTACCCTAACCTGTACCCTAAACCATCCCCGTCCCCTAACCCTAACCCTAAACCTGACACTTACCCGAAGCCTTACCCTAACCCTTCCCCTAATCCTAACTCGTATGCTAACACTAACCCATGCCCTCACACGTATTCTCACACTATACCGTTGTCGTACCCTATCCTGTACCCTAAACCGTCCCCGTCCCCTAACCATAACTCTTACCCTAACCCTTACCGAAGTCTTACCCTAACACGTCCCCTAATCCTAACCCGTACGCTAACACTAACCCGTGCCCTCACACGTACGCTCACAGTAAACCGTTGTCGTACCCTAACCTGTACCCTAAATGGTCCCCATCCCCAATCCTAACTCTAACACTAACCCTAACCCTAACCGTTACCCGAAGCCTTACCCTAACACGACCCCTAATCCTAACCCATACGCTAACACTAACCGATGCCCTCACACGTACGCTCACCCTAAGCCGTTGTCGTACCCTAACCTGAACCCTAAACTATCCCCGTCCCCGTCCACGTCCCCTAACCCTAACCCTTACCCGAAGCCTTACCCTAACCCGTCCCCTAATCCTAACCCGTACGCTAAGACTAACCCGTGCCCTCACACGTACGCTCACCCTAAACCATTGTCGTACCCTAACCTATACCCTAAACTGTCCCCGTCCCCAACCTTAACCCTAACCCTAACCCTAACCCTTACCCGAAGCCTTACACTAACCCGTCCCCTAATCCTAACGCGTACGCTAACACTAATCCGTGCCCTCACACGTACGCTCACCCTAAACCGTTGTCGTACCCTAAACTGTACCCTAAAATGTCCCCGTCCCTAACCCTAACCCTTACCCGAAGCCTTACACTAACCCGTCCCCTAATCCTAACCCGTACGCTAAAACTAACCCGTGCCCTCACACGTACGCTCAACCTAAACCATTGTCGAATCCTAACCTGTACCCTAAACCGTCCCCATTCCCTAACCCTAGCCCTAAGCCTAACCCTTACCCAAAACCTTACCCTAACACGTCCCCTAATCCTACCCCATACGCTAACACTAACCCGTGCCCTCACACATAAGCTCACCCTAAACCATTGTCATACCCAAACCTATACCCTAAACTGTCCCCGTCCCCTTCCCCTAATCCTAACCCTAACCATAACCCTAACCCTTACCTGAAGCCTTATCCTAAAGCGCCCCCTAATCCTAACCAGTAGGCTAACACTAACACGTGTCCTCACACGTACGCTCACCTTAAACCATTGTCATACCCTAACCTGTACCCTAAACCGACCCCATCCCCTAATCCTAATCCTAAACCTATCCCTAACCCTTACCCAAAACCTTACCCTAAACCGTCCCCTCTACCTAACACGTACGCTACACTAATCCGTGCCCTCACACGTAACTCACCCTAAACCGTTGTCATACCCTAACCTGTACCCTAAACCATCCCCGTCCCCTAACACTAAACCTAAACCTAACCCTTACACGAAGTCTTACCCTAACCCGTCCCCTTATCCTAACCCGTACGCTAACCCTAAACCGTGCTCTCAAAAGTACGCTCACCCTAAACAGTTGTCGTACCCTAACCTGTACCCTAAACCATCCCCGTCCCCTAACCCTAACACTAAACCTGACCCTTACCCGAAGCCTTACCCTAACCCTTCCCCTAATCCTAACCCGTATGCTAACAGTAACCCATGCCCTCACACGTATGCTCACACTATACCGTTGTCGTACCCTATCCTGTACCCTAAACCGTCCCCGTCCCCTAACGCTAACTCTTACCCTAACCCTTACCGAAGTCTTACCCTAACACGTCCCCTAATCCTAACCCGTACGCTAACACTAACCCGTGCCCTCACACGTACGCTCACACTAAACTGTTGTTGTACCATTACCTGTATCCTAAATCGTCCCCGTCCCCAATCCAAACTCTAACACTAACCCTAACCCTTACCCGAAGCCTTACCCTAACCCGGCCCCTAATCCTAACCCGAACGCTAACACTAACCCGTGCCCTCACACGTAACTCACCCTAAACCGTTGTCATACCCTAACCTGTACCCTAAACCATCCTCGTCCCCTAACACTAAACCTAAACCTAACCCTTACACGAAGGCTTACCCTAACCCGTCCCCTTATCCTAACCCGTACGCTAACCCTAAACCGTGCTCTCAAAAGTACGCTCACCCTAAACAGTTGTCGTACCCTAACCTGTACCCTAAACCATCCCCGTCCCCTAACCCTAACACTAAACCTGACCCTTACCCGAAGCCTTACCCTAACCCTTCCCCTAATCCTAACCCGTATGCTAACAGTAACCCATGCCCTCACACGTATGCTCACACTATACCGTTGTCGTACCCTATCCTGTACCCTAAACCGTCCCCGTCCCCTAACGCTAACTCTTACCCTAACCCTTACCGAAGTCTTACCCTAACACGTCCCCTAATCCTAACCCGTACGCTAACACTAACCCGTGCCCTCACACGTACGCTCACACTAAACTGTTGTTGTACCATTACCTGTATCCTAAATCGTCCCCGTCCCCAATCCAAACTCTAACACTAACCCTAACCCTTACCCGAAGCCTTACCCTAACCCGGCCCCTAATCCTAACCCGAACACTAACACTAACCCGTACTCTCAAACGTACGTTCACCCTAAAACGTTGTCGTACCCTAAACTGAACCCTAAACCGTCCCCGTCCCCTAACCCTAACCCTAACCCTAACACTTACCCAAAGCCTTACCATAACCCGTCCCCTAATCCTAACCCGTACGCTAACACTAACACGTGCCCTCACACGTACGCTCACCCTAAACCGTTGTCGTACCCTAAACTGTACCCTAAACTGTCCCCGTCCCCAACCCTAACCCTAACCCTAACCCTAAGCCTTACCCGAAGCCTTACCCTAACCCGGGCCCTAATCCTAACCCGAACGCTAACACTAACCCGTGCCCTCACACGTAGGTTCACCATAAACCGTTGTCGTACCCTAAACTGAACCCTAAACCATCCCCGTCCCCTAACCCTAACCCTACCACTTACCCAAAGCCTTACCCTAACCCGTCCCCTTATCCTAACCCGTATGCTAACAGTTACCCGTGCCCTCACACGTACGCTCATCCTGCACCGTTGTCGTACCCTAACCTCTACCCTAAACCATCCCCATCCCCTAAACCTAACACAAACCCTAACCCTAACCCTTCCCCGAAGCCTTACCCTAACCCGTCCCCTAATCCTAACCCGTACACTAAGACTAAACCGTGCCCTCCCACGTACGCTCACCCTACACCGTTGTCGTACCCTAACCTGTACCCTAAACCGTCCCCGTCCCCAACTCCAACCCTAAGGCTAACCCTAACCCTAACCCTTACCCAAAGCATTATGCTACCCGTCCCCTAATCCTAACCCGTACGCTAACACTAATCTGTGCTCTCACAGGTACGCTCACCCTAAACCATTGTCGTACCCTTACCTGTTCCCTAAACACTCCCCGTACCCTAACCATAACCCTAACCCCAACAGTAACAAGTATGCGAAGCCTTACGCTAATCCGTCCCCTAATCCTAACCCGTACGCTAACACTAATCTGTGCCCTCACAGGTACGCTCACCCTAAACCGTTGTCGTACCCTAACCTGTACCATAAACCGTTCCCGTCCCCAACTCCAACCCTAACGCTAACCCTAACCCTAACCCTTACCCAAAGCCTTACGCTACCCGTCCCCTAATCCTAACCCGTACGCTAACACTAACCTGTGCCCTCACACGTATCCTCACCCTAAACCGTTGTCGTACTATAACCTGTACCCTAAACCATCCCCGTCCCCTAAACCTTACCCGAAACCTTACCCTAACCCACCCTTAATCCTAACCCGTACGCTAACACTAACCCGTGCCCTCACACGTATGCTCACCCTAAACCGTTGTCGTACCCTAAACTTTACCCTAAACCGGCCCCGTCCCCTAAACCTAACCCTAACACTAACACTAACAATTACCCAAAGCCTTACCCTAAACTGTCCCCTAATCCTAAACCGTACGCTAACACTAATCTGTGCTCCCACAGGTACACTCACCCTAAACCATTGTCGTACCCTTACCTGTACCCTAAACACTCCCCGTACCCTAACCATAACCCTAACCTTAACCCTAACACTTACCCAAAGCCTTACCCTAACCCGCCCCAAATCCTAACCCGTACGCTAACACTAACCTGTGCCCTCACACGTACTCTCACCCTAAACCGTTGGCGTACCCTAAACTTTACCCTCAACCATCCCCGTCCCCTAACCCTAACCCTAACACTAACAATTACCCGAAGCCTAACCCTAAACAGTCCCCTAATCCTAACCCGTACGCGAACACTAATCTGTGCCCTCACAGGTACGCTCACCCTAAACCGTTGTCGTACCCTAACCTGTACCCTAAACCGTCCCTGTCCCCTAACCCTAACTCTAACACTAACCCTTACACGAAGTGTTACCCTAACCCGTCCCCTAATCCTAACCCGTACGATAACAATAACCCATGCCCTCACATGTACGCTCACCCTAAACCGTTGTCATACCCTAACCTGTACCCTAAACCGTCCCCGTCCTCTAACCCTAACCCTAAACCTAACCCTGACCCTAACACTTACCTGAAGCCTTACCCTAACCCGTCCCCTAATCCTAAACCGTAGGCTAACACTAAGACGTGCCCTCACATGTATGCTCACCCTATACCGTTGTCGTACCCTAACCTGTACCATAAAACATCCCCATCCCCTAACCCTAACACTAACCCTTACCCGAAGCCTTACACTAATCCGTCCCCTAATCCTAACCCGTATGCTAAAACTCACCCATGCCTTCACACGTACGCTCACCCTAAACCGTTGTCATACACTAACCTGTGCCCTAAACCGTCCCCGTCCGGTAACCCTAACCCTAACCCTAACCTGTACCCTAAACCTTCCCCATCCCTAACCCTAAACCTAACCCTAACACTATCCCTAACCCTTACCCGAATCCTCACCCTAACCCGTCCCCTAATCCTAACCTGTACGCTAACACTAACCTGTGTCCTCACACGTACGCTTACCCTAAACCGTTGTCCTACCCTTACCTTTACCCTAAACCATCCCCGTCCCCTGACCCTAACCCTAACCCTAACCCTAACCCTAACACTTACCTGAAGCCTTACCCTAACCCGTCCCCTCATCCTAAACCGTAGGCTAACATTAACACGTGCCCTCACACGTATGCTCAACCTAAACCGTTGTCATACCCTAACCTGAACCCTAAACCGTCCCCGTCCCCTAACCCTAACCCTAACACTTATCCGAAGCCTTACCCTAACCCGTCCCCTAATCGTAACCCGTACGCTAACAGTTACCCGTGCCCTCACACGTACGCTCATCCTGAAACGTTGTCGTACCCTAAACTATACCCTAAACCGTCCCCATCCCCTAACCCTAACCCTAACCCTAACCCTTACCCGAAGCCTTACCCTAACCCGTCCCATAATCCTAACCCGTACACTAACACTAAACCATGCCCTCCCACGTACGCTCACCCTAAACCGTTGTCATACCCTAACCTGTACCCTAAACCATCCCCGTCCCTACTTCAACCCTAAGGCTAACCCTAAACCTAACCCTTACCCGAAGCCTTACGCTACCCGTCCCCTAATCCTAACCCGTACGCTAACACTAACCCGTGCTCTCACACGTATGCTCACCCTAAACCGTTGTCATACACTAAACTTTACCCTAAACCGTCCCCGTCCCCTAAACCTAACCCTAACACTAACACTAACAATTACCCGAAGCCTTACCCTAAACCGTCCCCTAATCCTAACCCGTACGCTAACACTAATCTGTGCTCTCACAGGTACGCTCACCCTAAACCATTGTCGTACTCTTACCTGTACCCTAAACACTCCCCGTACCCTAACCATAACCCTAACCCTAACAGTAACAATTACCCGAAGCCTTACGCTAAACCGTCCCCTAATTCTAACCCGTACGGTAACACTAAACTGTCCCCTACAGGTACGCTCACCCTAAACCGTTGCCGTACCGTAACCTGTACCTTAAACTGTCCCCGTACCCGTCCCCTAACCCTAACCCTAACCCATACCCGAAGCCTTACCCTAACCCGTCCCCAATCCTAACTCGTACGCTAACACTAACCCGTGCCCTCACATGTACGCTCACCCTAAACAGTTTTCGTACCCTAACCTGTACCCTAAACCGTCCCCGTCCGCTAACTCTAACCCTAACCCTAAACCTTAACCGAAGCCCTACCCTAATCAATCCCCTAATCCTAACCCGTACGCTAACAGTAACCCGTGCCCTCACACGTACGCTCACCCTAAACCGTTGTCGTACCCTAACCTGTACCCTAAACTGTCCTCATCCCCAACCCTAATCCTAAGCCTAACCCTATCCCTTACCCGAAGCCTTACACTAACCCGTCCCCTAATCCTAACCCTTACGCTAAAACTAACCTGTGCCCTCACACGTACGCTCACCCTAAACTGTTGTCGTACCCTAACCTATACCCTAAACCTTCCCCGTCCCAGTCCCCTAAACCCTAACCCTAACCATATCCCTAACCCTTACCTGAAGCCTTACTCTATCCCGTCCCATAATCCTAACCAGTACACTAACACTAACCCGTGTCCTCACACGTACGCTCACCCTAAACCACTGTCATACCCTAACCTGTACCCTAAACCGACCACATCCCCAAATCCTAATCCTAAACCTAACCCTAACTCTTACCCGAAGCCTTACCCTAAACCGTCCCCTCTTCCTAACACATACGCTACACTAACCTGTGCCCTCACACGTACGCTCAACCTAAACAGTTGTCATACCCTAACCTGTACCCTAAACCGTCCCCGTCCCCTAACACTAAGCCTAGAGCCTAACCCTAAACCTAACCCTTACACGAAGCCTTACCCTAACCTGTCCCCTTATCCTAACCCGTACGCTAACACTAAACCGTGCCCTCACATGTACGCTCACCCTAAACATTTCTCGTACCCTAACCTGTACCCTAAACCGTCCCTGTCCCCTAACCCTAAACCTAACCCGTACCCGAAGCCTTACCCTAACCCGTCCCCTAATCCTAACCCGTACGCTAACACTAACCAGTGCCCTCACACGTATGCTCACACTAAACCGTTGTCGAACCCTATCCTGTACCCTAAATGTCCCCGTCCCCAACTCTAACCCTAACCCTTACTCGAAGTCTTACCGTAACACGTCCCCTAATCCTAACCCGTATGCTAACACTAACCCGTGCCCTCACACGTACGCTCACACTAAACCGTTGTCATACCCTAACCTGTATCCTAAATCGTCCCCGTCCCCAATCCTAACTCTAACACTAACCCTAACCCTTACCCGAAGCCTTACCCTAACCCGGCCCCTAATCCTAACTGAACGCTAACACTAACCCATGCCCTCACACGTACGTTCACCCTAAACCGTTGTCGTACCCTAAACTGAATCCTAAACCGTTCCCGTCCCCTAACCCTAACCCTAACCCTTCCCCGAAGCCTTACCCTAAACCGTCCCCTAATCCTAAAACGTACGCTAACACTAATCCGTGCCCTCACACGAACACTCACCCTAAACCGTTGTCATACCCAAATTGTACCATAAACCGTCCCCGTCCCCTAACACTAACCCTAACCCTAACCCTAAACCTAACTCTTACACGAAGCCTTACCTTAACCCATCCCGAAATCCTAACCCGTACGCTAACACTAACCCGTGCCCTCACACGTACGCTCACCCTAAACTGTTGTCGTACACTAACCTGTACGCTAAACCGTCCCCGTCCCTTAACTCTAACCCTAATCCTAAACCTAAACCTTACTCGAAGCCTTACACTAACCTGTCCTCTAATCCTAACCCGTACGCTAACACTAACACGTGCCCTCACATGTACGCTCACACTAAACCGTTGTCGTACCCTAACCTGTACCCTAAATCGTCCCCGTCCCCAATCCTAAATCTAACACTAACCCTAACCCTTACCCGAAGCCTTACCCTAACCCGTCCCCTAATCCTAACGTGTACGCTAACACTAACCCGTACCCTCACACGTACACTCACCCTAAACCATTGCCGTACTCTAAACTGTACCCTAAACCGTCCCCGTCCCCTATCCCTAACCGTAACCCTAACCCTGACCCTTACCCGAAGCCTTACCCTAACCCATCCCCTAATCCTAACCCGTAAGCTAACACTAACCAGTGCCTTAACACGTACGCACACCCTAAACCGTCGTCGTACAGTAACCTGTACCCTAAACCGTCCCAGTTCCCTACCCTAACCCTAACCATAGACCAAACCATAACACTTACCCGAAGCCTTACGCTAACCTGTCCTCTAATCCAAACCCGTATGCTAACACTAACCCGTGCCCTCACACGTACGCTCACCCTAAACCGTTGTCGTACCCTAACCTGTACCGTAAACCGTCCCCGACCTGCAACCCTAACACTAAGCCTAACACTTACCTGAAGACTTACCCTAACCCGTCCCCTAATCCTAAACCGTACGCTAACTCGAGCACGTGCCCTCAGACGTACGCTCACCCTAAACCGCTGTCGTACTCTAACCTGTACCCTAAACCGTCCCCGTCCCCTAACCCTAACCCTAACACTAACCTTTACCCGAAGCCTTACGCTAACCCGTGCCCTAATCCTAACCCGTACGCTAACACTAACTCGTGCTCTCACATGTACGCTCACCCTAAACCGTTGTCGTAACCTAACCTGTACTCTAAACCGTCCCCAACCCCTAACCATAACCCTAATCCTAACCCTTACCCGAAGCCTTACCCTAACCCGTCCCGTAATCCTAACCCGTACGCTAACACTAACCCGTGCCCTCACACCTACGCTCACACTAAATCGTTGTCGTACCCTATCCTGTAACCTAAACCATCCCCGTACCCTAACCCTAACCCTAATCCTAACCCGAAACCTTACCCTATCCCGTCCCCTAATCCTAACCCGTACACTTACACTAACCCGTGACCTCACACGTACGCTCACCCTATACCGTTTTCGTACCATAACCTGTACCCTAAACCGTCCCCGTCCCCTAACTCTAACCCTAACCCTAAACCTAAATCTTACCCGAAGCCTTACCTTAACCCGTCCCCTAATCCTAACCCGGACCCTAACACTAACCCGTGACCTCACACGTGCGCTCACACTAAACTGTTGTCGTACCCTAACGTGTATCCTAAATCGTCCCCATTCCCAATCCTAACTCTAACACTAACCCTAACCCTAACCCTTACCCGAAGCCTTACCCTAATCCCTCCCGTAATCCTAACACGAACGCTAACGCTAATCCGTGCCCTCACACGTACGCTCACCCTAAACCGTTGTCATACCCTAACCTGAACCCTAAACCGTCCCCGTCCCCTAACTCTAACCCTAACACTTACCCGAATCCTTACCCTAACCTGTCCCCTAATCCTAACCCGTACGCTAACACTAACCCGTGCCCTCACACGTATGCTCACCCTAAACCGTTGTCGTACCCTAAACTGTACCCTAAACTGTCCCTGTCCCCAACCCTAACCCTAACCCTAACCCTTACCCGAAGCCTTACCCTAACCCCTACCCTAATCCTAACCCGTATGCTAAAACTAACCCGTGCCTTCACACGTACGATCACCCTAAACCGTTTTCGTACCCTAACCTGTACCCTAAACCATCCCCTAACCCTAACCCTAACCCTAACACTTACCTGAAGACTTACCCTAACCCGTCCCCTAATCCTAAACCGTACGCTAACTTGAACACGTGCCCTAACACGTATGCTTACCCTAAACCGCTGTCATACCCTAACCTGTACCCTAAACCGTCCCTGTCCCCGTCCCGTAAGCCTAACCCTAACCCTTATCCGAATCCTTACCCTAACCCATCCCCTAATCCTAACCCATACACTAACACTAACACGTGTCCTAACACGTACGCTCACTCTAAACCGCTGTCGTACCCTAACCTGTACCCTAAACCGTCCCCGTCTCCATCCCGTAAACCAACCTTAACCCTAACCCTAACTCTAACCTGTACCCTAAACTTTCCCCGTCCCAGTCCCCTAACCCTAACCCTAACCCTAGCCCTAATCCTTACCCGAAGACTTACCCTAACCCATGCCCTAATGCTAACTCGTACACTAACACTAACAGGTACCCTAACACGTACGCTCACCCTAAACCATTGTCATACCTTAACCTGTACCCTGAACCATCCCTATCCCCTAACCCTAACCATAACCATAACCCTAAACCTTTACCGAAGCCTTAACCTAACCCCTACCCTAATCCTAACACGTACCCTAACACTAACCAATACCCTAACACATACACTCACCCTAAACCGTTGTCATACCCTAACCTGTACCCTAAACCGTCCCGATCCCCTAACACTAACCCTAACCCTAATCCTAAACCTTACCCAAAGCCTTAACCTAACCCATCCCCTACTCCAAACACGTACGCTAACACTACAACATACCCTAACAAGAACGCTCTCCCTAAACTCTTGTCCTGCCATAACCTGTACCCTAAACTTTCCCCATCCCATAACCCTAACCCTAACCCTATCCCTAACCCTTACACAAAGTCTTACTGTAACCCTTCCCCAATCCTCACCCGAACTCTAACACTAAAACATACGCTAACACGTACACTCACACAAAACCATCGTCGTACCCTAACCTGTAATCTAAACCTTCCCCATCACCTAACCCTAACCCTTACCCGAAGCCTTATCCTAACCCGTCCCCTAAACCTAATCTGGGCGCTAACACTAACCCGTACTCTAACACGTATGCTCACCCTAAACCACCGTCATACACTAATGTGTACCCTGAACCGTCTCTGTCTCCTAACCCTAAACCTAACCCTAACCTTAACCCTTACCCGAAGCCTTACCCTTAGACGTCCCATAATTCCAACCCGTACGCTAACGATAACCCATACCCGAAAACGTATGCTCACACTAAACCGTTGTCGTACTCTACCCTGTACCCTAAACCATCCCCTTCCCCTAACCGTAAACCTAACCCTAACCATGACCCTTACCCGAAGCCTTACCCTAAACTGTCCCCTAATCCTAACCTGTACGCTAACACTAACCCATACCCTAACATGTATGCTTACCCTAAAACTTTGTCGTACCCTAACCTGTACTCTAAACCATCCCCGTCCCCGTCCCCTAACCGTAACCCTAACCCTAACACTTACCCGAAGCCTTAAACTAACCCACCCACTAATCCTAACCCGTACGCTAACACTAAAACATACCATAATATGTACGCTCACCCTAAACAGTTGTCATAACCTAAACGGTACCCTAAACCGTCCCCATCCCCTAAGAGTAACCCTAAACCTAAGCCTACCCATACCCTTTACCTGAAGCCTTAAGCTAACCCGTCACCTAATCCTAACCCGTACGCTAACACTAACCCGTACCGTAAACGTACGCTCACCCTATACCGTTGTCATACCCTAACCTGTAACTGAAACTGTCCCCGTCCCCTAACATTAACCCGAACCCTAACCCTAACACTTACCCGAAGCCTTACCCTAATCCTTCCCCTAATCCTAACCCATACGCTAACACTAAAACATACCCTAACATGTACGCTCAACCGAAACCGTTGTCGTACCCTAACCGGTACCCTAAACCTTCCCCATCCCTATCACTAACACTAACCCTAAACCTAACACTTACCAGAAACTTTACCCTAACCGGTCTGCTAAACCTAAACCGTACGCCTACTCTAACCCATACCCTAACACGTACGCTCACCCTAAACAATTGTCATACACTAACGTGTACCTTAAACCATCTCTGTCTTCTAAGCCTAAGCCTAACCCTAACCCTAACCATTACCCGAAGCCTTACCCTAACCTGTCCCCTAATGCTAACCCATACACTAATACTAAACTGTACCCTAACAAGTACGGTCAACCTAAACCATTTTCGTACCCTAACCTGTACGCTGAACCGTCCCGTGTCCTCTAACAGTAACACTAAGCCTAACCATGAACCTTTCCTGAAGCCTTACCCTAAACCGTCCCCTAATCCTAACCCGTACGCTAACACTAACCCGTGCCCTCACACGTACGCTCACACTAAACCGTTGTCGTACCCTAACCTGTATCCTAAATCGTCCCCGTCCCCAATACTAACTCTAACACTAACCCTAACCCTTACCCGAAGCCTTACCCTAACCCGGCCCCTAATCCTAACCGAACGCTAACACTAACCCATGCCCTCACACGTACGTTCACCCTAAACCGTTGTCGTACCCTAAACTGAATCCTAAACCGTTCCCGTCCCCTAACCCTAACCCTAATCCTTCCCCGAAGCCTTACCCTAAACCGTCCCCTAATCCTAAAACGTACGCTAACACTAATCCGTGCCCTCACACGAACACTCACCCTAAACCGTTGTCATACCCAAATTGTACCATAAACCTTCCCCGTCCCCTAACACTAACCCTAACCCTAACCCTAAACCTAACTCTTACACGAAGCCTTACCCTAACCCGTCCCGAAATCCTAACCCGTACGCTAACACTAACCCGTGCCCTCACATGTACGCTCACCCTAAACTGTTGTCGTACACTAACCTGTACGCTAAACTGTCCCCGTCCCCGTCCCCAAACTCTAACCCTAATCCTAAACCTAAACCTTACTCGAAGCCTTACACTAACCCGTCCCCTAATCCTAACCCGTACACTAACACTAACACGCGCCCTCACATGTACGCTCACACTAAACCATTGTCGTACCCTAACCTGTACCCTAAATCGTCCCCGTCCCCAATCCTAAATCCAACACTAACCCTAACCCTTACCCGAAGCCTTACCCTAACCCGTCCCCTAATCCTAACCCGTACGCTAAAACTAACCCGTGTCCTCACACGTACGATCACCCTAAACCATTGTCGTACCCTAACCTGTACTCTAAACCGTCTCTGTCCCCTAACCCTATCCCTAACCCTAACCCTAACCCTTACCCGAAGCCTTACCCTAAACCGTCCCGTAATCCTAACGCGTACGCTAACACTAACCCATGCCCTCACACGTACGCTCATCCTAAACCATTGCCGTACTCTAAACTGTACCCTAAACCGTCCCCATCCCCTATCCCTAACCATAACCCTAACCCTGACCCTTACCCGAAGCCTTACCCTAACCCATCCCCTAATTCTAACCCGTAAGCTAACACTAACCCGTGCCTTAACACGTACGCACACCCTAAACCGTCATCGTACAGTAACCTGTACCCTAAACTGTCCCAGTTCCCTAACCCTAACCCTAACCATAAACCAAACCATAACTCTTACCCGAAGCCTTACGCTAACCCGTCCTCTAATCCAAACCCGTATGCTAGCACTAACCCGTGCCCTCACACGTACGCTCACCCTAAACCGTTGTCGTACCCTAACCTGTACCGTAAACTGTCCCTGACCCGCAACCCTAACACTAAGCCTAACACTTACCTGAAGACTTACCCTAACCCGTCCCCTAATCCTAAACCATACGCTAACTCGAGCACGTGCCCTCACACGTATGCTCACCCTAAACTGCTGTCGTACCCTAACCTGTACCCTAAACCGTCCCCGTCCCCTAACCCTAACCCTAACACTAACCTTTACCCGAAGCCTTACGCTAACCCGTCCCCTAATCCTAACCCGTACGCTAACACTAACTCGTGCTCTCACATGTATGCTCACCCTAAACCGTTGTCGTAATCTACCTGTACTCTAAACCGTCCCCACCCCCAACCCTAACCCTAAACCTAACCCTTACCCGAAGCCTTACCCTAACCCGTCCCGTAATCCTAACCCGTACGCTAACACTAACCCGTGCCCTCACACGTACGCTCACACTAAATCGTTGTCGTACCCTATCCTGTAACCTAAACCATCCCCGTACCCTAACCCTAACCCTAACCCTAACCCTAACCCTTACCCGAAACCTTACCCTATCCCATCCCCTAATGCTAACCCGTACACTTACACTAACCCGTGCCCTCACACGTACGCTCACCCTAAACCGTTTTCGTACCATAACCTGTACCCTAAACCGTCCCCATCCCCTAACTCTAACCCTAACCCTAAACCTAAATCTTACCCGAAGCCTTACCCTAACCCGTCCCCTAAACCTAACCCGGACCCTAACACTAACCCGTGCCCTCACACGTACGCTCACACTAAACTGTTGTCGTACCCTAACCTGTACCCTAAATCGTCCCCATTCCCAATCCTAACTCTAACACTAACCCTAACCCTAACCCTTACCCGAAGCCTTACCCTAACCCCTCCCGTAATCCTAACCCGAACGCTAACGCTAATCCGTGCCCTCACACGTACGCTCACCCTAAACCGTTGTCATACCCTAACCTGAACCCTAAACCGTCCCCGTCCCCTAACCCTAACCCTAACACTTACCCGAAGCCTTACCCTAACCGTCCCCTAATCCTAACGCGTACGCTAACACTAACCTGTGCCCTCACACGTACGCTCACCCTAAACTGTTGTCGTACCCTAAACTGTACCCTAAACTGTCCCCGTCCCCAACCCTAACCCTTACCCGAAGCCTTACCCTAACCCCTACCCTAATCCTAACCCGTACGCTAAAACTAACCCGTGCCCTCACACGTACGATCACCCTAAACCGTTTTCGTACCCTAACCTGTACCCTAAACCATCCCCTAACCCTAACCCTAACCCTAACACTTACCTGAAGACTTACCCTAACCCGTCCCCTAATCCTAAACCGTACGCTAACTTGAACACGTGCCCTCACACGTACGCTTGCCCTAAACCGCTGTCATACCCTAACCTGTACCCTAAACCGTCCCTGTCCCCGTCCCGTAAGCCTAACCCTAACCCTTATCCGAATCCTTACCCTAACCCGTCCCCTAATCCTAACCCGTACGCTAACACTAACACGTGTCCTAACACGAAAGCTCACTCTAAACCACTGTCGTACCCTAACCTGTACCCTAAACCGTCCCCGTCTCCATCCCGTAAACCAACCTTAACCTTAACCCTAACTCTAACTTGTACCCTAAACTTTCCCCGTCCCAGTCCCCCAACCCTAACCCTAACCCTAGCCCTAACCCTTACCCGAAGACTTACCCTAACCCATGCCCTAATGCTAACTCGTACACTAACACTAACAGGTACCCTAACACGTACGCTCACCCTAAACCATTGTCATACCTTAACCTGTACCCTGAACCATCCCTATCCCCTAACCCTAACCATAACCATAACCCTAAACCTTTACCGAAGCCTTAACCTAACCCCTACCCTAATCCTAACACATACCCTAACACTAACCAATACCCTAACACATACACTCACCCTAAACCATTGTCATACCCTAACCTGTACCCTAAACCGTCCCGATCCCCTAACACTAACACTAACCCTAATCCTAAACCTTACCCAAAGCCTTAACCTAACCCATCCCCTACTCCAAACACGTACGCTAACACTACAACATACCCTAACAAGAACGCTCTCCCTAAACTCTTGTCCTGCCATAACCTGTACCCTAAACTTTCCCCATCCCATAACCCTAACCCTAACCCTATCCCTAACCCTTACACAAAGTCTTACTGTAACCCTTCCCCAATCCTCACCCGAACTCTAACACTAAAACATACGCTAACACGTACACTCACACAAAACCATCGTCGTACCCTAACCTGTAATCTAAACCTTCCCCATCACCTAACCCTAACACTAACCCTAACTCTAAACCTTACCCGAAGCCTTATCCTAACCCGTCCCCTAAACCTAATCTGGGCGCTAACACTAACCCGTACTCTAACACGTATGCTCACCCTAAACCACCGTCATACACTAATGTGTACCCTGAACCGTCTCTGTCTCCTAACCCTAAACCTAACCCTAACCTTAACCCTTACCCGAAGCCTTACCCTTAGACGTCCCATAATTCCAACCCGTACGCTAACGATAACCCATACCCGAAAACGTATGCTCACACTAAACCGTTGTCGTACTCTACCCTGTACCCTAAACCATCCCCTTCCCCTAACCGTAAACCTAACCCTAACCATGACCCTTACCCGAAGCCTTACCCTAAACTGTCCCCTAATCCTAACCTGTACGCTAACACTAACCCATACCCTAACATGTATGCTTACCCTAAAACTTTGTCGTACCCTAACCTGTACTCTAAACCATCCCCGTCCCCGTCCCCTAACCGTAACCCTAACCCTAACACTTACCCGAAGCCTTAAACTAACCCACCCACTAATCCTAACCCGTACGCTAACACTAAAACATACCATAATATGTACGCTCACCCTAAACAGTTGTCATAACCTAAACGGTACCCTAAACCGTCCCCATCCCCTAAGAGTAACCCTAAACCTAAGCCTACCCATACCCTTTACCTGAAGCCTTAAGCTAACCCGTCACCTAATCCTAACCCGTACGCTAACACTAACCCGTACCGTAAACGTACGCTCACCCTATACCGTTGTCATACCCTAACCTGTAACTGAAACTGTCCCCGTCCCCTAACATTAACCCGAACCCTAACCCTAACACTTACCCGAAGCCTTACCCTAATCCTTCCCCTAATCCTAACCCATACGCTAACACTAAAACATACCCTAACATGTACGCTCAACCGAAACCGTTGTCGTACCCTAACCGGTACCCTAAACCTTCCCCATCCCTATCACTAACACTAACCCTAAACCTAACACTTACCAGAAACTTTACCCTAACCGGTCTGCTAAACCTAAACCGTACGCCTACTCTAACCCATACCCTAACACGTACGCTCACCCTAAACAATTGTCATACACTAACGTGTACCTTAAACCATCTCTGTCTTCTAAGCCTAAGCCTAACCCTAACCCTAACCATTACCCGAAGCCTTACCCTAACCTGTCCCCTAATGCTAACCCATACACTAATACTAAACTGTACCCTAACAAGTACGGTCAACCTAAACCATTTTCGTACCCTAACCTGTACGCTGAACCGTCCCGTGTCCTCTAACAGTAACACTAAGCCTAACCATGAACCTTTCCTGAAGCCTTACCCTAAACCGTCCCCTAATCCTAACCCGTACGCTAACACTAACCCGTGCCCTCACACGTACGCTCACACTAAACCGTTGTCGTACCCTAACCTGTATCCTAAATCGTCCCCGTCCCCAATACTAACTCTAACACTAACCCTAACCCTTACCCGAAGCCTTACCCTAACCCGGCCCCTAATCCTAACCGAACGCTAACACTAACCCATGCCCTCACACGTACGTTCACCCTAAACCGTTGTCGTACCCTAAACTGAATCCTAAACCGTTCCCGTCCCCTAACCCTAACCCTAATCCTTCCCCGAAGCCTTACCCTAAACCGTCCCCTAATCCTAAAACGTACGCTAACACTAATCCGTGCCCTCACACGAACACTCACCCTAAACCGTTGTCATACCCAAATTGTACCATAAACCTTCCCCGTCCCCTAACACTAACCCTAACCCTAAACCTAACTCTTACACGAAGCCTTACCCTAACCCGTCCCGAAATCCTAACCCGTACGCTAACACTAACCCGTGCCCTCACATGTACGCTCACCCTAAACTGTTGTCGTACACTAACCTGTACGCTAAACTGTCCCCGTCCCCGTCCCCAAACTCTAACCCTAATCCTAAACCTAAACCTTACTCGAAGCCTTACACTAACCCGTCCCCTAATCCTAACCCGTACACTAACACTAACACGCGCCCTCACATGTACGCTCACACTAAACCATTGTCGTACCCTAACCTGTACCCTAAATCGTCCCCGTCCCCAATCCTAAATCCAACACTAACCCTAACCCTTACCCGAAGCCTTACCCTAACCCGTCCCCTAATCCTAACCCGTACGCTAAAACTAACCCGTGTCCTCACACGTACGATCACCCTAAACCATTGTCGTACCCTAACCTGTACTCTAAACCGTCTCTGTCCCCTAACCCTATCCCTAACCCTAACCCTAACCCTTACCCGAAGCCTTACCCTAAACCGTCCCGTAATCCTAACGCGTACGCTAACACTAACCCATGCCCTCACACGTACGCTCATCCTAAACCATTGCCGTACTCTAAACTGTACCCTAAACCGTCCCCATCCCCTATCCCTAACCATAACCCTAACCCTGACCCTTACCCGAAGCCTTACCCTAACCCATCCCCTAATTCTAACCCGTAAGCTAACACTAACCCGTGCCTTAACACGTACGCACACCCTAAACCGTCATCGTACAGTAACCTGTACCCTAAACTGTCCCAGTTCCCTAACCCTAACCCTAACCATAAACCAAACCATAACTCTTACCCGAAGCCTTACGCTAACCCGTCCTCTAATCCAAACCCGTATGCTAGCACTAACCCGTGCCCTCACACGTACGCTCACCCTAAACCGTTGTCGTACCCTAACCTGTACCGTAAACTGTCCCTGACCCGCAACCCTAACACTAAGCCTAACACTTACCTGAAGACTTACCCTAACCCGTCCCCTAATCCTAAACCATACGCTAACTCGAGCACGTGCCCTCACACGTATGCTCACCCTAAACTGCTGTCGTACCCTAACCTGTACCCTAAACCGTCCCCGTCCCCTAACCCTAACCCTAACACTAACCTTTACCCGAAGCCTTACGCTAACCCGTCCCCTAATCCTAACCCGTACGCTAACACTAACTCGTGCTCTCACATGTATGCTCACCCTAAACCGTTGTCGTAATCTACCTGTACTCTAAACCGTCCCCACCCCCAACCCTAACCCTAAACCTAACCCTTACCCGAAGCCTTACCCTAACCCGTCCCGTAATCCTAACCCGTACGCTAACACTAACCCGTGCCCTCACACGTACGCTCACACTAAATCGTTGTCGTACCCTATCCTGTAACCTAAACCATCCCCGTACCCTAACCCTAACCCTAACCCTAACCCTTACCCGAAACCTTACCCTATCCCATCCCCTAATGCTAACCCGTACACTTACACTAACCCGTGCCCTCACACGTACGCTCACCCTAAACCGTTTTCGTACCATAACCTGTACCCTAAACCGTCCCCATCCCCTAACTCTAACCCTAACCCTAAACCTAAATCTTACCCGAAGCCTTACCCTAACCCGTCCCCTAATCCTAACCCGGACCCTAACACTAACCCGTGCCCTCACACGTACGCTCACACTAAACTGTTGTCGTACCCTAACCTGTACCCTAAATCGTCCCCATTCCCAATCCTAACTCTAACACTAACCCTAACCCTAACCCTTACCCGAAGCCTTACCCTAACCCCTCCCGTAATCCTAACCCGAACGCTAACGCTAATCCGTGCCCTCACACGTACGCTCACCCTAAACCGTTGTCATACCCTAACCTGAACCCTAAACCGTCCCCGTCCCCTAACCCTAACCCTAACACTTACCCGAAGCCTTACCCTAACCGTCCCCTAATCCTAACGCGTACGCTAACACTAACCTGTGCCCTCACACGTACGCTCACCCTAAACTGTTGTCGTACCCTAAACTGTACCCTAAACTGTCCCCGTCCCCAACCCTAATCCTTACCCGAAGCCTTACCCTAACCCCTACCCTAATCCTAACCCGTACGCTAAAACTAACCCGTGCCCTCACACGTACGATCACCCTAAACCGTTTTCGTACCCTAACCTGTACCCTAAACCATCCCCTAACCCTAACCCTAACCCTAACACTTACCTGAAGACTTACCCTAACCCGTCCCCTAATCCTAAACCGTACGCTAACTTGAACACGTGCCCTCACACGTACGCTTGCCCTAAACCGCTGTCATACCCTAACCTGTACCCTAAACCGTCCCTGTCCCCGTCCCGTAAGCCTAACCCTAACCCTTATCCGAATCCTTACCCTAACCCGTCCCCTAATCCTAACCCGTACGCTAACACTAACACGTGTCCTAACACGAAAGCTCACTCTAAACCACTGTCGTACCCTAACCTGTACCCTAAACCGTCCCCGTCTCCATCCCGTAAACCAACCTTAACCTTAACCCTAACTCTAACTTGTACCCTAAACTTTCCCCGTCCCAGTCCCCCAACCCTAACCCTAACCCTAGCCCTAACCCTTACCCGAAGACTTACCCTAACCCATGCCCTAATGCTAACTCGTACACTAACACTAACAGGTACCCTAACACGTACGCTCACCCTAAACCATTGTCATACCTTAACCTGTACCCTGAACCATCCCTATCCCCTAACCCTAACCATAACCATAACCCTAAACCTTTACCGAAGCCTTAACCTAACCCCTACCCTAATCCTAACACATACCCTAACACTAACCAATACCCTAACACATACACTCACCCTAAACCATTGTCATACCCTAACCTGTACCCTAAACCGTCCCGATCCCCTAACACTAACACTAACCCTAATCCTAAACCTTACCCAAAGCCTTAACCTAACCCATCCCCTACTCCAAACACGTACGCTAACACTACAACATACCCTAACAAGAACGCTCTCCCTAAACTCTTGTCCTGCCATAACCTGTTACCTAAACTTTCCCCATCCCATAACCCTAACCCTAACCCTATCCCTAACCCTTACACAAAGTCTTACTGTAACCCTTCCCCAATCCTCACCCGAACTCTAACACTAAAACATACGCTAACATGTACACTCACACAAAACCATCGTTGTACCCTAACCTGTAATCTAAACCTTCCCCATCACCTAACCCTAACACTAACCCTAACTCTAAACCTTACCCAAAGCCTTATCCTAACCCGTCCCCTAAACCTAATCTGGGCGCTAACACTAACCCGTACTCTAACACGTATGCTCACCCTAAACCACCGTCATACACTAATGTGTACCCTGAACCGTCTCTGTCTCCTAACCCTAAACCTAACCCTAACCTTAACCCTTACCCGAAGCCTTACCCTTAGACGTCCCATAATTCCAACCCGTACGCTAACGATAACCCATACCCGAAAACGTATGCTCACACTAAACCGTTGTCGTACTCTACTCTGTACCCTAAACCATCCCCTTCCCCTAACTGTAAACCTAACCCTAACCATGACCCTTACCCGAAGCGTTACCCTAAACTGTCCCTTAATCCTAACCTGTACGCTAACACTAACCCATACCCTAACATGTATGCTTACCCTAAAACTTTGTCGTACCCTAACCTGTACTCTAAACCATCCCCGTCCCCGTCCCCTAACCGTAACCCTAACCCTAACACTTACCCGAAGCCTTAAACTAACCCATCCACTAATCCTAACCCGTACGCTAACACTAAAACATACCATAATATGTACGCTCACCCTAAACAGTTGTCATAACCTAAACGGTACCCTAAACCGTCCCCATCCCCTAAGAGTAACCCTAAACCTAAGCCTACCCATACCCTTTACCTGAAGCCTTAAGCTAACCCGTCACCTAATCCTAACCCGTACGCTAACACTAACCCGTACCGTAAACGTACGCTCACCCTATACTGTTGTCATACCCTAACCTGTAACTGAAACTGTCCCTGTCCCCTAACATTAACCCGAACCCTAACCCTAACACTTACCCGAAGCCTTACCCTAATCCTTCCCCTAATCCTAACCCATACGCTAACACTAAAACATACCCTAACATGTACGCTCAACCGAAACCGTTGTCGTACCCTAACCGGTACCCTAAACCTTCCCCATCCCTATCACTAACACTAACCCTAAACCTAACACTTACCAGAAACTTTACCCTAACTGGTCTGCTAAACCTAAACCATACGCCTACTCTAACCCATACCCTAACACGTACGCTCACCCTAAACAATTGTCGTACACTAACGTGTACCTTAAACCATCTCTGTCTTCTAAGCCTAAGCCTAACCCTAACCCTAACCATTACCCGAAGCCTTACCCTAACCTGTCCCCTAATGCTAACCCATACACTAATACTAAACTGTACTCTAACACGTACGGTCAACCTAAACCATTTTCGTACCCTAACCTGTACGCTGAACCGTCCCGTGTCCTCTAACAGTAACACTAACCTAACCATGAACCTTTCCTGAAGCCTTACCCTAAACCGTCCCCTAATCCTTACCCGAACGCTAACACTAACCCATACCTTAACACATACGCTCACCCTAAAAAGTTGTCGTACCCTAACCTGTACTCTAAACTGTCCCTGTCCCCTAACCCTAACCCTAACACTAACCCTAACCCTTACCCGAATCCTTAACCTAACGCGTCCACAAATCCTAACCTGTATGCTAACAGTAAAACATACCCTAACATGTACGCTCACCCTAAACCGTTGTCATACCCTAACCTGTACCCTAAACCGTCCCCGTCCCCTAACCATAAACCTAACCCTAACCCTAAGCCTAAACCTTATGCAAAGCCTTACCCTAAACTGTCCCCTAGTCCTAACCCGTACGCTAACACTAACCCGTACTCTAACACGTATGCTCACACTAAACCATTGTCGTACCCTAACCTGTACCCCGACAGTCCCCGTCCTCTATCCCTAAACCTAACCCTAACCCTAACACTTACCCGAAAGCTAACACTAAACCGTCCCCTGATCCTAACACTTACACTAACACTAACCCGTACTGTAACATGTACGCTCACCCTAAACCATTTTCGTACCCTAACCTGTACCCTAAACTGTCCCGGTCCCTGTAACCGTCCCCTAACCCTAACCCTTACCCAAAGCCTTACCCTAACCCGTCCCCTAATCCTAACCCTTACGCTAACACTAACTCGTACCCTAACACGTAAGCTCACCGTAAACAGTTGTTGTACCCTAACCTGTACTCTAAACTGTCCCCATCCACTAAATCTAACCCTAACCCTTACCCGAATCCTTACTCTAACCCATCCCCTAATCCTAACAAGTACGCTAACACTTACCCGTACCCTAACACATTCGCTCACCCTAAATCATTGTCGTACCCTAACCTGTACCCTAAACCGTCCCGGTCCCCTGACACTAACCCTAAACCTAACCCTAAACCTAATCCTTACCTGAAGACATACCGTAACCCGTCCCCTAATCCTTACCCATACACTAACACTAACCCATACCCTAAAATATACTGTAACCCTAAACCATTGTCGTACCCTAACCTGTACCCTAACCATCCCCGTTCCCTAACCCTAACCCTATCCCTAAACCTAAGCCTATCCCAAAGCCTTAACCTATCCTGTCCCCTAATCCTAACCCGTACACTAACTCAAACCTGTACCCTAACACGTTCGCTAACACTAAACCTTTGACGTACCCTAACCTGTACCCTAAACCTTACCCCTTCCCTAACCCTAACCCTATCCCTAACCCCAACCCTAAACCTAAAGCTTACCCGAAACCTTACCTTAACACGTCCTCTAATCCTAAACCGTATGCTAACACTAACACTTACCCTAACACGTACGCTAAACCTAAACCGTTGTTGTACACTAATCTTTTCCCTATACCGTCCCCGTCCCCTAACCCTAACCCTAACCCTAATACTTACGTGAAGCCTTACCATAACCTGTCCCCTAATCCTAACCTGTATGCTAACATTAATTCGTACCCTAACACGTACGCTAACAGTAAACCGTTGTTATACCCTAAACTGTACCCTACACCGTCCCCATCCCCAACTCTAACCCTAAGCCTAACCCTTACCCGAAGCCTTACCCTAACCCTTCCTGTAATCCTAACCCGTACGCTAACACAAACACGTTCCCTAACAGGTACGTTAACCATAAATCTTTGTCATAACCTAACCTGTACCATAAACAGACCCCGTCACCTAACCGTAACCCTAACCCTAAACCTTACTCGAATCCTTTCCCTAATCCTAACCCGTATGCTAACAGTAACCCATACCATAACATTTATGCTAACCCTAAAACGCTGTCATACACTAACCTGTAACCTGAACCGTCCCGTCCCCTACCCCTAACCCTAAACGTATCCCTAACACTAACCAATACCCAAAGCCTTACCCTAACTCTTCCCAAATCCTAAAGCGTACATTAACTCTAACCAATACCCTAACATATAGGCTAACCCTAAACCGTTGTCGTACCTTAACCTGTACCCTAAACCGTCCCCGTCCCCTAACAGTAACCCTAACTCTAACCCTTACACAAAGCCCTATACTAATCCGTCCCCTAATCCTAAACCATATACTACCACTAACCTGTACCCTAACACATACGCTAATGCTAAACCATTGTTGTACACTAACCTGTAACCTAAAGCATCCCTGTACCCTAACCTAACCCTAACCCAAACACTCACCCTTACCCGAAGCCTTACCGTAACCCGCCCCTAATCCTAAACGGTACGCTAACACTAACCCATACCCTAACACGTAGGCTCACCCTAAACAGTTTACGTACCGTAACTTGTACCCTACACCGTCCCCATCTCCTAAGCCTAACCCTATCCCTAACCCTAACCCTAACCTGAAGCCTTACACTAACACTTCCCCTAATACTAACCCATGCGCTAACACTAACCCGTATCCTAACACATACGCTCACACTAAACCATTGTCGTACCCTAACCTATAGCCTAAACCGTCCCCATACCCTAACCCTAACACTAACCCTTACACGAAGCCTTACCCTAACCTATCCCCTAATCCTAAACCGTACGCTAACACTAACCCATACCCTAACACGTATGCTAAATCTAAACTGTTGTCATACACAAACCTGTTCCCAAAACCATCCCTGTCCCCTAACCCTCACACTAACCCTAACACTAACACTAACTCTTACCCGAAACCTTACCCTAACACGTCCCCTAATCCTAAACCGTACGCTAACTCTAACCCGTATGCTAACACATACGCTAACCCTAAACTGTTGTCGTACCCTAACCTGTACCCTTAACCGTCCCCATCCCCTTCTCCTAACCGTAATGATAACCCTAACCCTTACTCGAAGCCTTACCCTAACCCTTCCCCTAATCCTAACCCATACGCTAACACTAACCCATACCCTAACACTTATGCTACCCCTAAAACGTTGTTGTACCCTAACCTGTACTGTAAACCCTGCCCGACCCCTAACCCTAACCCTAACACTAACGCTTACCCAAAGACTTACCCTAAGCCGTCCCCTAATCCTAATGCATGTGTAAAACTAACCCATACCCTAAGAGGTACGCTAAACCTAAACCGTTGTTGTATGCTAACTGTACCCTAAACCGTCCCTGTCCCCTAACCCTAACCCTAACCCTTACCCAAAACCTTACCCTAACCCGTACCCTAATCCTAAACCGTACGCTAACACTAACCCATACCTTAAGACGTACGCTAAACCTAAACCGTTGTCGTACACTAATCTGTACCCTAAACTGTACCCGTCCACTAAACCTAAGCCTAACCAAAACCCTAACCCTAACCCTTACCTGAAGCGTTACCCTAACCGTCCCGTAAACCTAAACCATACGCTAACAGTAACCCATACCCTAACACCTACGCTCACCCTAAACCGTTGTTATAACCTAATCTGTACCTTAAACAGTCCTCGTCCCCTAACCATAAACCTAACCCTAACCCTAAGCCTAATCCTTACCCGAAGCCCCACACTAAACCGTCCCCTAATCCTAACACATACGCTAACTCTAAACTGTACCCTAACACGTACGCTCACCCTAAACCATTGTCCTACCGTAACCTGTACCCTAAACCGTCCCTGTCCCCGTCCCCTCACCCTAACCCTAACCCTTACCCGAAGACTTATCCTAACCCATCCCAATCGTAACATGTATGCTAACACTAACACATACCCTAACAAGTACGCTCACCCTAAAATATTGTCGTACCCTAACCTGTACCCTAAACGTTCCTGGTCCCCTAACACTAACCCTAAACCTAACCCTAACCCTAACCCTTACCCGAAGGCTTACCCTAACCCGTCCCCTAATCCTAACATGTACACTAACACTAACCCGTATCCTAACATATAATCTAACCCTAAACCGTTGTTGTACCCTAACCTGTACCCTAAACCATCCCCGTTCCCTAACCCTAACCCTATCCCTAAACCTAACCCTATCCCAAAGCCTTAACCTATCCCGTCCCCTAATCCTAACCCGTACACTAACTTTAACCTGTACCGTAACACGTACACTAACACTAAACTGTTGTCGTACTCTAACCTCTTGGTATGGACACCAAGAGGCTAAAGCCGTGGAGTGTTGGGTGGGAGGAGTTGGGAGATTGGGATTGACATGTATACATTTATATCTATAAAATAGATAACCAATAAGAACCTGCTGTATAAAAAAGTAAATAAAATTTAAAAATTAAAAAAATAAATAAAATTTAAAGAAACAGAAAAAAGTTATTCCCTTCACATACATGTATTTATAGGAATGAATTATTTCCATGCTTATATCTATAAATACAAAAAAGAGGAATAAAATCTATCTTGAACCAAAAAAGAAAAAAAAAAAAGAACCCACCAGTAATACAGAGGAAAACCCTATCAGGGTACTTGTTCCAGTGGTTAAACAATGCTGAAGTTGGTCAGAGGTAGTGAATCATCTCCCATACAGCCAGCAGCCCCCCACCCAGCAAGGAGCATCCTCATTGCAAAGCTGGGGGACCGTACTGAGACATCTGTGAGTAAACGTGAGCTGAGCCCCAGGCCAGCTGCTGCTGAACTGTTCCCAGCCTTCCCAGGTAAAACACCTGAATATGTTCAAGGACTTGAAAGCCTAGAGGAAGGGCCGTGGAGCCACACCAGTGACAGCACTCCTGCCGACTTGGTGCCTGCAGGCCAGCCAGGATTGTCCTGGCCCCGGGTGCTCTTCTGGAAGCTTTCCATTTCCCTGCCTGAGATACCCCTCCTGTCCAGACCCCCACTGCTTATTTCCTTCCTCACCTCTGCCCAGGGAGAAATTCCAGCGGCAGTTACGGATGACACATCCTCTTCTTTAGCAGGTGGCAGCTTGGCAACTCCTGCAGAGAGTCCAGCAGAACCCCACTCACACTGGGTCACCTACAAAGGCGTAGCCCCTCACTCCCACCCACCAGCCCAGCCCCACCACTGCTGACAGTGCAGAGAATATGGCGTCAGGCACAGCTGCAGGAGCTCTTGCTGCCTGGAGCGGTGTTTATATTGCCCTCAACCCAGGCACACCTTGGGAGGGCTGGCCCGCACGGTCAGGCTGCCCAGGTCAGCCAATCCTCACCCCTCAGGGGTTCACAGTTGCAGAAAATGGACCTTGCTGAACCGGCCAGGTCCCAGGAAGAGGTGTGGGCTCCTGAGAGTCAGGATACACAAGGGCTGCAGCTCTGGCTTGTTTTCTAATAATTTTATCTGGCCCATGAGTGGGAGACAACTTCAAGAAGACCCTCTCCTAATGAGGAACCCAGGAGTCAAGAAGAGGAGGGGTGGTGGGTGGAGACAGAGGCCTGGTGTCCCAGCAGCACTGGAAATCTCTGGAAGGCCAGGTGGAGGGTGGCCGCACAGAGTGATGCCCAGAGTCACAGACCTGTAGGCGCTGCTGTTTGTTAGTTCAAGTCCTGCTCTGAGGTGCTCTGTGTCACCTCTGAGTGACAGGTGAGCTGGAGGTTCTCTGCATTCAGGGCTATGTGCACGGTTCCTGTGTGCCCAGCCCTGCCAGGGTACATGCCCTGGTGAACTCTGTATCATGGGAGGGCTCTGACCATGAGAGCCTCATGGGCTGCTGGCGACCTGCCCAGGTGAGCTCCATATACTGGGAATGGCGTGACCACGAGAGCCCAGTTGGCTGCTGGGGACCTAAGAAGATGAGCTCCATATCCTGGGATTGGCCTGACCACGAGAGCCCTGTGGGCTGCTGGGGACCTGGTAAAGGATGTCAGGACAGTTAGTGAAGCCACCAAGGATATACATCCAGTTGTTCCTAATTCCTACACCCTGCTGGTCATTCTAACATCCACCAGGACATGGTATTCTGTATTAGACTTCAATGATGCCTTCTTCTGTATTCCATTAGTCCCAGAGTCACAAGAAATTTTGGCTTGTGAGTGGCAGGACTCAACATACAACAGAAACAATAGTGCTCGGCCGTCCTGCCCCAAGGGTTCAAAAATTTCCACACCATCTTTGGGGAAACGTTAGCTAAACACCTAAAAGTTCTACCTCTGCAAACGGGAACCCTCCTTCAATATGCAGACGACATTCTGATCACCAACCCTACTAAGGAGGCCTCTGAACTACCTAGCCAATAAAGGATAGAGGGTGTCAAAGCAAAAGGCTCAAATATCACAGACTAAGGTGACCTACCTGGGCTTCATTCTCACAGAAGGTCGGAGAAGCCCATCTCAGGAAAGGGAAAAAGCCCATTTGCAGCCTTACCCCTTCTAAAACTTGAAGACAGCTTAGGGGTTCCTGGGGAGGCCGGAGATTGCTGCATCTGGATCCCTAACTACAATCTAATAGCTGGGCCTCTATATGAAACACTGAAAGGAAAAGATGATGATCCTTTCGAATAGAATCCAGAAGCGGCCTTTCAAGAATGGAAAGAGCAGTCAATTCAGACCCTTGCCCTGGAACTCCCTAATTTAGCTAAACCCTTTGAACTTTACATCCCCATAGAATGTGAATCGCCCTTGGAGTATTAGTGCAAAAACTGGGACCACTTGAAATGGAACAACGCAAGAATACTCTCCAGGTAGGACAAACTACGGTCACCAATGGCTTGGCCTGCCGCCCCATCCGGCCAGGGTACTGGGGGTATCTAAGAACCTGGAAATCAGCAGCCCGCAAATCCAGCTCCCTCCTAAGGAAAAAGGACCCCACGTGGTGATCCTAACCACCCACTATACCCTGAAGTTGCAGGGGTCGCTCCGTGGGCACGCTGACCTCGAGTGTGGACGCCCTCCAACTCCAACCTCCAGAGAGACAACCAGGGGCAACGGGCCCCCATGACGACTCGTGTGACCATCACATGACCTGGAGCTTCTCTCAGAAAACAACAAGTCTGTGCCCCAAAAGAGCAGACTACTGCATGCAGGACTTACTGCACCCAGAGTGGAGCTAATAAGCTTGGCAGGGGAACCGTATATCATGCTGTCACCATAGAAAAGCCTACAGACACCGCGGTGATGGTGGCCAATGAGACCGGCTGGACTCCTGGCTACTTCAAAAGGCCGTTGATTCAGTGGTCGTCATGGTCGTGGATCACCACCGGGCCTGGACTGTCTGGGAGTTGAGTGGGCAGGGCTCTGACATCTGGTGCTGTTTGTACGTTAATTTAGGGGTCTAATTGAAGAAAGCAAAGACTACTGGTCAGAGCATCTAGGCTGGCAGAAACCGTCAGCCTAAGGTGGCCAAGCAAATGTGGGGTGGGTTAAAACCTGCCCCCCAGCGTCTCTGCGCATCTCTTTCTTGCACCCTTAAAGGTCATTAGAATCTATAACACTTCCAATGCTGGCGCTCAGGCGGACGAGCAGTGAGGCAGGAGGCCTGGGGACAATCAACCTCACCTGGAGGCTGCTGGGGAGAAGTTCTGTCTGCCCCTCCCCACGAGTATGAGGACTCCCAACTCAGCACGAAGCAGTTACAGAAGAGGGGTCTGCACCCACAGCGCCCCAGGAATGAGGAATGGGACAAAAGGCAGAGGAGGGGTTTGTCACCGCCAAAGCCCATGAAAAATTCCTGGGAGATAAAAATAGAATCTGGGCAATAAACTAAAGTCTAACCCTTTTTTCCTCTGTGCTTTGTCTAATTTCACGTGCTCCTAGGGTTCCGCACACAGAGGTCCCACACCCGGCACTTCAGACCCGATTTCCTAATGCAGAATGGCTGGGTCGACATTTCAGCTCCCGGGGCCCTATGCAGACTCCGCGACATAGAGCCTGAGCTGCAGCCAACCAGCCCCTTGAGAGCTCCGCCCCTCTGTCCCGCTGATGCTGCTGGGATCCCTACACAGCAGCCCAGCCCACAGCCCGCGGGGTAGTGCATGCTCTCATCTCTCAATTCTCTGAAGAAAATATAAAGTTTCCCTTGCTGCTGGACCAAACTCAGTCTCGATCTGCTGGCTCCAATGACACTGGGCAAGGGGAGCCTTGTTGCGGTCCACTCTGGTGGATCAGTAAAAGAAATTGACAACATTGTAACTTCAATGAACAGATGTGTGAGCAAAACTGTAATTAACATATAGCAGTGTATAAGCCTCGGGTAAAATAAGATGTCTCTAACACTTCCATTGGATTTTCCCATCACTTTATATGGAGCACAGGGGCATGGCAATTCACCCGTTCCTTAACGCTAACCCTAACCCTAACCCTCACCCTAACCCGAACTCTTATCCTAACCCTTACACTACACGGTACCCTAATTCTAACCCATACAATAACAATAATGCATAACCTAACACGTACCCTAACACTAACCCGTTGTCATACACTAAACTGAACACTGAAACGTACCCATTCCCTAACCGTAACCCTAACTCTAACCTAGAACATAATCCTAAATCTAAACCTAATCCTAACCCGTACACTAACACTAATGCATATCCTAAAACGTACTCTCCCCTAAACCGTTGTCGAACCCTAACCTGTACACTAAACCATACCAGATACCTAAACCTAATCCTAAGCCTAACCCTAACCCTTACCCGAAGCCTTACCCTAACCCGGGCCCTAATCCTAACCCGTACACTAACACAAACCCATACACTAACATGTACGCTAAACATAAAACGATATCGTACCCTAAACCATACCCATTCCCTAACCCTAACACTAACACTAACCCTTAACTGAAGCCGTACTTTAACACGACCCCTAATCCTAAACAATACATTGAAAATAACCCATACACTAACACGTACGCTAACTCTAAACCGTTAACTTACCCTAACCTGTAAACTAAACCGTCTCTGTTCCCTAACCCTAACACTAAACCTAACCCTAAACCTAAACCTAACCCTAACCCGAAGCCATACCCTAACGCGTCTCCTAATCTTAACCCATACACTAACACTAACCCATACCCTAACACGTACGCTAACCCTAAACCGTTGTCGTATCCTAACCTGTACCCTAAACAGTCCCCGTCCCCAACTCTAACCCTATCCCTAACCCTAAACTTCACCCTTACCCGAAGCCTTACCCTAACCAGTGCCCTAATCCTAACACGTAAGCTAACACTATCCCATACCCTAAAATGTACGCTAACCCTAAACTGTTGTTGTACCCTAACCTGTACCCTAAACCGTCCCCGTCCCAGTCCCCTAACCATAAACCTAACTCTAACACTTACCCGAAGCCTTACACTAACCCGTCCCCTAATCCTAACCTGTACGCTAATAGTAAGCTGTACCCTAACACGTACACTCACCCTAAACAGTAGTCGTACACTGACCTGTACCCTAAACCGTCCCCGTCCCCTAACCCTAACCCTTAGACAAAGCCTTACACTAACCCGTCCCCTAATCCTAACCCATACGCTAACACTAAACCATACCTTATCACGTACGCTCACACTAAATCCTTGTCATACTCTAACCTGTACCCTAAACCGTCCCCTAACCCTAACACTTACCCTAACCCTAACCCTTAACCGAAGTCTTACCCTAACCTGTCCCGTAAACCTAAACCGTACACTAACACTAACCATTACCCTAACACATATGCTAACCCTAAACCATTGTCGTACCCTAATGTGTACCCTAAACTGTCCCCATCCCCTAACCTTAAACCTAAACCTAACCCTAAGCCTAACCCTTACCTGAAGCCTTACACTAAATCGTCCCCTAATCCTAAAACGTACGCTAACTCTAACCCGTACACTAACACATACACTCAACCTAATCCATTTTCGTACCCTAACCTGTACCCTAAACCGTCCCCATCCACATCCCTGTCCCCTAACGCTAACCCTAACCCTTAACCGTAGCCTTACCCTAACCCGTCCCTTATTCCTACCCCGTACGCTAACATTAACCTGTACCCTAACACGTATGCTCACCCTATACTGTTATTGTATACTAACCTGTACCCTAAACCGTCCGCGTCCCCGTCCCGTAACCCTAAAGCTAACCCTTACCCAAAGCCTTACACTAATATGTGGCCTAATCCTAAACCGTACACTAACACTAACTGTACCCTAACACGTATGCTGAACCAAAACCGTTTTCATACCCTAAACTGTACCCTAAATTGTTCCCATTCCCTAACCCTAACCCTAAGCCTAACCCTTACCTGAAGCATTACCCTAACCCGTCCCCTAATCCTAACCTGTACAGTAACACTAACCCATACCCTAACACCTACGCTCACCCTAAACCATTGTCATACCCTAATCTTTACACTAAACCATACCCTAATACTAACCCGTAAGCTAACACTAACAAATACGCTCACCCTAAACCGTTGTCGTACCCTACCTTGTTCCCTAAACCATCCCCATCCCTTAGCCCTAATCCAAACCCTTACCCGAAGACTTACCGTAACCCGTCCCCTAATCCTAACCCGAACGCTAACACTAACCCGTACCCTCACACGTACGCTCCCCCTAAACAGTTTTCGTTCCCTAACCTGTAACCTAAACCATCCCAGTCCCCTAATCCTAACCCTAACACTTACCCTAAGCCTTACCCTAACAGTAACCTAATCCTAACCCTTATGCCAACAATAACAAGTACCCTAATACGTACACTCACACTAAACCATTGTTCTACCATAACTGTACCCTAAACCGTGCCCGTCTCCTAATCTTAACCCCAAAACTAACACTTACTCGAAGGCTTACCCTAACCCATCCGCTACTACTAAACCGTACGCTAACATTAACACATACCCTAACACGTACACTCAACCTAAACCGTTGTTGTACCCTAATCTGTACCCTAAACCGTCCCCATCCCCATTCCCTAACCCTAAACCTAACCCTAACCCTAACCATAACCCTTACCCGAAGCTTTACACTAACTCCTCCCTTAATCCTAACACGTACGCTAACACTAACTCATACCCTAACACGTATGCTGAACCTAAATCATTGTCGTACCCAGACCTGTATGCTACAGCATCCCCGTCCCCTAACCCTGACCCTAACCCTAACCCTTACCCGAAGCCTTACCCTAAACAGTCCCCTAAACCTAAACCGTATGCTAACATTAACATGTAGCCTAACACGTACGCTCACCCTAATCTGTTGTCATACCCTATACTGTACCCTAAACCGTCACCATCACCTAACCCTAACCTTAAACCTTACCCAAAGCCTTACCCTAACCATTCCCTAATTTTAACCCATACGCTAACACTAACACACACCGTAACACGTACGCTCATCCTAAACTGTTGTCGTACACTAACCTGTACCCTAATCCCACCCCGTCCCCTAACCCTAACCCTAAACTTAACCCTTACCTGAAGCCTTACCCTAACCCATTCCCTAATCCTAACCCGTACACTAACACTAACCCATAAACTAACACGTACGCTCAACCTAAACCATTGTCGTACATTAACCTGTACCCTAAACGGTCCCAGTCCCATAACTGTAACCCTAAACCTAACCCTAACCCATACCCGAAGCCTTACCCTAACACGTCCCCTAATCCTAACCCGTACACTAACACTAACACGTACTCTAACATATATAGTCACCCTAAACCATTGTCATGCCTTAACCTGTACTCTAAGCCGTTCCCGTCCCCTAACCCAAACCCTATCCCTAACCCTTACCTGAAGCATTACATAAAGCCTTAACCTATTCCGTCCCCTAATCCTAGCCCGTATGCAAAAACTAACATGTACGCTCAATTAAACCGTTGTTGTACCCAAACATTTACCCTAAACTGTCCCCGTCTCCTAACCCTAACCCTAAAACTAACACTTACTGACAACCTTACCCTAACCCGTCCCCTAATCCTAAAACGTACGCTAACAATAACACTTACCCTAACACGTACGCTCACCCTAAATCATTGTCATACCCTAACTTGTACCCTAAAACCTCCGTCCCCTAACCCTTACCCTAACCCTAAACCTAACGATAACCCTTGCCTGAAACCTTAACCTAACTCGTCACCTAATCCTAACCCGTACACTAACACTTACCTGTAAACTAACACGTACGCTCACCCTAAACTGTTGTCGTACCCTAACCTGTACCCTAAAGAGTCCTCATCACCTAATCCTAACCCTAACTCTTACCTGAAACCTTGCACGAAGCCTTAACCTAGCCCGTCCCCTAATCCTTACCCAGAAGCTAACACAACCCGGTACCCTGAAATACACTCTCACCCAAAACATTTGTCATACCCTAAACTGTACCCTAAATCTTCCGGTCCACAAACCCTAACCCTAACCCTAATCCTATGCCTAACCCTTATCCAAAGCCTTACCCTAATCTGTCACCTAATCCTAACTTGTACAGTAACATTAAACGATACACTAACATGCACGCTCACCCTAAACCATTGTCGTATCAAAACCTGTACCCTAAGCCGTCCCCTAACCCTAACCCTAACCCTAACCCTAACCTGAAGCCTTATCCTAACCCGTCCCATAATCCTAAACCGTACGCTAAAACTAACCAATACCCTAACATGTACACTCACCCTAAACCGTTGTCATACCCTAAGCTGTACCCTAAACTGTCCCCACCCCCTAACCCTAACCGTAACCCTAAACCTAAACCTAACTGTTACCCAAAGCCTTACCCTAAGCCGTCCCGTAATCTTAACCCGTACGCTAAGAGTAACTCATATCCTCACACGTACACTCACTCTAAACCGTTGTCGTACCCTAACCTGTACCCTAAACTATCCCCGTCCCCTAACCCAAACCCTAAACCTCACCCTACCCCGAAACCTTACTTGAAGCCTTACCCTAACCTGTCCCCTAATCCTAACCCGTATGCTTACACTAAAGTGTACCCTAATGTGTACACTCACCGTAAACCGTTTTCGTACCCCAACCTGTACCCTATACCATTCCCGTCACCTAAACCTAACCCTCACCCTACCCCTAAGCCTTACCCGAAGCCTTACCCTAACCCATCCCCTCATCCTAACCTGTACACTAACACTAAACTGTACCCTAAAACATAAGCCCAGCCTAAACCATTGTTGTAACTTAACCTGTACCCAAAACCGTCACCGTCCCCTAACCCTAACGCTAACCCTAAACCTAACACTAACACTACTCAAAGCCTTACACTAACCCGTCCCCTAATCCTAACCCGTACACTAACACTAACACATACCCTAACACGCATGCTCAACCTAAACCTTTCTCCTCCCCTAACCTGTACCCTAAAAAGTGCCCATCACTTAACCCTAACCCTAACCGTGAACCTACCTGAATCCTTACGCAAAGCCTTAATCTAAACCGTCTCCCAATCCTAATCCTTATGCAAACACTAACACATACCCTAACACGTACGCTCACCCTAAACCGTTTTCGTACCCTAACCTATACCCTAAACCATCCCCCTCCCCTAACCCTAACCCTACACCTAAACCTTACCCAAAGCCTTACACTAACTTGTCCCCAAAATCTAACCCATACGTGAACACTAACACGTACCCTAACACGTAAACTCACCATAAAACATTGTAGTACCGTAACGTGTACCCTAAACCGTCCCTGTCCTCTATCCCTAATCCTAACCCTACACCAAACCCTAACTCTTATGAGAAGCCTTACCCTAACTCGTCCCCTAATCCTAACACATACGCTAACACTAACCCATACCTTAACACGTACACTCATCCTAAACCGTTGTCATACCCAAACCTATATCCTAAACTGTTTCTGTCCCCGAACCCTAACCCTAACTCTAACCCCAAGCCTTACCCTAACTCGTCCCCTTATTCTAAACTGTATGCTAACACTAACCCCCCGTACCCTCACATGTACGCTCACCCTAAACCGTTTTCATACCCTAACCTGTACCCTAAACCATCCCCGTTCCCTAACCCTAAGCCTAACACTAACCCTAAACCTAACCCTTACCTGATGCCATACCCTAACCTGTCCCTTAATCCTAACCCATACGCTAACACTAACCCGTACCCTAACATGTACACTCACCCTAAACCGTGGTCATACCCTATCCTCTACCCTAAACTGTCTGGGTCAACTAACCCTAACCCTAAACCTAACCCTTACCATTACCCGAAACCTTACCCTAACCTGTCACCTAATCCTAACCTGTATGCTAACACTAACCCGTATGCTCACCATAAACCGTTGTCGTACCCTAACCTGTACCCTAAACCGTCCCCGTCCACTAAACCTAAACCTAACCTGAAACCTTACCCTAACTCGTCCCATAATCCTAACCCGTACGCTAACACTAACCCATCCCCTAATATGTACGATCAACCTAAACCGTTGTCGTACACTAACCTGTATGCTATACTGTTGCCGTCACCTAAACCTAACCCTAACCTTAACCCTTACCTAAAACCTTACGCGAAACCTTAACCTAACCCTTCCCCTAATCCTATCCCGTACGCTAAATTAACCTATACCCTAAAACTAACCCATACCCTAACACGCACGTTCGCCCTAAAACTTGTCGTACATTAACCTGTACACTTAATGGTAAACGTCTCCTAACCCTAACCCTAACTCTAACACTTACCCGAAGCCTTACCCTAACCCGTTCCGTTATCCTAACCCGAACAATAACACTAATCCATACCATAATACGTACGCTCACCCTAAACCATTGTCATACCCTAACCTGTACCCTAAACTGTCCCCATCCCCTAAGCCTAACTCTAAGCCTTACCGTAACCCTAACCATAAGCCTTACCCGAAGCCTTACCCTAAACCGTCCACTAATCCTAACACGGACGCTAACATTAACACATACCCTAACACATACGCTCAACCAAAATCTTTGTTGGACACTAACCTGTACCCTAAACCATCCCCATCCGCTAACCCTAACCCTAACCCGAAGCCTTACCGTAACTCGTCCCCTAATCCTAACCTGTACGCTAACACTAACATGTACGCTCACCCTAAACCGTTGTCGTACCCTAACCTGTACCCTAAACCGTCCCTTCACCTAACCCTAACGCTAACCCTAACCCTTACCTGAAGCCTTACGTGAAGCTTAACCTAACCCGTCCCCTTATCCTAACCCGTATGCTAAAACTAACCCATACACTAACACGTACATTCACCCTAAACCGTTGTCATACCCTAACCTGTTCCCTAAACCGTCCCCTTCTCCGAAACTTAACCCTAACCCTAACCCTTACCCAAAGCCTTACCCTAACCCGTCCCCTAATCCTAACCCATATGCTAACACTAACCCGTGCCCTCACACGTACTCTCACCCTAAACCTTTGTTGTACCCTAACCTGTACCCTAAACCGTCCCCATCCCCGTCCCCTAACCCTAACCCTAACCCTAACACTTACCCGAAGCCTTACCCTAACCCGTCCCTTAATCCTAACCCATACATTAACACTAACACATAATGTAACACGTACACTCACCCTAAACAGTTTTCGTAACCTAACCTGTAACCTCAACCGCCCTCATCACCTAACCCTAACCATAACACTAACATTTACTCGAAGTCTTACGTGAAACCTTAACCTAACCTGTCCACTAATACTAACCCGTACACTAACACTAACACATATCCTAACACGTACGCTCACCCTAAACAGTTGTCGTACCCTAAACTGTACCCTAAACCGTTCCCATCCCCTACCCCAAACCCTACGCCTAACACTAACCCTTACCCGAAGCCTTCACAAAACCCGTCCCCAAATCCTAACCCGTATGCTAACACTAACCCGTACCCTCACACGTATGCTCACCCTAAACATTTTTCGTACACTAACTTGTACCCTAAACCGTCCCTGTCCCCTAACCCTATTCCTAACCCTAAACCTAACCCTTACCGTTACCCGTAGCCTTACCATAACACGTCCCCTAAACCTAACCCGTACGCTAATACTAAGCTCTACCCTCCCACGTACGCTCACCCTTAACTGTTATCGTACACTAACCTGTACCCTAAACCATCCCCATGCCCGTCCCCTAACCCTAACCCTAATCCTAAACCTTATCCGAAGCCTTTAACTAACCTGTCACCTAATCCTAACACGTATGCTAACACTAACCCATACACTAACACCTACACTCAACCTAAATCGTTGTCGTAACCTAACCTGTACCCTAATCCGTCCCAGTCTCCATCCCCAAACCATAACCCTTAACCGACTCCTTACCCTAACATGTACCCTAATCCTAACCCGGACGCTAACACTAACCCGCACCCTAACATGTAAGCTCAAACTAAACGGTTGTCCTATCCTAAACTGTACCTTAAACCGTCCCCAAACACTAACCCTAACCTTTACCCTAACCCTAACCCTAACCCTTACCTGAAGCCTTACCCTAACCCCTCCCCTAATCCTAAACCTTACACTAACACTGACCCATACCCTAACACGTACGCGCACCCGAAACCATTGTTGTACCCTAACCTGTACCCTAAACTGCACCCATCACCTATGCCTAAACCTAACCCTTACACGATGCCTTACACGAAGGATTAACCTAACCCGTCCCCAATACTAACCCGTTTGCTAACACTAACTCGTACCCTAACACGTACGCTCACCCTAAACCATTGTCATACCCTAACCTGTACCCTAAAGCATCCCCTTCCCAATCCCCTAACCGTAACCCTAACCCTTCCACGAAGCCTTACACTAACCCGTCCGTTTATCCTAACCCGTACGTTAACATTAACCTGTAACCTAACACGCTCACCCTAAATCGTTGCCATACACTAACTTGTATCCTAAGCCAACCCCTTCTCCTAACCCTACTCCTAACCCTACTCCTAACCCTAACCCTTACCCGAAGCCTTACCCTAACCCGTCCCCAATCCTAACCCGTACGCGAACACTAACCCATACGCTAACACATACGCTCACCCTAAACAGTTGTCGTACACTAACCTGTACCCTAAACTGTCCTCGTCCCCAACCCTAACCCTAACCCTAACCATTACCCAAAACCTTACCCTAACCCGTCCCCTAATCCTAACCCGTATGCTAACACTAACACTAACCACTACCCTCACACATATGCTCACACTAAATCGTTGTCGTACCCTAAACTGTACCCTAAACTGCCCTGGTCCCCTAACCCTAACCCTTACCCAAAGCCTTACCCTAACCTGTCCCCTAATCCTAACCCATACGTTAACACTAACCCACACCCTAATAGTATGCTAACCCTAAACATTTCTCGTACCCTAACCTGTATCCTAACCTGTCCCTGTCCCCAACAACTAACACTAACCCTAATACTTACCTGAAGCCTTACTCTAACCCGTCCCCTAATCCTCACCCGTATGCTAACACTAACCCCTACCCCAACACGTACTCTAAACTTAAACCATTGTCATACCCTAACCTGTACCCTAAACCATCCCCTTCCCCAAATTCTAACACTAACCCTAAACCTATCCCTTACCCGAAGCCTTACCCTAACCCGTCCCCTAATCTTAACCCGTACGATAACACTAACCCATACCTTACACATACTCTAGCCCTAAACCGTTGTTGTACTCTGACCTGTAACCTAAACCGTCCCTGTCCCCTAACCCTAACCCTATCCCTATCCCTACCCCTTACCCTAAGCCTTACCCTAACCAGTCCCCTAATCCTAAGTCGTATGCGAACACTAACTGTACCCTAACACGTTCTCGAAACCTAAACCACTGTCGTAGGCTCACCTCTTCCTTAAACGGTCTCTGTCCCCGTCCCCGTCCCCTAATCCTAACCTTAATCCTTTCCCGAAGCCTTACCCTAAACCGTCCCCTAATCCTAACCTGTACGCTAACAATAACCCATACCCTAACACGTACACTAAGCCTAAAACTTTGTGGTACCCTAACTTGTAACCGAAACCGTCCCCATCCCTTAACCCTAACCCTAACACTTACCCAAAGCTTTACCCAAACCTGTGCCCTAATCCTAATGCATACGCTAACACTAATCCATACCCTAACACGTACTGTAACACTAAACCGTTGTCGTACTCTAACTTGTACCCTAAACCATCCCCGTACACTAACCCTAACCCTAACCCTACTGTTACCCAAAGACTTACCCTAACCCATCCCATAATCCTAACCCATAGGCTAACACTAATACGTACCCTAAAACTTACGCTAGCCCTAAACCGTTGTCGTACCCTAACCTGTACCCTAAACCGTCCCCGTCCCCTAAGCATAACCCTAACCGCAACCCTAACCCTAAAGCTTCGCCGAACCCTTACCCTATACCGTCCCCTAATCATAACCCATACGCTAACACTAACCCATTCCCTAATATGTACGCTAATGCTAAACTGTTGTCGTACCCTAAACTGTGCCCTAAACCGTCCCTGTCCCCTAACCCGAAACTTAATCCTTACCCGAAGCCTTACCCTAAACCATCCCCTAATCTTAACCCGTACAATAACAATAACCCATATCCTAATGCGTACTCTCACACTAAACCGTTGTCGTACAATACCCTGAATCCTAAACTGTCCCTGTCCCCTAACCCTAACTATAACCCTTACCGTAACCCTAACATATTCCCATAGCCTTACCCTAACCCGTCCCATAATACAAAACCATACGCTAACACTAAACAGTACCCTAACAAGTACACTAAACCTAAACCGTTGTTATACACTAACCTATACCCTAATCCATCCCCATACCCGTCCCCTAACCCTAACCCTAACCCTTTCCCAAATCCTTACACAAACCCGTCCTCAAATCCTAACCCATTCACTAACACTAACATGTACCCTAACATGTACGCTAACCCTAAACCATTGTCATACTCTAACTGCTCCCCTAAACCATCCCAGTCCCCGTCCCTTTCCCCTAACCCAAACCCTAACCCTTACCCGAAGCCTTACACTAACCCATCCCCTAATTCTAAGCCGTACCCTAACACGTACGCTCACCCTCAAACGTTGACGTACAATAACCTGTACCCTAAACCGTCCCCAAATCCTAACCCCAACCCTAAACCTTACCCTTACCTGAAGCCTTACCCTAATCCGTCCTGTAATCCTAACCCATATGCTAACACTAACCCGTACCCTTACACGTAAGCTCACACTAAACCATTGTCGTACACTAACCAGTACCCTAAACCGTCCCAGTCTCCTAAACCTAACACTAACCCTAACAATAACCCTAATCCTTACCCGAAGCCTTACCCTAACCGTCCCCAATCCTAACATGTACGCTAACACTAACCCATACTCTAACACGTACGCTAAAGCTAAACCATTGTCATACCCTAACCAGTACCCTAAACCGTCCCCATCACCTAACACTAATCAGAACCCTTACGCTAAGCCTTACCCTATCCCATCCCCTAATCCTAACCCATACGTTAACACAACCTGCACCCTAACACGTACGCTAACCTTAAAGATTTCTCGTACCCTTACCTGTACCCTAAACCGTCCCCATCCCCGTCCACTAACACTAAAGCTAACCCTAACCCTAACGTATGCTAACACTAACCCGTACCCTAAAATGTACACTAAACCTAAACCGTTGTCGTACCCTAACCTGTACCCGAAACCGTCCCCGTCCCCTCTCCCTAACCCTAAACATAACCGTTACCCGAAGCCTTACCCTAACCCATCACCTAATCTTATCCCGTACGCTAACACTAAATGATACCCTAGAACATACGCTAACCCTAAACCATTGTCGTACCCTAACCTGTACCCTAAACCATCCCCGTCCCCTAACCCTTATCATAACCCTAACCCTAACACTAACACTTACCCGAAGCCTTACCGTAACCCGTCCTTTAATCCTAACCCATACACTAACAATAACACGTACCCTAACACGTACGATAACCATAAAACGTTGTCGTACACTAACTTCTACCCTAAACCATCCCCATCCCCTAACCCTTACCATAACCCTAACCCTAACACTAACCCTTACCCGAAGACTTACCCTAACTCATCCCCTAATCCTAACCCGTACGATAAAAATAACCCGTACCCTAACACGTACGCTCACCCTAAACCGTTGTCGTACCATAACCTGTACCCTAAACCGTTCCCGTCCCCTAACCCTAACATTTACACAAAGCCTTACCCTAACCTGTCCCATGATCCAAACCCGTACGCTAACACTAACACGTACCCTAACACGTACACTAACCCTAAACTCTTGTTGCACACTAACCAAACCCTAATCCATCCCCGTACCCGTCCCCTAACCCTAACCCTTACCCAAATCTTTACACAAACCCGTCCCCAAATCCTAACCCGTACGGTAAAAGTAACATGTACCCTAACACGTATGCTAACCCTAATCCGCTGTCATACCGTAACCTGTACCTTAATGAGTCCCTGTCCACGTTACCATCCCCTAACCTTAACCCTAACCCTTATCTGCAGCCTTACCCTAACACGTCCCCTAATGCTTAACCGTGCACGAACACTACCCTAACCCTAACACATACACTAACACTAAACCGTTGTCATATGCTGATCTGTACTCTAAATCGTCCCCATCCCCTAATCCGAACCATAACCCTAAAACTAACACTTACCCGAAGACTTACCCTAACCCGTCCCCTAATCCTAACCCGTACGCTAACACTAACACATACCCTAACACGTACGCTAAATCTAAACCGTTGTCATACACTAAACTGTACTCTAAACAGTCCACATCCCCTAACCCTAACCCCAACCCTTACCCAAAGCCTTACCCTAACCATCCCCTAATCCTAACCCGTATTCTAACACTAACACATACCCTAACACGTACGCTAACCCTAAACGGTTGTCGTACCCTAACCAGTACCCTAAACTGTCCCCATCCCCAAACCATAAACCGAACCCTAACCCTTACCTGAAGCCTTACCCTAACCCGTCCCCTATTCCTAATCCATACGCTAACACTAACCCGTACCCTAACACGTACTCTAAATTTAAACCATTGTCGTACTCTAATCTGTACCCTAAACTGTCCCTGTACCCATCCTCTAAACCTAACCCTAACCCAAACCATAACCCTTACCCAAAACCTTACCCTTACCCGTCCCCTAATCCTAACCCATACGCTAACACTAACTCATACCCTAACACGTACTCTGAACCTAAACCATTGTCATATGTTAAACTGTACCCTAAACAGTCCCCATCCCTGACACCTCACCGTAACCCTAACACTTACCCAAAAGCTTACCCTAACCATTCCCCTAATCCTAACCCATTCGCTAACACTAACCCATACCCTAACACGAATGCTAATCCTAAACCGTTGTCGTACCCTAACCTATACCCTAAACTGTCCCCGTCCCCTAACCCTAACCCTTACCCGAAGCCTTACCCTAACCCGTCCCCTAATCCTAACCCGTACGTTAACACTAACCCGCACCCTAAAACGTATGCTCACTCTAAACTGTTGTCGTACACTAACCTGTACCCTAAACCATCCCTGTCCCCTAACCCTAACCCTAACCATAAACCTAACCCTAACACTTGCCAGAAGCCTTACCCTAACCTGTCCCCTAATCCTAACTCATATGCTAACACTAACCTGTACCCTAACATGTACGCTAACCCTAAACAGTTGTCGTACCCTATCCTGTACCCTAAACTGCCCCTGTCCCCTAACCCTAACCCAAACCCTAACTCTTACCTGAAGCCTTACCCTAACCCATCCCCTAATCCTAAACTGTACGCTAACACTAACCAGTACCCTAAAACGTACGCTAACAATAAAATTTTGTCGTACCCTAACCTGTACCCTAAACCGTCCCTGTCCCCTAACACTAACCCTAAACCTAACCGTTACCCGAAGCCTTACCCTAACCCGTCCCTTAATCCTAACCTGTAGGCTAACACTAACCCATACGCTAACATGTACTCTAAACCTAAACCGTTGTCATACTCTAACCTGTATTCTAAACCATCCCCGTCTCCTAAACCTAACCCTAACCCTAAACGTAATCCTTATCAGAAACCTTACTTTAGCCCGTCCCCTATTCCTAACCAGTACACTAACACTAAACCATACCCTAACACGTACGCTTCCCCTAAACCGTTGTCATACCCTAAACTGTACCCTAAACCTTCCCCTTCCCCTTCATCTAACCCTAAGCCTAAACCTTATCCGAAGCCTTACCCTATCCCATCCCCTAAACCTAAACCGTACGCTAACACTAACCCGTACCTGAACACGTTCGCTAAACCTGAACGGTTGTCGTGCCCTAACTTCTACCCTAAACCATCCCTGTCCCCTTCCCCTAACTCCAACCTTAACCCTAACATTAGCCCGAAACCATACCGGAAGTCTTACCCTAACCAGTCTCCTAACACTAACCTGTTCACTAACACTAATGCGTACACTAACAAGTACACTAACCCTAAACCATTGTCGTACCCTAACTTGTACCGTAAACTGTCCCCATTCGGAAACCCTAACCCTAACTCTAATGCTATCCCTAACCCTTACCTGAAGCCTTACCCTAACCCGTCCCCTAATCCTAACATGTACGCTAACACTAACCCATACACTAACACATACGCTAAACCTAAACCGCTGTCGTACGCTAAATTGTACACTAAACCATTACTGTCCTCGTCCCCTAACCCTAACCCTAACCATAACCATAAACATAACCCTAAACCTTACCCATAGCCTTACCCTAACCCGTCACCTAATCCTAACCCATACAATGACACTAATCAATACCCTAATACGTAGGCTATCCCTTAACCGTTGTCGTACCCTCACCTGTACCTTAACTGTTCACATACTCTAACCCTAACACTAACCCTAACCCAAAGCCTTACACTAACCCGTTCCCTAATCCTAAACCATACACTGACACTAACCCGTATGCTCACACGTACGCTAACCCTAAAATTTTGCCATACCCTAACCTGTAGCCTAAACCGTCCCCATCCCCTAACACTAACCTTAACCCTAACTCCTTCCCGAAGCCTTACCCTAACCTGTCCCCTAATCATAACCCGTACACTAACACTAACCCATACCCTAACATGTACGCTCAACCTAAACCATTGTCGTACCCTCACCTGTACCCTAAACCTTCCACATACCCTAAACCTAACCCTAACCTTAACACTAACCCTAACCCGAAGCCTTACCCTAACCACTCCCCTAATCTTAACCTGTACACTAACACTAATCCATTCCCTAACACGTACGCTAACCTTAAACTGTTGTTGTACAATAACCTGTACCCTAAACCGTCCCTGTGCCCTAACCCTAACCATAACCATAATCATAACACTTACCAGAGGCCTTACCCTAACCCATCCCCTAATCCTAACCCATACACTAACACTAAAATGTACCCTAACACATACGATAACGCTAAACCGTTGTCGAGCCTAACTTCTACCCAAAAGTGTCCCCGTCCCCTAATCCAAACCCTAACCCAACCCTACCCCTAACCATTACCCAAAGCCTTACTCTAACCAGTCCCCTAATCCTAACCCGTACACTAACACTAACCCATACCCTAACATGTACGCTGCCCATATATCGTTATCGTACCCTAAACTGTACCCTAAACTGTCCCCATTCCCTAACCCTAACCCTCACCCAAACCTAACCCTCACCCTTACCCGAAGTCTTACCCTAACCTGTCCCCTAATCCTAAACCATACACTAACCGTAACCTGTACCCTAACACATACACTAACCCTAGACCGTTGTCGTACACTAACCTGTACCCTAAACTGTCCCCGTCCCCTAACGCTAACCCTAACCCTAACCCTTACCCGAAGCCTTACCATAACCCATCCCTTAATCCTAACCTGTACAATAACCCTAAGCTGTACCCTAACACGTAAGCTAACCCTAAATGTTTGTCGTACACTAACCTGTACCCTAAACCGTCCCCGTTCCATAACCCTAAACCTAACTCTATCCCTAACCTTAAGCCTTACCCAAAGTCTTACCCTAACAATTCCCTAATCCTAACCTGTACACTAACACTAACCCATACCCTAACACGTAGGCTACCCCTAAAATGTTGTCGTACACTAACATGTACCCTAAAGGGTCCCCTTTCCCTAACCCTAACCCTAACGCGTAAACTAACCCTAACCCGTACCCTAACATATATGCTAACTCTAAACCGTTGTCATACCCTACTCTGTACCCTAAACCATCCCTGTTCCCTAACCCTAACCCTAACTCTAACCCTTAACCGAAGCCTTACCCTAACCCGTCCCCTCATCCTAACCGATATACTAAACCTAAACTGTACCATAACACGTACGCTATCCCTAAACCATTGTTGTACACTAAACTGTACCCTAAACCGTCCCCATTACCTAATCCTAACCCTAATCCTAACCCTTACCCGAAGACTTACCCTAACACGTCCCTTAATGCTAACTCACACAAAACCCTAGTCCATACCCTAACAAGTACACCAACACTAAACCACTGTCATACACTAAACTTTACACTATACCGTCCCCGTTCCCTGACCCTAACCCTAACACTTACCAGAAGCCTTACACTAACCCGTCCCCTAATCCTAACCTGTACACTAACACTAACCTGTACCCTAACAGATACGCTAACCCTAAATCATTGTCTAACCTTAACCTGTACCATAAAACGTCCCCATTCCCTAACCCTAACAATAATGCTAACGCTAACCCTAACCCTTACCCGAAGCCTTACCCTAACCCGTCCCCTAATCCTAACCACTACTCTAACCCTAAAACGTACCCTAACACATACACAAGCCCTAAACTGTTATCGTACCCTAACCTGTACCATAAACCGTCCCCGTTCCCTAACACTGACCCTAAACATAACCCTAACCCTTACCCAAAGCCTTACCCTAACCCGTCCCCGAATCCTAACCCGTACGCTAACAGTAACCCTTACCCTAACACGTATGCTCACCCTAAACCGTTGTCATACCCTGACCTGTACCCTAAACCGTCCCCGTCCCCTAACCCTAACCATAACCTTAACCCTAACCCTTACCCGAAACCTTACTCTAACCTGTCCCCTAATCCTAAACCGTACGCTAACACTAACCCGTACCCTAACACGTACGCTGACACTAAACCGTTGTCGTATTCTTACCTGTACCCTAAACCGTCCCTGTCCCCTTACCCTAACCCTAACCTTTACCCGAAGCCTTACCCTAACCCGTCCCCTAATCCTAACCTGTACACTAAAACTAATGCATACGCTAACATGTACGCTAACACTAAAATTTTTCGTTCCCAAACCTGTATCCTAAACCGTCCCCGTTCCCTAACCCTAAACCTAAACCTAACCGTAACACTAACCCTTACCCAAAGCCTTACACTAACCCGTCCCCTAATCCTAACACGTACACTAACCCTAACCCATACCCTAACATGTATGCTAAACCTAAAACTGTGTTGCACCCTAATCTGTACCCTAAACCATCCCCGTTCCTTAACCCTAACCCTAACCCTTACCTGAAGCGTTACCCTAACCCGTGCCCTAATCCTAAACCGTACACTAACAATATCCCATACTCTAACACATACACTAACCCTAAACAGTTCTCGTACACTAAACTTTACCCTAAACCGTCCCCATTCCCTAACACTAAACCATACCCGAAACCTTACCCTAACCCATCCCCTAAGCCTAACCCGTACCCTAACACTAACCCGTACCCTAACATATATTCTAACCCTAAACCATTGTTGTACCCTAACCTGTACCCATAACCGTCCCTGTTCCCTAACCCTAATCATAAACCTAACCCTAACCCTTACCCGAAGCCTTACCCTAACCCGTCCCCTAATCTTAACCAGTACACTAACCTTAAACCATACCCTAATACGTACACTAACCCTTAACTCTTATTGTACCCTAACCTGTACCATAAACCATCCCCATTCCCTAAAATTGACCCTAAACATAACCCTAATTCTAACCCTCACCTGAAGCCTTACCCTAACCCGTCCCCGAATCCTAACCCCTACATTATCCCTAACCCGTAATCTAACACCTATGCTAACTCTAAACCATTGTTGTACCCTAAACTGTGCCCTAAATCGTCCTCGTTCCCTAACCCTCACCCTAAACCTAACCCTTACGTGAAACCATTACCTAAACAGTCCCCTAATGCTAACCCGTACACTAACAGTAATCCAAACCCTAACATGTACGCTAACCCTAAACCTTTGTCATACCCTAACCTGTACCCTAACCCGTCCGCGTTCCATAAACCTAACCCTAAACCTATCCCAAACTCTAAATCTTACCCTTAACTGAAGCCTTACCCTAACCCGTTCTGTAATCCTAAACTGTACACTAACACTAACCCATACCCTAATAGGTACACTAACCCAAAACCGTTGTCATACCATAACCTGTACCCTAAGACGTCCCCATTCCCTAACCCTAACCCTAACCCTTACCCTAACCCATCCCCTAATCCTAACCCGTACACTAACCCTAACCCTTACCCTAACACGTACGCTAACCCTAAACTGTTGTCGTACACTAACCTGTACCCTAATCCGTCCCCATTCCCTAACCCTAACCCTAAACCTAACACTTACCCAAAGCCTTACTGTAACCCGTCCCCTAATCCTAACCGATACACTAACACTAACCCATGCCCTCACACGTACGCTCACCCTAAACCGTTGTCGTACCCTAACCTGTATGCTAAACCATCCCCGTTCCATAACCCTAACCCTAACCCGAAGCCTTACCCTAAACTGTACCCTAATCCTAACCCCTACACTAACACTAACACTTACCCTAACACACACGCTAACCCTAATCCGTTGTCGTATCCTATCCTGTACCCTAAGACGTCCCCGTTCCCTAACACTAACCCTAACCCTAACACTTACCCGAAGCCTTACCCAAACCCGTGCTATAATCCTAACACATACACTAACACTAACCCATATCCTAACATGTACGCTAACCGTAAACCTTTGTCGTACACTAACCTGTACCCTAAACCATCCCTGTCCACTAACCCTAACCCTTAGCCTAAACCTAAACCGTCCCCGTTCCCTAACAATATCCCTAACCCTAACCCTTACCCTAAACCTTACCCTAACCTGTACCCTAATCCTAACCCATACACTAACACTAACACATACCCTAACACGTACCCTAACATTAACCAGCTGTCGTACTCTAAACTTCACCCTAAAGCGTACCCATTCCCTAACCCTAAACCAAACCTAAGCCCAACTCTAACACTCTAAGCCTTACCCTAACCTGGACCCTAATTCTAACCCATACACTACTACTAACCCATACCCTAACACGTACCCTAACCCCAACTATTTGTCATACCATAACCTGTACCCGAAGCCATAACTGTTCCCTAACCCTAACCCTAACCATAAACCTAACCATAACCATTACCCTTACCCGTACCCTAATCCTAACCCATACACTAACACTAACCCATACCCTAACACGTACCCTAACCCTAACACATTGTCGTACCCTAATCTCTACCCTAAAGCATACCCATTCCCTAACCCTAACCCTATCCCGAAACATAAGCCTTACCCTAAGCCAACATCACTAATTATTAGAGAATTGCAAATCAAAACTACAATGAGGTATCACCTCACACCTGTTAGAATGGACATCATCAGGAAATCTACAATAACTGGATCTACAATAATCTACAATAAATGCTGGAGAGGGTGTGGAGAAAAGGAACCCTCTTCCACTATTGGTGGGAATGTCAATTAATACAGTCACTATGGAGAAGTTTATGGAGGTTCCTTAAAAAACTAAAAATAGAATTACCTTATGATCCAACAATCCCACTACTGGACATATACCCAGAGAAATCCATAAATCAAAAAGGCACATTCACCACAATATTCTTCGCAGCACTATTTACAACAGCCAGGTAATGGAAGGAAACTAAATGCCCAGAGACAGACGAATGGATACAGATGTGGTACATATATAAAATCGAATATTACTCAGCCATAAAAAGCAATGAAATTGGGTCATTTGTAGAGACGTCGATGGATCTATTGACTGTCCTACATAGTGAAGTAAGTCAGAAAGAGAAAAACAAATATTGTATATTAATGCATATATGTGGAACCTAAAAACTGGTACAGATGAACCACTTTGCAGGGCAGAAATAGAGACACAGATATAGAGAACAAACGTATGGACACCGAGAGGGTAAAGCCGTGGGGTGTTGGGTGGGAGGAGTTGGGAGATTGGGATTGACATGTATACATTTATATCTATAAAATAGATAACCAATAAGAACCTGCTGTATAAAAAAGTAAATAAAAATTAAAAAAATAAATAAAGTTTAAAGAAACAGAAAAAAGTTATTCCCTTCACATACATGTATTTATAGGAATGAATTATTTCCATGCTTATATCTATAAATACAAAAAGGAGGAATAAAATCTAGCTGGAGCCAAAAAAGAAAAAAGAAACAAAAAGAACCTACCAGTTATACAGAGGAAAACCCCATCAGGGCACTTGCTCCAGTGGTAAACAATTCTGAAGTTGGTCAGAGATGGGGAATCGTCTCCCATGCAGCCAGCAGCACCCCCGCAAGGAGCATCCTCATTGCAAAGCTAGGGGACCGTGCCGAGGCGTCTGTGAGTAAACGTGAGCTGAGCCCCAGGCCAGCTGCTGCTGAACTGTTCCCACCCTTCCCAGGTAAAACACCTGAATATGTACAAGGACTTAAAAGCCTAGAGGAAGGGCCGTGGAGCCACACCAGCGACAGCACGCCAGCTGACTTGGTGCCTGCAGGCCAGCCAGGATTGTCCTGGCCCCGGGTGCTCTTCTGGAAGCTTTCCATTTCCCTGCCTGAGATACCCCTCCTGTCCAGGCCCCCACTGCTTTTTTCCTTCCTCACCTCTGCCCAGGGAGAAATTCCAGTGGCAGTTACGGGTGACACATCCTCTTCTTTAACAGGTAGCAACTTGGCAACTCCTGGAGAAAGTCCAGCAGAGCCCCACTCACACCAGGCCACCAACAAAGCCGTAGCCCCTCACTCCCAACCACCAGCCCGGCCCCGACACTGCTGACGGGGCAGAGAATATGGCGTCAGGCACAGCTGCAGGGGCTCTTGCTGCCTGCAACAGTGATTATATTGACCTCAACCCAGGCACACCTGGGGAGGGCTGGCCCGCATGGTCAGGCTGCCCAGTTCAGCCAATCCTCACCCCTCAGGGGCTCACAGTTGCAGGAAATGGACCTTGCTGAACTGGCTAAGTCCAAGGAACAGGTGTGGCTCCTGAGAGTCAGGATAGACAAGAGGCTGCAGCTCTGGTTTGTCTTGTAATCATTTTATCTGGCCCATGAGTGGGAGACAACTTCAAGAAGACCCTCTCCTAATGAGAGGAACCCAGGAGTCAGGGAGAGGAGGGGTGGTGGGTGGAGACAGAGGCCTGGTGCCCCAGCTGCATTGGAAGTCTCTGGAAGGCCAGGCGGAGGGAGGCCACACAGAGGGATGCCCAGGGTTACAGACCTGTCAGAGCTGCTGTTTGTTAGTTCAAGTCCTGCTCTGAGGTGTTCTGTGTCAGCCCTGAGTGACAGGTGAGCTGGGGTTGCTCTGCAATCAGGGCTATGTTCATGGTTCCTGTGTGCCCAGCCCTGCTGGGGTACCTTCCCAGGGGAGCTCTGTATCCTGGGAGGGGCATGACCACGAGAGCCTCATGGGCTGCTGGGTAGCTGCACAGGTGAGCTCCATATCCTGAGAGAGGCCTGACCACGAGAGCCCCGTGGGCTGCTGGCAACCTGCCACGGTGAGCTCCCTATCCTTGGAGGGGCGTGACCACGAGATCCCTGTTGGCTGCTGGGGACCTGCCAAGATGAGCTCCATATCCTGGGATTGGCCTGACCACGAGAGCCCCGTGGGCTGCTGGGGACCTGGTAAAGGATGTCAGAACAGTCAGTGAAGCCACCAAGTATACACATCCAGTAGTTCCTAATTCCTACACCCTGCTGGTCATTCTACCATCCACCAGGACATGGTATTCTGTATTAGACTTCAATGATGCCTTCTTTATTCCATTAGTCCCAGAGTCACAAGAAATTTTGGCTTGTGAGTGGCAGGACTCAACATACAACAAAAACAATACTGCTGGGCCGTCCTGCCCCAAGGGTTCAAAAACTCCCACAGCATCTTTGGGGAAACTTTAGCTAAACACCTAAAAGTTCTACCTCTGGAAAAGGGAACCCTCCTTCAATATGCAGATGACATTCTTATTGCCAGCCCTACTAAGGAGGCCTCTGAACTACCTAGCCAATAGAGGATAGAAGGTGTCCAAGAAAAAGTCTCAAATATCACAGACTAAGGTGACCTGCCTGGGCTTCATTCTCACAGAAGGTCAGAGAAGCCCATCCCAGGAAAGGGAAGAAGCCATTTGCAGCCTTACCCCTTCTAAAACTAGAAGACAACTTAGGGGTTACTGGGGAGGCCAGGGTTTGCTGCATCTGGATCCCTAACTACAGTCTAATAGCTGGGCCTCTATATGAAACACTGAAAGGAAAAGATGATGATCCTTTTGAATAGAAGCCAGAAGCGGCCTTTCAAGAATGGAAAGAGCAGTCAATTCAGTCCCTTGCCCTGGAACTCCCTAATTTAGCTAAACCCTTTGACCTTTACATCTGCATAGAAGGTGAATCACCCTTGGAGTATTAGTGCAAAAACTGGGACCACTTGAAATGGAACAACGCAAGAATGCCCTCCAGGTAGGATAAACTATGGTCACCAAGGGCTTGGCCCACTGCCCCATCCGGCCAGGGTACTGGGGGTATCTAAAAACCTGGAAATCAGCAGCCCACAAGGCCAGCTCCCTCCTAAGGGAAAAGGACCCAACGTGGTGATCCTAACCACCCACCATGCCCTGAAGTTGCAGGGGTCGCTCCCTGGGCACACTGACCTCGAGTGAGGAGGCCCTCCAGCTCCAACCTCCAGAGAGACAACCGGGGGCAACGGGCCCCCATGACGACTCGTGTGACCATCACATGACCTGGAGCTTCTCTCAGAAAACAACAAGAGTGTGCCCCAAAAGAGCAGACTACTGCTTGCAGGACTTACTGCACCCAGAGGGGAGCTAATAAGCTTGGCGGAGGAACCGTATACCACACTGTCACCATAGAAAAGCCTACAGACACCGCAGTGACGGCAGTCAATGAGACCAGCTGGACACCTGGTTACTTCAAAAGGCCGTTGATTCAGTGGCCGTCATGGTCGTGGATCACCACCGGGCCTGGACTGTCTGGGAGTTGAGTGGGCAGGGCTCTGACATCTGGTGCTGTTTGTACGTTAATTTAGGGGCCTAATTGATGAAAGCACAGACTACTGGTCAGAGCATCTAGGCTGGCAGAAACCGTCAGCCTAAGGTGGCCGAACAAATGTGGGGTGGGGTAAAACCGGCCCCCACAGCGTCTCTGCGCATCTCTTTCCTGCACCCTTCAAGGTCATTAGAATCTATAACACTTCCAATGCTGGCGCTCAGGCGGACGAGCAGTGAGGCAGGAGGCCTGGGGACAATCAACCTCACCCGGAGGCTGCTGGGGAGAAGTTCTGCCCCTCCCCACGAGTATGAGGACTCCCAACTCAGCACGAAGCAGTTACAGAAGAGGGGTCTGCACCCACAGCGCACCAAGAATTAGGAATGGGACAAAAGGCAGAGGAGGGGTTTGTCACCGCCAAAGCCCATGAAAAATTCCTGGGAGATAAAAATAGAATCTGGGCAATAAACTAAAGTCTAACCTTTTTTTCCTTTGTGCTTTGTCTAATTTCACGTGCTCCTAGGGTTCCGCACGCAGAGGTCCCACACCCGGCACTTCAGACCCGATTTCCTAGTGCAGAATGACTGGGTCGACACTTCAGCTCCCGGGGCTCCATGCACACTCCGCGACATAGAGCCTCAGCTGCAGCCAACCCAGCCCTCGAGAGCTCCTCCCCCTCCCTCCCGCTGACGCTGCTGCGATCCCTAAACAGCAGCTCAGCCCACAGCACGCGTGGGAGCACACGCTCTCATCTCTCCATTCTCTGATCAAAATATAAAGTTTCCCTTGCTTCTGAACCAAACTCAGTCTCGATCTGTTGGCTCCAATGACACTGGGCAAGGGGAGCCTTGTTGGGGCCCACTCTAGAGGATCAGTAAGAGAAATTGAGAACATTGTAACTTCAATGAACAGATGTGTGAGCCACACTGTAATTAATATATAGCAGTGTATAAGGCTCGGGTAAAATAAGATGTTTCTAACACTTCCATTGGATATTTCCATCACTTTATATGGAGCACAGGGGCACTGCAATTCACCTGTTCCCTAACCCTAACCCTAACTCTAACACTAACCCTAAGCCTAAACCTAACCTTTACCTGAAGCCTTACCCTAACCCATACCCTAATCCTAACCCGTACACTAACACTAACACATACCCTAACACATATGCTAACCCGAAACCATTGTTGTACCCTAACATGTACCGTAACCATTCCCTAACCCTAACTGTAACCCTAACCCTAACACTAACACTAAACCGTACCCATTCCCTAAACCTAAACCAAACCTAAGCCCAACTCTAACACTCTAAGCCTTACACTAACCTGGACCCTAATTCTAACCCATACACTACTACTAACCCATACCCTAACACGTACCCTAACCCCAACTTTTTGTCATACCATAACCTGTACCCGAAGCCATAACTGTTCCCTAACCCTAACCCTAACCATAAACCTAACCATAACCATTACCCTTACCCGTACCCTAATCCTAACCCATACACTAACACTAACCCATACCCTAACACGTACCCTAACCCTAACACATTGTCGTACCCTAATCTCTACCCTAAAGCATACCCATTCCCTAACCCTAACCCTATCCCGAAACATAAGCCTTACCCTAAGCCAACATCACTAATTATTAGAGAATTGCAAATCAAAACTACAATGAGGTATCACCTCACACCTGTTAGAATGGACATCATCAGGAAATCTACAATAACAAATGCTGGAGAGGGTGTGGAGAAAAGGAACCCTCTTCCACTATTGGTGGGAATGTCAATTAATACAGTCACTATGGAGAAGTTTATGGAGGTTCCTTAAAAAACTAAAAATAGAATTACCTTATGATCCAACAATCCCACTACTGGACATATACCCAGAGAAATCCATAAATCAAAAAGGCACATTCACCACAATATTCTTCGCAGCACTATTTACAACAGCCAGGTAATGGAAGGAAACTAAATGCCCAGAGACAGACGAATGGATACAGATGTGGTACATATATAAAATCGAATATTACTCAGCCATAAAAAGCAATGAAATTGGGTCATTTGTAGAGACGTCGATGGATCTATTGACTGTCCTACATAGTGAAGTAAGTCAGAAAGAGAAAAACAAATATTGTATATTAATGCATATATGTGGAACCTAAAAACTGGTACAGATGAACCGCTTTGCAGGGCAGAAATAGAGACACAGATATAGAGAACAAACGTATGGACACCGAGAGGGTAAAGCCGTGGGGTGTTGGGTGGGAGGAGTTGGGAGATTGGGATTGACATGTATACATTTATATCTATAAAATAGATAACCAATAAGAACCTGCTGTATAAAAAAGTAAATAAAAATAAAAATTAAAAAAATAAATAAAGTTTAAAGAAACAGAAAAAAGTTATTCCCTTCACATACATGTATTTATAGGAATGAATTATTTCCATGCTTATATCTATAAATACAAAAAGGAGGAATAAAATCTAGCTGGAGCCAAAAAAGAAAAAAGAAACAAAAAGAACCTACCAGTTATACAGAGGAAAACCCCATCAGGGCACTTGCTCCAGTGGTAAACAATTCTGAAGTTGGTCAGAGATGGGGAATCGTCTCCCATGCAGCCAGCAGCACCCCCGCAAGGAGCATCCTCATTGCAAAGCTAGGGGACCGTGCCGAGGCGTCTGTGAGTAAACGTGAGCTGAGCCCCAGGCCAGTTGCTGCTGAACTGTTCCCACCCTTCCCAGGTAAAACACCTGAATATGTACAAGGACTTAAAAGCCTAGAGGAAGGGCCGTGGAGCCACACCAGCGACAGCACGCCAGCTGACTTGGTGCCTGCAGGCCAGCCAGGATTGTCCTGGCCCCGGGTGCTCTTCTGGAAGCTTTCCATTTCCCTGCCTGAGATACCCCTCCTGTCCAGGCCCCCACTGCTTTTTTCCTTCCTCACCTCTGCCCAGGGAGAAATTCCAGTGGCAGTTACGGGTGACACATCCTCTTCTTTAACAGGTAGCAACTTGGCAACTCCTGGAGAAAGTCCAGCAGAGCCCCACTCACACCAGGCCACCAACAAAGCCGTAGCCCCTCACTCCCACCCACCAGCCCGGCCCCGACACTGCTGACGGGGCAGAGAATATGGCGTCAGGCACAGCTGCAGGGGCTCTTGCTGCCTGCAACAGTGATTATATTGACCTCAACCCAGGCACACCTGGGGAGGGCTGGCCCGCATGGTCAGGCTGCCCAGTTCAGCCAATCCTCACCCCTCAGGGGCTCACAGTTGCAGGAAATGGACCTTGCTGAACTGGCTAAGTCCAAGGAACAGGTGTGGCTCCTGAGAGTCAGGATAGACAAGAGGCTGCAGCTCTGGTTTGTCTTGTAATCATTTTATCTGGCCCATGAGTGGGAGACAACTTCAAGAAGACCCTCTCCTAATGAGAGGAATCCAGGAGTCAGGGAGAGGAGGGGTGGTGGGTGGAGACAGAGGCCTGGTGCCCCAGCTGCATTGGAAGTCTCTGGAAGGCCAGGCGGAGGGAGGCCACACAGAGGGATGCCCAGGGTTACAGACCTGTCAGAGCTGCTGTTTGTTAGTTCAAGTCCTGCTCTGAGGTGTTCTGTGTCAGCCCTGAGTGACAGGTGAGCTGGGGTTGCTCTGCAATCAGGGCTATGTTCATGGTTCCTGTGTGCCCAGCCCTGCTGGGGTACCTTCCCAGGGGAGCTCTGTATCCTGGGAGGGGCATGACCACGAGAGCCTCATGGGCTGCTGGGTAGCTGCACAGGTGAGCTCCATATCCTGAGAGAGGCCTGACCACGAGAGCCCCGTGGGCTGCTGGCAACCTGCCACGGTGAGCTCCCTATCCTTGGAGGGGCGTGACCACGAGATCCCTGTTGGCTGCTGGGGACCTGCCAAGATGAGCTCCATATCCTGGGATTGGCCTGACCACGAGAGCCCCGTGGGCTGCTGGGGACCTGGTAAAGGATGTCAGAACAGTCAGTGAAGCCACCAAGTATACACATCCAGTAGTTCCTAATTCCTACACCCTGCTGGTCATTCTACCATCCACCAGGACATGGTATTCTGTATTAGACTTCAATGATGCCTTCTGTATTCCATTAGTCCCAGAGTCACAAGAAATTTTGGCTTGTGAGTGGCAGGACTCAACATACAACAAAAACAATACTGCTGGGCCGTCCTGCCCCAAGGGTTCAAAAACTCCCACAGCATCTTTGGGGAAACTTTAGCTAAACACCTAAAAGTTCTACCTCTGGAAAAGGGAACCCTCCTTCAATATGCAGATGACATTCTTATTGCCAGCCCTACTAAGGAGGCCTCTGAACTACCTAGCCAATAGAGGATAGAAGGTGTCCAAGAAAAAGTCTCAAATATCACAGACTAAGGTGACCTGCCTGGGCTTCATTCTCACAGAAGGTCAGAGAAGCCCATCCCAGGAAAGGGAAGAAGCCATTTGCAGCCTTACCCCTTCTAAAACTAGAAGACAACTTAGGGGTTACTGGGGAGGCCAGGGTTTGCTGCATCTGGATCCCTAACTACAGTCTAATAGCTGGGCCTCTATATGAAACACTGAAAGGAAAAGATGATGATCCTTTTGAATAGAAGCCAGAAGCGGCCTTTCAAGAATGGAAAGAGCAGTCAATTCAGTCCCTTGCCCTGGAACTCCCTAATTTAGCTAAACCCTTTGACCTTTACATCTGCATAGAAGGTGAATCACCCTTGGAGTATTAGTGCAAAAACTGGGACCACTTGAAATGGAACAACGCAAGAATGCCCTCCAGGTAGGATAAACTATGGTCACCAAGGGCTTGGCCCACTGCCCCATCCGGCCAGGGTACTGGGGGTATCTAAAAACCTGGAAATCAGCAGCCCACAAGGCCAGCTCCCTCCTAAGGGAAAAGGACCCAACGTGGTGATCCTAACCACCCACCATGCCCTGAAGTTGCAGGGGTCGCTCCCTGGGCACACTGACCTCGAGTGAGGAGGCCCTCCAGCTCCAACCTCCAGAGAGACAACCGGGGGCAACGGGCCCCCATGACGACTCGTGTGACCATCACATGACCTGGAGCTTCTCTCAGAAAACAACAAGAGTGTGCCCCAAAAGAGCAGACTACTGCTTGCAGGACTTACTGCACCCAGAGGGGAGCTAATAAGCTTGGCGGAGGAACCGTATACCACACTGTCACCATAGAAAAGCCTACAGACACCGCAGTGACGGCAGTCAATGAGACCAGCTGGACACCTGGTTACTTCAAAAGGCCGTTGATTCAGTGGCCGTCATGGTCGTGGATCACCACCGGGCCTGGACTGTCTGGGAGTTGAGTGGGCAGGGCTCTGACATCTGGTGCTGTTTGTACGTTAATTTAGGGGCCTAATTGATGAAAGCACAGACTACTGGTCAGAGCATCTAGGCTGGCAGAAACCGTCAGCCTAAGGTGGCCGAACAAATGTGGGGTGGGGTAAAACCGGCCCCCACAGCGTCTCTGCGCATCTCTTTCCTGCACCCTTCAAGGTCATTAGAATCTATAACACTTCCAATGCTGGCGCTCAGGCGGACGAGCAGTGAGGCAGGAGGCCTGGGGACAATCAACCTCACCCGGAGGCTGCTGGGGAGAAGTTCTGCCCCTCCCCACGAGTATGAGGACTCCCAACTCAGCACGAAGCAGTTACAGAAGAGGGGTCTGCACCCACAGCGCACCAAGAATTAGGAATGGGACAAAAGGCAGAGGAGGGGTTTGTCACCGCCAAAGCCCATGAAAAATTCCTGGGAGATAAAAATAGAATCTGGGCAATAAACTAAAGTCTAACCTTTTTTTCCTTTGTGCTTTGTCTAATTTCACGTGCTCCTAGGGTTCCGCACGCAGAGGTCCCACACCCGGCACTTCAGACCCGATTTCCTAGTGCAGAATGACTGGGTCGACACTTCAGCTCCCGGGGCTCCATGCACACTCCGCGACATAGAGCCTCAGCTGCAGCCAACCCAGCCCTCGAGAGCTCCTCCCCCTCCCTCCCGCTGACGCTGCTGCGATCCCTAAACAGCAGCTCAGCCCACAGCACGCGTGGGAGCACACGCTCTCATCTCTCCATTCTCTGATCAAAATATAAAGTTTCCCTTGCTTCTGAACCAAACTCAGTCTCGATCTGTTGGCTCCAATGACACTGGGCAAGGGGAGCCTTGTTGGGGCCCACTCTAGAGGATCAGTAAGAGAAATTGAGAACATTGTAACTTCAATGAACAGATGTGTGAGCCACACTGTAATTAATATATAGCAGTGTATAAGGCTCGGGTAAAATAAGATGTTTCTAACACTTCCATTGGATATTTCCATCACTTTATATGGAGCACAGGGGCACTGCAATTCACCTGTTCCCTAACCCTAACCCTAACTCTAACACTAACCCTAAGCCTAAACCTAACCTTTACCTGAAGCCTTACCCTAACCCATACCCTAATCCTAACCCGTACACTAACACTAACACATACCCTAACACATATGCTAACCCGAAACCATTGTTGTACCCTAACATGTACCGTAACCATTCCCTAACCCTAACTGTAACCCTAACCCTAACACTAACACTAAACCGTACCCATTCCCTAAACCTAAACCAAACCTAAGCCCAACTCTAACACTCTAAGCCTTACACTAACCTGGACCCTAATTCTAACCCATACACTACTACTAACCCATACCCTAACACGTACCCTAACCCCAACTTTTTGTCATACCATAACCTGTACCCGAAGCCATAACTGTTCCCTAACCCTAACCCTAACCATAAACCTAACCATAACCATTACCCTTACCCGTACCCTAATCCTAACCCATACACTAACACTAACCCATACCCTAACACGTACCCTAACCCTAACACATTGTCGTACCCTAATCTCTACCCTAAAGCATACCCATTCCCTAACCCTAACCCTATCCCGAAACATAAGCCTTACCCTAAGCCAACATCACTAATTATTAGAGAATTGCAAATCAAAACTACAATGAGGTATCACCTCACACCTGTTAGAATGGACATCATCAGGAAATCTACAATAACAAATGCTGGAGAGGGTGTGGAGAAAAGGAACCCTCTTCCACTATTGGTGGGAATGTCAATTAATACAGTCACTATGGAGAAGTTTATGGAGGTTCCTTAAAAAACTAAAAATAGAATTACCTTATGATCCAACAATCCCACTACTGGACATATACCCAGAGAAATCCATAAATCAAAAAGGCACATTCACCACAATATTCTTCGCAGCACTATTTACAACAGCCAGGTAATGGAAGGAAACTAAATGCCCAGAGACAGACGAATGGATACAGATGTGGTACATATATAAAATCGAATATTACTCAGCCATAAAAAGCAATGAAATTGGGTCATTTGTAGAGACGTCGATGGATCTATTGACTGTCCTACATAGTGAAGTAAGTCAGAAAGAGAAAAACAAATATTGTATATTAATGCATATATGTGGAACCTAAAAACTGGTACAGATGAACCGCTTTGCAGGGCAGAAATAGAGACACAGATATAGAGAACAAACGTATGGACACCGAGAGGGTAAAGCCGTGGGGTGTTGGGTGGGAGGAGTTGGGAGATTGGGATTGACATGTATACATTTATATCTATAAAATAGATAACCAATAAGAACCTGCTGTATAAAAAAGTAAATAAAAATAAAAATTAAAAAAATAAATAAAGTTTAAAGAAACAGAAAAAAGTTATTCCCTTCACATACATGTATTTATAGGAATGAATTATTTCCATGCTTATATCTATAAATACAAAAAGGAGGAATAAAATCTAGCTGGAGCCAAAAAAGAAAAAAGAAACAAAAAGAACCTACCAGTTATACAGAGGAAAACCCCATCAGGGCACTTGCTCCAGTGGTAAACAATTCTGAAGTTGGTCAGAGATGGGGAATCGTCTCCCATGCAGCCAGCAGCACCCCCGCAAGGAGCATCCTCATTGCAAAGCTAGGGGACCGTGCCGAGGCGTCTGTGAGTAAACGTGAGCTGAGCCCCAGGCCAGTTGCTGCTGAACTGTTCCCACCCTTCCCAGGTAAAACACCTGAATATGTACAAGGACTTAAAAGCCTAGAGGAAGGGCCGTGGAGCCACACCAGCGACAGCACGCCAGCTGACTTGGTGCCTGCAGGCCAGCCAGGATTGTCCTGGCCCCGGGTGCTCTTCTGGAAGCTTTCCATTTCCCTGCCTGAGATACCCCTCCTGTCCAGGCCCCCACTGCTTTTTTCCTTCCTCACCTCTGCCCAGGGAGAAATTCCAGTGGCAGTTACGGGTGACACATCCTCTTCTTTAACAGGTAGCAACTTGGCAACTCCTGGAGAAAGTCCAGCAGAGCCCCACTCACACCAGGCCACCAACAAAGCCGTAGCCCCTCACTCCCACCCACCAGCCCGGCCCCGACACTGCTGACGGGGCAGAGAATATGGCGTCAGGCACAGCTGCAGGGGCTCTTGCTGCCTGCAACAGTGATTATATTGACCTCAACCCAGGCACACCTGGGGAGGGCTGGCCCGCATGGTCAGGCTGCCCAGTTCAGCCAATCCTCACCCCTCAGGGGCTCACAGTTGCAGGAAATGGACCTTGCTGAACTGGCTAAGTCCAAGGAACAGGTGTGGCTCCTGAGAGTCAGGATAGACAAGAGGCTGCAGCTCTGGTTTGTCTTGTAATCATTTTATCTGGCCCATGAGTGGGAGACAACTTCAAGAAGACCCTCTCCTAATGAGAGGAATCCAGGAGTCAGGGAGAGGAGGGGTGGTGGGTGGAGACAGAGGCCTGGTGCCCCAGCTGCATTGGAAGTCTCTGGAAGGCCAGGCGGAGGGAGGCCACACAGAGGGATGCCCAGGGTTACAGACCTGTCAGAGCTGCTGTTTGTTAGTTCAAGTCCTGCTCTGAGGTGTTCTGTGTCAGCCCTGAGTGACAGGTGAGCTGGGGTTGCTCTGCAATCAGGGCTATGTTCATGGTTCCTGTGTGCCCAGCCCTGCTGGGGTACCTTCCCAGGGGAGCTCTGTATCCTGGGAGGGGCATGACCACGAGAGCCTCATGGGCTGCTGGGTAGCTGCACAGGTGAGCTCCATATCCTGAGAGAGGCCTGACCACGAGAGCCCCGTGGGCTGCTGGCAACCTGCCACGGTGAGCTCCCTATCCTTGGAGGGGCGTGACCACGAGATCCCTGTTGGCTGCTGGGGACCTGCCAAGATGAGCTCCATATCCTGGGATTGGCCTGACCACGAGAGCCCCGTGGGCTGCTGGGGACCTGGTAAAGGATGTCAGAACAGTCAGTGAAGCCACCAAGTATACACATCCAGTAGTTCCTAATTCCTACACCCTGCTGGTCATTCTACCATCCACCAGGACATGGTATTCTGTATTAGACTTCAATGATGCCTTCTGTATTCCATTAGTCCCAGAGTCACAAGAAATTTTGGCTTGTGAGTGGCAGGACTCAACATACAACAAAAACAATACTGCTGGGCCGTCCTGCCCCAAGGGTTCAAAAACTCCCACAGCATCTTTGGGGAAACTTTAGCTAAACACCTAAAAGTTCTACCTCTGGAAAAGGGAACCCTCCTTCAATATGCAGATGACATTCTTATTGCCAGCCCTACTAAGGAGGCCTCTGAACTACCTAGCCAATAAAGGATAGAAGGTGTCCAAGAAAAAGTCTCAAATATCACAGACTAAGGTGACCTGCCTGGGCTTCATTCTCACAGAAGGTCAGAGAAGCCCATCCCAGGAAAGGGAAGAAGCCATTTGCAGCCTTACCCCTTCTAAAACTAGAAGACAACTTAGGGGTTACTGGGGAGGCCAGGGTTTGCTGCATCTGGATCCCTAACTACAGTCTAATAGCTGGGCCTCTATATGAAACACTGAAAGGAAAAGATGATGATCCTTTTGAATAGAAGCCAGAAGCGGCCTTTCAAGAATGGAAAGAGCAGTCAATTCAGTCCCTTGCCCTGGAACTCCCTAATTTAGCTAAACCCTTTGACCTTTACATCCGCATAGAAGGTGAATCACCCTTGGAGTATTAGTGCAAAAACTGGGACCACTTGAAATGGAACAACGCAAGAATGCCCTCCAGGTAGGATAAACTATGGTCACCAAGGGCTTGGCCCACTGCCCCATCCGGCCAGGGTACTGGGGGTATCTAAAAACCTGGAAATCAGCAGCCCACAAGGCCAGCTCCCTCCTAAGGGAAAAGGACCCAACGTGGTGATCCTAACCACCCACCATGCCCTGAAGTTGCAGGGGTCGCTCCCTGGGCACACTGACCTCGAGTGAGGAGGCCCTCCAGCTCCAACCTCCAGAGAGACAACCGGGGGCAACGGGCCCCCATGACGACTCGTGTGACCATCACATGACCTGGAGCTTCTCTCAGAAAACAACAAGAGTGTGCCCCAAAAGAGCAGACTACTGCTTGCAGGACTTACTGCACCCAGAGGGGAGCTAATAAGCTTGGCGGAGGAACCGTATACCACACTGTCACCATAGAAAAGCCTACAGACACCGCAGTGACGGCAGTCAATGAGACCAGCTGGACACCTGGTTACTTCAAAAGGCCGTTGATTCAGTGGCCGTCATGGTCGTGGATCACCACCGGGCCTGGACTGTCTGGGAGTTGAGTGGGCAGGGCTCTGACATCTGGTGCTGTTTGTACGTTAATTTAGGGGCCTAATTGATGAAAGCACAGACTACTGGTCAGAGCATCTAGGCTGGCAGAAACCGTCAGCCTAAGGTGGCCGAACAAATGTGGGGTGGGGTAAAACCGGCCCCCACAGCGTCTCTGCGCATCTCTTTCCTGCACCCTTCAAGGTCATTAGAATCTATAACACTTCCAATGCTGGCGCTCAGGCGGACGAGCAGTGAGGCAGGAGGCCTGGGGACAATCAACCTCACCCGGAGGCTGCTGGGGAGAAGTTCTGCCCCTCCCCACGAGTATGAGGACTCCCAACTCAGCACGAAGCAGTTACAGAAGAGGGGTCTGCACCCACAGCGCACCAAGAATTAGGAATGGGACAAAAGGCAGAGGAGGGGTTTGTCACCGCCAAAGCCCATGAAAAATTCCTGGGAGATAAAAATAGAATCTGGGCAATAAACTAAAGTCTAACCTTTTTTTCCTTTGTGCTTTGTCTAGTTTCACGTGCTCCTAGGGTTCCGCACGCAGAGGTCCCACACCCGGCACTTCAGACCCGATTTCCTAGTGCAGAATGACTGGGTCGACACTTCAGCTCCCGGGGCTCCATGCACACTCCGCGACATAGAGCCTCAGCTGCAGCCAACCCAGCCCTCGAGAGCTCCTCCCCCTCCCTCCCGCTGACGCTGCTGCGATCCCTAAACAGCAGCTCAGCCCACAGCACGCGTGGGAGCACACGCTCTCATCTCTCCATTCTCTGATCAAAATATAAAGTTTCCCTTGCTTCTGAACCAAACTCAGTCTCGATCTGTTGGCTCCAATGACACTGGGCAAGGGGAGCCTTGTTGGGGCCCACTCTAGAGGATCAGTAAGAGAAATTGAGAACATTGTAACTTCAATGAACAGATGTGTGAGCCACACTGTAATTAATATATAGCAGTGTATAAGGCTCGGGTGAAATAAGATGTTTCTAACACTTCCATTGGATATTTCCATCACTTTATATGGAGCACAGGGGCACTGCAATTCACCTGTTCCCTAACCCTAACCCTAACCCTAACTCTAACCCTAACCCTAACCCTAACCCTTACCTGAAGCCTTACCCTAACCCATACCCTAATCCTAACCCGTACACTAACACTAACACATACCCTAACACATACGCTAACCCGAAACCGTTGTCGTACCCTAACATGTACCGTACCCATTCCCTAACCCTAACTGTAACCCTAACCCTAACACTAACACTAAACCGTACCCATTCCCTAACCCTAAACCAAACCTAAGCCCAACTCTAACACTTACTCTAAGCCTTACCCTAACCTGGACCCTAATTCTAACCCATACACTACTACTAACCCATACCCTAACACGTACCCTAACCCCAACTTTTTGTCATACCATAACCTGTACCCGAAGCCATAACTGTTCCCTAACCCTAACCCTAACCATAAACCTAACCATAACCATTACCCTTACCCGTACCCTAATCCTAACCCATACACTAACACTAACCCATACCCTAACACGTACCCTAACCCTAACACATTGTCGTACCCTAATCTCTACCCTAAAGCATACCCATTCCCTAACCCTAACCCTATCCCGAAACATAAGCCTTACCCTAAGCCAACATCACTAATTATTAGAGAATTGCAAATCAAAACTACAATGAGGTATCACCTCACACCTGTTAGAATGGACATCATCAGGAAATCTACAATAACAAATGCTGGAGAGGGTGTGGAGAAAAGGAACCCTCTTCCACTATTGGTGGGAATGTCAATTAATACAGTCACTATGGAGAAGTTTATGGAGGTTCCTTAAAAAACTAAAAATAGAATTACCTTATGATCCAACAATCCCACTACTGGACATATACCCAGAGAAATCCATAAATCAAAAAGGCACATTCACCACAATATTCTTCGCAGCACTATTTACAATAGCCAGGTAATGGAAGGAAACTAAATGCCCAGAGACAGACGAATGGATACAGATGTAGTACATATATAAAATCGAATATTACTCAGCCATAAAAAGCAATGAAATTGGGTCATTTGTAGAGACGTCGATGGATCTATTGACTGTCCTACATAGTGAAGTAAGTCAGAAAGAGAAAAACAAATATTGTATATTAATGCATATATGTGGAACCTAAAAACTGGTACAGATGAACCGCTTTGCAGGGCAGAAATAGAGACACAGATATAGAGAACAAACGTATGGACACCGAGAGGGTAAAGCCGTGGGGTGTTGGGTGGGAGGAGTTGGGAGATTGGGATTGACATGTATACATTTATATCTATAAAATAGATAACCAATAAGAACCTGCTGTATAAAAAAGTAAATAAAAATAAAAATTAAAAAAATAAATAAAGTTTAAAGAAACAGAAAAAAGTTATTCCCTTCACATACATGTATTTATAGGAATGAATTATTTCCATGCTTATATCTATAAATACAAAAAGGAGGAATAAAATCTAGCTGGAGCCAAAAAAGAAAAAAGAAACAAAAAGAACCTACCAGTTATACAGAGGAAAACCCCATCAGGGCACTTGCTCCAGTGGTAAACAATTCTGAAGTTGGTCAGAGATGGGGAATCGTCTCCCATGCAGCCAGCAGCACCCCCGCAAGGAGCATCCTCATTGCAAAGCTAGGGGACCGTGCCGAGGCGTCTGTGAGTAAACGTGAGCTGAGCCCCAGGCCAGTTGCTGCTGAACTGTTCCCACCCTTCCCAGGTAAAACACCTGAATATGTACAAGGACTTAAAAGCCTAGAGGAAGGGCCGTGGAGCCACACCAGCGACAGCACGCCAGCTGACTTGGTGCCTGCAGGCCAGCCAGGATTGTCCTGGCCCCGGGTGCTCTTCTGGAAGCTTTCCATTTCCCTGCCTGAGATACCCCTCCTGTCCAGGCCCCCACTGCTTTTTTCCTTCCTCACCTCTGCCCAGGGAGAAATTCCAGTGGCAGTTACGGGTGACACATCCTCTTCTTTAACAGGTAGCAACTTGGCAACTCCTGGAGAAAGTCCAGCAGAGCCCCACTCACACCAGGCCACCAACAAAGCCGTAGCCCCTCACTCCCACCCACCAGCCCGGCCCCGACACTGCTGACGGGGCAGAGAATATGGCGTCAGGCACAGCTGCAGGGGCTCTTGCTGCCTGCAACAGTGATTATATTGACCTCAACCCAGGCACACCTGGGGAGGGCTGGCCCGCATGGTCAGGCTGCCCAGTTCAGCCAATCCTCACCCCTCAGGGGCTCACAGTTGCAGGAAATGGACCTTGCTGAACTGGCTAAGTCCAAGGAACAGGTGTGGCTCCTGAGAGTCAGGATAGACAAGAGGCTGCAGCTCTGGTTTGTCTTGTAATCATTTTATCTGGCCCATGAGTGGGAGACAACTTCAAGAAGACCCTCTCCTAATGAGAGGAACCCAGGAGTCAGGGAGAGGAGGGGTGGTGGGTGGAGACAGAGGCCTGGTGCCCCAGCTGCATTGGAAGTCTCTGGAAGGCCAGGCGGAGGGAGGCCACACAGAGGGATGCCCAGGGTTACAGACCTGTCAGAGCTGCTGTTTGTTAGTTCAAGTCCTGCTCTGAGGTGTTCTGTGTCAGCCCTGAGTGACAGGTGAGCTGGGGTTGCTCTGCAATCAGGGCTATGTTCATGGTTCCTGTGTGCCCAGCCCTGCTGGGGTACCTTCCCAGGGGAGCTCTGTATCCTGGGAGGGGCATGACCACGAGAGCCTCATGGGCTGCTGGGTAGCTGCACAGGTGAGCTCCATATCCTGAGAGAGGCCTGACCACGAGAGCCCCGTGGGCTGCTGGCAACCTGCCACGGTGAGCTCCCTATCCTTGGAGGGGCGTGACCACGAGATCCCTGTTGGCTGCTGGGGACCTGCCAAGATGAGCTCCATATCCTGGGATTGGCCTGACCACGAGAGCCCCGTGGGCTGCTGGGGACCTGGTAAAGGATGTCAGAACAGTCAGTGAAGCCACCAAGTATACACATCCAGTAGTTCCTAATTCCTACACCCTGCTGGTCATTCTACCATCCACCAGGACATGGTATTCTGTATTAGACTTCAATGATGCCTTCTGTATTCCATTAGTCCCAGAGTCACAAGAAATTTTGGCTTGTGAGTGGCAGGACTCAACATACAACAAAAACAATACTGCTGGGCCGTCCTGCCCCAAGGGTTCAAAAACTCCCACAGCATCTTTGGGGAAACTTTAGCTAAACACCTAAAAGTTCTACCTCTGGAAAAGGGAACCCTCCTTCAATATGCAGATGACATTCTTATTGCCAGCCCTACTAAGGAGGCCTCTGAACTACCTAGCCAATAAAGGATAGAAGGTGTCCAAGAAAAAGTCTCAAATATCACAGACTAAGGTGACCTGCCTGGGCTTCATTCTCACAGAAGGTCAGAGAAGCCCATCCCAGGAAAGGGAAGAAGCCATTTGCAGCCTTACCCCTTCTAAAACTAGAAGACAACTTAGGGGTTACTGGGGAGGCCAGGGTTTGCTGCATCTGGATCCCTAACTACAGTCTAATAGCTGGGCCTCTATATGAAACACTGAAAGGAAAAGATGATGATCCTTTTGAATAGAAGCCAGAAGCGGCCTTTCAAGAATGGAAAGAGCAGTCAATTCAGTCCCTTGCCCTGGAACTCCCTAATTTAGCTAAACCCTTTGACCTTTACATCCGCATAGAAGGTGAATCACCCTTGGAGTATTAGTGCAAAAACTGGGACCACTTGAAATGGAACAACGCAAGAATGCCCTCCAGGTAGGATAAACTATGGTCACCAAGGGCTTGGCCCACTGCCCCATCCGGCCAGGGTACTGGGGGTATCTAAAAACCTGGAAATCAGCAGCCCACAAGGCCAGCTCCCTCCTAAGGGAAAAGGACCCAACGTGGTGATCCTAACCACCCACCATGCCCTGAAGTTGCAGGGGTCGCTCCCTGGGCACACTGACCTCGAGTGAGGAGGCCCTCCAGCTCCAACCTCCAGAGAGACAACCGGGGGCAACGGGCCCCCATGACGACTCGTGTGACCATCACATGACCTGGAGCTTCTCTCAGAAAACAACAAGAGTGTGCCCCAAAAGAGCAGACTACTGCTTGCAGGACTTACTGCACCCAGAGGGGAGCTAATAAGCTTGGCGGAGGAACCGTATACCACACTGTCACCATAGAAAAGCCTACAGACACCGCAGTGACGGCAGTCAATGAGACCAGCTGGACACCTGGTTACTTCAAAAGGCCGTTGATTCAGTGGCCGTCATGGTCGTGGATCACCACCGGGCCTGGACTGTCTGGGAGTTGAGTGGGCAGGGCTCTGACATCTGGTGCTGTTTGTACGTTAATTTAGGGGCCTAATTGATGAAAGCACAGACTACTGGTCAGAGCATCTAGGCTGGCAGAAACCGTCAGCCTAAGGTGGCCGAACAAATGTGGGGTGGGGTAAAACCGGCCCCCACAGCGTCTCTGCGCATCTCTTTCCTGCACCCTTCAAGGTCATTAGAATCTATAACACTTCCAATGCTGGCGCTCAGGCGGACGAGCAGTGAGGCAGGAGGCCTGGGGACAATCAACCTCACCCGGAGGCTGCTGGGGAGAAGTTCTGCCCCTCCCCACGAGTATGAGGACTCCCAACTCAGCACGAAGCAGTTACAGAAGAGGGGTCTGCACCCACAGCGCACCAAGAATTAGGAATGGGACAAAAGGCAGAGGAGGGGTTTGTCACCGCCAAAGCCCATGAAAAATTCCTGGGAGATAAAAATAGAATCTGGGCAATAAACTAAAGTCTAACCTTTTTTTCCTTTGTGCTTTGTCTAATTTCACGTGCTCCTAGGGTTCCGCACGCAGAGGTCCCACACCCGGCACTTCAGACCCGATTTCCTAGTGCAGAATGACTGGGTCGACACTTCAGCTCCCGGGGCTCCATGCACACTCCGCGACATAGAGCCTCAGCTGCAGCCAACCCAGCCCTCGAGAGCTCCTCCCCCTCCCTCCCGCTGACGCTGCTGCGATCCCTAAACAGCAGCTCAGCCCACAGCACGCGTGGGAGCACACGCTCTCATCTCTCCATTCTCTGATCAAAATATAAAGTTTCCCTTGCTTCTGAACCAAACTCAGTCTCGATCTGTTGGCTCCAATGACACTGGGCAAGGGGAGCCTTGTTGGGGCCCACTCTAGAGGATCAGTAAGAGAAATTGAGAACATTGTAACTTCAATGAACAGATGTGTGAGCCACACTGTAATTAATATATAGCAGTGTATAAGGCTCGGGTAAAATAAGATGTTTCTAACACTTCCATTGGATATTTCCATCACTTTATATGGAGCACAGGGGCACTGCAATTCACCTGTTCCCTAACCCTAACCCTAACTCTAACCCTAACCCTAACCCTAAGCCTAAACCTAACCCTTACCTGAAGCCTTACCCTAACCCATACCCTAATCCTAACCCGTACACTAACACTAACACATACCCTAACACATACGCTAACCCGAAACCATTGTCGTACCCTAACATGTACCGTAACCATTCCCTAACCCTAACTGTAACCCTAACCCTAACACTAACACTAAACCGTACCCATTCCCTAACCCTAACCCTAACCTTAACCCTAACCCTAACTTTAACCCTAAACTTTAACCTAACCTGTACCGTAATCCTAACCTGTACACTAACTCGTACCCTAACCCTAAACACTTGTTGTACCCTAACTTTTACCCTAAACCATACCCGTTCCCGAACCCTAACCGTAACCTTAACATTAACCCTAACACTAACCCTAAACCTTACCCTAACCCGTATCCTAATCCTATCCCGTAGACTATCACTAACCCGTTCTCTAACACGTATGCTAAACCTAAACCCTTCTCGTACCCTAAACTGTAACCTAAACCATACCAGACCCTAAACCTAAGCGTAACTCTAACTCTTACACTAACCCGTACCCTAATCTTAACCCGTACACTAACACTGAACCATATCCTAACACTTACCCAAATCCTAACCCATTGTCGTACCCTACCCTGTACCCTAAATTGTACCTGTTCCCCAACACTAACCCTAACAATAACTCTAACCCTAAATCTTACCCTAACCCATACCCTAATCCTAACCCATACACTAACACTAAACCGTACCCTAACACATACCCTAACCCTAAACATTTGTCATACCCTAACTTCTACCCTAAACCATACCAGTTCCCTAACCCTAACCTTAACCCTAACCCTAACCCTTATCCTTAACCTATCCTGTACCTTAATCCTAACCTGTATACTAACACTAACCCGTACCCTAACACATACCCTAACCCTAATCTGTTTTCGTACCCTAAACTGTACCGTAAACCGTACCCATCCCCTAATCCTAACCCTAACCCTAACCCTAACCTTAACCTTACCCTAAACCATTCCCTAATCCTAACCCATACACTAACACTAACCCATACCCTAACAAGTACTCTTACCCTAACCTGTTGCTGTACCCCACCTCTATCCTAAACCGTACCCATTCCCTAACCCTAACCCTATCCCTAATGCTTACCCTAACGCATGCCCTAATCCTAACCCTTTCATTAACACTAAACTGTCCCCTAACATGTACCGCAACCCTAACCCTTTGGCATACCCTAAACCATACCCGTTCCTTAACCCTAACCCTAACCTTAACGCTAACCCTAACACTAACCCTAAACCTTACCCTAACCTGTACCCTAATCCTAACCTGTACACAAACACTAACCCATACCCTACCATGTACCCTTACCCTATCCCCTTGTCGTACCCTAACCTGTACCCTAAAGAGTACCCATTCCCAAGCCTAAGCCTAACCCTAACCTTAACCCTAAACCTTAACCTAACGCATACCCTAATCCTAACCTTTGTACTAACCCTAAACCATACCCATTCCCTGACCCTAACCCTAACCCTAACACTAACCCTTACACAACCCTTACCCTAATCCTAAGCCTAACACTAACCCGTAGCCTAACATGTACCCTAAACCGAACCCATTGTCATACCCTAACCTGTACCATAAACCATACCCTTTCCTTAATCCTAACCCTACCTTAACCCTAAACCTAACACTAACCCTAAACCTTACCCTAACCCATACCCTAATCCTAACGTGTACACTAACTCTAACCCATACCCTAACATGTACCCTAACTCTAACTCGTGTCATACCCTAACCTGTACCCAAAACCATATCCATTCCCTAACCCTATACTTAACCCTAACCTTAACCCTTACCCTAACGTTTACCCTAATCCTAACCCATACACTAACACTAACCCATACCCTAACAAGTAACCTAACCCTAACCTGTTTTCATACCCTAACCTGTACCCTAAATCATACACCATTCCCTAACCCTAACCCTAACCCTAACCTTAACCCTAACCCTTTCCTTTGAATACTGGGTTGGGGATGAATTACTTGTTGTCGGTAATTTGTTGGGGGATTGCTACACTGACTTGGAGCTGGAATGATGTGTGGCATATCCAGTGTGTCAGCTGTCATGTTGACATCAAAGATAGGGTCTGTGAGTCAACATCCATTGAAAATAGCTCCCTCTGAAAGTCATCTTCAGTCTGGTGCTTGGGTTTGTCAGGTGATAATCTTTATGTCTTCTTCTTCTTTCTCTGGTTGCTTCCCAAGCACATTTCCATCCGGGGTGCACCAGAAGAGGAATTCTGCCTTTCTAAAGTGCTGCTTCCATAAAGGGTTGAGAAATCCTGGGCAGGAATATCTTTAAGAAGATTCATGAGCTTCGGGTGGTTCTTGGTGTTTCCAGCCTTCGAAGAGACAGGTGGCGGCATGTGATGAGGAGGGTCAGACTTGAGCCAATGGTAGACACCCCGTTCCCTGTTATTTGCAACAAACTGGTAAGAACTTGGTTCTGAGACACCTTGCTGAAGTCCTCCCCATGGCTCACAGACTCATGCCTATCTTTGATATTCATGCTCATATTAAACAAGGTAATATGGACCCCCAGAAATGTGTTGGTTGGTGTAGTGGTACCACTCATTGGGTTGTTGCCTGTGGTCATGCCATACCCTGGGCTGCTAGCCAGGGGCAGGTTCTTTTTCACCATGTCTTCAACTGTCTCTGCAATGAGGGACAGTGCTGGGGTGTTGGTCTGAATGGTTTCAGCTTTCTTCCAAATAGCCCTCATTGTTACAGGGATGGACATACATATTTGAACAACTTTGGCAATGAAGTCATCTGTGAAGATGAGTGCATCTGACAGTCCCTTGTAGAGTTTACAGCTCACATGTTTTGAGTCCTGTATATCCATTACCACAGACACCAGGGAGTCATTTACAGGGTGCTGAAAAGATATGCTGAAACGGGACTCTGAGAGCGGACACACTTCAAATTGGAGGAGCCCAGGAGAATCTTCTTTCAGAATAGTTCTTTTGACACAGCTTCCAATTAGGGTGTATTAAGCCCCTTGGTGTCTGATCAGATTCAGGATAAGGGGAACCCAGCCAGTGTGCTGAAAGGTGATTTTGCTAACAAGGTTCCTGGTAGATTTCTACCATCTGGAAGTGGAGCATCCTTGTTGAGGAAATAGCAGTGTGGCTGACCTGGAACAGCAGCATAAAATCACATGTTGTGATTCAAAGGTACAAGGTCAGGGTCCTTTGACATCTCAAAGTGAGTGATCGGTTCATAGATGGGTACATAAGTTGCCTGGGTTTCAAACAATGGAATTCCTGTGCAGTTCTGAAGTTTCTGAACAAATGCTCTAGATACTGGGATTGGCTGGGGAAATTTCAAGAAGAAACAGGCAGGAAGATCCACACTCTTCGCACTGGTGATTGAGGAGAAGGAGGGAGTCCATTTGTTGTCAACTGGATGTGACCCCATAATTAATGGTGCAGTTGGGAGTTTATACATAATAGATGTTCCTTCAATTGTCACTGATGCATTCATGCCCAAAGATCAAGGAACATTATTCTTGTGCAAAACGATAGGGGATGTAGTCTTATCATCCAGCATGTCAGAAGGAGAGGCATAATACTTCAAGTTAATTAAATGACCCCCACTTCTTGGAGTGAGATAGCCAACAGTTCCATGAAGAATCTTATCCAAGGGACCAGCATTCGTTACTTTCCAATACATAACTGCCGTTTTAGATAGACCTTGTTCTAGGGATTGGAGAGCCAAGAACATTTGGTCTTCAGTTTGTTATCCCCTGGAAGGTTATAAAGATTAACAAGACCCTTAAGTTGCTTAGAAAATTCATCAAAATTTTTCCCCCTTAGCTGCTGTACAAACTCTGGACAGATCACAGGATTCTCTCCATGGTGAGCCACTTTTACATCACAAACCTGTCCTGTAGGATCTAACTGCACTTCCACATAGAACATATCTGATGTGATGTAACATTCAGTGTCACTGGCACTGAGATGACAGCCCAGTCCATTCTGGCTTGCTATAGACTCCAGTCAGTCATTGCTGGTAAAGATGTTACATGAATTGATGCACAAGCTTAATGGTTTCACTCCAAGTTCTACTTTGGTTAAATTTTGCATGGAGCCATTCCAAGAGAGAACTCATCTTACTCACACTTTCGGACTCCTCGGTTTCCCCCTGAGCCCTCATCCTGACAGCAGGGAGAGCCTGAGTCCTACACAAGAGGATATGCCCTTCCCCACCACTAATTGAGGAACCAAGTTGGTTAGGGCTCCTGGGATGCAGGGCGCCTGCAGTCACCGCTCTTCCCGGGAAGGCTCAGTCAGAAGTCCCTGGCCGCAAGAAGAGAAGGGTGCTCTTGGCCGCTGCCGTCTTCCCCAACAGAACCTGTACCACATCTTCTTTATCCATTTGTCTGTTGATGGACATTTAGGTTGCTTCCGTGACCTGACTATTGTAAATAGTGCTGCAAAGAACATTGGAGTGCATGTGTCTTTTTGAATTATGGTTTCTCTGAGTATACACCCAGTAGTGAGATTGCTGGGTCATATGGTAATTCTATTTTTAGTTTTTTAAGGAAACTCCATACTGTTCTCCATAGTGGCTGTATCAATTTACATTCCCACCAACAGTGCAAGAGGGTTCTCTTTTCTTCACACCCTCACCAACATTTTTTTTTGTAGATTTTCTGATGATGCTCATTTTAACAGGTGTGAGGTGATACCACATTGTAGTTTTGATTTGCATTTCTCTGATACTTATTGATGTTGTGCAGTTTACATGTGCCTCTTGGCCATCTGTATGTCTTTGGAGAAATGTCTATTTAGGTCTAATGCCCATTTTTGGATTGGGTTTCTTTTTTTTTTAATATTGAGCTGCATGAGCTGTTTATATATTTTGGAGGTTAATCCTTTGTCCATTGATTCCTTTGCAAATACCTTCTCCCATTCTGAGGGTTATCTTTTTGTCTTGTTTATAGTTTCTTTTGCTGTGCAAAAGCTTTTAAGTTTCATTAGGTCCCATTTTTTAATTTTTGTTTTTATTTCTATTTCTCTAGGAGGTGAGTCAAAAAAGATCTTCTGTGATTTATGTCAAAGAATGTTCTTCCTATGTTTTCCTCTAAGAGTTTTATAGTGTCTGGTCTTACATTTAGTTCTTTAATACATTTTGAGTTTATTTTTGTTTATGGTGTTAGGGAGTGTTCTAATTTCATTCTTTTACATGTAGCTGTCCAGTTTTCCCAACACCACTTATTGAAGAGGCTGTCTTTTCTCCATGGTATATTTTTGCCTCCTTTATCGAAGATAAGGTGACCATATGTGCATGGGCTTATCTCTGGGATTTCTATCCTGTTCCATTGATCTATATTTCTGTTTTGTGCCAGTACCATATTGTCTTGATTACTGTAGTTTCGTAGTATAGTCTGAAGTCATGGAGTCTGATTCCTCCAGATACTTTTTTTCCCCTCAAGATTGCTTTGGCTATTCGGGGTCTTCTGTGTCTCCATACAAATTTCAGGATTCTTTTGGTCTTGTTCTGTAAAAAATGCCATTGGTAATTTGATAGGGATGGCATTAAATCTGTAGATTGCTTTGCATAGAAGAGTCATTTTCAAAATATTGATTCTTCCAATCCACGAACATGGTATATCTCTCCATCTGTTTGTATAATCTTTGATTTCTTTCATCAGTGACTTAGAGTTTTCTGAGTACAGGTCTTTTACCTCCTTAGGTAGGTTTATTGCTAGTTATTTTATTCTTTTTGTTGCAATGGTGAATGGGATTGTTTCCTTAATTTCTCTTTCTGACCTTTCATTGTTAGCGTATAGGAATGCAAGAGATTTCTGTGCATTAATTTTATATCCTGAAACGTTACCAAATTCATTGATTAGCTCTAGAAGTTTGCTGATGGCATCTTTAGGATTATCTATGTATAGTATCACGTTATCTGCAAACAGTGACAGTTTTACTTCTTCTTTTCCAATTTGTATTCCATTAATTTCTTTTTCTTCTCTGATTGTCCTGGCTAAAACTTCCAAAACTATGTTGAATAATAGTGGCGACAGTGGACATCATTGTCTTGCTCCTGATCTTAGAGGAAATGCTTTCTATTTTTCACCACTGAGAATGATGTTGGCTGTGAGTTTGTCGTATATGATCTTTATTATGTTGGGGCAGGTTCCCTCTATGCCCACTTTCAAGAGAGTTTTTTTTTTTTTTATCATAAATGGGTGTTGAATTTTGTCAAAAGCTTTTCCTGCATCTATTGAGATGATCATATGATTTTTATTCTTCAGTTTGTTAATACGGTGTATCACATTGATTGATTTCCATATGTTAAAGAATCCTTGCATCCCTGGGATAAATCTCACTTGATCATGGTGTATAATATTTTTAATGTGCTATTGGATTCTGTTTGCTAGCATTTTGTTGAGGATTTTTGCTTCTATGTTCATCCGTGATATTGGTCTGTAATTTTCTTTTTTTGTGGTATCTTTGGTTTTGGTATCAGCATGATGGTGGTCTCCTAGAATGAGTTTGGACGTGTTCCTTCCTCTGCAATTTTTTGGAAGAGTTTGAGAAGAATGGGTGTTAGCTCTTCTCTAAATGTTTGATAGAATTCACCTGTGAGGCCACCTGGTTCTGGACTTTTGTTTGTTGTAAGATTTTTAATCACAGTTTCCATTTCATTACTTGTAATTGGTCTGTTCATATTTTCTATTTCTTCCTGGTTCAGTCTTGGAAGGTTATACCTTTCTAAGGATTTTTCCGTTTCTTCCAGGTTTCCATTTTATTGGCATGGAGTTGCTTGTACTGTTCTCTTAGGATGCTTTGTATTTCTGTGCTGTCCATTGTAACATCTCCTTTTTCATTTCTAATTTTATTGATTTGAGACCTCTCCCTCTTTTTCTTGATGAGGCTGGCTAAAGATTTATCAATTTTGTTTATCTTCTCAAAGAACCAACTTTTAGTTTTATTGATCTTTGTTATTGTTTTCTTTGTCTCTATTTCATTTATTTCTGCTCTAATCTTTATGATTTCCTTCTTTCTACTAATTTTGGTTTTTGTTTATTCTTCTTTCTCTAGTTCCTTTAGGTGTAAGTTTAGATTGTTTATTTGAGGTTTTTCTTGTTTCTTGAGGTAGGCTTGTATAGCTATAAACTTACCTCTTACAACTGCTTTTGCTGCATCCCATAGGTTTTGGATCATTGTGTTCTCGTTGTCATTTCTCTCTAGGTAATTTTTATTTCCTCTTTGATTTCTTCAGTGATCTCTTGGTTGTTTAATAGTGTATTGTTTTGCCTCCATGTGTTTGTGTTTTGTACAGTTTTTTTTTCCTGTAATTGATATCTAGTCTCATAGCGTTGTGGTCAGAAAAGATGCTTGATATGATTTTGATTTTCTTAAATTTACTGAGGCTTGATTTGTGGCCCAAGATGTGATTTATCCTGGAGAATGTTCTGTGTGCACATGAGAAGAAAGTGTATTCTGTTGTTTTTGGATGGAATGTCCTATAAATATCAATTAAGTCCACCTGGTGTAATATGTCATTTAAAGTTTGTGTTTCCTTATTTATTTTCTGTTTGGATGATCTGTCCATTCGTGTTTAGTGGAGTGTTAAAGTCACCGACTCTTATTGTGTTACTGCTGATTTCCCCTTTTATGGCAGTTGGCATTTGCCTTATGTATCGAGTAGCTCCTATATTGGGTGCATAGATGTTTACAATTGTTATATCTTCTTGGATTGATCCCTTGATCATTATGTAGTGTCCTTCTGTGTCTCTTGTAACAGTCTTTATTTTAAGGTCTATTTTGTCTGATATGAGTATTGCTACTCCAGCTTTTTTTGGCTTCCATTTGCATGGAATATCTTTTTCCATCCTTTCACTTTCAGTCTGTATGTGTCCCTAATTCTGAAGTGGGTCTCTTGTAGACAGCATATATGTGTGTCTTGTTTTTGCATCCATTCAGCCAGTCTGTGTCTTTTGATTGAGGCATTTAATCCATTTACATTTAAGGTAATTATTGATATGTATGTTCCTATTACCATTTTCTTAATTGTTTTGGGTTCGTTTTTGTAGGTCTTTTCCTTCTCTTGTGTTTCCTGCCTAGAGAAGTTCCTTTAGCATTTGTTGTAAAGTTGGTTTGTTGGTGCTGAATTCTCTTAACGTTTCCCTGTCTGTAAAAGTTTAATTTCTCAGTCAAATCTGAATGAGATCATTGCTGGGTAGAGTAATCCTGGTTGTAGATTTTTCTCTTTCATCATTTTATATATATCTTGCCACTGCCTTCTGGCCTGTACAGTTTCTGCTGGAAGATCAGCTGTTAACCTTATGGGGATTCCCTTGTATGTTATTTGTTCCTTTTCCCTGCTGCTTTTAATATTTTTTCTTTGTGTTTAATTTTTGTTAGTTTGATTAATATGTGTCTTTGTTTCACCTTGGGTTTATCCTGTATGGGACTCTCTGTGTTTCCTGGACTTCATTGACTATTTCCTTTCCCATGTTGGGAAAGTATTCAACTATAATCTCTTCAAATACTTTCTCAGACCCTTTCTTTTTTTCTTCTTCTTCTGGGATGCCTATATTTCGAATATTGGTGTGCCTAGAGTTGTCCCAGAAATCTCTAAGACTGTCCTCATTTCTTTTCATTCTTTTTTGTTTATTCTGCTGTGTGGCAGTTATTTCCACCATTCTCTCTTCCAGCTCACTTATCCATTCTTCTGCCTCTGTTATTCTGCTATTGATTCCTTCTAGAGTATTTTTAGTTTCAATTATTGTGTTGTTCATTACTGTTTGTTTGCTCTTTAGTTCTTCTAGGTCCTGGTTAAATGTTTCTTATATTTTCTCTATTCTATATCCAAGATTTGGTATCATCTTTACTATCATTACTCTGAATTCTTATTTTTTAAATTAATTTATTTTATTTTATTTTTGACTGTGTTGGGTCTTCATTGCTGCATGTGGGCTTTTCTCTGGTTGTGGCGAGCAGGGCCTACTCTTTGTTGCAGTGCACAGGCTTCTCATTGCAGTGGCTTCTCTTGTTCTGGAGCATGGGCTCTAGGCACACAGGCTTCACTATTTGTGGCACATGGGCTCAGTATTTGTGGCTCAACGGCTCTAGAGTGCAGTTTCAGTAGTTGTGGCACATGGGCTTAGTTGCTCTGTGGCATGTGGGATCTTCCCAGACCAGGGCTCAAACCTGTGTTGCCTGCATTGGCAGGCAGATTCTTAACCACTGTGCCACCAGGGAAGTCCCTGAATTCTTTTTCAGATAGCTTGCCTACTTCCTCTTCATTTAGTTAGTCTTGTGAGGTTTTACCTTGCTCCTTTTTCTGTAAGATATTTGTGTGTTCTCATTTTGTCTAATTTGCAGTATTTGAGGTCTCCTTTCCCTAGGCTACAGGGTTGTAGTTCCTTGTGCTTCTGTTCTCTGCCCCTGGTGATGGGGTTCTTCTAGTGTCTTGTGTAGGCTTCCTGAGGGGAGGGACTGGTGCCTGCGTTCTGGTGGGTGGAGGTGAGTCTTTTCCCTCTAATGAGCAGGGTCATGTCAGGTGGTGTGTTTTGGGGTATCTGTGAGCTTAGTATGACTTTAGATAGTTTCTGTGTTGATGGGTGAGTTTGTGTTCCTGTCTTGTTTGTTGTTTGGTGTGAGGTGTCCAGCACTGGGAGCTGCTGGCAGTTGGGTGGAACTGGGTCTTGGATTCAGATAGAGGCCTCCATGAGAGCTCTTGGTGGTTAGTCTTCCCTGGGACCGGGTATTCTCTAATCATCCAGCATCCTGGACTTGGTGCTTCCACTCCAGAGCCTCAGGCCCGACTTCTGGTCAAGGTACCAAGACAACACAAGTGGCTTGTCCTGGCAATAAAGGGGATTAAAAAAAAAAGACTAACAAAATCCCAGGCAAGTGGTAAAAAGTAAAATCAAACAAACAGAAACAGAAACAAGGAAACACACACACACACACACACACACACACACAAGAAACAAAAACAAAACCAAAAAGTCAAATAGCAAGGGAACAACCAGATAAACAAAAGAACCTAAGAATGAAATCAAACAATTAAGAAGAAAGCTGACAAAAACTCAAAATCAGAAACAAGACCAAAGCAGAGTGCCAACTGAAGAATGAAGCAAAGAAACAAAACTGACAAAAATGATATAAAAGAAAAAGAAATAAAAAGAGAAAGGGGAAAGAACACAGAACAACAGAAAAGCAATACAGAAACAGAAATATAAAGATATATAAAATATATTGAAGAAAAAAAAAGATAAACCCCCAGAGAAATGGTGAAAACAAACAAACAAAAACAGAAACAAGGAAACACCACACATGTAAAAGAAACAAAAACAGAGCCAAATACAACAAAAAGCAAGAGAACAACCAGACAAATAGAAGTCAAAAATGAAATCAATAAGGATTAAAACTAACAAAGACACATAACCTAAAAACAAAACCAAAGCAGTGTGCTTACTGAAGAATAAAGCAAGGAAACAGAACAAACCAATAAAAAAGATTAAAAAGATAATAATAATAAAATTAAATTAAATTTTAAAAAGGCAGTACAACAGAAAAGCAAAGTAGAAATGGAAATTTAAAAAAGAAGAGAGAAATATATTAAAGAAAAAGAGGAAGAAAAAAATAAGGGAAAAGAACACAGAATGACCAAAAAGCAAATTAAAAATAGAAATGTATAAAAATATGTTATAAAACATGGAGATCCCAAAAGACTAAATTAAAAAAACTAAAACAATGACAAAAGAAAGAAAAAGAAACCCAAAAAAAGCTAGAACCAACAGCAGAATGAATCAAAACATAATAAAATTAATAGTCATAATTATCTTTCCCTGGGGTCTCCTCTCTAAGTGTCCTTGCACATGCTGTGAGCCACAGCCCACCTCCGCCTCCCCAAGAGGTTCTCCTCTGCCTCTGGGCTGGTCTCTAGATCTGCTGTGGGCCTGTGGGGACCACTCAGACTCTGATCTGGCCCAGTTCCTGTGTGTACTTGCCCCCAAAGTCCACAGCTGCCAGAGCTAGACCATTTTCATTTGTGGGAACAGTCATTGTCTACTCAGATATTCCATAGACACAGGGTCTACTTAGCTGATCATGCGGATTTAATCTGCAGCTTGTACAGTTGATGGAAAGATTTTCCATCCTATTCCTTAGTTGCCCCATCTCTGGGGTTCAGCTTTGGTTTTATCCCTACCTCTGCGTGTGGTCCACCCACAGGAGTCTGGTCCTGAGGCTGCCTTGGAGCTCTTGGGTCCGCCCCTGTGAGGACCGGGCACAGAGGTGGTATGACCGCTTGGATCGCAGGAGCCCCGGTGGCACCAAATGCAGAGGCAAACCGGTGGCCACAGACACAAGAGATATGGCCTGAGTGAGGGCCTTTTCTGGTGCCCAGCATTAAGGCACGTGAAAGCCAGCCCTGTCCGTGGATTTTTCTGGCACCTGGCAGAAGGCATGTGGGGGCCAGCCCTGAGGGAGCTTTCTTTTATTATTATTGCCCTGCAGGCAGTGTGTGAGGGCCAGCTCTGAGGGGACTTTTTTATTGCTGTCAGCCGGCTCACAAGAGCCAGCCCTGAGCGGGCTTCCTTTATTTTCATCAGTAGGTACCGGCATGTGGGGAGAGAGAGGCTACAATAGTGGCTCCACCCCCTGCATGTGACTCAGCAGTAGCGCCCTTCTTCCATGGCAGTCCAGTCTTCCTCCATAGGCATGCCCTGCTGCAGATGTCCTCCCTCCCGTCCCCTCAGTCCATCTCCCCACAGCCAACGGCAGTTCTCACTCTGGGCCTGTTCTCCAATTCCCACTCACCAGCTCCCAGCCCCTTTGCACACCTGTGAACACAAGTCCCAGTCCAGTAGGGTCGTGGTATGGACCATCTGTGAATTTCTTGTGTTTCTCACTCTGTCCCGTCTGCTACAGATCGGCTGCTTCACCCTATTCTGACCGCCTCAAATGCTTCCCTTCTGTACCAATCAATTTCCCCATCAGACAGGGGGTTTCCCTGAATTCGGGAATCTCTCCTCTGTTTCAGCTCCCCCGCCCTGGGGTTCAGGTCCCGTTCCACTTCCTCTCCTCCTCCTTCTCCCTTCTTTTTTTCCATTCTACCCAGTTATGCAGGGATATTTACAGTCCTTTCCTGTGTCCAACGTCTTCTTCTAGTTTTCAGCCAGTGTTCGGTGAGAATTGTTCCATCTATAGATGTATTCCTGATGCATCCGTGGAGAGAGATGAACTCCACATCCACCTACTCCTCTGCCATCTTGAATCTCTCTCTGTAATATCCTTTAATACAAACCTTTCCAGCTAAAACTTGCCAGAAATAGATTCTTTAATTCCAATTTATAATTTTGATGGAATCACAGTTTCCCCAGTCTTGAACACTTTTCTTTAAATCTCCTGCCCATTTTTTTACTTTGGAATTCTTTTCACTATTCAACTGGACTGAATCCACTTTCTTAGTTTAGGCTCTCATTTCTGTGGAGTATTATCTTCAATATTTTCCTAAGAGAGTGTGCGGTAAGAATAAATTTCTGAGACCATGCATATCTTAAGTATTATTTTTCTAAAATATTATTTATATTTTAGTTAAATATTAAATTCTTTATCGCCTCAGAAATTAGAAGGCATTTTTATTCCACTGGTTACTATTACATAATGCTGCTGATGGGAAACGAGATGCTAGTTTGATGCTAGTCCTTATACAGGTGATCTTTTCTTAGAGATTTATTTGAAGATTTCTTCAGGTTCTCCATTATTTTGACCAACTATCAACCCTTTTTAATCTGAAGAATCCTTTATTTTTCCTCATATCTGGAAGATTCTCTTCTATTAGTTGTTGAATAACTCTTCATATTTCCTCATATATTTGTATCTTTTCATTGTTCCCATTTTCAATCAATTCTTTCTTGATTTATAAATAAGTTAATTAATTTAAGAATTGCAGACTCCACTATGTATGTGTTTATTTATGTATACATAAAAAAGTGAAAAGTGAAAAGTTCAATGGAATTCTTGCGATAAAAATAGAGTGTATTCATTTGTTATGGCTGCTGTAACAAAGGCAACAAACTAAATGGTTTAAAAAACAAATGTTTAGCCTCTTCAATAAGTGGTTCTGGGAAAACTGGACAGCTACACATAAAAGAATGAAATTAGAACACTCACTAACACCATACACAAAAATAAACTCAACATGGATTAAAGACCTAAATATAAGGCCAGACACTATCAAACTCCTAGAGGAAAACATAGGCAGAACACTCTATGACATAAATCACAATAAATGCTGGAGAGGGTGTGAAGAAAAGGGAACACTCTTGCACTGTTGGTGGGAATGTAAATTGATACAGCCACTATGGAGAACGGTATGGAGCTTCCTTAAACAACTAAAAATAGAACTACCATACAACCCAGCAATCCCACTACTGGGTATATACCCTGAGAAAACCATAATTCAAAAAGAGTCATGTACCAAAATGTTCATTGCAGCTCTATTTACAATAGCCAGGACATGGAAGCAACCTAAGTGTCCATCATCAGGTGAATAAATAAAGAAGGTGTGGCACATATATACAATGGAATATTACTCAGCCATAAAAAGAAACGAAATTGAGTTATTTGTAGTGAGGTGGATAGACCTAGAGTCTGTCATACAGAGTGAAGTAAGTCAGAAAGAGAAAAACAAATACCATATGCTAACACATATATATGGAATCTAAGAAAAAAGAAAAGGTCATGAAGAACCTAGGGGTAAGACGGGAATAAAGACACAGACCTACTAGAGAATGGACTTGAGGATATGGGGAGGGGGAAGGGTAAGCTGTGACAAAGTGAGAGAGTGGCAGGGACATATATACACTACCAAACATAAAATAGATAGCTAGTGGGAAACAGCTGCATAGCACAGGGAGATCAGCTCGGTGCTTTGTGACCACCTAGAGGGGTGGGATAGGGAGGGTGGGAGGGAGGGAGATGCAAGAGGGAAGAGATATGAGAACATATGTATATGTATAACTGATTCACTTTGTTATAAAGCAAAAACTAACACACCACTGTAAAGCAACTATACTCCAATAAAGATGTTAAAAAAAATTTTTTAACTGGAAAATTCACAATTATGTAGAAATTAAGCAACACACTCTTAAACACCAATGAGTTAAAGAAGAAGTAACAAAAGAAAATTTTGCAAATATCTTGAGTCCAATGAAAACAAAAATGCAACACATCCAACGTCTGAGATACAGTGAAAGCAGGGAAATTTATGGCTGTAAGCTATTAAAAGAAGAATTAACATACCAAATCACAATTAAACTTCACAATTTAAGGGGCTTTTAAAAAAAGAACAGATTTATCCCACAGCTAGCAGAAGAAAGAAAATAATAAATATTAGAGTGAAGACAAACAGTAGAAAAACAATAGTGAAAAGCAATGAAACAAAAAGTTGGTTCTTTAAAAAAAAAGCTATTCACCATTTGATCTAAGATGGCTATTTTAACATTTTCAGTACTTATTCTGATTGCTGAATGTTAAGGACTTCCAATATATGAAAACAGCTTTTACCTTCTCCACAATTTTCTCCATTCAAAGCTAAATGTCATTAGTCCCTTTAAATTTTCAACTTATTCCAAGTGTTCAGACCCTTCACAATTCTGTATATTATACCTTTGACATACTCCTTATTAAATTTTTTTCAAATTCAATTTCCCAGCACTAAGCAAAGAACTCTAGCTAAAAATATGACCATAGAAAAGTACATTGACATCTCTTGCTTGGAGATTACTTCCGCACTGAGAAGCTCAGAATATGCTCACCTCTGTTCTCAACTCAAGGGTAAATTATTTTAAGGGGGGGTATTTCCTTTAGATCACAAGATGATTCTGACTTACCATTTTCATGTGGCTTCTAATACATGAAATAACATGTGATTGCTATCAGGATTTATATACATATGGCCAGACTGATATTGCATAAATTATTCCAAGATGGATATCTAAAAAATCCACTTCAGATGTGTTTATGGTGGACTCACTGATCAAACAATGTTACTTCTTAGTTCCTTCCTTTCAAGGACACTCTAGATACACAGCAGAGCTTGGGCCTCCCCCAGAGTTCAGGCAACCCCCATCTCTCTCCAGAAAGGAGACATTGAATTGATACTGGGGAGAGCTTGGGTAAATTGATTTATGAATTTGTGTGGCTATGAAGGATACTCTTGCCTTGGTGGACAATGAGTGTGTTACATCATGTGGACCAGAGTAAGTGAAGATAACATGTCTACTCTCAGAGGAAGCGTCAAGCAGTTCACAGTGATAATCATATCCATAGAAGCAAAAAAAGTGTATAAATCTTATGTGAAGGTAACTTGAATGCCACCCCATTAATGGCAAGAAATAGCTTTTCTTATTTGGGTAAACCTTTCCTCATTCACCAGTTGTGCATGAACAGACATTGGTAACCTGTAAACTTTGTCAAATCGTTGTTTATCTTTCAAGACAGAAAAGGTTAATCATTTGTTCAAAGTCTCATTTTATATACTTTTTCACTACTTAATATGAACTGGAGCTATAATCACTAGAGACTGGATTTCCACTCCACCCTTAGAACCTCCAAATAGTGCACATTAAAATGTTTTGATCATGCATATTAATATCCACTTAAAATTCCATATCAATATATTATTTTAAAGGTTTGATTTCATTATTTTGCAAGGTGCCCAGTATGAGAGTATTGGTTTTCAATTTTACAAGGTGATTTTTTCCTACTTTTGGAATATAAAAATGAATGGATTAAAGTGAGATTACTCAAGGAGTTTGAATTGTGAGTCTGGAGTAGAGAGAAGATTCAGAATATGCAGGAAGCATATTACCAGAAGCATCACAGATATGAAGAGGAGAAATATGGGAAGAGTGATAGTATCCACAAATTAAAGTGTACTGAAAGAAGTGAGGTAGAATAAAGAAGTGGAAGAAAAATCAGTATATAATGAGAGATAGATTGGTGAGGTAAGAACTATTTAAAGATGGCTAATTAGGGAATGAGAAGACAGGCTGACCAGACCTCAGAGTAACAGCTCCAACCCCTAGGCCTTGTACCCTGCGGTCTGCTCTATCTTTGTGGCCCAAATACTTTTACAGAGACTCTAGATACATAGATTCATATATACATATAAAAACAAACAATAACAGTAACAAAAAATCAAACTTAACTCTCAGAGTTTGTAAACAGTTTTCTAAACCAACTCATTGAGTCAGAAGGGCATTTGTTTCATGTATGTCACTCTTCGTCCACAGGAAATTCCCAGCTTTATTCTGATCTGGATTGCCAGAGTTTGCAATGTCTTTGTGCTTCCTATACCAGTACAGAAGAGAGGGACTATATCACCCAGGGCAGTATCCTTGGGGCAGAGAGCTTCAGACACGTGAAGCACGTTTCTTGCTCCTGAGCTCTGTAGCCAGGTAGAGTATGGAGTATCTCAGAAGCAGGGAAGGAGATTCTGGACTTTTGCCCTTGTAGGGTGATAAAACAATATTTTAGTTGAAGGTATCCATTTGCTCACTTGAATGCACAGACAAATTATCACATATACACACAAAGTTCAGTTGATAAGTGGCTTTTTTTTCCCTTCATGCAGATAAAGCCCAATGAGACTATCTAGTGCTGGAAAAGGAAGAAATTTTATGTTCACTTGACAATCTATGAAAACCAATAAAACTTAAGCCAGGATTGTTACAGAGTAGGCAGTGATTCTGGGTTCCTTTCCTTTTTCCCCAAACTTTATCTGTTGATTCCAGTCCTTGCTCCAGGATTATACTTCTGCAGTCCAAATTTAGGACTAACCTCTATCTTTCTCAAATTCTGCCTGTAAATGTAAACCTAGACTCTGCTTTGTATATTTCTAATCCTTACATGGGTCCACATTAATTTTATGGTGGAAAAATGTGCCATTGTGTGGCTGTACCACATTTTGTGTATGCATTGATAGACATTTGGGTTCTTTCCACTTTTTTGGCCGTTGAGAAAAATGCTGCTATGAACATTTTTGTACACATTTTTTGTGAATATATACTTTAATCTCTCTTGGGTATATAACTTGGAGTGAAATTACAGAGTGATGGTAGTTCTATGTATAACTTTTTGAGAAACTTCCAGACTGTTTTCCACAGTGATTGTGCCATTTTTCATGCAACAAGCAATGTATAATTTTTTTTTAAATTTTATTGGGGTATAGTTGATTTATAATGTTGTGTTAGTTTCAGGTGTACAGCGAAGTGAATCTGTTATATGTATACATATATCCACTCTTTTTTAGATTCTTTTCCCATATAAGCCATTACAGAGTACTGAGTAGAGTTCCCTGTGCTATACAGTAGGTCGTTACTAGTTATCTATTTTATATATAAAAGTGTGTACATGTCAATGCCAATCTCCCAATTTATCCCTCCCCTCCTTACCCCCTGGTAACCATAAGTTTATTTTCTACATCTATAACTCTATTTCTTTTTTGTAGATAAGTTCATTTTTGCTCTTTTTTTAGATTCCACATATAAGCGATATCATATGATATTTGTCTTTGTCTCACTTAACTTCACTCAGTATGACAATGTCTAGGTCCATCCATGTTGCTGCAAATGGTATTATTTCGTTCTTTTTTATGGCTGAGTGATATTCCATTGTATATACGTACCATATCTTCTTTATCCATTCCTCTGTTGATGGACATTTAGGTTGCTTCCATGTCCTGGCTATTGTAAATAGTGCTGCAATTAACATTGGGGTGCATTTATCTTTTCAAATTATGGCTTTCTCCAGATACATGCCCAGGAGGATCATACGGTAGCTCTATTTTAGTTTTTTAAGGAATCTCCATGTTGTTCTCCATAGTGGCTGTACCAGTTTACATTCCCACCAACGCTGTAGAAGGGTTCCCTTTTCCTCACACCCTCTCCAGAATTTGTTTGTAGAATTTTTGATGATGGCCATTCTGACCAATGTGAGGTGATACATCATTGTAGTTTTGACTTGCATAGCTCTATGAGATTTCTAATTTCTCCACATCCTTTCCAATACTTGTTATTTTCTTTTTTTTTTACGGGGGTGTAGGGAGGGCATAGGACAGACATTCTAGAGGGTATGTGTGATATTACATTGTGGTTTACATTTCCCAAATGACTAATTGTGTTGTACATTTTTTCATGTGCTTATTGACCATTTGCACATCTTCTTCAGACGAATGTCTATTCAAATCATTTGTTAATTTAAAAAATTGAATTGCTTTGCTTTTTATTGTTTAACATTAAGAATCTTTATATATTCTTCATACTAAACTCTGATAAATAATTTGTAAATATTTTTTCCCTTTCTATGAGTTGCCTCTTCACTTTTTTGATAGTCTCTTTTTCAAAAATCTATTTATTTTATTTATTTTTGGCTGCATTGGGTCTTTGTTGCTGTGCACAGTCTTTCTCTAGCTGCAGCCAGTTTGGGCTACTCTTTGTTGCGGTGCACAGGCTTCTCATTGTGGTGGCTTATCTTGTTTCAGAGCACGGGATCTAGGCACGCAGGCTTCAGTAGTTGTAGCACGCGGGCTCAGTAGTTGTGGTGCACAGGCTTAATTGCTCCTCAGCATGTGGGATCCTCTTGGACCAGGGCTTGAACTCGTATCCCTGGTGTTGGCAGGTGGATTCCTAACCACTGTTCCACCAGGGGAAACCCCTGATAGTATCTTTTCAGACACAAAACTTTAAATAAAGTCAAATTTATTTATTTTTCCTCTGTTTGGTTGTGCTCTTGGTGTAATATCTAAGAAGCCAGTGCCTAAGTCAAGATTTACACGTATGCTTACATTTAGATCTTTAATCCATTTTCAGTTGATGTTCTATATATGATGTGAGATAGAGGGCAACTTTATTCTTTTGCCTGTGGATGTTTATTGTTTCTTCACTATTTATTGAAAAGGCTATTCTTTTCCTATCAAATGGATGAAGTGATTTTTTGATGCTTGTCAAAAATCAGTTGACCATAAAATTATGAGCTTATCCTGGACTCTCAGTAAATTCCATTGACTTATTTGTTTATCCTTATGCCAGAACCACACTGTATTGATCACTGCAGCTTTGTAGTAAGTTTTGAAATGGAGAGATGAGAGTTTTCCAACTTTGTTCTTCATCAAACCATCTTGAGATGGTTTTGGCTTTTCTGGGTCCCTTGAACTTTCATCTGAACTTTATAATCAGATTGTCTATTTCTTCAAAAAATTTGTTTGGCATTTTGACAAAGATTGCATTGAATCTGTAGGTCACTTTGGATAGCATTATCATCTTAAAAATATTAAGTTTTCCAATCCATGCACACAGAATATCTTTCCATTTATCTATGTCTTTGTTAATTTCTTCCAACATATTTTGTAATTTTCAATTTGTAATCTTACACTTCCTTGATTATATTTATTCCTAAGTATTTTATTATTTTGATGCTGCTATAACTAAAACTTTTTCTTAATTTTATCTTTGGATTGTTCATTGCTAGTGCGTAGAAATACAACTGAATTTTGTGTGTTGATCTTAAACTTTGCTGAATTTCTTTATTATCTCTAATAGTATGTGTGAGTGGGGATGTGTGTGTGCATACTGTATGTATTGTCTGTATAAGAGGCTTTGAGTCTATAAATGATGTAGACTTCAGGAAGCTTTTTCATGTGCCAGGAGCTGCTCTGTAGTCCTTCCAGGTGCATAAGGCACAGGTAATATCTGTCACTGTAAAAGGATACTTCTGAATATATTCAGCTTAACAAGATGCATGTTCAATTTCAACTTAAGGAATTTAAAGAATTCTTATATTTAATAAATACATTATCTAGACTCCGCAGTTTTTATGAGGCCTCAATTGATGACCATAGATATTTTCCATATATTTTAAAATGTAACAATGTTTCAACATGTGGTTGTGAGATTGTAAAACTTTAATTCTTGTTCACCTTAATGGGATGCCTTCCTAGCCTCTAGAACTGTGAGAAATAAATTTACACTGTTTACAAACCACTGAGTCTATGGTGGTTTTTGTTATAGCAGTCTAACAGACTAAGAGTGATTTTTTTTCTTTCTTTCTTTTTTTTTTTTTTTTTTTTTTTTTTTTTTGCTGTGTGGCTTGTGGGATCTTATTCTCACAACCAGAAGTCGAACCTGGGCACCATGCAGTGAGAGCACGGAGTCCTAACCACCGGACCACCAGGGAATTGCCCTAAGAGTGATATTTGGATCTTGAGTTTATAATGATCAAATTTAGAATATACTTTAGACTCTCATTTTCTCAAATCTTTTTTCTGTCCACACACCTCTCTCTTCAAGGTCTCTAATTACTTTTGTTTTAGGCCCTTTAAAGTTTTTCATCAAATCAGTGATACTCTTCATTTTTAAAATTTTTTTGTGTACATTTCATTTTAGATAGTTTGAATTAATGTCTTCAAGTTCACTAACCATTTATTTATGCAATGACTAATCTACCATTAATCATATCCAGTGAAATTTTCATCTCACACATTGTACTTTTCATTTCTAGAAGTTCAATTTGGGTCTTTCTTTTAAATGTATATCTCTAGTGAATTGTTTGAACATATTTTAAACTATTTGGAATACAGTTATAACTTCTGTTTTAACATGTCTATAAATTTGAATACCTGTACCAGTTCCATGTCAATTTTAACGTATTGATTTTCTGTTCATTATATGTTGTATTTTCTTGCTTCTTTCCTTGCCTGGTAATTTTTGATTGAATGTCAGACAGTGTGATTTTTTTATCCTGTTGAGCTTTTCTCTGGAATGAATTTAAGATACTTGTAAACAATTTGGTCCATTAGAATCTTGCTTTTAAATTTGTTCATCAATATTGGATCAATATTTAGTCTAGTGCTAATTATTCCCCATTACTAGGGAAAGATTTTTGTGGGTACTCTACACAGTGTCCACTGCATTTACAAGGTTTTCTAGTCTGGGTGGTAGGATGACATTCCCTTCTCACCTTTGTTTAAGTATTAGTTACTGTTTCCTCTAATCATTTCATTTTAACCCAATAGATAGTTTTGATTGGGGGGAGAGGAAGGGCCTTTCCTTACCTTTGCTGGTGGACATACTTAGAATTCCCCAGAATACAAAGCAGTCATTCTCCTTATTAACATCTTAAGCAAAGCAATCACCTTTCTCTCTCATCATTCAATAGGATAAATACCTCAATTTGCTCTCAGTTGATTCTGGTTTTCCCAGACCTCCATCATGTTCACATCACCACATTAGTTAGAATTGGATTGTGATTGATATTTATTTTTTTCTTTCTCAAATTATCCTTGCATTTAAGATATAGTTTAGCTTGTTATCAAATTACAGTTTAACTTTTCTACTTCAACATTTGAAAATAGAACTCTTTTGTCATTTTTATTCAGTGTTGAGAAATGTGAGGAAGTGTATCTAATTTTTATTCCTTGAGCAGTGCTACTAAAGTGTGATCCTCAGACCAGTGCATATTTATAAAACCTTTCTTACTAGTTCTTTATGAAACAAATACAGAAATATAGTATTACAAAACTTTAGAGCAAATTAACAGAAAACATTAGTTATATTTTATCTAATAATAAAATTACCACTTGTATGTCTGTTTTTAACTCACTTCATTATTTCCAGTAATTTATTCAGAAAAGTATGTCTGTGATGTATAATGCAAGAAACATTTACAACAATAACCAAAAGAAAAAAAAAGATTCTTCTCTGTAGATTGTTTGAGAAACACTGCCTGATGTGGTTAGAAACTATGGTCATGCAGTTTCATGGAGCCTTAAGCCAAGAGGCCTCATAATCAGTGGTCCTAGGGCTTACAGAGAATGGGCTACTATCTTCATGGTTTATAGGTTCTTCTTCTAGGTCACTTAATATTGTACAGATGGGGAGAGCTCCATGGATTTAAGTTTGAAGTAAGGATAGAGTGACTCAGAGAAGTTGGCCTGGGTGAAAGAGAAGATGTGGGTTCTGTCAGTCATGTTATAGAAAGAAATGTCACTATCCTCATAATCCAAGAAAATCACAATCTTTCGTGGACACTTTTCTATCAGGAGAGGCTCTTCCAGGAAAATTTCTGGGGGAGAACAGGTGAGAGCCCTGTATTCACGTCCCTTCTTCTCTAAGACGCTGAACTTCTTCTTTTGTAGATGGCTGAGTAACCCACTCCTCTCTGTGGGCTTCTCATAAATGCCTAGAGTCCACTCATCAGTGTCCTCAATGTCCACCTCCCAGTAATGTCTCCCTGAAGTGAATTCTTTCTGACCAAGTTTGATAAGGTTGCCGTCTCCTTGCTTATTACATAATAATACCCGTGTTTCCTCTCTGATGTTCTCTTCTCTCTCTGGGTCAGAATTGTCCTGATGAAAGTTTTCATGATTTAGAGTCACAAGAGCTGGAAGAAAAAAAAAGGAAAGGAAAAGGCCAACATTGTATATTTCAGAAAACTGTTTCCCCTGTAACTGTTTTGTTACAAGGGAAACCTTAACAAAACAGAGCAAATGTGTAAGGAGTAGGGATAGAATGCATCCCCTCTGAACATGTGTGTTGGGGGAGGTGGTGCTGGGAGGCGGCTGATGTGCTCTCATCTTGAGTTCTAGGCTACTTATCTTATCCTATCTATGCAGTTATATAGGTCAGTGTCTTGGCAGAATGCCAGAGTGAGCAGGTGACTTGAAGTGTTTATTGGAGAATGGTGTTCTTTCCGTGTCCTCTGCAAATTAGACCTATGTTCCTCAATTAGTAACAGGATCCAAGTGAGCTGACCTCTCTACAAAGAACAACTGAATTGCTATTTTGAGCACTTCTTACTTAGTTTGGGGTCTCCTCAGCTGAGGGGCTATCTTAATTTCTGTTTTAGAACCAAGTGGACCCCATAGATGAGGAAGCTGTGCCAATATATTGAAAATGGAATCACGACCAGAGTAGATAAGCCTAGCAGCAATTTTCAGTTCAGGCTAATATTTAATGATTTTGATGTTTCTTCCCTCTCTTTACCAGAACAATAGTGCCCCTGTCTTTTCAGCGAGGAGATGATGTTAGGAAAGAAAAGTGGGGTCTCAGAGGGCAGGTTGGAAGGGAGCCAAAAAGATAAAGAACAACTTACGAGGTTGGAACTGTTCCTTCCTCCAGTCTGAAAAAGAGCAATACAAGTTGAAACTGGGACGGAAGCATACCCAGGGAATGAAAAGGAGGTAAGGTGCTTCCTTCCCTGACTCATCACCTTCTCTTGTCAACATTCTCACCTCCTCTAAACCCCTCAAGCTCTGGTAGTATCCAGAAACTACAGGACAAATAGTATGCTTTCTGCGCTCTGTCTCACACTAGAAACTATCACATATTTCAGCCCGAAGCTGGGGTGTATTCTCCAGTTTGAGCCAGGTTTGGAGACCCCTGGAGCACGGTCTAATGCTCTACATGTCCCTCTACTATGCTCTCAAGACCTTTATGGACCTCCTCACTATGAGAGCTATAAACTGTATTTTTAAATTTAATTTAATTTTATTCTATTCCATTTTATTTATAGTTTTTCTAGCCTGTGATCTCCTCAGAGTAGAGTTTAAGCTTATGACTAAGGCATTTAAATGGGCCATTATTACTTTGACCCAGATTGTAATCAGATTGCTTATATTTTTCTCCAGGGACAGATTCCTCATGAGAAATAGAATTGCTTCTGCCTGTGGCCACTTCTCTTATGACAGGACTTGTGATTTTATTTAAAGATTGGGTATTCTCATAAAGTCTTGGGACAATAGGCAGATAAGGACATATCCATATTTCTTGATTGGAGCAGCACTGTGGTCTCTCACTAAACTGCGCTCCTGTCAGAAGTGTAGCACTCAGATGCATAGAATCTATGAATATATGAGTCAAGGAGGACATCTGAGATCATGTATTCCAGTCTTTTTGTCTTAGAGATAAGGACACTGAGCTCAAAAAAGAGAAAAGAACCTGATTTCTCAGCTGTAATTGGTAGAGTTGGAACTAAAAGTCAAAAGTCATTCTTAGTACTTTGTTCACTCCTTTAGAAACACGGGATTATTTTTCAGTATCTCATGAAAGAAAACTCAACAGAAACTGCTTAATCAACTTTAATCCGTGGGAGGACCTCCTCTTATCAAAGCACTTATCAGGCTGTGTGTAGTTGCCTGGTTCCTGGCTTACTTCCCCCAATGGACTTTGTTTCACAGGGTTAGAGTATAATAGTTTGTACCACCAACATCTAGCACAATGTCTGGCATATAAAACTTGCACAGATACATATTCAAGAAATGACCTGGTGTGCTTTTGAGGTCCAACTCTATATTACACACACACACACACACACACACACACACACACACACACACAAGTTATAAACCCACAGAATACATGGACAAATTTTAGAAGGTATAAATATAGCCAATTTCCCCACCACCAGATAAACATATTTTTGCAAGTCATATTCAAATATTTTTAAAAGTTGTTTTTCAACTTTTTTACACATAAACCTTCTCCCTATATATTGAATTTTACTTTTTTATTTCAAATAGGTAAAATAAGTGAAATCATAGTTAATATATTTTTCCAAATATAAAATATAATACATTTCCTGCTCTTTTAAACTTTATTTGTAGAATAGAAGTGCTGATATAATATAGTCTTTATTGTTCCCAAATCTCTCTTTATTCATCAAAATCACTCTGAGTTCTGTCCCTTCCTTCTTCATAGTGGATGAGCTAACAATTCTTGCTGAGTCCTACCCTAGCCATGTGGTGGGACTGACCAGGCAGCCATTACTTCTTCTTCATCATTAGCTCTGGAAGACAACTGATTATTTGAGCCTCCAAATACAAAATACTACAGAGTGACACCAAATAAATTTTCACAACTTTCAAGTGTGTGTGTGTGTGTTTATGACTCTGCTTATTATGCTCAGAATACCAGAGGCACTTGGCAAGACTAGGTCCATAGAGTTACGTACCAGGATATAGCAAGGCCTTCTTCCAATCTAAAACAGAAAAAATAGAGGTAAGACAAGATGAGACATTAATCTGGGGCCTTGAAGTTTTCTTCCTTACCCTTATTTCTCTTCCACTAATCATCATTCAATCCTTTAGTCTTTTCCTCTAAGGATAGGGAGCTGAGAACCTGTTGGTCATCAGGACATCAATTGACATGACAGAGTCTCTTACCTTCATTGTATAATGCCTTTCGCCTTTCTGAAAGAAACAACATTCAATGAGAGACCCAGAACAGGTGTGAAAAGGGGAACAACTTCTACACAGGGCATGAGAAGAAACAAGACTCACCAAGCTCTGCCTTGAGGTTCACTGGAAGAGGAGGAGATATAAAATCCATGAAACTGGGTTTTAGCTGCTCCTAAGTTTGGTGAGTAGCTAAATGAATTCAATTTGACCTTCTCTTAAGGGTCCCATAGTTAAGTAGGTGAGAAAGATTAGCAAACATATTTGTCAAATGTAAAAGGACGGGCACTAAGAAACGTTAACATGGGAAGTATCATGGGGTCACACAGGAAGGAGAGCCCATGCTTCATAGGAGTTTAAGATTTCTTAGGTGTTTCTAAAGCCTATTCTTGAAGGACAAAAAGGAAGAGAAGTTAAGGGAAGACATTTCCACAAAGAGAAACAGGTTGAGGCACAGTGGTGTGAAAAGGCATGGTGTGGGTTGAGCCGCAATTTGGAGGCTTCGTGACCACTGCCCACAGACCTCCTAACTTCCCACATGATTTTCTCCTTTCCATAGGACTCCCAGCTCTGTAGAATTCTTGGTACCCTGCGTTTTCCTTGGGATCCTTCAGTAATCTTTTATTTCCCCATCCACCCTACACAACCTGTATCTGCAGCTTTTCCATGAACCTCTGATTTGACCTGCTGCCCTGATTTACTTTTGACTCTAAGTGCCACTTGTTTTTCTCTCTTCATCTCCTCTGTGTTATGAGATTCTTCCTGCCTTTTCTTTACTTCTCTCTCTTTGGCTTTATGTTCTCTCCAGCCAGTGTAGCTGATCCCGATGAGGAGAAGCACCAGCAAAGGGAGCGTCCCAGCCAGGGCTGTCTTCCACGGAGACGTCCTGGGGAAGAAGGGCTCTGACACAGGCATGTGGAGACACAGTGAGAGACTGACCTGGAGGAAGCCCTGCCCTCTCTTCAAGGCTCCCTTCAGCCTTCTTTCACTCCTACTTGCCCTTAATGCACCCAACTCTGCCTTGGAGTTTGTGCCGTACTGACCTGGGAGGAAGATGGCTGACACTTTCTCCTGGCCAGAGAAGGGGTTCTGGATGGAGCAGGTCACATTGTCCAGAGAGCTGTCCGTGACCACAAGTGATGCCTCCACATAGAACAGCCCATCTCCATCTTGGGTCTGAGACTCAGAGAGGGATGGTAGCTTCACTCCCACCATGTTGCTCCACTGCACCCTGGGTTTTGGGAACCAGCCACCTGAGGAGCACAGAACTCGGATCCCACGATCCTCAGGCCCCATCATGTAAACGTGAGGGGCAGAGCCCAAGCCTGAGGAGAGAAGACATGTGCCTGAGGGCTGTGGTCCTCAGGATTCAGGAGTCCCTGAGGCTGAAGGTGTAACTGCCTTTCACTAGGCTGATGAGCAAACTGAAGCTCAGAATTCAAAACTGCTCATGGCCAAAGTTAGGCTTACCTGTGATTCAGTTTTTAAATCAACTTAATGCTTTTGCACTTTACTTGGACTGAGAGAGCTTTGGGATCATTCCAAGAAGAAAAAAGAACAGGGACAATGAAAGTTAGAAGAAAGGAGTTTAATTCTACAAGTTGTCTCTCTCTCCTGATTGGGTCAAAAATATTTGAAGGCCTCAGTACCTATCTGAATTAATACTAGTTAATTAATTTTTGTGATCTTTTGGATACTAATATATCTTCAGAAGGATTGCCTCCTTTATTGTTTAAAAGCAGAGTACATAGTCTTATCCTCACTGTACAGTTTAGAAAATTGACATTCTACAAGGCAAAATATTATATAAACATATGGAAGATCATAAGAAATGCCAAGTTAGGAATCCATATGTTCTCACCCTTCCCTTTGCTTTACACCATGACACATACATTCTGTGCTCAGTTAACTTACCTATCACACGCAGCTCCACAATGGCTTCTTGGGAGATGTGACCATCCTTAAAATGACACCGATATTGGCCATCATCAGAGGCACGGATGTGTTGGATCAGCAGGGCCACCGCGCCTTTGCCAATGGAGTCCCCCACCAACTCTGTCCTGCCACGGTACTCCAGCATTTGCTCCCCTCCTTGTTCCTGTCCATTCTGGTACACAAGCACTGTGGAGGAGAGCTGGGCTCGGTACCACCGGATCTGCATGTGGGCTGCACTCTGCTCAGGAGACAGCTGGCAGGGCAGACTGGCATCTGCCCCTAGCAGGACCATGATGGGCTGAGCTGGTCCCTTCACGGAAAACCCAGACACTGCATGAAAATTAAAGACAAATTGGGGGAATGAATGGGAGTGGGGGGCAGGATGAGATGGTAGACCCCCCTGCATTCTTTATGTAGGGATCCAAATGTATTTCTCTCTTATTTGTGTTATTTTTTGACCTCAAATTACAGAGACAATAACAGAAAATGCCATTATCGTGACTTCATAGCTGGTTCTCTTCAAACCTGGAGTCTGAAAACTTCATCTTGAGGGGACCTTTTATTTTATGAAGAAAGGACTTATGTCCCAGAAAGAATAGATGGGTTGTCCAAGATCATAAGCAGATAGAGCTTAGGGATCCTGAGTCCAAATTCTTTGTACTCAGACTTGGGTTTTCTTGACAGTGAAAACATTACAAAGTATGGGAGTTTTATGGTTTTTTGTTTTGTTTTTTGTGGTACGCAGGCCTCTCACTGTTGTGGCCTCTCCCATTGCAGAGCACAGGCTCCGGACACACAGGCTCAGTGGCCATGGCTCACGGGCCCAGCCGCTCCGTGGCATGTGGGATCTTCCCGGACCGGGGCACGAACCCATATCCCCTGCATCGGCAGGCCGACTCTCAACTACTGCGCCACCAGGGAAGCCCTACAAAGTATGTTTTAACAAACAGTTACATCAAATTTAAACAGGCTAAAATCAGTAGTACGCAATAAAGACTTAGATAAATATTATAGCTATGAGTTTTGCGAGGTCTGCTCAAAGGATTAAGATGTGTTGATGTGAAGGAGATCACTCCCACCCTTCACCCGACCCTTCAAGCCTTCTGTTAGCAGCAGACACAGCCACAGTTTCCCCCAGAAATAACTCGTTTGAGAAGATGCAGAGTTGGGACTGATGGACCCATTATATGAGAAGAACCACTGAAAACACACCTACAAATAAAAAGTATGAGGGAGAACACTGACCTGGGGAGCACCACGTGGACACCTGGAGAAGGAGAAGAGTGGGGAGAAAGCCAGCAGGAAGGAAGCTGGGAAAACCCGCCATCTTCTTCAGAGCAGAAAGTGGAGCAGGTGGAAGCACAAAATGTTCACTCTGACAATGAGGTACTCTGTTGGAGAAGGTGCTGAGAAGCTAGCCGAGTGAAAGTTCTTGGAAAACAAAAATCCCGTGTTCAAAGACATACTTTTATACACAGGTTTTTGGCTATTTTCCCTCACAGACCTTGAGAAAAACACCACCAATGCCCACCCGTTCCCAATGGGTTTTGTTTTCTTCCCTCCTTCTTCTTCTTCTTTTTTTTTTTTCCTGAAAACTGGTTCCCCAGCAGGTGTAGAAAACTGTAAACTGTTCTCTTGTGTCCTGTGGGCTCACTTGCTTATCTACAGATTCATCTGCTCACCGGGGCTCTCTTGAAACTGAAAACCCTGAGTTCAATGTTGAGAGATGAAGTCAGACACAAAATTTGTCCACTCCACTCAGCCAGACTATTTCCCCCCTTCATTCATTCATTCATTCATACATTTATTTATTTTGACTGCAAATACTCTTGTGGCTTAACTTCTGAAAGGGAAGGGAATTTTGTCACCACATGACTCAGAGCTCAAGCCCTTCTTTTTCCAGTACCCACATGTCCCACAGACACACCTGCACATCACCATATGTTTCTCTCTCACCATCCAGATTGAGCTAAGGGGGGCTGCTGGAAGCTCCTGGAACCTACAAGACCTGGCACCTACAAGACCCAGCTCCAGAGAAAATTTGCACCTGGTTGTTCTTGAGGTCAGCCTCCAACGGTGTGGCTTCAGGGACTGGAAACAGCCGGTTTCTAACCCATCCCTGGATTAGGAAAATATTCTTAGGAAGGAGGAAAAACAGGGTTGCCAATAGGCACTGGCATTTGAATGCCTCGCCTGGAATAGGTTTAACGAGAGAGTCACAGCCTGCCTGCAGCTCTTTTACTTACTTTGAAAGTGGAAGTAATAAAGGTCACCCCAGGGGACTTTGGACTGGGCTGAGCTATAGAATGATAGGAACTCTAAAGTTGCTTTGGTCAAAAATGCTCAGTGTAGCTCACCCCCCACCACCTGCAAAGGACTGAAATGACATTATTTGGGGAGAGGGAGTCATCTTCCTGTATACTACTCAGTTCGGCCGGTAATCCAAATGTCCATCTAACAAAGCTAGCTGATTTAGAGGATAAGCCCAGGAGAAGCATGCTTACTCTCACCACACCATGATTGATATTGGAAGCCACGTGCAGAGCTGCACAGGGGGAAATAAGAAGTTGAAAATGGAGGGCTCTCTGCTCCAAGAATAGGTCTGTATTTCCAAAAACCTTAGGGCTCCCCAAAGTAGAATAGATATAACTACACAGTTTTACCGTGCTAGATACAGAATGCTCACATGGCATTTTCTTTCCATTTCACACTCTTTCCAAGTTTGATTCATGTTTCTTCATGTCACACAAGGTTTACAGATAATCAGAGACACAAATAGCAATTGCACAAATATTAGTATGTAAGTCCCTAACTGTCTGGCTAAATGAATACCAAGATCCTAAACAAATATTTTCTAGAGACAATGAGGTACATTTGCTTTTTTAAGAAATCAAATGTCTTGAGATATAATTTGCATGCAATGGAATGCATGGTTTTAAAACATGCATTTGAATGAGATTTCACAAACGCTTACACTCATGTAACCACCACCTTCATCAAACTGTGGAATTTTTTTGTCTCTTGAAAATTTTCCTCATGTCCATTGTCCATCAATCCATTCCAGGGGGTGGAAAAACAGTATTCTGATATAAATCATGATAGCTTAACCTTGCCTATTCTAAAACTTCAACAAAAATGGAGTCATACAGTATGTATGCTTTTGTGCTTGGCTTCTTTGGCTAAACAAAATGTATTTTGGGATTCAACCACGTTGTGTGTATCAGTACATTAACATTTTTTATATTGTTGCATAATATTACATTGTTTGAATATAGGACCATATATTCTTTTTTTTTAACATCTTTATTGGAGTATAATTGCTTTACAATGGTATGTTAGTTTCAGCTTCACAACAAAATGAACCAGTTATATATATACATATATTCCCATATCTCTTCCAGGACCATATATTCTTCCGCAGTTCTCTTCGGGGCTGTCTCCCCACCTCATGCATGACCTCTCTTTCCACTCAAATTCTTTCCCACCAAGCTGGGCAACCTTCCTCCGTAAGGCCATCCTGTCTCATTTGGGGTCTGACACATACCCTATGGTTAGGGTCTGAAATATTGAGGAATGGGAAGGGAAAACTGAAGGAGAGAAGGAATGGGCTGAAGACATGACTTGCTTTTTTTGTTTACTTTGAAATGTATATATTTGTGTGTGTATTCTATCTCAAACTGTAAATATTCTATTCACAAAATAAATTTGGAAAATTTATATACATACTTATATATTTTTCCCAATAATAGATAATTGTTTGCGTAAAATCAGTTAACCTGTGGAGAATATTTTGAGGAATTTCGTTGAGTACATACCAGTGTTTGTGTGAGAGAGAAAAGTGAAGAGGGAGCAAGAGAGAACTACAAGATATTATTGATTTCAAAGAGCAGTTTTTAAAACAGTGTAAACAGTATGATCTTGTTTGCAAAAAATAGGATAGACATCAAAATCACAGAAAAATAATGATATGGTATTCCTTTTTTTTTGGAAAGTACTTTTTTTAAAAAAATTTAATTATTTTTATTTATTTGTGGCTGTGTTGGGTCTTCGTTGCTGCACATGGGCGCTACTCTTCATTGCGGTGCATGGGCTTCTCATTGTGGTGGTTTCTTTTGTTGTGAAGCATGGGCTCTAGGCATGCAGGCTACTACTGAGTTGTGGCACGCAGGCTCAGTAGTTTTGGCCCGTGGGCTCTAGAGCGTAGGCTTGGTAGTTGTGGCACACGGGCTTAGTTGCTCCGTGGCATGTGGGATCTTCCCGGACCAGGGATCGAACCCGTGTCCCCTGCATTGGCAGGCGGATTCTTAACCACTGTGCCACCAGGGAAGTCCAGGGTATTTATTTCTGAGTGGTGCAAATATGAGTTTTCTATCTATTATTTTTGCTTATCTCTAATTTTCAGATTTCTCTAACATAAAAAGGTAAAGAATAGTGTGTGTATATGAAGATTTTTAATACAAATATGAAGTATATTAGGAAGGATTCCTTCATAGGAGATACAGGATTGAAGAAATAATCAGCATTCTTGGGAATGAAAAATTGGCTTAAAGTAGAAAACAAATGGAAATGTCAAATATCAGAGTAGACACTCCTGAAGGTCAAAATATTGGGTTAGGAAAATGGAGTTACTACATGGTACTTTAAATCAAAGAGATTTAAAAAATTAGGAAATATAAGTTAAGCAAATAGATCCAGAACTTCAACATTCACCTAGAACACTTTCCAAAATGGGAAGGAGATTAGGGGCAAGAATCAGAAGGAAGGGTACTTCACAAAAAGTTGGAGTATTGCAAAATAAAAAAGAGTCATATATACCTGAATTCTTATAAAGTTTTAGAGCTCCAAACAAACAACTAAACAAAAACCAAAAACCTCAAAGCTTCCAGAGTCCAGAAAAATGTGTTATGTACAAAAGAAAAAAATCAGATTCCATCATACATCTGTCATTCAATATTAATTACTAGAAAACAATTGAAATTAGTCTTTATTTTTGTCGACAAAAATTCAACTAACAATCAAGTTAAGCAAAAAAGGTGGAATTTTATTTGAGCCAAACTAAGGATTATAACTTAGAAGACAGATTCAGAAGCTCTGAGAACTGTTCCACCTGTTAGAAGTTGAAGGCACAGTCACACATATTTTTGAGACAAAGGATCACACATATTTTTGAAACATACTGACATTTTACATAAAAGTTCACCAAAGATACATAGTCCAGGTAAGCATGTACAAAGCAAGCAGAGAATCTCCATGATCGCCTACAGAGTAGGGAAAGAATGCTATTCTTTTAGGAAGTTACATTGCTGTCATCACAAGAAAGAAAAAAATTGATCTTTACAATCAAGCAGGCATTCCCACCTTTGAGAAGGTCGGGTTAATGTATAATGCAGATACACATTGCATATTACAGGGGGAAGAAGGAGGCCCAAACAGACAGAGAGAGAGAATTTTTGTTTAAATTTTCTTGTCCTGCTTTAAAATATAAATTTTATTTCATCACTTTCCTGAGTAGAAACTAGAATTATCTAAACAACAAAACATTAAGTGTAAGAGCAAAAGAAAGAAAATTCTGGACAAACAAAGAATCAGAAGTTTTCTCCTCACTAAACTTCTCTTATATGAAGAACGAAGGTTACAGGTTTTGAACACAGGGGATTGGAGCAGGGAAAAGGTACAAACTTTTGAGATACATCCCACATTCTGTTTATACCCGCCCTCTGTGGGGTACTGTTATTTGATTTGGAGTAAAGTGGAAGATAGGAGATTTCAGATATTGCGTCCTGGCATTAGTCACCTAGGAATGGAGGAATCAAGGACTGACTTATTCTCCTTTTCTGATAGCTCCTTCCAATAGAGTAGTTGCCTACAAGGAGACTGCGTGGCTTTCCTGCGGTGGTGATTTACTTCATAAATTTAAATCATTTTCCCAAAGTATAATAGTATTATTCATACTCATGTCAAATCCCTGCCTGTTTAGGAAACACAAATCCAAATCTCTAATGAGATTAGATACTTAAGCAAGTTTCAAAAGGAATACTTAGAATAAGCAGATATTTTGGTATTAATTTTATAGGCAGACCTGGGAGAGGATTGGCATTCTAAGCACAGTGGAGGAAAGGGTTAGGTAAGTATCACACCGACTCACTCTACTAATCCATCTTAATTGCCTGAAGTGGATTTCTGTTAATGAAAAACTAAGAGAAACTGTTAGATCTCACCAAGTCATAAAGTAAAAGATTTTATATAGCATAGTTGTTATATTATTTAAAATCTCTGGTTATACAGCAGAAACTAACACACCATTGTAAAGCAATTATACCCCAATAAAGATGTTAAAAATAAAAAATAAAATAAAATAAAATCTCTATAACTTCATTTATACGTTCTGGAATGATTCTGTTCATTTCTGGTTAATTATAATTATAAGGTTTTTTGAGTTCCCAACTGATTTTGTGTTTTTTAATTCTGCTCTATGCCATTAGCACCATGCAATCCTCGGAAGTTATATGCTCTTAATGGATGTCCCTATTTGAAGGCACAATCTTGTTTCTTTGAATGATTTCTCTCTGAACTTTATTTTTATTTTAAAATTAATACTACCATGTCTAAAATTTCGTTAGAATATATCTGGTTTATATTTGTTTATTTCTTGTTTTACTATGTCTCTTACAAGTTATACATAGATGTTCAATCTTAGATCCAGAATTTCAAAAAATGTAAATTAGAACTTTAATTTTTTCAGGCTCTAACTCAGAATGTCTTTCTGTCATTCTAAGTAAGAAAAACAATTATTCTAGAACTCATAGGATTTGAAGGATCTTCAAAACAAAAGTCAATTATGTAAACAGAGCACAGCAATCTCATCCTCACCTCTTCTCATTGTTTACAGTATGGAAGGAGGATGAAAGTTTGCAGAGAATCATTTTGGGAATTTTATACCGCTTTTCTTTCATCCTGGTTGAGATGGATATAACCGTCACGTCAGTGGAGGAAATTTCTATGTCTGGGAGAAGGTATGAATATGCCCATGTCTTTTCAATTCCCTGTCTAATGGAATGAGAGGCCTAACTGATAGGTGAAAATTTTCATCAGAATGGCAGATATATTGAGGTCAATTGAACAAGACATTAAACTAAAAATTGCCAACACTTACACAGAACGTAAAGTTACTGACACTCTTCTAAGTGCTTTGCATATATTAATTCATGTAATCCTTTCTTGGTGATGGGCAAGAGGGAGAATCTGGGCAAGGACCCTGGGGGTTGACAGAGGAGAAGCCAAGTTATATATGTTCCTTCAGCCCATAGGAATGTGTGGGGAGAAAATTGGTTGAGGCCAGAGTAATGTTTATGCTAAAGCCATCTCTCTCAGTGGCTGCTCATTGCCTTTGCTCTGTCTTTCCATCCATTGGATAAAATGTTCTTCTTGAGAGAGTAGTTTAGAGACATTGTGGTCAGATTTATCACATCAGAGCATGGCTACTGAGATAAAAACTGTTTTCTTGGAAAAGGGAAACAAAAGGTCTTTTTTGTGAATGTCAAAGTCTTCCCTGATGTTCCCTGAGAGAGACACTACAGTCATTTGAGCGCTTCAGGAGGCCATTTCTTAGAAGCACTGTGAACCACCTTAGCTATAATCTTTTTTACCTTGTGGATCCCATTTTTGTCTTCACTCCAGCTATTTTCAGGACCTCCCTCTGGGTCATACTGTTCTCTGCTCTGGGAAAGATGGTGTGTTCCCTGGACTTCTCTCTGCCAAGAGACCTCTTCTTTATCTTGCTTCTCCAAGTGTCCATATGGGGCTCAGGCGAGAATATTTTATATTTTCTATACCTGGATTCTCTTGCTCTCTGAACAGAAGCATTAAACTACTCCATCATGTCTCCAATATACCTAGGTTAATTCCAAATCTTTTATTTTGATACAATAATGTATTTGTCCATATACAAGGACAAATAAATCATTATATGATTATTTTAGAGGGCAGGACCAGGTAGAATTACTTTACTGATGTCCTGTAATTCATTTAGATCTCAGATTCTGGAGGAATGCATTTTCTGATGCCCAAGACCTGATTAAAAACTCTATAGCTTCTTGATTTTCCAGCACTCTCCCCTCCTCCTTCATTGAATTTACCACCATGGCAATTTAAAAATCTTCTGTTTAATATGAGATCACTCTGTTGATTGTAAGCTCCACAGGGTGGAAATCCTCCTTGTCTTGTTCACTGCCTTCTTCAGTCTGAATGTGTGCTACAAATTATTACTGTATGAATGAGAGAGAGAATGTCTATGGGGCTTTACTGGACCAATAATGATGCTGTACTCTAAAAGGTCCAGGCAGGGTATTCTGATATTCTTTTCACTTGTGGCTCTATTCCACAGATTCCTTTTTGGTGATTGGTCCCTCGGAGCCCATTGTGGCCATGCTGGGTGCAGACACGGTGCTGCCCTGCCGCGTGTCCCCAGCCATGAGCGTGGAGAATATGGAGATCCGGTGGTTCCACTCCCAGTTCTCAGATGCTGTGTATGTGTATCAGAATGGAATGGAGCAGGCGGGAGAACAACTAGTAGATTTCAAAGGGAGAGCAGAGTTGGTAAAAGACTACATCACTGAGGGAAGAGTAGCTGTGAGAATCTACAACCTCCGGGTCTCAGACAATGGAATGTACAAGTGTATTTTTTAAAAAGGAAGTGATTTTGAAGAAGCCGTTTTGGAGCTAAAGGTGATAAGTGAGAAATATCTGAGAATACATATCACTCTAAGGGAAATCTAAGTGTTCTGTACTTGATTTGGGGGAGGAGGATGGTGAACAGGACAGAAGCAAAAAAGCAGTTATCCTTAGAGCTAGTCAATATCTTAGACAGTAGATTTAACCCCAAATCCTCTTCATCTATTTATACATTTATTGTGCTGTACTTTAAAATTAAACTATTTCCATAAATATCTACCATAAAAATTGATCATTTATTTCCCTCTACATTTCTCCTCACATATTTTGAAGGAAGGCACCATGATTAGCAAAAAGTACCATTACTCTAAGAGACCAGAATTCCAGCTGGGTACCATGATGGACAGAAGCTTAACAGGGAGTGTTAGTGGTCCAGAACCAAATCCACTGTTTGGAGGAAGTGACTGTGAGGGTTTGACAGAGTAGATTGAGGTGCTGGTTAGTTTTTATTGTTTTTTAGTTTCACATTCATAGGCTCTTTTATGTCTGGCTTTTTTTGTTGTTGTTGTTCAGCATTATGTTTGAGATTTTTCTATGTAGTTAATTGAATGTAGCTGTAGTTCATTTCTATCTCTTTTTTATTGTTTTACTTTTTACATTTAGATCTTTCATCTATAGAAATGTATTTTTGGTATGAAGTTTAATGAAAAGCTCAAAATACTGTTTCATAATGTATATATTCACTTATCTCCATACCAGTAGTGAATAGTGTAGAAAATCTCCACCAGTTTTCAATGCATTGTTTCCCATAAACTTCTCATAGGTACCAGGGTAAGTCTAAATTTTCTGTGTGGTTATAATGATTTATCTGTCTATTTCTTTGGTGTTTCCATTTCTAAAGCTATATACTCTCTGCCAAGACAAACACGTTGTTTCTTTTTAGTTGTAATGTTTTTCTCATACTGTGACTATGTTGGGCCTACCTTAAATTAATACTTCTCATTTAACACCATCTGACAAGATATCGATATACTTATTTTATCCATCTTCTTTATGTATAACTTGAATGGAAAAAATCTAATCCATTAGATCTTGAAGGAAAGAGTGACAAACTCTCCTGAGCCATGTTACTGTGATCTCACTTCAGTATCCTCCCAGTAAGAGGTCAAAGATTTCATAGTCATGGAAATAACCTCATGCAGGTGACAGCATTTTTCAGTACCTTTCCCATAACAGTGCTTTGACTTATTGGTGTAAAGACAAGTCCAACCTTTAGAAGCAGTTGTTTGATTATATATCCATGCTTATCTTTCACTCATTTAAACTTTGTCTATTTTGCAGCCACTTCTAATGCTCAGAAATGGGTATTCCTTCTCTTTCCTCTTTCTCAACATAGATATAGGTTTCATCTGCTTATGTCAACTTGGAACTTCAATGATTATATTCTTCCAGGAAATGCAAGGTCTATTTGGTTTATTAGTTCTTGCTTCCTAGGCTTTGATCTATTCCATTTTTCTCAGGAGCAGTTTATTTCCTTTTTTCAAGAGAATTGGCAGTTCCTTCAGGCAATTCTGAGAAGATGGATTGTCTTTCAGACTGCTTTCTGTTTTCCAGAAGTATATTCCCCCAGGAAGATCAGGGATTGATAGTAAAAATTATTAGTTCTATTATAATTTTTAGCCAAAAAAAGATGATGTAGCTGAGGTTCCTAATATATTTCCCACAACTGAGAAACTAGAATAGAACTGAGCTTATGGTGGTTCCATACTTCGTGATATCAAGTTTTAAAAAGACAAAATAATATATAGTCTCAGAAGTTAGAATAGCCATCATTCTTGAATAGACAGTGAATTCATCTAGTATTCTGGTGCTGTTATATTTTGATATGGGTGTTGGTTATGTGAATCTACTAGCTGACCTAGCCTGTGCGGAGTTCAAGAAGAGGAGGGGTAGTGGAAGGAAAAGAAAGGAGTGAGAATGGAAAAGTAAAAAGATCTTGACTCTTTCATGGACTCACTTCACCTTGTTACCTTCATGTTTTAGATAATCTTTACTCAGTGGAAGAAAGAAAATTTGGAAAAATGACAAAAGGAGATTGTTTAAGGAAGTGACTACATGTAGTCTCAATTTAAGCACAGAAGAAGTCTTCCTTGAGACTCCAATAAATGGAATAGACATATGATATAGATACAGAACAGATATAGATATAGTGGCAACATGTCTACATTGGCAAATTTTACTCTGTTCCTTCCCTATTATCCTTCTATGGCCAATTGCAGATATGCTTGTGTAGAGGAAATATGACAGGCATTGGTATAAGTTCCAGTATCAGCTTCAATGTTCTTGTAATTTTTGAACTTCAGATACCCATTTATCTCATGGGAAAAGAAAAGAACCCCCTTCCATCCACAGAGAGCTATGGTGCTTTGTCCATCTTCTCCCACTGGTGTAGCTGTGAAACCCGAGGACAAAAAATGTCCAAGTCTGACTGGACCTTGAAGATGGCGGAAGAGTAAGACGCGGAGATCACCTTCCTCCCCACAGATACACCAGAAATACATCTATACGTGGAACAACTCCTACAGAACACCTACTGAACGCTGGCAGAAGACCTCAGACCTCCCAAAAGGCAAGAAACTCCCCACGTACCTGGGTAGAGCAAAAGAAAAAAAAGAAAAAACAGAGACAAAAGAATAGGGACGGCACCTGCACCAGTGGGAGGGAGCTGTGAAGGAGGAAAAGTTTCCACACACTAGGAAGCCCCTTCGCGGGCGGAGACTGCGGGGGCGGAGGGGGGAGCTTCGGAGCCGCGGAGGAGTGCACAGCAACGGGTGCGGAGGGCAAAGCGGGGAGATTCCCGCACAGAGGATCGGTGCCGACCGGCACTCACCAGCCCGAGAGGCTTGTCTGCTCACCCGCCGGGGCGGGCGGGGCTGCGAGCTGAGGCTCTGAGGACCGGGTTTCGGTTTCGGACGGAAGGCAGGGAGAGGACTAGGGTTGGTGGCTTGAACATAGCCTGAAGGGGTTAGTGCACCACGGCTAGCTGGGAGGGAGTCCGGGGAAAAGTCTGCACCTGCCGAAGAGGCAAGAGACTTTTTCTTCTCCCTTTGTTTCCTGGTGCGTGAGGAGAGGGGTTTAAGAGCGCTGCTTAAAGGAGCTCCAGAGACGGCGCGAGCCGCGGCTAAAAGCTCGCACCCCAGAGACGGGCGCGAGCCGCGGCTGAAAGCGCGGACCCCAGAGACGGGCGGGAGACGCTAAGGCTGCTGCTGCCGCCACCGAGGGGCCTGTGTGCGAGCACAGGTCGCTCTCCACACCCCTCTTCCGCGGAGCCTGTGCAGCCCGCCACTGCCAGGTTCCTGGGATCCAGGGACAACTTCCCCGGGAGAACGCACAGCGGGCCTCAGGCTGGTGCAAAGTCACGCCGGCCTTTGCCGCCGCAGGCCCGCCCCGCACTCCGTGCCCCTCCCTCCCCGCCGGCCTGAGTGCGCCAGAGCCCCCGAATCAGCGGCTCTTTTAACCCCGCCCTGTCTGAGCAAAAAACAGACGCCCTCCAGCGACCTACACGTAGTGGCAGGGTCAAATCCAAAGCTGAGCCCCTGGGAGCTGTGAGAACAAAGAAGAGAAAGGGAAATCTCTCCCAGCAGCCTCAGAAGCAGCGGATTAAAGCTCCACAATCAACTTGATATACCCTGCATCTGTGGAATACCTGAATAGACAACCAATCATCCCAAATTAAGGAAGTGGACTTTAGGAGCAAGAGCTATGATTTTTTTCCCTTTTCCTCTTTTTGTGAATGTATATGTGTATGCTTCTGTGTGAGATCTTGTCTGTATAGTCTTGCTTCCACCATTTGTCCTAGGGTTCTATCCGTCCATGGTTTTTTTAAAAAATTTTTTTTCTTAATAATCAATTTTAATTTTAATAACGTTATTATACTTTACCTTCGTTCTTTCTTTCTTTCTTTCTTTCTTTCTTTCCTTCCTTCCTTCCCTCCTTTAGACAACGAGTCATCCCAAATTGAGGAGGTGGTCTCTGACAGCAAGATTTATGATTTTTCCCCCTTTACCTCTTTTAGTGAGGGTGTATGTGTATGCTTCTGTGTAAGATTTTGTCTGTATAGCTTTGCTTCCAACATTTGTCCTAAGGTTCTATCCGTCCCTTTTTTTTTTTTCCTAAATAAGAATTTTTTAATTCAATAATTTTATTATACTTTATTTTATTTTTACTGTATCTTCTTTCTTTCTGTCTTTTTTCCTTCTTTCCCTCCTTCCTTCCTTCCTCCCTCCCTCCCTCCTTTCTTTCCTTCTTGCCTTCTTTCCTTCTTTGCTTCTTTCTTTCTTTCTTCCTCCCTTCCTTCCCTCCTTTCCTTCTTTCTTTCCTCATACTACTACTAATTCCCTCTACTTTTTCTCCCTTTTATTCTGAGCCGTGTGGATGAAAAGCTCTTGGTGCTCCAGCCAGGAGTCAGGGCTCTGCCTCTGAGGTAGGAGAGCCAACTTCAGGACACTGGCCCACAAGAGACCTCCCAGCTCCACATAATATCAAACGGCGAAAATCTCCCAGAGACCTCCATCTTAACACCAGCACCCAGCTTCACTCAACGACCAGCAAGCCACAGTGCTGGACAACCTATGCCAAACAACTAGCAAGACAGGAACACAACCCCACCCATTAGCAGAGAGGCTGCCTAAAATAATAATAAGGCCACAGACACCCCAAACACACCACCAGACGTGAACCTGCCCACTAGAGAGACAAGATCCAGCCTCATCCACCACAACACAGGCACTAGTCCCCTCCACCAGGAAACCTACACAACCCACTGAACCAATCTTAGCCACTGGGGACAGACATCAAAAACAGCAGGAACTACGAACCTGCAGCCTGCAAAAAGGAGACCCCAAACACAGTAAGATAAGCAAAATGAGAAGACAGAAAAACACACAGCAGATAAAGGAGCAAGATAAAAATGCACCAGACCTAACAAATGAAGAGGAAATAGGCAGCTTACCTGAAAAAGAATTCAGAATAATGATAGTAAGGATGATCTGAAATCTTGGAGATAGAATGGACAAAATGCAAGAATCAGTTAACAAGGACCTAGAAGAACTAAAGATGAAACAAGCAACGATGAACAACACAATAAATGAAATTAAAAGTACTCTAGATGGGATCAATAGCAGAATAACTGAGGCAGAAGAACGGATAAGTGACCTGGAAGATAAAATAGTGGAAATAACTGCTGCAGAGCAGAATAAAGAAAAAAGAATGAAAAGAACTGAGGACAGTCTCAGAGACCTCTGGGACAACATTAAACGCACCAACATTCTAATTATAGGGGTTCCAGAAGAAGAAGAGAAAAAGAAAGGGACTGAGAAGATATTTGAAGAGATTATAGTTGAAAACTTCCCTAATATGGGAAAGGAAATAGTTAATCAAGTCCAGGAAGCACAGAGAGTCCCATACAGGATAAATCCAAGGAGAAATACGGCAAGACACATATTAATCAAACTGTCAAAAATTAAATACAAAGAAAGCATATTAAAAGCAGCAAGGGAAAAACAACAAATAACACATAAGGGAATCCCCATAAGGTTAACAGCTGATCTCTCAGCAGAAACCCTACAAGCCAGAAGGGAGTGGCAGGACATACTGAAAGTGATGAAGGAGAAAAACCTGCAGCCAAGACTACTCTACCCAGCAAGGATCTCATTCAGATTTGATGGAGAAATTAAAACCTTTACAGACAAGCAAAAGCTGAGAGAGTTCAGCACCACCAAACCAGCTTTACAACAAATGCTAAAGGATCTTCTCTAGGCAAGAAACACAAGAGAAGGAAAAGACCTATAATAACGAACCCAAAACAATTTAGAAAATGGGAATAGGAACATACATATCGATAATTACCTTAAATGTAAATGGACTAAATGCTCCCACCAAAAGACACAGATTAGCTGAATGTATACAAAAACAAGACCCATATATATGCTGTCTACAAGAGACCCACTTCAGACCTAGAGACACATACAGACTGAAAGTAAGGGGATGGAAAAAGATATTTCATGCAAATGGAAACCAAAAGAAAGCTGGAGTAGCAATTCTCATATCAGACAAAATAGACTTCAAAATAAGGACTATTAAAAGAGACAAAGAAGGACACTACATAATGATCAAGGGATCGATCCAAGAAGAAGATATAACAATTGTAAATATTTATGCACCCAACATAGGAGCACCTCAATACATAAGGCAAATACTAACAGCCATAAAAGGGGAAATCGACAGTAACACATTCATAGTAGGGGACTTAAACACTCCACTTTCACCCATGGACAGATCATCCAAAATGAAAAGAAATAAGGAAACATAAGCTTTAAATGATACATTAAACAAGATGGACTTAATTGATATTTATAGGACACTCCATCCAAAAACAACAGAATACACATTTTTCTCAAGTGCTCATGGAACATTCTCCAGGATAGATCATATCTTGGGTCACAAATCAAGCCTTGGTAAATTTAAGAAAATTGAAATTGTATCAAGTATCTTTTCTGACCACAATGCCATGAGACTAGATGTCAATTACAGGAAAAGATCTGTAAAAAATACAAACACATGGAGGCTAAACAATACACTACTTAATAATGAAGTGATCACTGAAGAAATCAAAGAGGAAATCAAAAAATACCTAGAAACAAATGACAATGGAGACACAACGACCCAAAACTTGTGGGATGCAGCAAAAGCAGTTCTAAGGGGGAAGTTTATAGCAATACAAGCCCACGTTAAGAAGCAGGAAACATCTAGAATAAACAACCTAACCTTGCACCTCAAGCAATTAGAGAAAGAAGAACAAAAAAACCCCAAAGCTAGCAGAAGGAAAGAAATCATAAAAATCAGATCAGAAATAAATGAAAAAGAAATGAAGGAAACAATAGCAAAGATCAATAAAACTAAAAGCTGGTTCTTTGAGAAGATAAACAAAATAGATAAACCACTAGCCAGACTCATCAAGAAAAAAAGGGAGAAGACTCAAATCAATAGAATTAGAAATGAAAAAGGAGAGGTAACAACTGACACTGCAGAAATAAAAGAGATCATGAGAGATTACTACAAGCAACTCTATGCCAATAAAATGGACAATCTGGAAGAAATGGACAAATTCTTAGAAATGCACAACCTGCCAAGACTGAATCAGGAAGAAATAGAAAATATGAACAGACCAATCACAAGCACTGAAATTGAAACTGTGATTAAAAATCTTACAACAAAGAAAAGCCCAGGACCAGATGGCTTCACAGGCGAATTCTATCAAACATTTAGAGAAGAGCTAACACCTATCCTTCTCAAACTCTTCCAAAATATAGCAGAGAGAGGAACACTCCCAAACTCCTTCTACGAGGCCACCATCACCTTGATACCAAAACCAGACAAGGATGTCACAAAGAAAGAAAACTACAGGCCAATATCACTGATGAACATAGATGCAAAAATCCTCAACAAAATACTAGCAAACAGAATCCAACAGCACATTAAAAGGATCATACACCATGACCAAGTGGGGTTTATTCCAGGAATGCAAGGATTCTTCAATATACGCAAATCTATCAATGTGATAAACCATATTAACAAATTGAAGAAGAAAAACCATATGATCATCTCAATAGATGCAGAGAAAGCTTTTGACAAAATTCAACACCCATTTATGATAAAAATCCTGCAGAAAGTAGGCATAGAGGGAACTTTCCTCAACATAATAAAGGCCATATATGACAAGCCCACAGCAAACATCATCCTCAATGGTGAAAAACTGAAAGCATTTCCACTAAGATCAGGAACAAGACAAGGTTGCCCACTCTCACCACTCTTATTCAACATAGTTTTGGAAGTTTTAGCCACAGCAATCAGAGAAGAAAAGGAAATAAAAGGAATCCAAATCGGAAAAGAAGAAGTAAAGCTGTCACTGTTTGCAGATGACATGATCCTATACATAGAGAATCCTAAAGATGCTACCAGAAAACTACTAGAGCTAATCAATGAATTTGGTAAAGTGGCAGGATACAAAATTAATGCACAGAAATCTCTGGCATTCCTATATACTAATGATGAAAAATCTGAAAGTGAAATCAAGAAAACACTCCCATTTACCATTGCAACAAAAAGAATAAAATATCTAGGAATAAACCTACCTAAGGAGACAAAAGACCTGTATGCAGAAAATTATAAGACACTGATGAAAGAAATTAAAGATGATACAAATAGATGGAGAGATATACCATGTTCTTGGATTGGAAGAATCAACATTGTGAAAATGACTCTACTACCCAAAGCAATCTATAGATTCAATGCAATCCCTATCAAACTACCACTGGCATTTTTCACAGAACTAGAACAAAAAATTTTGCAATTTGTATGGAAACACAAAAGACCCCGAATAGCCAAAGCCATCTTGAGAACGAAAAAAGGAACTGGAGGAATCAGGCTCCCTGACTTCAGACTATACTACAAAGCTACAGTTATCAAGACGGTATGGTACTGGCACAAAAACAGAAAGATAGATCAATGGAACAGGATAGAAAGCCCAGAGATAAACCCATGCACATATGGACACCTTATCTTTGATAAAGGTGGCAGGAATGTACAGTGGAGAAAGGACAGCCTCTTCAATAAGTGGTACTGGGAAAACTGGACAGGTACATGTAAAAGTATGAGATTAGATCACTCCCTAACACCATACACAAAAATAAGCTCAAAATGGATTAAAGACCTAAATATAAGGCCAGAAACTATCAAACTCTTAGAGGAAAACATAGGCAGAACACTCTATGACATAAATCACAGCAAGATCCTTTCTGACCCACCTCCTAGAATAATGGAAATAAAAAAAAAAATAAACAAATGGGACCTAATGAAACTTCAAAGCTTTTGCACAGCAAAGGAAACCATAAACAAGACCAAAAGACAACCCTCAGAATGGGAGAAAATATTTGCAAATGAAGTAACCGACAAAGGATTAATCTCCAAAATTTACAAGCAGCTCATGCAGCTCAATAACAAAAAAACAAACAACCCAATCCAAAAATGGGCGGAAGACTTAAATAGACATTTCTCCAAAGATCTTCTGCCAACAAACTGCCAACAAACACATGAAAGAATGCTCAACATCATTAATCATTAGAGAAATGCAAATCAAAACTACAATGAGATATCATCTCACACCAGTCAGAATGGCCATCATCAAAAAATCTAGAAACAATAAATGCTGGAGAGGGTGTGGAGAAAAGGGAACACTCTTGCACTGCTGGTGGGAATGTGAATTGGTTCAGCCACTATGGAGAACAGTATGGAGGTTCCTTAAAAAGCTACAAATAGAACTACCATATGACCCAGCAATCCCACTACTGGGCATATACCCTGAGAAAACCGAAATTCAAAAAGAGTCATGTACCAAAATGTTCATTGCAGCTCTATTTACAATAGCCCAGAGATGGAAACAACCTAAGTGCCCATCATTGGATGAATGGATAAAGAAGATGTGGCACATATATACAATGGAATATTACCCAGCCATAAAAAGAAACGAAATTGAGCTATTTGTAATGAGGTGGATAGACCTAGAGTCTGTCATACAGAGTGAAGTAAGTCAGAAAGAAAAAGACAAATACCGTATGCTAACACATATATTTGGAATTTAAGAAAAAAAATGTCATGAAGAACATAGGGGTAAGGCAGGAATAAAGACGCAGACCTCCTAGAGAACGGACTTGAGGTTATGGGGAGGGGGAAGAGTGAGCTGTGACAGGGCAAGAGAGAGTCATGGACATATACACACTAACAAACGTAGTAAGGTAGATAGCTAGTTGGAAGCAGCCGCATGGCACAGGGATATTGGCTTGGTGCTTTGTGACCACCTAGAGGGGTGGGATAGGGAGGGTGGGAGGGAGGGAGATGCAAGAGGGAAGAGATATGGGAATATATGTATATGTATAACTGATTCACTTTGTTATAAAGCAGAAACTAACACACCATTGTAAAGCAATTATACCCCAATAAAGATGTTAAAAAAAAATGTCCAAGTCTCAGATGAATGACTTTCCTCTCCAGGTTTGGGTTCTGGTACTCATATTTTCATGGTGGGTCCAGAAGATGAAGGAATAAGGCTGAAGTGCACAGGCAAAGGATGGTTTCCCCAGCCTGAAATACAATGGGAAGATGAAAAGGGAGAGAAGATCCCATCTCTCGCTGAGGACAAGACACAAGATAATGATGGGTTGTTTCGGGTTTGAGGCATCCCTTCTTGTGAGAGACAGGTCAAAGACAGAAGTGTCCTGTTCCATGAAGAACCCTTTCTTTGGACAAGAGCAAGTGGAAACCATTTTTATCCCAGGTCAGTGTTGCTCATTTGGGGGGCAGGACAGAAGTAAGGAGGGGATATTTATGACCTGGGTTGGGCTACACTTGCTTGGTGTATGTTTTTAATCAGGTTTGGGGGGGGGGTCCTGTGTCAGAACACTTCTTCCCTAGGACCTCTCCTTGGAAGGTAGCATTCATTGTGACTTTGGTGATACTTGGGGCTTTCATTGGTGCTGTTGTGTATTTGGCTCAAAATGAATGACAGAAAAAGAAGAAACTATCAGAAGTCAAGAAGGAAAAGGAGAAAGAAAATAAAGCCAAAGGTAAAACTGTGAATCAGACTTGGTGGGGATCTGTGAATTTATGGGTTTGTTAACATGATTGTGCATGTGGATGGCATCTTTTGGGAACAAAGAGATATGTGTAAGGATGAGTTAGAGCGCCAAGACCTCCTATAAAACATGGAGCCCAGGACCTCCATGAGAAAAAAAAAAGTATTATAAAGTCCATTGGAGAGAGAAAATATCACTGGTATAAACATAGAGGTTTTTTTTTTTAATGGTCATAATAATTCTCAATTAAGGTAATTTTTTTGTTTTAGGTATATGGAAGTAGCACTTAGGATCTGGGCTTAGTAACATAGTCTAGAAAATATTTATTTTCTGTTAAATCCATTTTGTTATTTTCTTTCCTTTTTAGAATCATTTGAGAAAGAGCTTGGTAAGTCTTCCACTTTCTTTGCTCTAATAGAGGAAATAGAGTCATTACTGTACGCTGTATGTCTGGCCTCTCACAGGCTGTTATTCCTTTCAGCCAGAAGGAAGAAACTGTATCAGCAAGGTGAGTTATACTGATGTTATGGTTGGATGAACCATTTTATTGGCCCCTCTGTTCTGGCCACCTCCTATTTACCTTGTTGGTGAGGGAGGGATCCCATACCCTAAACAGTATAAGATGTTCAAACACATGACACCCAACACTGGACAAAAGAGATTGACAGCAGTTTTTTAGTCACATGTACCCACATCCTGGGGAAGAAAGACACCTCACGCCATGCAGGGCCACATGGAGACTGCACCTGGGAGCAGAACGAATTAACATGGTCTGTAGGAGCCAGGCTTTTCAGGAACAAGAGAATGAGGTGGCGCTGTTTTCTGTGGAAGTATGTAATTGGCTTGTTTGATATTTTTTGCAGGCTGACAGGGAGGTAAAGTTCATTAGGTTGAAGACCAGCTGTGGTTCAGCTGTTTTGGCCAACAGGGAAATTAGCTGAGAGGGGGAGCTTTTCCTGCTGGGTGGACGGCATACCTGGTGAGAGCAGGAGAACTCACAATTAGGCATTTGGAGCCCTGTGACGCTCAAAGGTATCAAGGCAACACATAGAATTTTAGGCTTTCCAATAACTCTCACAATTTAAGCCTACTTTTCCTTTCTTCCCGCAAAAAACCAGACCCTCATATTTTAACATAGATGTAGAATGTGGAAAATGTGAGAAATAAAACAGGAGATGTAAAAGAGGGCAAGTACATCAGAATTGTCATTAAGATAATGAATGCAGAAATATAGTACTATCATAAACCCTCAGATTTCTTGTGGTCACTGCAATTTCACACCCTGAAGTGGCATTCCAATGAATGAGAGAATCTAATTCCTTTGTTCTATTTCAGATTGGAGAAAAGCAGAGTTATATGCCGGTGAGTAACTGATGTTGTCTTGGGGCTTCAGGTACTTCAGGATTTCATGAGGCATTTCCAGAGAATTTTTCAGATAGGCGCCATCATCTGGAGATTTTACTTTGAACCTGGGAGTCCAAAAAAATACAAGAGGTAAAGGGATAAGCATCTCACTAGTTCGGAGGAAACGTCCTTAGCATATTTTCCCATATGATTTTCTTTTTAGACTGGAGAAAGGAATAGTTCAAAGCAGGTGAGTGCCCTTACTATTTTGTCTCACTTAATCTCTTTTATACAAATGAGAAACTACTCTATTTGTATAAACTCCCAGTAATACCTAACTGGTTTTTCATTTCATGGCTTTCATTTCAATCTCACGCAGAAATGTTAACAGATTTCTTACTGTTCTTACACCGTTCATTCATCAGCATAAAATTATACAACTATTTATTCAGTGCCAAATAAATAGAGCTGGTCTCTAACTTCACGGGAGAGCGCATGTACAAACTGTGATGAATCTTATGAAGGAATAAAAGATTGCCATGAGAAAAAAAAATCATGGATTAAAGGAATTACCCCGAGGAATTGATATTTAATCTGAGACTTAAGTGATATGGTAGATCTATTTATGTGAATAACATTGAAAGAATAGTTCAGTCAGAGGGAAGTCTATTACATACCCAGTCTGATACACAGAAGAGCTTGTTGCATCTCAGTGGAAAAATGGCCCCTGACCATCTTAGGGTCTTTCCAGAATTATGAGTCGACTCTCTATTTCTACTGCTTGCTACTTCACTCTGAATATCCCTGTATCCACACACATTTCCCAGTTAAGTTAATCCTCCAAAAATTAAAATATATTATAATTGCTAACATAAAAATTCTTATGAGAAAACTTTTAATTATTGAAGATGTTTGGTTTGACAAGAAGCAGATTAATTACTACTAGTATTAGCACTATTGTTATTATGAGTACAGGTATTAGTGTTATTACAACCATCAGAAGCTAAAATTTACCAATTGTTCATCATGGACAAGATGTAGTACTAAGTTCTCTACACATTAGCTCGTTGACTTTTCACACTAGTCCTGTATGTACTGAGGTACCAAAATGATGTACATCTTCATGAGATTAAAGTGGGACAGAGAGAGACAAAGTAACTTCAACATCACTGCTACGAAAGACAGAGTGATTATCAAAATTCAGTTCTTTCTGACCACACAGCCTGGAATTTCAACCATTAGAAATATAATAAGAGTGTATGAGAAGTAGATGACTTAGTTTTTACATAAGCCTAGAGAAAAATGACACCAAAGAAGCTTAAATGAAAGTGGGTACACTGTGATTGGAAATAAGGCATGGCTTAACTATTAAGAGCAAGCAGTAGAGCAACCAGCATTTGCAGGAGGCTAGAGAAACACCAACTTGAAATATGTGATCCTGGAGATTTTCAGATGAGACAGACTTCTTGGCTAAATGGTCTCAGCCTGTCTGGAACCCATGGTTACCCAAGGTCCTATCCATCCCTGGCCTTCTATGATCTGCACATCATGTGTCTCCTATGAATGAACATAGGAGAGAACATGCATTGTTTTACCTAATCTTCCATTTCTCTCCCTCTTATTTTTCTTCATTCTCCTTTCCCAGTAATTTGCATCTTTCCTAAAACTAACCAGTCTCCACTGTGGAATGACCTTTATTTTTTTTTCCCCATACCTACAGTGGTTTTTACTCTGGATCCAGCCACAGCTCTTCCCAACCTCATCTTATCTGAGAGCAGAAAACATATTTATTCAAAAGAGAGTGTTTCTCAGAATGGTGATGCCCCAACACGCCAAGACCAAGGGGAGTCTGAAGCCATCTTCAGTGTTCTGGGCAAGATTTTTCTTACTGTGGAGAGACAATACTGGGAGGTAGAAGTAAATATTGGGACAGAAGTTGGATCTAGAGCTAGATGGGCTCTGGGTGTTTGCTCAGACACAGCAAAGAGAGAGGGGTGGTTTTTAGAATGTCCAGAGAAGAATTTCTGGGTGGTGGTATACAAGGCAGGAGAATTCATATTTCCCACCTCCCAGAGAAAGCCTCTGTCACTGAGGCAGCACTCCTGCAAGATAGGAGTTTTCTTGGACTGGGATGCTGGGAATGTGTCCTTTTACAATATGATCGATGGGTCCCACATCTATCCTTTTACTGGAATCACCTTCTGTGGGACCCTTCGTCCTTATTTTAGCCTTCAGGGTGCTGGCGCATCTTTGACCATCTGTGCAGCTTCAGATCACACTGAAAATTGTCCTGATTCTTCTCCAAAGACCTCTTTAACTCATTTAAGTAGTTGTGATACAAGCGTCCCCCAAGAAACTCTCTATTACCTCCATAAGTGAAGTGTCAGCACCTCTGCTGCCTCTGCTCAAGCTTCTTATATGTATGTTGTCCAAGAAAGCTCTTCTTCTGAAGAGTAGGTCATTCTCACTAGGTATAAATCCGACCCCTTTCAAAGAGAGGTAGAGGGAGAAAGAGAAATGGCACAGCTAGAAAGTGTCTGGGGGAATTTCCTCCAGTGCTCCCTTTGGGGAAATACTCTTTCTGGGCAGCAACGATTTGTCACGAGAAAGCTCCAAGTTAATTCATGAGCCTTTCTTCAGTTCTGGTACTTACTGTGTTTTGAAGTAAATATGTTTAAAGCTACATTTAAAGAGAAAATCTCTCTTCTTACTATTTTTGTTATCAAATATGGAAGAGGGAGTGATGTTTAAAGGGGAGGGTCTCAGTTGAGCAGTACTTTTGGAGATACACACAGAAATCTGTTCAAGTCTTTTAAAAGTTAATGGCTCAGCTTGTTCTTTCTTCAGACTTTGGTGTCCATCAACTTCTAAACTTGGACTTTACCAAGGTGTGTTGAAGACTGATAAATAACTGTAAAACCATTTGAGGAGAACAAGCCTCCTGGGAAGGAAGAGCCTTTTTAAAAAAAAAAAAAAAGTTCTTACTGGTCAGCAAGTCCAGAACTGTATGTGAATAAAAAAGGAATGGATGTTACAATTTATGTTTTCAGAGAAAAAAAATCATCAAATAGGAATGGAGAAACATCCTCAGACTTCATGAAGAAAGAGTCATCATTAACATTGCCTATTTTTTTCTTTCTGACCAAGTTCTTCCCGCTGTTGAGGGTTTTTCCTTTGCCTTTAATGCAGCTAAGCCTTCTCCAGGTGTTTATCACAAAGCTTACGTTTTCAAGAATATAAAATATGAGCTTCTCCTGTTAAATGAACCCTCTCTTTCTGACAGTAGATGAGATCAACTTAGATCCACTTAGATTTTTCTGCACTTCTAGCAGATCTTTAAGTGACAAGTCCCTTTAACAACCTCTCTTGGAAGGTATACTGCCATAGCAAAAGTTCCCTAACACACAGCCACTAAGTGGCAGTCAGTATTTGAACCCAAGAAGAATAAATCCAGAGTCCAGAATATTAACTTTACTGACAATAAAGGAAGGGCTTAAATAACAAGCAAGATATAATAAAAGCAGGAGAGAGGTAAATGAACGGTGGGGAAAATATTAATAGGTATAATCAAATGGACATGTGGATGAGGATATGTGAGGGTAACAACAGAATGGGTACAAATGGTATTGGAAGTATGATATGGAACAGAAAGGACAATGCGTTCAGTTTGGGATATTTTACTTTTGTCATATATATATGTGTGTTTGTGTGTGTGTGTGTATATATGTATATATATATCACACAAAATGTGAACCCTGATGTAAACTATGGACTTTAGTTGAAAATAACGTACCAGTATCAGTTCATCAGTTGTAACAAATGTACCACATCAATGCAAGTTATTAATAATAGAAGAAACTAAGGGGTGAGAGGGGAGGGATATGGGAGTGCTCTAGATTTTCCACTCAATTTTGTTGTAAACCTGAAACAACTCTTAAAAAATAAAGTCTTTTAATTTAAAAAAAAAGGATGAAGTACTGGTACATGCCACAACATGGATGAACTTTGAAAACATTACACTAAATTAAAATAATACAGACACAAAGAAATCCATATATAGTATTTATGATTCCATTTATATGAAATACCCAGTATAGGCAAATTCACAGAAACAAAGTATATTAGGGGCTGGAGGGAGGGAAAAATGGGTGTAACTGCTTAATGGTTACGGAGTTTCCTTTTAGAGTAATCAAAATATTCTGGAGCTGGATACTGATGAAGGTTGCACATATTGTGAAGGTAAAAATACCACAGAATTGGACAGTTATTTTTTTCTTTAAATAAAATTCTAATGGATATGAAAATTAAATACACTTTGATTACATTCCTTCCTAATTTTGATTGAACTCAGATTTGAGACATCATTTCAGTAATTATATACCTTTCTCATCTTAGTAATAACATCTTTCCCATTTTGCATTCTGCCATTGAGATTTCTCTCTTCAAGAAACTGTAAGATCAGAGTCTAAAAAGGACTGAAAACTGTTCATGATTTTTGGTTCCCTTTAAGTTAAAACAACAATAAGAATTGGACACTTTAAAATGACTAAAATGATGAATTTTATGTGTATTTTACCACTACTGGAAAAATTTAAAAACTAAATAAAATAAATGTTAAAATACTTGTAAAATAATAATACTACAGTATTACACTACATAGTTTCAAACATAAGTTTATGAGTTTAAAAATAGAGAAAACATATCATGACCCAAAAGAGAAAATTCCAGAATGCCGCAGATGAATAATCCTCAAAGGACAGCTAAAACCGTGATGTCTGCCTTCCTAGAAAGCAGCAGCCTGTCATTTGCAGGTATTCCTCATTCACACTTCAGAAGATTTTAAGACTTCTTCCAAATCTTTATTTCTTCACATTCTTTCTTCTCCTATGTGTGGCTTCTCTCTTTTAATTCATTGTGACTTTTAAAATATTTTTATTTCCGTTGCATTTTATTACTTGTGTTGCATTAATTGCTTATGTTTATTCTATAATTGTTAATTTTAAACTGTGTGCTTTTTTCACTCTAAAACAGAAATTGATATTTTCATAAACATCACACATAACACATTTTTCTCTTGGACTAAAATTTCTGAAAAATTTCCTTACTCCACATTCTTAATTAACTTTCTGAAAAAGTCTGGTGCAGGAATTACACACTTTATGTGATTTTCAAGATTATGTCTTAGTGATCAGATTTTTCTCCTTATATTCAGCTGTATTTTCTTTACCTCATTTTAACCATATTTTTTGTTTTCTCACCCCCACTTGGATAATTAATTGTCACTTTCCTAGAGAAACCGATCAAATATTTGATCATTCCTTGCACTTCCTCCTCTAGGCTAAATTGCATTTCCCATTGGATTTTCTAAGGGTCTTTTATCACCAGATATCAGATTGTGATCCGTAGGCAGGATATCAGAGAGCTTGGGATATGATAGGTCACAGAAGGGATCAGTCTCCAGGTCAGATTTGATGCCAGAGTAAAGTTAAAGCCTCTTGATTAGGTAAATGGGTGATCGTGTGAGACCCCTTCAAGCGGTTGGTGAAAGGGGAAAAGAGCTGGGACTTAGAATATAATCCTGGTTTCCAGAATCCAGGGTTATTGTTTTCCTTGGAGGTGTTTCTGGGGCTCTCTTAGGTGCAGGGAAAATGTCAGGAGAACCTACAGTAGGGGACCAAAGAATGAAGGGGGTCCAGAATTTCAGAGAAGAAAATTAGGGGGGTATAGATAAGGCACTTGTTCATGTTATAGAAGGAGAGACATCCAGAAGTGTAGTCCAGAGAGATTCTAACCTGTCCCAGAGACATCTTCAGAGAGCGGAGGCTTAGAGGAGAGGAAATGGCCCAGTACTCATTTCCATAACAACTCACTGCCCGAACCCATTCTCAGTTGACACAAAGATGACTCCTTCACGACACTGTCCTTGACAACACTCAGGACCCATACTCTCCTGTCCCTAACCTCCGCTTCTTGTAACCACCTTCCTGAGATGAGCCCCTCCTGGCCCATCACAGTGAGGAGGCCTTCAGATCACTGTAGTAAGTCTGGCTGCGTGACCGTCTGTGGGCTACACGCTCATTTCCCTCAGAAAGGATCAGTTCTGAGTGAGCTGTATTTGGATCCAATGTCTCATTCACTGCAAAGAAAGAAAATCCATTCTGATAATAATCAATACAGGAATATTCTAAAATATCAATTTCATGATATTAACATCCAAACAGGAAAACAAAAGTTACAATGACTTAAGAAATTTAAAGTGGAAGAACTTTCTAGGGCACACAAAACAGCCTATCAATACATGAGAAGTCCTTCACTGGCAGAGCAGGAATAGCCAATAAGCAAGTCGCCATATTTGTAATGATCTTAGTGAAATGTTCATGCCAACAAAATCCCAGTTAAGTCTCAACTTCAAAGTGAGGATGGCTTTGCCACTTTTTTTCTTCCTCTCCCTTAACTAAATCACTTGGGAATGTGTACTGGGAGATTAAATTATTGTCTTTTAATTCTTTTGCTTCTATTATCACTGTAAACTGAGCTCTTTCAGCACTGATCCTCAATTACATGAATGTAAGCCATCAACTCTCATGTTTCATCAATTATTGCCTATCCCCTGAATGTCTCTGTGCTTCAGTGCCTGCTGAAAAGAGAGGTTAGGGAAAGTGTACAGTAAGGCTCCCATCACAAAGTGTGCTCCACGCTGTTTCTGTTTTCCTAACTTACCTTTTCTACAGCTCTTCCTCCAGATCAAGCCTACAGCCCCAAAAAGAGGAAGCAATCCCAAAATAAGCAGTATCTTCCATGAAAAAGTCATCCCAGGCTCTAAAATGGAAACCCCAGAATCACATTAAATCATGAAACTGGGAAATTTTCAAGATCGTTCTTTTCATCTGAGAGCTCCTAGACTGGAGAGGAAGGTGAGAATTAGTCCTGTCAAGAAGAAAGTGGGTCTGCTTCTCCCTGCTCTGCAGAGGCTGAGGAGAGGCTGGGGGTTTATGCTAGCTTTCTTGTTTGCTCCTCTCAGAAACACACACACACACACACACACACACACACACACACACACAGAGTTCTCCCCCTTCTCTTTTCCAATTATACCACCACAATCACTGGAATAATGAGGGCAGCAAAAGGATAAATTTACTGAGTCCACAGCCATGAAGATGGTGTTAAGGAAAATTAATTTCTAATCCAGAAGAAAACCCATCATGAGGGGGAAAAAATGATGTCATTGTTTTCACATTAGAAGAAAAGAGATTATAGATATAGTGATGATAGAGTCAGTTCTTGGAATTCAGTAGATAATAATGTAACCATATAACCTTAGGGCTTTAGTTGGGAATTTCAGGAAGAAACTCTAAAGAGTAGAATCTCTAGGTGTCCTGAAGACCAGCTTTGCAAGAGATAGCAAGAGACTTCATCAGAAAGAAAACATAAAAAACAAAAAATAGAAAAGCAATAAAATGAGTAAGTTTGGGTTGGTCTTCATATTTATTTCCCAAAGCTGAGAGGAGCACATGGAATCACTAACCTGAAGGAGAAAAAGTTGTCATTTTCTCCTCACCAAGAAGGGGGTTGCTGATGGAGCAGGTCACATTCACAACAGAGCTGCTTTTGACCAGTAGAAATGCCTCCACATGGAACAGGCCCTGGCTGCCTTGAGTCAGGTCCTGGGAAACTGATGGTATTGTCTTTCCTTCCATGTCCCTCCATTGCACATGGGGCTGTGGAAACCACCCTTCTGAAGTGCACTTCAGCTTTGTTTCTCCATCCTTCAGTGCCTCCATGGAGATCCGAGGGGAAGAACCCAAACCTGGGAATAGAGATCAAGGCAGGCAATTTAGAGTCTCTGCAAGTGGTTACACAGTCAGTGATTGCACAGAGGGGGAAGAGAAGGGTTCAGAGACTTGGAGAAGAAAGCAAAGCTTAGGGGGGAATTATACTCCACTCAGGAACGAGACTAGCTGGAGCCTTTACTTGTCTCCTTTTGTTTGCAAATTTTTATTTTCATGCTTTGTATTCCTAAAATCATTCTGGGACAGATTAAAGGATACAATACATTTCAAATCTAATTTTTTTTCTTCTATACCTGAAACAAAATAACTTTGACCAGGTAGGTCATGAGTCACATGGCCAGAAAAATAAAAAATAAAAAAGACAGAATATCCTCAAAGCACAAAATCTTATAAATACATGCATCCAATGGCAGAAAATGATGAAGTTCATTAAAAGTTTTAACATGTGCTCTCATGGATGTTTTCTAAACATATTTATTAATTTGAATACACCATCAATGGGAGAAACAAGTAGATTTTCCACAATTTAGGCAATGTCCTCAATGGCATTTGCTAACCTTGGAAAATCAATTCTCACCCACAAACATAGGCAGTGGGAAATCATGATGCAGGGATTGATTTTGTCTTTCCTCCTCCGTCCTGCCAGTACTGTCAATATTTATGATTTTTGCTTATATGGTGGATCTAGTTTAGCCTTCAAATCATCATGCTTCCTAATAACTACATATTTCCCAGAATTTTAAAAACACACTGAAATAATGAGTCCTGTGTACTTATGGAGTAAGAATCTCACATTTTACTAGGTGTATGGCCACTTTATGGAGATCCTGGGAAGGATACAAATTTACACACAAAGGATCAAATCTGGTCCTTTAGGGTTTGTGGACTTTATGTATTTATTACAGCTCCTGCACATGGGAGAGTTTACTAAAAATTTGACAAGTGAATGGACATTAAGAAAATTTCAGGTGCCAGAGAAATTTTCCATGAACTAGCAAGTTAAAGCAGTGGGAACAAATGTTGATTTCAAAACATCTATCTAGAATCCTTACCTATGATCTTCAGATCCAAATCAGCCTCCTGGTAGACACCATCTTTTTCAAAAAGGCACTGGTACTTCCCATCATCTGAAGTCCTGGCATTGTTTATCTGCAGGGTCAGCCTCCCCTCATTGATAGCATCACTCACCAATGCAGTCCTCCCTCGATACTCGGCCATCTGCTCTCCAGCCACATCGTCCCCATCCATATAGACATAAACAGCAGGATAACGGTGTGATCGCACCCACCTCACCTCCATGCTCTGTGCATCAGTCTTTGGGGACAGGGAACAGGTTAATTGTATGTCTTCTCCCACTCTGACAAGGATGGGCTGGGAAGGTCCAATCACTTTTAAGGAAGCTGTTAAATACAGCAGACAAAACGCAATGGAAGATCCAAACTGGAGCAAATAGTGTCATCAGTAAGAACATCTTGAGTAGGGTTTAGAACCCAGGGACACCCCAGGGGAACCCTGAGGTTCAAGGTCATCCCTTGGAGAGGTAGAGGTTTGGTGGAATCAGGATAGAGGTTGTCCCTATTCAAGGCAGAACCATCCCATGATGTGTGTCTGTCTGAAAATTATCACTAACAGAACCCACACCTGCAGCCCCTACCTATAATCTTATTCAGTTTATAGCCCAATAAGAAAATAATTTTGCAATTAAAATCAAATTAAAATTTTATCATTTTAAATTTGCACAACCTTAAACTACTTCTTAATCTGTGTATGTCTCAGCTTCTTATACCATAAGACAAATATATCACTATCAAAATCATAAGTGTTTACTGGAGTTAAACAAAATAACCATATAAAGAGTTTGATGACCATGCAGTGTGAGTGGAGCCCTAAGATTATAAGACTTGAGGTCATTGGAGCCAATCCCACTCTAGACCTTGATAATGGGAAGGGAACAAAACTGAGTCAGGTGGCTTTTTAGTAATGAAATGTGAAGGAACCTTCCCTAGTTTGTTTTATAATACCTTATAAGTCAGATCCAGCCACCGTATTTCAGTTTCCCAAGCTCCCACATATGTGGGGCGCTAAACACACAGCAGTCAATGTTCTCAAGTGATCTTGAGAAATGTTATAAGATCAAGAATTGGGGAGATTAGCAAAATACGAAGCACAAAGCAAGAATGAATACATAAAAATGAGTCTATTTCCCCCATTATGAAGAATGGAGATTTTCTCTGAGGGCTTTCCTGGCTTTTCCTGGACCCAACTTTCAGTTCTCATCAGGTCCTGGCCATGTTGATTATGCTTTATACTATATTTAGAGTCATCCTTTTCCATCAAATGGTAGAACGTTTTTACCATTCTAATGCTGAAGTGTAATGATCATTTATAAAGAAATACAAGCATAAATTTGTAAACTGTCTGGACGGGGAGTCAATGATCAAAGGCAAAATGTCCTCATTATGTATTTAGCCAAAATATTCTAGGTACTTCTCTAGAGAGGAAACTCGTTGCCAACATAATTTTAATTTTCAGATCATTTCATTCTATTCTTGCTAAAATTTGACTCTCAGTTATATCCAGCATGTTGTTTGCTTTGTTCTTCAATTTTACCTAAAACATATTATCTCTACTTCATATGTATCTGTTTAAATATAAAGACAAAAGTAGGAATCAGAAGGAAAAAAAAGAACTAGTAGTTAGTTTGCTGCTATTTCTCCATCCATGTATCTTATAGTAATAAAGCAGACTGTTTCCTCATCTCTGTTATCCATATGAGGTTTTTTTTTACTCCTGTCCATGATCTGTGGTACAAATCAACTCTCAAACTGAATTACTCTTCCAGAGATTGGTAATTAAGAGCTAAAATTGACTGTTTCCCAACTGTAAAATGATGATAAATCTATTCACCTTTAAATTATTGTAAGAAAAGAAAATAATTCCTGAAAAGCACTTAACATCGTCCCAGGCACGTCATTACCATTTCAAAAACTTAGTCATTATCTGTATAACCAACAACATTATTTGCCAGAGAAGGGAACTAGGATTTCAGTCTCAGGACTTCTAAGGAAATCTCGGTTCACTAGCAGCCTCTGAGCTCTAATTCACAAGCTCTAAAAACACGGAGGTAGCTGTGAATCTCCTACTCTACTCTCTATTAGGAGCTCACCCTCAAAGCTCCTGAGGGCACAGCCCTCCTCCTGACAGGGAACCCACGGAAGCTTTGTCTTTTCATATTGTTTCAATGTGGGCCCAGAAGGTGTGCACAACTTAGAAACAACAGGACATCAGATTGTATTTTGTGTGCTAGGTGTCCAATGGGCATGTCAATTTGGTTCAGATAACTTAGAGAAATGAGTCTTCACTTAAATTTTTCTTAAGGGACAGAGACGTGGGTCAACCTGCCCAAACACTGGCTTGGCTTTCTGATCTGTAACTAACAAGCTCTGCCAGCCAAGGTTTCTGTCCTAATACAAGCAGATGTCACCTGGGTGGGAGGGTATCCGACTTGGAAGGTAAGACTCGCAGATGTGCACTCTCTTCAAACTGTGGAGTTACCTTTGACCATCCCAAGGCCCTTTCCTTTATCTTTATGGTCCAAAGGGGTCCAAAGTGTCACACTAGACTCTGACAGAGATTGGGGTGTGTTCGCCACCCTAATTTTCCTCAAAAACTCCTACATGGGCCGAAAAGTGTGCTTAAACTCACCTAACATGTGCACAGGCACGCACCCACATAAGCATATATTCCTGTAACAGGTGACTTGAGGGAAAGCAGAGTACTGATGGAAGGAGAAAACAAGCAGGTAGGGGGCAGGTTGGTTGTCATGGGCTGGGAGAAGAGGTCACAGAAATGAGGAACAGGAGGAAGATGATAAGGCAACAAAGGAGAAACTGAAAGAGGTTCAAAAATCAGTTGGTTACTGTTTAAACCACTTATCTTAGGTACAGTAAAATCATACCTGCAGTCCAACTATTAAGTAAAGAAATAAAAAGGAAAATGATCACCCCAAGCACAGGGTCCCAGGCTGCATCTAAGAAAGTCACAGCTCCCTCCCGACAGTGATGAGGTCAGGCTTACTGGGGTGAAGAGCAGGTACAGAAACCGTAGCAGGGCCAGAGGTTGCAGGTGGTGGGTGAGGACCGCCAGTTATCATGACGGCCCTGCTTCCTCGCACTGGAAACTCACACTAGGGCCTCCAGAGCTGGGCCAGCTGTCCTTTGCCTTGCCCTACACACTCCCTTTCCTCCCACCCAGAAGGCCAGAGCTTAGGTCTGCACCCATTTTAGGCATCCATCTGAGGCTCATTGGGGTCCCATGAACACTGAAAGTGGCAGGTTACGAGGTGCAAAGGTGCCTTCAGGAAGCTGCACTTTGCTGGTCCCTCTACTACTAAATGTGAGACTTGGGAAGGTCATGCCTCAGTTCCTCATCTGGATCACGAGGTGTCACCTTCTCTGTGCACGCTTTGTCCAAGGAGCACCACCCTCCCCTGGAGAGGACAGAGGCTCGTGTATACTTGTGAGAGCCACCACCTCTACTTACCCAGCTCTGTCTGGAGTTTTTCTGGAAAAAGAATGAAAATAACATATCAAGGAATTTGGTCTAAGGGAAAGGAGAGAAAATATTTCCCAAAAAAAACCCCCAAAGTTCTACATCTTATGGAAACACTTGATTCATACGAAAAATAAAATGTAAAAAAATAATGATTTTTCCCCATCCACCTCCTGGTGGTCCAGCTGTTTTTCCCTTTCTCTGCACAACAAAAATGCTCTCATTTCTACCACCCCATGATTCTGCTTGTTTCTGCTTATATTTAACATATCGATATTTAACTATTTCATAAAAATAATAATATTCTTTTTATAAATGCATGAAAAGTATAAAAATATATGGACATAGACAATTATCACCCATAATTACAGACTGAGAGATATATAAATATATATGTATATGTTTTGCAATTATGTATATATATGTATTGTTCCTTTTAACATTAACATTTATTTTAACTTTTTTTCCTGTATCCATTTATATGAATAACTATGTACTTATTTCTTTATATCTAAATGTAGAGGGTGTCCCAAAAGTCTTAGTGAAATTTTAAGTTATTTAAAGCCAATAATCTTTCCATGATTGGAAATATCTATTTATAGATAGATAGATGATAGATAGATAGATAGATAGATGTAAACTTTATCATTTAAGTAGTCCATCAGGGGGATATTTTCAACCATTAAAATTATTTGAAAATACCATTTTTCATCAATGCTATAAGTAACATAGGACACTTAACACTCCACTGCTATATTGGGTTTGGGGCTGTTGTTTTTGTTGCTATTTATAAATGAGGCTATGATAAAGATGCTGCTATGGAAGCAGCTGTCTCCATCTCTGATTATGTTCAGATGATAAAAGCTCCTAGAAGTAACTGGCACAAATACAACACAAGAAAACATTTCAGTTGAAAGAATACAGTTGTATTTCCTTTACAATGTAACACATACTTGTGAGTAAAGAAAATTAATAAAGAAGAAAAGGCAGAATCTGAAAGAAACTGGAATGCCATTAACAATAGCTATATAGTGTATATATTTCCAGCCATAAATGTTTTATAGTTTTTAATGCATATTACAAAATATTAGATATTCTTCTTGATTCAAAAATATTAAGTGCTATGGAACAGTCCCTGCAACCTTTCCTGCTAATCAGAGCATCTTGGTCCTAGAGGCAGAGCACTGACCTGGGATGGAGATGTCTGAGCCCCTCTCCTCAGTGAGTGTGGGGCTGTGGATAAAGCAGGACACAATCTCTGTAGAGACATTCCTGACCACAAGAGTGCTTTCTACATAGAACAAGCCATCTTCATCTTGGATGCTATGCTTAGAGATAGTCAGCAACTTTTCTCCCCTGATGTCTTGCCAAGAAATCTGAGGTTCTGGGAACCAGCCTTTTGCAGTGCACACAAGCTGGAGTCCGCTTTCCACAGATCCATCCATGTGGATGTAAGGGTCAGACCCCAGACCTGTGGTGGAAAGACACAGCCCTGAGTCACGAAGCCCATGGAGGCACAAATCAGAGGCTGGGAGTCCAATGACATTGCATAGGGAGAGAGCAGAAGTTCAAGGTTCTGGGGAGCAAAAGATGGCCCAAAGTCCTCTTCCCATTCAAACTGGAGTTCACATATACTTTATTTATACCCCAGTCTGGATCCTTAAATTTTAGCACATGAGCAGTATTTTTATTCAGACCCAGACATGAAAATAAGAGAAAGGGACATAATAACATTTTGCTTGTGTCTCTAGCATGGCAAACTAAGATGTGTTAAAATTTACTCACGAACTCCCTCACGCCACAGACTCTGCCTGTTTCATCTTAATATTATTGTGTCAGGCACTTTGACTTGTTGGATAATATCTTGACTCCAATTAAATAGAATATTTAATATAAAGTGAGACATCATTTCCAGGGAGAATATTCTTCTCATTTCTTTTGTTGGTGGTTGTGAACTTGGGGTGCAAACAGATAATCTGGGTCATGTAAAATGGGAAGCTTCATGTTGAGTTTCTGTATCTAAATATTCTATTCCATGGGAAAATGTTGTCAAGACATCCCAGTTTTATATAATCATGAAATTCTTTCTCTATTCAACACAACTCTCAAACCCAAACGAAGAGGATTCTATTTTCCATAGATGGTAGTTCTGTCTCTATCATTTGCTGGGGACAGAGACACCTTTTCTTCACCTAGAGGCTTAGAAAATGCATGGTTTCTTTTCAAGTGTCCCTGATAGTGAAATGCCTTAGTACGTGCCCTCCCCACTCCACATCTCAGAAGTATGTGGATTCTTTCATCCATCTTGAATCAACTTGAACATAATAACATTAATAATCATACATAGGTGTTGAGACAAAATGTGTTAGGGAACAGAAAGAGGTCACATCAGCCAGAGATGTTAACATCTCCAGAGAACTATTTCCCTGATAAGGCAAGTGGATTTGCCTGATTTTCTCTTTAGCACATGGAGGAGTTATTCCTGCCAGGGAACCATACGATAGTTTACTTTTCAGATATTTGTTTCTCCACAGAGACATCCTTTCTTCAGTCTTTCCCTTCTTCTGGCTCTGTCCTACTTTGCTAACACAAAAACACCATGCAGACCCTTGTCACTCACAATGGGTATGTCCCCAAAGCATCTGTGAACCCCCAATTCACTGAACACTAGTATACAGTAATCTCCATAAAAGCACCATGTTCTTAACGTCTTAGTCTCATCACTAACTTTCTAACTTGAGGTGGCGTTACACAAAGAAACAATGTGTTCACATCTCAGTGACTGTGTACTTGAGGCTGAGTAGAGAACATGGATGCAGGGCAGTCCACTAGGGTCGCTCACCCAGCAATTGACTTGCCCTTGTGCACTAGCATATATGGCACAAATTCTTGCCTCAGCAAAACTGCTAGTGACTACATGTCATCAATGTTAAATAATCCTCAAGAATAGTCAAAACTGTGTAAGTTAAATTTGGGGGAATTGTTTGTGAGTTCACTTTAAAGATTTCAGAACCACCTGCCTCCAAATGAATCAGGATAGAGGACTGGACAGGAGCAATTGCCTTGATGATTCAAAGGGAATTCTTCAATTGGAACCAAGCTTAACACAAATTAATATACTTCTTCTGAGCCCCTATGTCTTTTCTGAGATACTCACCTGCTACGTTGAGCAGCAAGCTTGTTTCTCCACAATAGTTTCCCTCTTGGAAACGGCACCAGTACTGCCCATGATCAGATGGCCGGATGTTGTGTATCTTCAGAGCCACACTTCCCTCAGTAACGTTGTCCTCTATCCACTCTACCCGGCCTCTGTACTCCTCCATCTGCATCTCCGTCACCTCAGCTCCATCCCGATACAAAAATACAGGTGTGCTGAGCTCTGAGTGGTACCACCTCACCTCCATGTGCATCGTGGTCCTCTTAGGGAGGAGCTGACAGGTTAGTAGGGCATCTTCCCCGACCATGACCAGGGTAGGATGGGCAGAACCAATCACTCTAAAGTCATCTACAAAAGAGTGACAAAGAGAAACCGGGAAATGCCAACTGGAGGATCAATATGATTGCTTTGGGATGTCTACTCTATGAAAATGGGGGCACCTGGAGGAGGGAAAGTTTTATTTGCAATGTTTTAGAGAAACCCAGCATTATGATTTGCATCTTTGGTTGTACAGAGACAATCTTGTGTACCGAAAATAACATGCAGTTCAAAAATTTTAGTGTGATGGGCTTCCCTGGTGGCACAGTGGTTGAGAGTCCACCTGCCGATGCAGGGGACACGGGTTCGTGCCCCGGTCCGGGAAGATCCCACATGCCGTGGAGCAGCTAGGCCCGTGAGCCATGACCACTGAGCCTGTGTGTCCGGAGCCTGTGCTCCGCAACGGGAGAGGCCACAACAGTGAGAGGCCTGCGTACCGCAAAAAAAAAAAAATTTAGTGTGAGTGCTAAATCTATTACTTACCAGCTGTGTGATTCAGGGGCAAATCCATTATTCTCTATGAGATTTTAAGATTTGCAATCTCAATTTATTCATCTTTAAGATTTTAAAACCACCGTCTCTGGGTTGCTTTTATTCTCAAATAAGTTAATATGTAAATTGATTTTTTAATTGGGAACTTTATTAGTTAGTGATTTATTTTATATTTTACAGTGATTTATTTTCTAGTTAGTAATTTCACTTTGGTGACTAACATTGTAATCACTTTTCCTAAAATTTAGATAATAGATTTATTCAATAGATTTTTCAGCTTTTCAGAATTGTTTTTGTCTTGTCCTATGTAACAAACTGGGTTTGTTTTGCTTTGTTTTGTTTCATTTTGTTTTTGTCTGGACCAGGCAAGACTCCAGTTACTGGGGCTATGTAAAATGCAGTTTTTGCAAGGACATTTTGTGGTGGATTAAGGGTAGTGATTAGTGAAGTAAGTCAGAAAGAGAAAAACAAATATCATATATTAATACATATATGTGGAATCTAGAAAAATGGTACAGATGAACCTATTTGCAGGGAAGGAATAGAGACGCAGATGTAGAGACTGGACATGTGGACACGGGGGGAAGGATAGGGTGGGACAAACTGGAGATTAGGATTGACATATATACACTACCATGTATAAAGTAGATAGCTAGTGGGAGCCTGCTGTATAGCGCAGTGAGCTCAGCTCCATGCTCTGTGATGACCTAGATGGGTGGGATGGAGGGGAGGGGGGGAGGGAGGTCCAAGAGGGAGGGGATATATATATACATATAGCTGATTCACTTCGTTATACAGCATAAACTAACACAACATTGTACAGCAACTATACTCTGTGTAAAAAAAAAAAAGAAAGAAAGAAAGAAAAAAAGGCAGTGATTAGTATAAAGAGTTCAAGCCTTCCAATAAAATTTTAAGTCATGTTTGACGTCTTCTTTATCTACAAATTGAAGAGCTGTTTAATAATTCTGTATGTTCCTATGCTTAATAATTTCATATGTCATGTATATTATGTTATTTCTCATCCTAAAATGCTCCAGGGCCATTTGCACTTTGTGCAGATCCAACCCTCCTAAGAAGGAACTTCATCTCGTTTAGTTGATGCTCAACATCAAGTAGATGGTGCTCAAAAGGTCACTATGGAACATAGATAGACGTCTGCTTGCATTGTGTTGATGGAATCCGAATATAAAGCTAGAACTGAAGTCATACCATTTGGGTGACTTCTTTTACAGGTTAGGAAGGTGCATCCCGTAGCAGGGAGGGAAGCCTCACCACATCATATAGTTTCTGACAGCCTCAGTCTGGAGCCTGTGTCTTCTGATGTCCTATCCAATGTTTTTTCCCACCTTGCAATCCTGCATTTTCCTTGGGGCTCTGATATTACCCACTGACATTGAATTTTCACAATCCCTTTTCAAGGTACAATATTTTGACCAACAAAATTCAGCTACTGAGATTTCCAACCCCATTTCTTAGAAGTCTCCTTCTAGTTCCTTATTTCCAAGTACTTTTATGCTGTTTAATTTATGGTAAGAAGCAGCCACTTTTTTCTCACCCCGGAAGTGTTGTCCTAAATAGAAGCAGGAGAATGGATGACTTACCATGTTCCAGGTACTGATTCAAGTGTTTTCTATGTACAGCCTGATTTAATCTTAAAGGCTGTGCTAAGCTTTGAGATGTAGGTAGGTTGTTATTCTTATCATGAAGATGAGAACTAAGGCAGAAGGTATTCAAGTAACTTTCCAAAGGTAACACAGCTGGAGGTGGAGGAGCCCTTTTTATAACACAGGTGCTTTGACCCCTGAATCCCCACTCTTAATATTGTACTAGCCCTTTTGAATTTAGAACTCTGCACCCAGACTGGACCTCTGAGACACTCGAATATGCAGTAAAGGGAAGAAGAGCATCCTACCTGACTGCTTCATGCTGAGCAGTACAAAGAAAAAGGAGGCAACTACACCAGACAGACTGTACCCTGGAAAATCCACCATCTTCCCTGGAACAAACACAAGAGAAAATATGACTGTACCTAAATGAGGCTGTAATACAGCAAGCACTTCTGTGGTTTCCAGTGGTTACGTAGACATAAAGAAAAATCAACATCAACACCTTCCACAATCAAATGATGAAATGGGCTTGGTTCCCTTTCTCTGCATTTATCGATCATTTCCAACCTCTTACTTACTGTGTTGTACTTTAACCTATTTGGGGTCCCCGAGGGAAGATTTCTGATTTAAATGAAAATGTCTTCTGGGCCAAAGGGACAATAATATTTAGATAATTTTTTAAAATCTCCTTAGATCCATTTATTCTGAGCATGCAGAATTTCAGAGACCTCCTTCCAGTCCCTCCTGCAAAGTCCTTCATCTCTACGGTCTCCAAGATGTAAAGGAAAGAGCAGAAAGGCTCTGCATCCTCATGCTATAGCCAGGAAGCCATTACTAGGGCCTCGGGAGGACCCAGGGACAAGGGATGCCTTGGAAAGGAAAGGAAAGAATAGTGGAAATGGTGATACAGAAGAAGACTGGCAAAGAAATGACTTGAATGACCTTTCAGTATCATCTAGAAGACGTATAGAAATGAATTTTAAAAATAGCCCAACTGGCAGAGATGGGCAAACCCAACATGCCCATTGTACCAGCATTATAAAAATACTTCTACACAGGGCTTCTCTGGTGGCGCGGTGGTTGAGAGTCTGCCTGCCGATGCACAGGACACGAGTTCGTGCCCCAATCCAGGAAGATCCCACATGCCACGGAGCGGCTGGGCCCGTGAGCCATGGCCGCTGAGCCTGTGCGTCTGGAGCCTGTGCTCCGCAACAGGAGAGGCCACAACAGTGAGAGGCCTGCGTACCAGAAAAAAAAAAAAATGTTTCTACACAGATTTTAAAAAGTTTTAAAACTACCAGGAAAAAAAAATAGAATGCTAACTTTAGTTTTGGAAAATGAAAAATTCAGAGTGAAAGACGTCTAAGACTTATTCTATCTGCTGTGTCAAGTGTTTATGGAAAGAAAAACTTGCTTCGCACCAAATAGAAGAACCTGCACAGGAGCAATGATAAGTTACTGCTTCTATCACCCCGTAAACTAATGTCAATACGATCTTATAGAGTGGGGCGGCGGGGGGAACAACAGTCATCTGAAATGGGGATGATGAACCATGTGGTTCAGGAGATTATTTTTACTCCATTATGACTACTTACTTTCTAAAGTGATGCATACTTTCATCTAAAATATCTCTAGGAAAAGTGATACAAACCCAGTCACAAAGCCACAATACCTGAAAGAGTGCTCAAATATTTACGGAAAATTAAACTGAGCATTAGAAGACAGCACAGAACAGTGCTAGTTTGCCACTTGAAATAGATCAGTCATGTCCCCTCAGATGAAAGGAAATTGCCTTCTTGACTCCTTGACTCCTCCTGTGAAAAGCAGAAACATGTTATTCCACCAAGTAAAAGCAAAGAAAACCCACAAAGACCGTGCTAAGCTTCACTGCCCTTTCCTGTGAGATAAGAAGGACTCACACTTGCTACAAACCAGTTTATAGGTTTGTGTTCCTTTAGGCTGTTTATGTGAAAGCCAAGGGGAAACCTACAAATGCCCTCTAGAAAAAAAGCTGTCCAAATCACTGAAGCTTTTGAAGAAATTGTGAAAATGCATCTTAACCTTCAGTGATGCTCAGAAAGAGATTTGTGAGAGAGTATAACCAGGGTGAATAAATGCCTTAGACCAGGGTTCTCAACGGGGATGGAGATGGTTTTGCCCTTGAAGGACATTTGGCCAATGTCTGCAGACATGTTTGGTTGTCACACCTCAGGGGAGGGGATGCCCAATGGGTGTTAGCCAGGGATGTTGCTAAACATCCTACAATGCACAGGAAAGCCCCTACAGCAAAGAATTACACAGCCCAAAATGTCAATAATGCCAAGGAAAAGCATTGCCATAGACCATCAGCTGTCAGCGTGCTGAAAATCTTTGGCACTTTTTTTGGTAAATAAATGACTGGACTCACATTGTAAGCGTTAAATCAAAACATTTTAATCATAAGCTTTTGACATCTCCACGTTATGACTTGAATGTAAGCCAAGAATCTTCTGAAACCGCCATTGATATTAAATATGGTAAACTTTGATATTGTCAAGTGATATGACCTGATATGCATGTGTTTCATCAAATTCTCAAAAATCCATGTTTCATTTAGTTTTCTGGGTAAAGTGCAACTGTTAAAATGATGTGATAAGTGGTGGTATTTAGGCATTGGATAAATAACAATTCCAGATTTCAAGGTCTATGCATGCTCTATTAAAATTCATGCCAAAGAAAATTACAAGTTTCTACATGTCATGGGTTGTTAGAGGATTTTTTTTCAGTAAAAAACCTCAAAAGTTAAATTCTCAAAATGCCAAGTAACCATAGTAATTAACTGGTGATAATGAATTAAATCAGTTCATGAAGTTTGAAGCTTATTTACCTACATACACTTGAACAACAGATCCCCATTTTATAGAGAGAAAGCAAAGTAACATGAGATTTCTTGGAGCCAAGGTGACTTGGTATTTACTTCCGTGACCTTGAGAATCTCACTCTATTTCCTTGAACCTCTCCTTTCTCTCCTCTCTGAAGGAGACAGTCATTCCTAAAATTTTTCCAGCTGTATCATCGCCATGTGACAGACAAGGAAGCAAGGCTCAGAGGCACAAGCACAACATCCGACATGACAACGGAGTCATGTGATCCTGGTTTTCTGAGGTTTAATCTAGAGCCCTTTCCTCACCCAGCCTGCTTCACAGCAATATTGTGAGGCTCGAATACACTATGGCAGCACTTCGAAAAATGTAAAATGGAGTTGAGTATAAAATAGAAGTAGGGGGACTTCCCTGGTGGTGGAGTGGTTAAGAATCCACCTGCCAATGCAGGGAACACGGGTTCGAGCCCTGGTCCGGGAAGATCCCACATGCCGCAGAGCAACTAAGCCCATGCGCCACAACTACTGAGCCCACGTGCCACAACTACTGAAGCCTGTGCTCTAGAGCTCACGTGCCACAACTACTGAGCCCATGTGCTGCAACTACTGAAGCCTGCACTCTAGAGCCCGTGAGCCACAACTACTGAGTCCACGTGCTGCAACTACTGAAGCCCGCGCACCTAGAGCCCATGCTCCACAACAAGAGAAGCCACCGCAGTGAGACGCCCGTGCACCACAACGAAGAGTAGCCCTCGCTTGCCGCTACTAGAGGGGAGCCTGTGCACAGCAACGAAGACCCAACGCAACCAATATTAATTAATTAATTAAAAAAATACAAGTAGGTGATATGACGACAAGGGGCAGAGGGCCCCTGACAGGTGTCTCTATGCCCTGCTTCATCATCTTAGCCAACTTCCCTTTCCTCCCCAAGCTGTCCTCCACCAGAGAGTCTCCAAACCACTCACGTGTCCCCCTCTTTGCTTGGGGGAGAAACCTGGGGCTGCTGGGGCTTCTCCTCACTGCATCTCAGCTGTACCCTGCATCAACAGAGCAGATGTCCAAAGACAGGTCAGAGCTTGAAGTGCTGACTGGAGCAAGAATTGAGGGACAGGCAGATGGGGTGGAGGCAGCCCCCGTCCCCCAGGGCATTGGGTGGAGGAGGATTTAAGCCATCTCACCCAAACTGAAGGAAGAGCCCGATCCCTGAAGATGAAATTCTAGTCAGAATCGCATGTTAACCTCCTGGCTGTAATCCTCTGGAAAGTGAAACTGAGATGGTGAGTGAACTTTGGCTGGGTTTAGTTATGAGTTCTTTAGAGCTGCAGACCAAACCGTGACATTTACACTCCTCACCCTTCCCCAGAAAGCCAGGTCCCATCGGACACCCATCTGTGCCATCTCATCAGGTCCTCACACAGCACCTCAGGCTGTCTGTCTGTCTACAGCATTCCCTCTACCTACACACACGTCAAGGATTTCCATCTACTGCCAAGTTTCCACCAGAATACAGTGCACATGGGGCTTAGAGTTGGAAGCACGACTGAACACCAAATATCCTTCCCCTCTTTTATTTATTTATTTATTTTTTTTGTGGTACGCGGACCTCTCACTGTTGTGGCTTCTCCTGTTGCGGAGCCGCTCCGCGGCATGTGGGATCTTCCCAGACCGGGGCACAAACCCGTGTCCCCTGCATCGGCAGGCAGACTCTCAACCACTGCGCCACCAGGGAAGCCCCCTTCCCCCTCTTTTTACTGATGAGAAAACAGAGGCCCAGGGAAAGGAATTACCTTCTCAAGGATCAGAGCGCCAGGCCAAGGTCTAGTCCGTGCTAGTTTATTGCTCTTTTAACTTTGGTTCTTTATCTTTGCTGGGTAATAAAGAGTTTAATTATTCTCAGACATTAAACCAAAGAAATTTAATAAGCTTCTCAACACAATGTTCAGGCACAAAAATTATAATGATGGAAGTTATAGGTACATTTTGTGTGTGTGTGTCTGTTTTGGTTTAAGTTAGATTTTCCTTTAAAGTCCACTTAAGTCCATTTTCTTGAATCAGAGTGCAAGTACCCCTGGGGGTCTGCAGATACAGGCATACTTCCTTTAATTATGCTTCCCAGATATTGCATTTTTTTTTAAACAAATTGAATGTTTGTGGCAACTCTAAGTCAAGCAAGTCTATTGGCACCATTTTCCCAACAGCATCTGTTCACTTCATGTCTCATGTCACATTTTGGTAATTCTTGCAATACTTCTAACTTGTTCATTATTATTATTTTTGAATGGTGATCTGTGATCAGTGATCTTTGATGCTACTCCTACAGCTCACTGAAGGCACAGGTGATGACTAGCATTTTTTAGCAATAATGTATTTTTAATTAAGATATGTACTTTTTTAGACATAATGCTACTGTACACTTAATAGACTACAGCACAGTATAAACATAACTTTTATAAGCACTGGGAAGCCAAGAAATTTGTGTGACTTGCTTTATTGCGATACTTGCTTTGTTGTGGCGGTCTGGAATCACATCAGCAGTATCTCTGAGGTATGCCTGTATATTCTCAGGAATTCAAGAGTTCTCCAGAACAATTTTTTCTTTTTTAAATTTTTATTTATTTATTTATTTTTGGCTGCATTGGGTCTTCATTGTTGCACGAGGGCTTTCTCTAGTTGCGGCGAGTGGGGGCTACTCTTCGTTGTGGTTTGCGGGCTTCTCATTGTGGTGGCTTCTCTTGCTGCTGAGCATGGCTCTCCGTGCATGAGCTTCAGTAGTTGTGGCACACGGGCTCAGTAGTTGTGGCTCTCGGGCTGTAGAGTGCAGGCTCAGTAGTTGTGGAGCACGGTCTTAATTGCTCCACAGCGTGTGGGATCTTCCCGGACAAGAGCTCGAACCTGTGTCCCCTGCATTGGCAGGTAGATTCTTAATCACCACGCCACCAGGGAAGTCCCTCTCCAGAACAATTTAAATTTAATTTAGGTGTTCATTTCAATGTAAAATAGAAGCATATGCAACATTATGGTGTGGTAGTGTTTAAGCTGATTTTTTTTCCTGAAGTTTCTTCCTCTCCTCTGGTATGATCAGCCCATATTTGGGCCATCTAACTTGAAACTGCTATTCTTAATGAAGAATTTTTTCCCTCCAATCTTCAGTGTAGATAAAGACCCTTCCCATTGTGGAGGATGAGGGGTTTGAAAAGGAGAAAAAAATAATTAAACATTGGTGAAAGTTCCTTTACCCTGTTTCTTTCTCTCAATGAGGGTAGAAGGGACCGTGCTCCACTTCACCTCTGATTCCCAGAATGGCAGCGGTGCCACAGACGTCTCTCTCCTACAACAGAACCAAAGAGCAGCAGCAAAGGGAAAGCTATCCAAGGCAAGAAGAATTGGGCCCTGGAAGCTTCAACTATTAGAATGAAAATTTGCTGCCTAAAATGCTGGCATGGGATGATACAGGAAGAGGAGAGCGATGATATGGATATAACAGTCATCATCACCAACGTGGGAAGGGCAGGGACGAGCAGGGGCAGTGTGACCATGACATACAGTGGGAGCCAACGCTGTAAATATGAGGAGAGCCTTCTGCACCAGTCCTGCACCACCTCCTACCTGGCGACTTAGAAATAACCCTGGGCAGAGAGCTGTTTTTAAATTATTAATTGTTGTGAAAGCCACGGAATTTTCTGGAAATTACTAGATTGACCCTTTTGCTCTAAGACATTATAGGGCTTGACATAAAAATTAGGATCAGTGGGCTTCCCTGGTGGCGCAGTGGTTGAGAGTCCGCCTGCCGATGCAGGGGACACGGGTTCGTGCCCCGGTCCGGGAGGATCCCACGTGCCGCAGAGCGGCTGGGCCCGTGAGCCATGGCCGCTGAGCCTGTGCGTCCGGAGCCTGTGCTCCGCAACGGGAGAGGCCACAGCAGTGAGAGACCCGCGTACCGCAAAAAAATAATAAATAAATAAATTAGGATCAGTAATAGGAAAACACAGAAATTTATTTTTTCACACCCAATTTTGTGGTATGAAAATATTCTACTCATGACACATATTCTGTATCATCTTCATGGTATATGCTGTCGGAATTTTCCCAGGACCTTAGGACTTGTCTTTGCGCTTTTTTTATGGTCAGTCACATTAGCACCAACTGACCACTTAAAGAAGCTCTATTTAAAATTTTATGCATCTCTTCACAAAAGGTCCGTACATACACTTTTTCAAGGCGACCCCAGTTTTGAAATAAGAACTGTGTCCTGAATTATGCTGTGGATTATGGATATTCATTTTGTGTAGGGACATGTTGGTATGTGGAAGAGAGAGGCATGAAAACAAGACAAACGCTCCTATCAGTGAGGAAACCAGGGAGAATGAGGATTCCAGAGAAGGCAGGAGGGAGGATGGAGGGAAAGGGTGTCATACATCAATATGGCCACCAGAAGGCAGCAGAGACATGTTCACTGTCTGCCCCTCAAGGGCTTTTGTTCAAAACCTGATTCACTTCAGACCTTTCCTCCTCCAAATGCTACTGTCCTGTATGACACACATTCATGACTCTCTTAGCTAGTAGATGACAAAAGGAGCCCTGAGCTTAGGATGCCTGAGATTTAAATTCTAGTTTTGCTATGAATTTGGGCAAGCTTCTTCTTTGGATAAGTCTGTTCATTTCTGAGGTTTCAATTTCATTAGCTTTAAAATGTGCGCTACTCACATTTAAACATTTCTAAAGGGTATGTGAAAATATAACTGTGACACAAAATCCCTATTTAGGTTTCATTATTGGGAGTAGAGAGTCTTGGAAAGGCCAGAGGCTAAAACAATAGGGGAGATAAATGAAAATAAGGAAAAAAAAAGTCTTATTGAGAGAGGACATCAGGACTCTGGCTATGAATTCAGAGAAATTCAGGTGATCACTGTCAACTTCTATTTGGGGGACCTGGTGGAAATCTATTTTGAGAGTTGTCAGGTGGACTCACCATAAAGGTAATAATTATTTCATGGAGTCCCCTAGCAATGGGTCTTAAAGATGTACAATTCTCTCTGTGCAAAAGAAAGAAAAAGTATCAACTCAACTCTCATGTCCTGGTGGCATAGCAGTCTATCATTCTACTGTCTTCTTCGTTTGTTTTCTGACTAGAGGGGAGAAAGCACTGGCAGGGCTCTGAGATGCCCACCCAAATGCTGAGGCATGTGTCTAATGGTCCCCAAAGCACAGAGTGGGGAGGGGGGTTGATGCTCAGAGTTGGACAGTGGCCTTTCTTCAGATGTATGACCACAGTGCAGTTGGCACCTCGGGAAGGGTAACCTTCTATGTCTCTCTTCTCCATCACCCTTGACGCTCTGGAACAACTGCAGATAGGAAAGTCTGACCTCACTATTGTTTGGAAGAAGCCCGAAGCTCTCAAATCTTGTTTAAAATAACATTTCTTGGATCTGTTCCTCTCACAAATGTGTTTTTCTGACACAGGATAAAAGATAATTAGCTTTGATAGAGAGGGATGATTCCCTCACTTGAAGGTAATATTTGAGCCTAAAATGAGGAGTTCAAGCTACCCGTAACAGGGACAGTAGGGGAAGGAATTAGACCCACCAGGGGGCTTAGTGTGCAGGAGGAAGCTGACCAAACAGGTGCAAGTCAGCCACCCTGACCTCTGGGAATGTTGCACCCCAAAGGGTGGTGTGTTCCCAGGTATAAACAGCCTGAAGATTAACCCAAGTCCTGAAGGGGTAGAAGCAAGTTACTCTGTGTCCGTGGCCATATTGGAGGCACTGCTGTGATATCTCAGGTCCATAGAGATGAAGGTGATGTGGTAATAAATGCTCGGGGAAGAGCTCTGAGGACTCCTTGGTGTGTATGCCTCCCTGTCCTATTCTACCTTATCCAGTGTCACCTTGGCCTCAGTAGGGGACACGATGGACATGGAATTGTGCTTCCCTTCCGGAGATCTGCAGGACTTAGGGCCATGACCATGTTCCTTTAAATCAAAGGGAAGCACGGCATTGCCGTCTGGCCAAAACCCAGGAGGAAAAAGAATCAGTGACAAAGTGAGATCCTACAGACTGAGGAATCATTTAAAGGAGAAGGAAGAATATAGTGATTTCTAAAGTTCCTGCCACAAAAATAGGGTAACTGCAATACTGTGATTGGCCCCAAGGACTCTCATTCAGATCCAGCTTTCTTAATAAAATCTCCCCATCTTACAGATTTTCCACCAGAAGTCAGTATAAAAATAAAAAGCAGTAGAATTTCTGCACAGCGGTGCTTAAAATACCGAAACATTTAGGGTTGGGGGACTGAGCTAAATCCTAGCTGAAGAGCTCATTGTACTGTTAGAGCCATCCCAGTCTTAGAATCCAAAAAGTGTCTGACAAACCAGTTCCTCCTCTGAAGTGTTTAAATTTTTTAAAATGTACTTTTAAATTTCAGTTTTTACTTTGAAATTTACTTTTGTGAGAAAGTTACGGAAGGGTAAACACAGTCACTAATTATCATCCATGACTTTTCGAAAGTGATAAAATTATGTAAAATTGATTCCGCTGCAGGTTTAGCCTGTAGGAGTGAAGCTCATGGGAAGAGTTGGTGAAACACACACTAACTCACTAGCAAACTAGCACAGATGCCTCAGTTTGGGAATTAGGAGGACCACAGGATGTGTCTTAATAAATGCAAAGTCCTCCCAGGACCCCAGAGAATGCACAATCACAGAGATAGCCAAGCATCTCACACCGGAAATAGGAGAACCTTCTGAATGTTGGGGAAAAGAGGGTTAAAGAAAAGCACACCAACCTAGCAAGCCGCCTGCCTTTGCACCCTTGTACCCTGCCATACTTCCCTGGTTCAAATACGGCGCTTGGCCCTCTGGCACAGTCCCAAGCAGGCTATTGCAGTTCCTCATGTGACCAGTAGATGGCATGTTTGTCCAAGAACGTGCACCGGGTTTCAAGGAGGCTAGCGACTTTCTGAGCGAGGTGGGGAGGGCTGAGAGCTGGGTCCTAAAATGTCCCAGATCCTAACTTCCAATCTCTTCCTTTCATAAACTTTCCGAAATGGGAGCAGAAATAGGAAAACTGATGCTGCTGAATCTGCTCCAGTCTCCTGGGGCTCCAGAATTCGGTGACTGAACCACCCTGTAGATACTGGCGGGGATGGGAAAAGAAGAGAAGGAGAGAAAGACACGGAAAGAGAGACTGAAGGGGAGGCAAAAGGAAAAAGGAAAGGTTTCTTGAGAGAGAGGCTGCTTCCTATCTTACATTCACTGTTACCGTGTTTCATCATCAGGTACTCTTAAAGAAGCAACGATGAAAAAATTATAAATCCAGTTCTCAAGGGCATTTACAGTTTTAAGAGGAGAGAACATAGGCACTAAATTATAATAGTTCAGTGACGAATGAGGGAGTCAAGAAAATCTTCATGGAGGAGATGCTTCACGGGATGGAACATGAGGCATAGTTCATACTTCACTGAGAGCTGTGAGCCACAGGTGTAGGAGCTGGCGGGTGTGGAGCATCTATCAGGGACACGGAGCTTTCAATATCAGAGAAATATCTACTTGTGGACACATGTGAGAATAAAGAATATTCCAGATATTGGCAGAGAGAAAGGAAATCTACACCCTGAAGGCTATGAAAATTATTTAAACTGGAACATGGAAACAATTTGTGACTAGTTCCATGATCATGTCTAAGACGTTTAATTAACTGTATCTGGTTGTAATTTAACATAAAATTGGGTATGAGAAACAATCTTTAAAATATTCTTTAATGTTTTTGATTAATCAGGCTTTATTTCTCAAAATAATATTACTTTAAAGTTTAATATGAGCCAAGCAGATTTCCCGTTGTTTCAGACTCTTTTTGACAAAGAATGAACATTGCAGCCTGGAAAGCATTTTATATGATTACATAGAAAACCCTAAGAAAGTTATTAAAATGTCGATAATGTGTGAATTTAACGAGGGCAATATACAACAAAACAAGAGATGAATTTAACCAAAATATGTTTGCTCTCTCTACAGTGAAAACTATAAAGCTCTGATGAGAGAGATTAATGAAATCTCAAATATATGGAGAGATAGTATATGGCTGGTTGTGGAAGAATTGATATTGTTGAAACACCAGTTCTCCTCAACATAATCCTGATCAATGTTCCCAACAGGTTTGCTTTGTAGAAATAAACAATTCTAAAACTTATAATATGCAGGGTAAAAAAAAAAAGTGGTAAAGGCAAGAGGAAACATTCTACAGCAAAGATACTTAAATTATATACAAATATGAAAAGTTGTTCAACCTCCTCAGTACTAATCAGAGGATTGCAAACCAAAAACACACTGGAAAAATAATAAAAATGTCAAAACATATCAGTTGTAAGCAAGGATGTGGAACAGTGTTTCTGCCAGTATACAGCTGATGGGAGTATAAATTGATGCAGTCATTTTGGAAGTCAAAATTACATAGTAACATTGAAAATATGTACATGCTGCATTATGCCTTAAATATACACCTAGAAAAACTGTTGAGAGCTCATAACAACTTTATTCATAAGAGCAAAACATTGAAAACAACTTAAGTATCTGTTAACCATTGAATGGTTAAATAACTTTATATATCTTCATATAAATTATAGCTACATTCACAAACATAACTAAGTTTTTTAGGGCTATTGAAAGTGACCTTCACCTGGATTTTCGGAGTGCTGCATATTCGGCATTGGCTCCCTCCTGCTGGCCACTGTGTAGGGCGTTACAGTCACTCTCGCACGGTAACCAATCACTTTCTGATAGTGTTCCGTGCTGACGGTCCTCTTAAGCAGCACAGTAATCATAATTCCCTTATGGACGTGACCACCCCCTGGAAGAACTCAGCAGTCCCACAATCCTCACTTCTTGCCTAAATAAGATCAACTTAGCTGAAATTAATTCCTGGTACATGATGACTGGCGTGTAGTTGACATAATCAGAAGACATAAAAGCAGGAAACCACCAAGGAGGAGCATGTCCACGTGGGGAGAACACTGTCTGCAGCTGCTCACATGGTCAGATTTTTTTCTCTGGTCTGGAAACCATTCAGAGATTTTTATCATAAAGAAACATTTACATCAGCGGAGGAGAAGAGTGAGGGAAAATCCAGGAACCGTTGGTGAAATTAGGCAGCTCTCCACGATAAGCCCTATGTTTGGCTCCATGGTCCAGTGACGTTATTTCTTCTGGGAACCAGTTCCAGCTTCTGCCTTCAGTTGTAGCTTCTGCTGCTCCAATTACCGATACCTGCAAAGCCCAGGCCAAAAGTCCCTTATTCTAGGGCTTCTCTGCTTGTCCTCTCCTCCCTCATGATTACTTTTAACAGCTTCATTGCACTGTTGTGTGTCTGTACTTTATTCGTTCAACCTGTCACTTGAAATGGACATCTGAGCTGTTTCCAGTCTTTTCCTACTGCACATAATTTTGCAGTAACTAGACTCATATGCCCCTTGGGCAATTTTTCTTGGGGAGCAATAAGACTGGCAGGACCGAGGAGAAATAAATCTAAACAGAGAAGAGGAATGGCAAAAAAATTTTGTCAGGAAAGTACCAAAGCCCCCTCCAACCCTTGCCTGCACCCTAGCACATCAGAGCCAATCTGAGAGACAAACTTTATAGGCTTATGGACCCTGACCTCCTGCACCAAACTTGCTCCAACTTTCCAGAGCCATCACCTTGAAGCATGCTGAACATATAGGCAGATTGTCAAGGGTGAGAGATGCCTCCAGAACAGGAATATAATCCAAAGAACCTGCTTCTCTCTCAGGGCAACTCACAATAATATATCAGATCCTTCACAAAAGAAAAAAATATGTATATCTCTAGGGCTCCTACCTTTTCTCCAGGGTCTTCTGTGTTGTGTACTGGACCTCTGGTGAGACCCATCCTTGTGATTTCAGATTTGGGGTCTGAACAGGCTGAGTGGGTATGGGGGCCATTGGCAGCCCTATCACCTCCCCTCCACCCTTATCTCACTGCCCAGCACCACACAGCCATCCCTACTTGAAACTTTACCCTTATACCTTCTCCAGGTGGGAGCCAGCATAAAGCAGAAATTGATTCTTTGTGCAGGGTAAGTGCCTGATCGTCACTCCTGGCTTTCCCTCTTGGTCTCCAGACATGCCCACAAGGCTCTGCATAAGCAAGTATGGGTCTCTAGCTGCTGACCATTATCAGCAGTTGCTCTGCTGTCTCGTCCAGGGCCAAACAGCCCATGCTGCAGCTGAATATGTTGAGTTATTTCCCCACATGTGACATCAGTTTCACAGAAGCCTGACAGGAAGTCCACCCAATTGCAACAGGAGTGCCACTGAAACCAGCCTGATGAGGGGACACGTGGGAACAGTGTCATCCAGTGCCTGGTTGTTTAATGATGCCCAGTGAGTACACTGGTGCATGATCCAGGTGTGACATGGTGCAAGCAATATGAATGGAACATACCTCCACCATTCATGTGGGGTCACCATCAGGGACACATCCTAAGTGTCATAAAAGCTCCTACCCAAGCCTAGGTTTTCCAGATCATGGACTTTACATGCCTAAAGGTTTAATGATGGTAACTCTTACCTCACTTTTTCACAGGAGACTTCCTGTTCACTGTATGCCCCACCCCTTTCCCCAGAATCCCAGGGATATCTGCAGAGTCCAGGTGAGCAACAATCCATGTGAGGATGGAGGACCCTTTGCCCACACCTTCCTTTGGGGGCTCTAGAGAGCTTTTTAAGGAAAGTCCCAGCTTTGTACTAGGGAGGGGGCTACAGCGGTGGTACATCTCCCCGGCACTGAGCATCAAGACGATCCAAGACAGGGTAATGCCAGAGGAAGGCGTGCTCTCCTGTGCTGTGAGTGCTTTCAGAGTAGACAGAAACATGTTTCCTGCAATCCACATATACTGAAAACCTAAATTATCCATGCAGGTAGGAGCAAAGCAATTCACAAAGAGAAATGGTAGAATTTCTTGATTCCCAAAGCAGCGTTGATAGACAGCAAGAGTGACGTCATGCAAACAAAATTTATGAGTCTAAAGATAGAAATAGCATCTTAAGGATATTCAAGTACCGATTCCAAAAGTATTATTAAAAAAAAATTTTTAGTGTTTTCACGCGATGTACATTGGGACAAATCAGAAGAAATACAAATATTAAATGTCATACGGAAGTTAAACCCACTGGTTATTAGACTTAATCATGAACATATAGGGAAACTACCTGCCTCAAACTTTCTGCCACTTTGATAAATCACAAAGTGGTGGCGATAAGGAGACTTGTTTGGGGCTATGGTCCTACTACAGGAAAATGGGGGAAGAGTGATCAAAGCAAGATGGGACATTAGTAACCCCTTTATCTGTGTAAATGTAGAAACAGACACTTCTTAGAGGGGGATCTCTAATAACACTGAGGATGTCTCATATACACATATTTGTGCAAAAACTAAATAAAACGAAAACGGTCCATGTATGAAGGCCCAGGGAATCTTCTTAGGTTTAATCAAATACTCAGGCTTACTTAGCTCTCAGATTCACTCAGAAGGAGAGCAGACAGAATCAAAGCATTTCAAGGGAGCAGCATCTGATCATTCTCTTCAGTGGGAGAAGTTCTTGAAACAGTCCATAATGCAGACCAGGTGCTGGTCTCTGCCCACCTCGTCCCTAAGTGACAGCTCAGGTGCAAGATGAATTTACACCTGTGAAAGTGGCAGCTACCCTGTGGTAGAATCCTCATCATTTTGGAGTCAATGCCTTTTGCATCAAGTTCATGTGCATAGCTTCCAGACCCCTGGTAAGTGCATGCCCAATTACAAGGGTCACTGCATTCAGAGATGCCCAAGCTATGTATGGGTTCCCACACTTGTTATAATTCATCAGATATTCCTCCTAGCCAAATACAACTTACCAAGCAAAAGCCATTTTTACAATAGATAATTTTGTCTAGAAAGTTAGCTGACATTCTTCCTTTCTTAGGTTTCCTAAAAAGAGCTAGAGATTTAGTCTAAGATTAAATTTGTCCTGGAGAAATAGAAAGAGTATTAAACTTTTACCCGCAAGAATGAAAGTGATTTACAGTTACTTGTTTTCTTTATCAAGCATCATTTTATTTTTCAAATTACTTAAAAGAAACACATTCCATGTTTTGTTTGTGTGCTTATCCCAAAAAAAGCATTGTGATGCTTACTGTAAAAAGATTTTAAAGGTTTTTAAATTGTAAACCATTTAAGCAACCTAATTAGATCAAACACATCTGGGAATTTCTGAGTATGTACACGAGGAAAACATTAGTTAAAGCATCCTGACTTTTAAAATCTTGGATCATTCACTAGCTTTCTGAACGCTCAATGTCAAAAAAACTGATATGAAGAATTAAATACTATTGACCACAAGAGGGAAGCCTAGTCCCGCTTTCACTACTCTTTAGGAAAAAAAAAAAAAAAAAAAAAAAAAAACACCTCAAAGGAAAGCCATGTTTATTAAGAACCTTTAAAATATTCACCAATAAACACAGTTTACAAGACAAAACAACTGTCATCCCCACCTGAGGCTGCATTTGTGATGGGAGTGGTTTTAGTGTTTTGAATGGACTCGTTCTTGGACTCCACATATTACTGGCTATAGAGTTAGAGACGTGATTTACAAAACTACCTTCCCACTTCCTAAGTGAGGCATTGACCAAAGGTCTAGACTTCTGTAAATCTTGGTTTCCTCAGAATAAATTGGAAATATAATGGTAGAAAATATAATGGTAATATTTAAGATGATATTTACTATTTTATTAGTAATATTTTAATTGGTAAGGGAGAAAGACTGCACCAAAAAAAAAGACTTTCAGTAAAACCAGTGACAGTTCTCTGGCCGATTTCTCACCTTTCTTTCTACCATAAAACTTCAAAGTTCAAAAGTAATCTTATATCAAAAATAGGTAATTCTCTCTCATCACAGTTAGATAAAAACTTTGATTTTGCTAAAGCATTTTACGGCATTGGTCATTTCTCATGTATTATCCTAAGTCTTGAAATGCCCTGCGTGTTAGATGACATTCATCCACTCATGTTCTCCCGTGTTCTACTGTGATCATCTAACAAACTTCCCTCTTACACTGTACGCTTGACCTGTGCTATGTCAATGCGAACGAGAGCCACCTTCTCATCATGACCTCTATTTTTTGAAAATTTCTTTCATTTGTCATAACATTCAGACTTGAAACCTAACTACAAGGTACTTTTTGATCATTTTCTACCACCTTCCTTATCCTAATCCACCCAGTAAGCAGTCCTAGGGATTCAGTCCTCCCGTTTAACTTTGCCACGGGGTGGCAAAGATGATAGATGGAGCTGGAAATGGCTCTGAAAATAATTTGCCAAAACGTGGAAGGAACAGAAAGTTGAAGGAGTGAATCAGCCATTGTCCAGGCGCAAGGAGGCAGCTGGTGAAGGCAGCCACTCTCAGGCTTCACTGGTGATTTTTCGAATGAAACTTTTCCTTCACAGTCTCTCAACTACCAAGTTCAGCCTATTAGAAGAGACAAGAAAATTGGGAATTATACAACCATCTGACTCTAGATGCTCAAATCATAACAATGGGGCCTGTGGAAATATTCTGAGATGTGGATTTGAAGTTTCCAACCCCTCTCCCCACGTGTGTGTGTGTGTGTGTGTGTCTGCAATTCCTTATTTACAAAAGCTACACAAAGAAAAGTGATTTCGCACCCCTGAGAGCCTGTACAAACTCAGGCCTTTGAAACATCAGATTTCAAGTGGAGGTAAAGAAAAAAATGAATGAAACTCTCAAACTCTCATCCTCCCAGGGTAGAGATGAGCCCAAACACCACGGACCCCTTTATTCACACAGGACATCTTAGGAAGGTCCATTAACCCATCATCTCAGCACATTTGTTGATGTCATCAGTTGGCAGTTTTCAGTCTGACACAGGTTTTTTTCAGCAGATTAGCCTTTGCCCCCTCTCAGGATGGAGAGGAGACATGATAGAGAACAAGGAGAGTTTTTTACATGGGGACTTGGGGAGGAAATGCCTAGATCAATATCCTCAAAGATCCTCTGGTAGGAAGTCCTCAGCAGGAGAAATACCATGAAGACTCTGAGTGCTAGAGGGAAAAGGAGGGAAAGGCAGATAAGGAAGGGGCTGGAGGCTCTCAGAGCTCAGACCACACAAACACGAAGCAAAGAGGTCCCAGACTTGACCTGGGTCCAAGGAGAAAGCGATCTCATTTCCAAGCCCTCGCCTTTTACTCCAAAATAACATTTTCTCTGGTTCTAAGTTTGGACTGTGGGGAGAACCCGAGTGAACTATGGGGGAAATAGAGATACAGAGCTAGAGGTAGAGAGATATATTTGCATTTAGTAGTTTTTTTTTAATTCCTATTTGCTTCTATGGTCTTGTCTGTATAGTAGGGAATAAAACCAAGAATATTACATTTCCCAGGCTCTCCCTACCCCCGGTTTCTGAATGTGGTCTACATTCTGCCAGTGAAACTTAAGAGTGTGAGATTCGGGAAGCAGAGACAGGCTGAAGGTTCCTCAGGTCATGGATACAAGGGTTCACAGACAGGGATCTTGTGTTGGCAGCATCCTTGTGTTCCCAAGACATTCCTTCCCCCTGAGCTCTAAAGGAGCCATGATGTCAGCAGTGGCTCCTACAGGTCCCTCCCTCTCAAAGTCTGTACTGACTTGTGCTCCTCCAGGCTTCCAAAAGTTTTGAGGTGTAATTCCCTATAATAGAGTAGAATTGTAATAAATAATCCCATTTAGGGTGTCCTCAGGGATTTCTACTTCCTGAATGAACTCTGACTAGTACAGAGGCTCCTCGCCTTTTAACGTTACCGAGACAACCTCATTCAGGTGCCCTCAGAAATTCCCTCAAACACACAGGAAGTTAGGGGTCAGGAGGAAACAGGGAACCATGATTAATGTCCAAATAGAAACTTCTTTCTCATCACAGAGAAAGGGAACTCAAAGTCTATTCTAAAGACTCCCCAGTTTAGTAATCTCATGAGGAGAACTAATCAGTGTTTTAGGACTAAACGACATCATAAGTTGCTGAGCAACATCTTGGGTTGAAGGTGCTATTACAACATCTAGAACACAGAGACATATATAGTCTCTGAGTTTACTGTACATATATTGAGCATCTCGTAAGAACAAGGCATTATGGCAGCCAGCAAAGGGCAAGCACAGAAAAATTATATTGGTTAGGTGTGATTAGAGGAGGTTAGGATAGAGGAGATGACAAACCTAAATTATAGGATCAGACTCTCAGCAGAGACTGATACTGTAAGTCTCCTCTGGCCCATTCCAGTGCCTCCAGGACACACAGTCCTCAACAATTTTAGGGCAGAACTGTGTGTGCGTCCTCCCAGGCACCCAGAAGTCAGGATCAGAGGATTTTCAAAGCCCTTAGATACCGGCTTCCCTGGTGGCACAGTGGTTGAGAGTCCGCCTGCTGATGCAGGGGACACGGGTTTGTGCCCCGGTCCGGGAAGATCCCACATGCCGCGGAGCGGCTGGGCCTGTGAGCCGTGGTCGCTGGGCCTGCGCGTCCGGAGCCTGCGCTCCGCAATGGGAGAGGCCACAACAGTGAGAGGCCAGCATACCGCAAAAAAAAAAAAAAAAAAAAAAAAAAGCCCTTAGATACAATCCAAAAATCAGCCATGTGTAGAGTCTTGGCTCTTCTGAACTGGGAGGGGAGTAGTAGGGCAGGATGAGACCTCAGCAGTGTAGAAAACACTGTGGAAAACCCACCCTAAGTATATGTGTCATGACTGATCTTCAAGAGTAAACTCACCATCTCATGAGCCGCCGCACTGCCAGGTCTCTCCTCCTTGGAAGTATTTGGATTCCAGCCCTTTCTAGGGTTGGTTTAACACTTTCCTTTCTGTTTTGCTATATTTTCAAAAAATGAGGGTCAGTCAACATGTGCTAACTTTCAGTATTCTCAACAGTGAACATCAAGATAAATTCTTTGAATCAGAACTTTCATCATGAGGAAGTAATGGTAAAGCCCTCCTACCGGTTGTTTTCTCTAGTCTTCCAGGTAAAATAAGGTCTGCCCCATTTACTCTCTTTATTCATCTATCTGATTCTTCAGGAAAGGTATGTGCCCAAAAGTCTTTTCCAATCTCAGGACACATTTAAGGTAATGGGAGTTAGGAATAGGTTTCCCCCTTTCCGGTCTACTATCTCCAGTAACCACTACCTACGTTCCAAGGTGTAGCTTTCCATACATCTCCAGCTTTGGGAGTGTTGGAACTCAGAGTTTCTCTTCTGATGTTCTCCTGAACTGTCAGGGATCCCAAACTCTTGGGTAGAGTTGGCCACCTTGGAGTCTAGGACACTGGAGGGAGCCTGAAGCAGTAAGAGGCGCCTTAAGGGCAGCTCTATCACCCAACACTGCCAAGATTCAGGCATTCCTCATAGCCTGACCATTTACCTTCCTTTTAGATGAACTACTGTCCCTTAAATAAATTCCCCGGCTGTCACAGCACAGAGACATGATCTGCCACTAACTCTTATCTTAGGATATTTCCATTGATTCTATTCTCACTAATGTGCTTCAGGGAGATCCATTTCTGGCACTTGGATTGGGATGGAAGAGTCTCTGAGTGATTGCCCATCATTCTTGAAAACTCAATTCTTTTGTTCTTTTTGTTTGGTTGTGAGTTTGTTTGATTGATTAAGAAGTTCCTTTTCATCTAATGAACAAAGCATCACCTTTCCTGGACCCTTTGCAAAAGTCCATCCCTTAGCAACAGCAGTGTCATATCAAATGATTTTTCTGATTGGCTGCAGCTCAACTGATTTTAAATTTTAATCAGTCAGGCTCTGAAACCCTACATTCTCTTTACTTGTATTCCAGTCTGTTGTGACCCACCTTGAGCTCTACTGACCCTCATCGAGACACCTAAAAAGAAAATGGCCATAATTGGAGTCCCAATACCAGGATTTTTCATCACTGTCCTGATAAGCCTTCAGGAATCATGGGCTATCACAGGTAAGTGCTGAAAGAATCAAAAGTAGGGATAAATAAGTTCTGAGAGCATCGGAGAAGTGAACTGTGGACATTTGAAAGACAATCTTTGGAGTGAAAAAGAAGAGTGACAGATATTTTCTCGGTCTAACTCTAATGTTATAATAAATTGTAGTTAGAAGAGCTCTCTGCTCACCAGCAATTGAAGTAAAATTTAGATTAGAGAAGCAAAACTCAATTGTATACTGATTAATACTATTGACTTTGATATAAGCCAAACTTTCAGGGAAATATTTTCTGACAGGCATTAACAAGATACCTTTCTGCTCTTTAACTTTTCATTCCTGGAAAATTAGTAAAAATTAAAAACCTCATGTAATTTCATGAGGATTAAATCAGAAAAAAGTATGAGATTTCTTGGCACCTGTTCTTAACTATTTTTGCCACGGTAGCTATCTTTTGGCCTGTCAATTCTGTCAGTCTATTTGGAGCATAGACATTATACTAAAGATCACTAGAAAGGAAAATCACCAAAAAGCAACCATTCACCCAAGGGAGGGGGAAGGGCAGCCATGCTGATATGAATTGCATTTAATTTACTGTCTCTTGGGACGGTGATAACCCCCGTTACAGTGGATCTCAAAAGGATCTTTGGTTGCTGTAACTTAGTAATATTCTTAAGAGAGTAGAAAAATTGAGTAAGGAAGTGAAGTGTCTGATATTACTCTCTACCATCTCCAGAGCAAATAGTGTGCCGTTGTGAAGGTGTATTGTGAAAAAACATTCTTCGCCCAGAGTGACCCCCAAAGAAGGTGGCAGGTAGACTGGAAATAAGTAAAGTAATAACCTAGCTCCAAGACCCATGATGACAGTGTAGGTTTCTATTGCCCAGAAAGAGCCACATACAAGGATGCCTTCCAGGAAAGATAGCTTCCCTCGGAGCTAAAAGAGGAAGTTACAATGTGTGTGTGTGTGTGTGTGTGTGTGTGTGTGTAGCTGCAAATGCTAAATAAATCCCTAGGTTTATCAATATACAGTCAGATTTTAAAACCCACCGCTCATTTACATGTACCACAGAGGCAGCATACTCTTCAATTGTAGCTTTCTTATTTCAAGTCCATTATTCCCTTGGTGTAGATTATTCTCACTATCAACCATAATAGAATATGTCCCTCAATGACAGTCTCAATCTAAAGATCTTTAAGGTGCAAGGGAATGTTGGTGAGGTCAATCCAAATATAGTACTTCCCTCAGAGGGATGCAGGGTGTGGGTGTGGATACAGGAAAGTGAGTGCTCCACAATGCTACAAGGTCTCAAACTTAATTATTTGGGTACCACAATCTCCAGTCATATAGTCCATGGGTCTGGCCCTTAAACATAAAGCAGTTTCTGATGCTAAAGTACTTGTTGTAATCCCGATGATATACTAAGAAATTACTTAAAACTAGTCTCATTTCATCTTAAAAACAAACCCAACATGGAAGCAAAACCACAGTAGAATATAATGGGAAAACTACATATAAATAGATAAAGTAATCTACTCAAGACCACTAGGTAGCTGAATGAGAATTCGAGATTTAATTTGATTCCAGAGTTCAAACCCAACCTTTTAAACATTGTTTCTCTCTTCTTAGAGTTATGGTGCTCTGAGACATGCCCTGGGATTCTGGCTTAAATTATTTAATTCCTAGGTCAAGAGAGTGAGAGAACATTTCTCTCTTAGGGGCTACTGCTGAAATTCTAAAGAGGGAATCATTTCTCAGGCAGTAACATAGAGACAAACAAAAGCTTCATGAGACTCTGGTTTTTCAGCCCTCATTTCCTCAATCCACACTCTCTACATTGAACCTTTGCTTGTCCACTCCCAGCTCTGTTGTACACGAATGTCCTTCACCCAGGCCTCATCTTCCCACTCATCCCTACTCTCCATCACTCCTCCTTTCCACTTGGCCCTCTCTTTCCACTACCCCTGCCCACATGTGTGTGTCTCACATCCTGGATTCTTCTTCAACTCTCTCTCCTGGTTCCCACCCTAATTCCCTTTCTTGTCTTTTCAGAGGATCACGTGATCATCCAGGCTGAGTTCTCTCTGTCCCCTTATCAATCAAACGAGTTTATGTTTGACTTTGATGGTGATGAGATTTTCCACGTGGATATGGAAAAGAAGGAGACAGTGTGGCGGCTTAAAGAATTTGGAAATTTTGCCAGTTTTCAGGCTCAGGGTGCATTGGCCAATATGGCTGTGGGAAGAGCCAACCTGGACATCTTGATAAAGCGCTCCAACCACACCCCAAACACCAATGGTAACTCTCTCTGCTGCACTCCTAGGCTTGGGAATTGTAGCTTTAAATAGATACTTCAGCTCTTTGTGTTATGTTACTGTGACTGCCTTTCCCTCCCAGGGACCTGTTCTTGCCATATGCAAGCTCCAAATTCTCATGCCACCAGCCCAAGAACTTTATGAGTTTGTTTCTTTCTTGATGTGCTCACATCTCGTCTCTAGCATCTACAGTCTCTCATAAAGTCATTGCCCTGAATCCATGCCGGGGGAGCCAGGAATGAGGTCCTTGGGTATCTTACACCTCAATGTTGGTTCCCGTTAATGGGGGAGGGTATCAGAGCTGGGTATCTGAGACCATGACACAGATTCTCAGGGCACAATTTCAATTGCTTTTTCAGCCTTGGTGGGAGGGAGAAGGGCAGGGTTAAGCAGGGAAGGCTAATTTCTGTCACCTGTCCCCCAGTACCTCCAGAAGTGACTGTGCTCTCAAACGCCCCTGTGGAACTGGGAGAGCCCAACGTCCTCATCTGTTTCATCAACAAGTTTTCTCCACCAGTGATCAATGTCACGTGGCTTCAAAATGGCAAACCTGTCACCACAGGAGTGTCAGAGACAGTCTTCCTGCCCAGGAATGACCACCTTTTCCGCAAGTTTCACTACCTCCCCTTCGTGCCCTCAGCCGAGGATGTCTATGACTGCAAGGTGGAGCACTGGGGTTTGGAGGAGCCTCTTCTCAAGCACTGGGGTAAGAACCATCCTTCAATCTCCTGTATTTTACGGTTTTCTCCTGTGATGCATGTGTCTGGCCCTTTGGGGCCACAAGTCCCCTAACTGTTTCATAACAGCTGCTCCAATTCCTGTTCCTGGTCTCCCATTGCTCAGCTTTCCCCACTTGTAATCTGTAATTCCCTTAATACATCATCCTGTCTTCCTCTTATTTAGTTGATGAAAAAATATTCTTTTGACTAAGTACCCTATATTTTGTCCTAAGTGCTGCTCCCTACCACATGCATTACTTCTGTACTCTGATTTATTTTTCCCCAGAGTATGAAGCTCCAACCCCCCTCACAGAGACCACAGAGAACGCAGTGTGTGCCCTGGGCCTGATTATGGCTCTGGTGGGCATCATTGTTGGGACGATCTTCATCATCAAGGGTGTGCGCAAAGGCAACACTGTTGAACACCGAGGGCCTCTGTGAGGCACCTGCAGGTGGGTTTGATGTGGTCAGAGGAAGACATATATGGAATGATCCAGAGGAAGGAAACAGAGTGAGGGAAAGGACATGTGATGCCTTTAAGGGAAAACAAGTGCAAAAGTCATGGCCCTTGATTTATCTTTGCTGGACAAAATCAGACATTGCCGTCATCTGATATTCCAAAGCCTCACAGTCCTATGTCCCTTTCCATACATGTGCCCCTAAAACCACACCTCCTGTCTTAGAACTTATCTCCAGTGCCTAAAATAATTGTTTCACATTAGAATACTGAGTCCTGTGATCTGGGAAAGTCAACTTCAAGATTAAGACTCTTCCTGGCTTATATTTCCTGAGCAGGATATCTGTTCTGAAGCATTTCCAGAGCTTCACTCTTTGGGGTTTAGGGTAGATTCATTGTATGAAGTGGAAATCTCTTGGAGGCCAAAGCCTGTTTTTGCCCCTCCATTCTGAAAAATAGTGTCAGAAGGTCTAAGAGAAAGTAAAGCATGGTCTGCTCATTCATGCTTACTTGGAAGGTTTGAAAGGTTGTATTTACAAGAGGTCACACAAATACTGAGAGACTGTTCCAAAGTCAAAGGATTAAAGGTGAAGAGGAAGGAATCTGAAGGTGAGAGCTCAAAATATTCATCTTAAACTCTATAGTAACTGTGTGTGTCCTGCTACAGGTAATGGACTTTGTTAAAGAGAAGATCGGTGAAGATATTTCTGCTTTAATAGCTTTACAAACCCGGCAGTACTCCGATTTTTCACCTCGGTGACAGCAACCATCCTTCAGCACTTCCCAACCCTTTAGCTACTCTAAGAGTAAAGACGCCTTCTACAATCTCCAAATTCTAATATCTAGTTATTTCCTGTCTATTGTTCCTTCTTGTATTGGCTTTCCCTCCATTTTCCACTGTCTTTTTATTATCACCATGTAATGCCTTTGGAATAGAGCCCATAGGATCCTTTCTCTGCTATGGAACCTTTTGAATGTTCTATGGGCTATCTCTTGTAAACTTATTATTTTGAGTTTCTTCTGACTGCAATTGTGATTTTTCTGAATACAATAAACTTTGAGTCGGTCTTCAGTGGAGTTTTTGGTATCTGAGCCAATTCTTCATGGTGGCTGGGGAGTATATGTGATCCTTTCATCCTGAAATGTCTGAATGTTAAATGTATCTTATAGGCTCTGTAGTTAATCAGAAATAGCCTGGTTCATTAGGACTCAAGTCCATTCAGAGGATCTTCCAGCAATCCAGTTGCTGTGGTCTGGTCCTCATATAGAAAACCCTAGAGTAGGGTTTATTTGTTGAGAGATGACTTAGCAACAGGTTCATAATCTGGTTTGGATTCTTCAGCCTCCAAATCAATGAGATATCTGGATCTTCAGGAGAGTGAATCTTAAATCCTAAGGAAGACTTCTGATAATGGATGAGACAGATGGTGGGGAACAGATGGTGGTGGAGCAGTGAGCAGAATAGAGGAGCGTTCATATACATAACAGGATATCCAAACAACACCACGCATTTTAGACTTAAGGAGGCATGAGATTGACATTACCATTTTCTTCTTTTTTTTTAACATCTTTATTGGACTATAATTGTTTTACAATATTGTGTTGGTTTATGCTGTATAACAAAGTGAATCAGCTATACATACACATATATCTCCAAACCCCCTCCTTCTTGCATCTCCCTCCCACCCTCCCTATCCCACCCCTCTAGGTGGTCACAAAACGCAGAGCTGATCTCCCTGTGCTATGTAGCTGCTTCCCACTAGCTATCTATTTTACATTTGGTAGTGTGTATATATTAATACCACTCTCTCACTTCATCCCAGCTTACCCTTCCCCCTCCCTGTGTCCTCAAGTCTATTCTCTATGCCTGTGTCTTTATTCCTGTCCTGCCCCTAGATTCATAGGAAGCATTTTTATTTTTTTTTATTCCATATATATGTGTTGTGTTAGCATGCTGTACTTGTTTTTCTCTTTCTGACTTACTTCGCTCTGTATGACAGACACTAGGTCCATCCTCCTCACTACAAATAACTCAGTTTTGTTTCTTTTTATGGCTGAGTAATATTCCATTGTATATTTGTGCCACATCTTCTTTATCCATTCATCTGTCGATGGACACCTAGATTGCTTCCATGTTCTGGCTATTGTAAATAGTGCTGCAGTGAACATTGTGGTACATGACTCTTTTTGAATTAATGTTTTCTCAGGGTATATGCCCAGTAGTGGGATTGCTGGGATGTATGGTAGTTCTACTTTTAGTTTTTTAAGGAACATCCATACTGTCCTCCATAGTGGCTGTATCAATTTACATTCCCACCAACAGTGCAAGAGGGTTCCCTTTTCTCCACACCCTCTCCAGCATTTATTGTCTGTACATTTTTTGATGATGGCCATTCTGACCAGTGTAAGCTGATACCTCATTGTAGTTTTGATTTGCATTTCTCTGATGATTAGTGATGTTGAGCATCCTTTCATGTGTTTGTTGGCAATCTGTATATCTTCTTTGGAGAAATGTCTGTTTAGGTCTTCTGCCCATTTGTGGATTGGGTTGTTTGTTTTTTTGATATTGAGCTGCATGAGCTGCTTGTATATTTTGGAGGTTAATCCTTGGTCAGTTGCTTCATTTGCAAATATTTTCACCCATTCTGAGGGTTGTCTTTTGGTCTTGTTTATGGTTTCCTTTGCTGTGCAAAAGCTTTTAAGTTTCATGAGATCCCATTTGTTTATTTTTTTTAATTTTCATTTCTCTAGGAGGTGGATCATAAAGGATCCTGCTGTGATTTATGTCGTAGAGTGTTCTACCTGTGTTGTCCTCTAAGAGTTTGATAGTGTCTGGTCTTACATTTAGGCCTTTAATCCATTTTGAGTTTATTTTTGTGTGTGGTGTTAGGAAGTGTTCTAATTTCATTCTTTTACATGTAGCTGTCCAGTTTTCCCAGCACCACTTACTGAAGAGGTTGTCTTTTCTCCATTGTATATTCTTGCCTCCTTTATCAAAGGTAACATGACCATATGTGCATGGGTTTATCTCCGGGCTTTCTATCCTGTTCCATTGATCTATATTTCTGTTTTTGTGCCAGTACCATACTCTCTCGATTACTGTACTTTGTAGTATAGTCTGAAATTAGGGATCCTGACTCCTCCAGCTCCATTTTTCTTTCTCAAGATTGCTTTGGCTATTCAGGGTCTTTTGTGTTTCCATACAAATTGTGAAATTTTTTGTTCTAGTTCTGTGAAAAATGCCATTGGTATTTTGATAGGGATTGCATTAAATCTATAGATTGCTTTGGGTAGTATAGTCATTTTCCCAATGTTGATTCTTCCAATCCAAGAACATGGTATATCTTTCCATCTGTTTGTATCATCTTTAATTTCTTTTATCAGTTTCTTATAGTTTTCTGTATACAGGTCTTTTGTCTCCTTAGGTAGGTTTATTCCTAGGTATTTATTATTTTTGTTGCAATGGTAAATGGGAGTGTTTCCTTAAGTTCTCTTTCAGAATTTTCATCATTAGTGTATAGGAATGCAAGAGATTTCTGTGCATTACTTTTGTATCCTGCTACTTCACCAAATTCATTGATTAGCTCTAGTAGTTCTCTGGTAGCATCTTTAGGATTCTTTATGTATAGTATCATGTCATCTGCAAACAGTGACAGTTTTACTTCCTCTTTTCCGATTTGGATTCCTTTTATTTCTTTTTCTTCTCTGATTACTATGGCTAAAACTTCCAAAACTATGTTGAATAATAGTGGTGAAAGTGGGCAACCCTGTCTTTTTCCTGATCTTAGATGAAATGGTTTTAGTTTTTCACCATTGAGAACAATGTTGGCTGTGGGTTTGTCACATATGACCTGTATTATGTTGAGGTAAGTTCCCTCTATGCCTACTTTCTGGAGGGTTTTTATCATAAATGGGTGTTGAATTTATTAAAAGCTTTTTCTGCATCTCCTAAGATTATCATATGGTTTTTATCCTTCTATTTGTTAATATGGGTTATCACACTGATTGATTTGCATGTATTGAAGAATTCTTGCATTCACTGGATAAAGCCCACTTGATCGTGGTGTATGATCCTTTTAATGTGCTGCTGGATTCTGTTTGCTAGTATTTTGTTGAGGATTTTTGCATCTATGTTCATCAGTGATATTGGCCCTTAGTTTTCTTTCTTTGTGACATCTTTGTCTGGTTTTGGTATCAAGGTGATGGTGACCTTGTAGAATGAGTTTGGGAGTGTTCCTCCCTCTGCTATATTTTGGAAGAGTTTGAAAAGGATAGGTGTTAGCTCTTCTCTAAATGTTTAATAGAATTTGCCTGTGAATCCATCTGGTTCTGGGCTTTTGTTTGTTGGAAGATTTTAAATCATAGTTTCAATTTCAGTGCTTGTGATTGGTCTGTTTATATTTTCTATTTCTTCCTGGTTCAGTCTCAAAAGGTTGTGCTTTTCTAAGAATTTGTCCATTTCTTCCAGGTTGTCCATTTTACTGGCATAGAGTTGCTTGTAGTAATCTCTCATGATCTTTTGTATTTCTGCAATGTCAGTTGTTACTTCTCCTTTTCCATTTCTAATTCTGTTGATTTGTGTCTTCTCCCTTTTTTCCTTGATGAGACTAGGTAATGGTTTATCAATTTTGTTTATCTTCTCAAAGAACCAGCTTTTAGTTTTATTGATCTTTGCTATTGTTTCCTTCATTTCTTTTCCATTTATTTCTGATCTGATCTTTATGATTTCTTTCCTTCTGCTAACTACAGGGGTTTTTGCTCTTCTTTCTCTAATCGCTTTAGGTGTAAGGTTAGGTTGCTTATTTGAGATTTTTCTTGTTTCTTGAGGTAGGATTGTATTGCTATAAACTTCCCTCTTAGAACTGCTTTTCCTGCATCCCATAGGTTTTGGGTCATCGTGTTTTCATTGTCATCTGTTTCTAGGTATTTTTTGATTTCCTCTTTGATTTTTTCAGTGATCTCTTAGTTAACTTTTTGTAGTGTATTGTTTAGCCTTCATGTGTTTGTATTTTTTCAGCTTTTTTCCTGTAATTGATATCTAGTCTCATAGCATTCTGGTCAGAAAAGATACTTGATACGATTTCAATTTTCTTAAATTTACCAAAGCTTGATTTGTGACCCAAGATATGATCTATCCTGGGGAATGTTCCATGAGCACTTGTGAAGAAAGTGTATTCTGTTGTTTTTGGATGGAATGTCTTATAAATAATCAATTTAGTCCATCTTGTTTAATGTGTCATTTAAAGCTTGTGTTTCCTTATTTATTTTCATTTTGGTTGATCTGTCCATGGGTGAAAGTGGGGTGTTAAAGTCCCCTGCTATGATTGTGTTACTGTCGATTTCCCCTTTTATGGCTGTTAGCATTTGCCTTATGTATTGAGGTGCTATGTTGGGTGCATAAATATTTACAACTTATGGATTGATCCATTGATCATTATGTAGTGTCCTTCTTTGTCTCTTGTAATAGTGTTTATTTTAAAGTCTATTTTGTCTTATATGAGAATTGCTACTCCAGCTTTCTTTTGAGTTCCACTTGCATGGAATATCTTTTTCCATTCCCTCACTTTCAGTCTGTATGTATCCCTAGGTCTGAAGTGGGTCTCTTGTAGACAGCGTATATACGGGTCTTGTTTTTGTATCCATTCAGCCAGTCTATGTCTTTTGGTGGGAGCATTTAATCCATTTCCATTTAAGGTAATTATTGATATCTATGTTCCTATTACCATATTCTTAATTGTTTTGGGTTTGTTTTTGTAGGTCTTTTCCCTCTCTGTGTTTCTTGCCTAGAAAAGTTCCTTTAGCATTTGTTGCAAAGCTGGTTTGTTGGTGCTGAATTCTCTTTGCTTTTGCTTGTCTGTAAAGGTTTTAATTTCTCTGTCGAATCTGAATGAGATCTTTGCTGGGTAGAGTAACCTTGGTTGTAGGTTTTTCCCTTTCATCACTTTACCCATTTTCTTAACTTAGACTGAAACTAATTTTTATCACATTGAGTTATTATGAAAATTTCAAATTAAAATGCAAGCAAAATAGTTAGATATCATGCTTAGTGATATTATAAATTCCATTAGTTTTCTTCAAAATTTTTACAGCCTTTTGATAAAAATCTAAGGGAAGCAAAATTAAAATAAGCCAAACAAGCACAAATCATGGCAGCATGACCTTGAAGGGTAGCAGAATATGCCACCACACAATATGCCTCTTTGGCATAAGGATTATTTTGACCTCACAGGTGGTTTTAGATAATAGAATTTAAATTACTTGTTGGCCACAGGAGTCTGCAATACCAAATATCTCCTGCAAATACCTCTGGTATTATAGAAACTCAAATACAAAAAATTATTAAGGCACTTGGCTAAAAGAGACTAGTGCCTCTTCGTGTACATTCTTTTATTTATTTGGTACAGAATGGTTTGGTTCATGGGGCCTATGAATAGATGCCTATTTCAGCCCCTTGGTATTTTCCTTCTGATAGCCATCATTGTTGACTCCCTGACGAGCTGTGTTCTCTCAAGGGTTTTATAGGTGTTCACAGCACCATTAGTACATCAGATTGTCTCGCTGTGCTTTGAGAAAGAGAAACAAGATGAACAATGAGATGAACAGCAAAAACCTTCTTCAAAAGTGATTTCATAACCTGTAAGTTTCACAGCGAAACAAGTCACCCTGATGATAACTGAGTGTGCTAATAATAAACACATGAGAGGATGACCAAAAGGGGGGAATTGCTGAAGTAATTACACAAGGAGGCCATTAGACCGAGATGGCTTGAATGCCTTGGTAGCCTGCATAAGCAAACCCAAACCCAAGCCAGATCTAATATCCGTTAATGTACTCGTATCCCAGAAAATGAATTTAAGAGCAACCAGTCACAAACACCCAACTAGGCTTTTGCAAGTAAGGCGGCCACTTAAGTTATAGCCAATCAAATAATTTCCTTTCTTTCCTACTGCCTCATTTTTATAAAAGTCTTTCCCCCAGCTTATGTTGATGGAGTGCTCCTAACCACTTTCAGTTTGGCACTGCTGGATTTGAGTTGATATTCCCTCAAATAAAGTCTTGAAAAAAATTTGGTGGGTCTCAGTTTACCAGATTGTAAATGATATTGTATACTTAATTTTTGTTTAATGCCTTCATTGCCATATATAGAATACAAATCGATTTTTTGGGTTGATTTTGAATTCTGCAACCTTGATGAACTTTCTTATTAGTTGTAGCAGTGGGGTTTTTTTTGAGGGGGGGAAGCATTCCTTGGAATCAAGAAAATGATACCATTTGCAATAGCATCCAAAAATGTCAATTATCAAGGAATAAATCTAATAAAAGATGAGTGAGATTTCTATAGTGGAAACTACAAATCATCATTAAGAGAAATTAATAGAACTACATAAATGATGAGAATACAAAATTTGGAGATCGATCATAAGAGTAAATATTTTAAAGATGTCAGTTCTCTCTAAATTAATCCAAATTCAGTAAAAATCTCATTAACATCATGGCAAGGAATTTTGTTTGCTGGCTTTCTTGCTAGTTTTGTTTTGTTTCTTCACTGTTTTGGGGTTTTCTTGGTGGTGGTGGTGGTGGTGGTGGTGGTGGTGGTGTGGGAGGATTGCCAAGCTGAATTTAAAAATTCACATGTAAATACTATAGCCTTAGATTAGCCAAAAACATTTTGAAAAAAAAAACTGGAAGAAATTCAGCACAAGATAATGAAAGCTATATGAGTTAACATTGTGTGATATATTAATTGATATAGTGTGGTGTTGGCTCAAGTAGAGACAAACTGCACAACAGAACAAAAGAGAAATTCTAGAAACAGATCCCCTCACAAATGCAATGCTCTTGTCTACGGTGACACTGCAGAGCAATGGGGGAAAGATGGTCTTTTCAATAAATGCTGCTAGGTCGTCTGAAAGTCCTTTTAAGGAAATTTAATGTGACACCTACTCAAATTTCAATAAAAACCAATTTCAGATGGATTGGAAAAATTTAGTAAGATTTAACATTGAAGCAAACGGGGCCTTGGATTTCAATTGACAGATGATCTAAATTTCTTTACCAGATGTACCACTATACAGATTGTCTTTTTTTTTTTTTTTTTTTTTGCAGCATGCAGGCTTCTCACTGTTGTGGCCTCTCCCGTTGCGGAGCACAGGCTCCGAACGCGCAGACTCAGCGGCCATGGCTCACGGGCCCAGCCGCTGCACGGCATGTGGGGTCTTCCCAGACCGGGGCACGAACCCGTGTCCCCTGCATCGGCAGGTGGACTCTCAACCGCTGCGCCTCCAGGGAAGCCCCCAGATTGTCTATTTTGAGTCAGTTTTGGTAAATTATATGGGGTAGATTAAAGAAGCGTACAAATTATTTGCATTTATCTCATGGAGACGTAGATTGTATATCCCCTCCCCTTAAATCTGGACTGACCCTGTACTCACTTAGACCATTATAATGTGATGGAAATTACTCCACACAAGTTCTGAGGCTAAGTTTGAAGAAGTCTTGTAGCTTTTACTTTCCTTTCTCGGGAGTCCTGAGGCATCAGGCTTGTCTTCACAGCTGATGGGACCACATAGCCCACGTTAGAGGCACTGGAACTTCATGCAGAGGGAGAGAGTGTCTCAGTGTCCCAGATGAGCCTCCAGAGGACCCCAGCCCCAGCTACTGTCTGACTGCAGCCATGTGAGAGACCCTCCATGGAAACCACCCACTAAGTTCAACCAACTCTTAGAATTGTGAAAAATCATCAAATAGCTACAGTTTTAAGTCACTAAGTTTGGGGATGATTTGTTACACAGAAATAGATCATGAAATTTAGTGTTTTTCAATGAATTGCATCTAAAATATCAAATCTACTGGCATAAAATTCTTTATAATATCTTCTTAGTATCTTTTTAATGCCTGTAGGATCTTTAGGCATATTATCTTTTACATTCCAGGTGTTAATAATTTGTAATTTAGATTTTTTTCTGCTTTAGCAATCTTGTAGGTGATTTATTTAAAAAGTGAAAGAAAGAAAATCTTCTAGTTTTGTTAATTTTCTTTATTATACATTTATTTTCAATTGTATTAATTTTCTCTTTTACCTTTATTATTTCCTTTCCTCTATTTTTCAAGTTAAATTTACTTTTCCTAGATGCTTAAGATAAAAGTTTAGGTCTCAGGCTTCCCTGGTGGCGCAGTGGTTGAGGGTCCGCCTGCCGATGCAGGGGACCATGGGTTCGTGCCCCGGTCCGGGAGGATCCCACATGCCGTGGAGCGGCTGGGCCCGTGAGCCGTGGCCGCTGAGCCTGTGCGTCCGGAGCCTGTGCTCCGCAACGGGAGATGCCACAGCAGTGAGAGGCCCGCGTACCACAAAAAAAAAAGTTTAGGTCTCTGATTTTTATATATTTTTCCTTTCATAATATAAGCATTTAAATCTATAAATTTCCCTCTGGAGATTCCTTGGGTTGCATATCACATGTACTGAAAATCTATTTTAACATCCCCGTAGTTTTCTAATTTCTCATCTGATTTATTCTTTGATAAGCCATGGATTATCTAGAAGTGTATTACTTCATTTCCCAAAACCGGCTACTATCTCAGCTAAATATTCCTGATTACAGAATACAGAAAACTCAAGATAAAACAGAGAATGAAGCAAAGAAACCTACCAGGCCCACATGTGACCAAAATTCAGGAATAAAAATAAAAACAATTATTGAAAACCTCTTGTTGGGGCTCAGGGAAGGCTGTTCCCAAATATGCCACAATGGCATATTGATTATTTTGAACTAGTTACTTAAGAAATGGCCAATGCAAGAGGGACACTCTGACCCTCCTTCTGTCTCCCTGAAAGCAGGAAATAATCTCTCATGTGAAAGACGCACTCCCTGCATCTGGAGGTATGACACACTTATCACCATTCAGACCAAGAAACCTATATAAACAAACCTTGTTGCATCTTTAATTTGTTGATACTACCTCAGGCCCAAACTTTGGTTAGATTCTTCACTATTAGAGCACCCAAAACCTAAGTGTCTTTGTCCTGTCAATTACTCACAAACTTATTGTTTCTTTGTCTAAAAAGCATAAAAGCTACCTGCTTTGGCCACTTCTTAGGTCCTATTTCTAGAGACCTCCATGCACGTGAATTAAAATTTGTTTCTTTTTCTCTTGCTAATCTGTCTTGCATCAATTTTATTAATAGTCTAGCCACAGGAACTCAGGAAGGATAGAGAGGGAAATTCTCACCCTCCCGCTGCCCACCCTCCCCACCAGACACTCTCTTTCTCTCTCTCTCTCTCTCTCTCTCTCTCTCTCTCTCTCTCCCTTTTCGTTTTTGCCCACGTTTTTCCTTGAAGCTCTATCAGGCAGATGCTTCTCACTCCACGTTTATTTGAGCAAAACTTTGTAAAGAAATGTGGGTTAAAGATGTGTTCACATGAAAGGGAGGCCATAAGGCTTCAATATAAAAGGGACCAGGAAAGAATGAAGATAGGATACTGCTTTCAATATTCCAGATTTCCAGGTCAAGGGGCAGGGGCTGAGGAAGCCATCAGGGAGGAGATTTTCTGCAGGAGCAAACCAGATCTTGAGAAAGTACTCTCTTTGTGGATTAAAAGCCCAACAGGAAACACTTTCATGCTGCAAAGTAGCTAAGCCAGAAGGTTCTTTCTCTTATGAGTGTCATTATCTTCACTTCAGTTTAGGAGTCCTGCAAAAGACAGAAGATAGCGTTGTTTTTACTACAAGCTAATTCTACAAGCAGCTTCTTTCCCCCTCTCCCAGGGTCTCATGTTAAAGCAGTATTGCAAGAAGGGGGAAAAAAATTCCTAGATCTCCCTGAGCCAAAGCTACTTTAGGGAACTGGCCTTTTGTTAAGTGGCCAGAAGAAGTTTAGAATTCAAAGTCTTTCCCATTATGTCTGTCTTGTCTTCTCTACAACCAGTTCTAGGAGACCAAATCTATCTCTAAAAGAGGATTAAAGGGCATTACCTGTTGGCTGAAGTCCAGAGTGTCCTGGGAAAGAGAAGAGAAGATATATATTTAAAGGATATGGAAGGAATTCTGTCCCCAGCCCCAGGCCCCCACCTGATATATCTCTACCCCACAACATATATCCCCTAATGCCAGGGTAGACAGGAGAGCAGACACTAGGAGCATGTGATCCATGAAGTTTCTGTCACACAAATCCAGGGTAATTTCATCAGCCTTTGTGTCTCTTCCCGCATTTGCCCCAGGATCTCCACCCAAAATCTCCATGCATGTTAACTCTTCTTTTATCTCTACAGGCCATCACCTCTTATTTTTCAACCATAAGTAACCATGAACTGTTGATTTCTGGATTTCCAGGAAATTTGAGGTCAATAAAGGGGAAATAAAAGTTTTACACAGGGTCACTGATATACAGCGAACAAACTTGAGCAAAACCATCTTTCTTCCTCCAAAAAAGTCTGTGGGGCATCTCAGCTGCCAACAGGTTCCTTACCTTTCTGATTCCTGAAGTAGATGAACAGCCCCACCCCAAGGAAGAGCAGACCCAGAACAAAGGCCCCGATTCCACTCAGCATCTTGCTCTGAGCAGATTCAGACTGTGCCCCTGAGGAAAGAAGCTAGTTTTAGTGATTCTTATCCCAAATCCAACTTCTCTAATTGAGATTCTGAGATTGAGATCTTTGAGAATGGGGAAAGAAGGATGCCCTGGAAGAACTAGATTGACTGGTCATTTCTGGAAAAGAGGTTAAAAATACAGAGTAGCTACAAGGTTAAGACACTGAACCCATTTAAATATCACAGCCCTGACGTAAGGCCATGACTACAACATCTGACGGGTGAGGACCCTGGGGCTGAATGAGGTTAAGGAGCTTGTCTAGGGTGACAGAGCTAATAAAAGGCAGAACTGAGGTTGGACTCCCCTCATGTCAGGAAGGTCCCTATATTGTAGAGGATGTGCCCCTTCTCAGATCACAGTGAACATCTCAGAGAAACAGTGTCAGAAGTACAAGCCCAGCCTGAGGCAGAAGACTGGTGCCCAGGGCCATGTAGTGACCATGACCTGAGATTTCATGGAGGCTCAAAACAGGGACACCTCTTTTCTGCATGTCAGGCAGAATTGCCTCCCAGGGGGTGTAGGTACTTGTAGAAGATATCATAGGATATCTGTAAACTATCAGAGGATTTCTATCACAGGATATTATAAGGTTCCTGTGATATCCTCAATAATAACCTCAGCTGAAGGAGAGGAGAACACAGAGCAAATGAACACATGCTGTGGGAGAGGAGAAACCTGTCACTCAGGGGTAAGCAAGCCCCTCCTTGGTAGATGAGGAACTTATGAGGCCAGAAAGCTTCTCACTCCATTCCACTGTGACAGGGCTGGTCTGGCTGGGGTGCTCCACGTGGCAGGTGTAGACCTCTCCACTCTGAGGGACTGTTTCAAGCATCACCATGGTCTGGAAGGTCCAGTCTCCATTAGCGATCAGGCCTGTGGAGACCACCCCTGCCTCCTCTTCCTGGCCGTTCCGGAACCACCTGACTTCAATGTGGCCTGGATAGAAACCATTCACAGAGCAGACCAGGAGGTTGTGGTGCTGCAGGGGCTGTGTCTTTGCAGGATACACAGTCACTGTAGGCGCCACTAGGAGAGAAAAAGGTAGAGGGGATAAGTGAGGGAGACAGAGTAAGTCTCATTGGTTGGCTGCCTTTCTGCCCCCAGTCTCCAGTCTCCGGCAGGCCTCCCTGAAAGCTGGCTGTGTAGCCCAACAGAAATTAGTGCCATAAGACTTGACTTTAATGCTTACAGTATGGGCCCATTAGATCTGACAGATGTTCAGGAAATTTGTTTTCTATTGTTTTGTTTTTCATAGCATGAAAGAGTTATTCATTGTTGAATTGATGTGTTTACAAATCTTTGCACAGTATATAGTGTATTATTAATAGCATGATTTCTGGAGCCAGGGTGCCTGAGTTCAAATCCAGGCTCTGCCTCCTACTGATTGATCCTAGGTGAGTTTTAAAATTCCTCTGTGCCTCAGGTTGCTCACCTGTAAAGGGGGATAATAATACTAACTTACCTCTTAGGGTTATGTGAAGATTAATGTACCTGAAGTATGTGAAACGATGGCTGGAACTTAGTCTTTAATATATGTTAGCTATTTACTATCTTCATTTACTTGGAGAGAAAATATGACTCAAAGCAGTGTGGATAAATTAGAGGGCAGCTTGGGGTAGATGGGGAGACAGAAGATAAAATCCTGGGAATGCTGCACTCACACCTTAGAACACCACAGAAAGGGTTCTACCCTGGGAAGCAGGAATAGACAAAAGTGACTCTTGAACTCTGAGTTGAGTTCCAAGGAAAGCATGATTCCTGAAAGGGAGAGAAAGGACCAAGTAAAGTCACTCATTAAAAAAAAAACCAAACAAAACCAAAACAAAAGCTTATTATTACACTCAGCTGATCAATTCTTCTGCTTTGCAAAACAAGCAGATCTATTACTGGAATTGTATCATTTTACAATTGTCTTTCTTTTTAAGCTGGCATTTCAGTTCAGGGCAGGGTCTGAGACTCATTAATATGTGTGCTTAGTTCCTGAGACAACCCTTGACACCACCAGCCACAATAAACACAATTATTATTTGCAAAAGAGAAATCTGGAGGAAAAAACATTTTTACAATAATGCAAAGTGGTAGATTTAAGTTTGATGGTAAATCATCACTAACAATTTTGCAGTATATTTCATTAAATAAAAATGTTTAAATTCCTAACTTGGAATATAATGAACAGAATCAAAACATAAACCACAGACTGGAGTAAAAGCTAAATCAAATGTCAGCAACTTGTTACTCTTAATGCATAGAGAACTCATAAAATCACCGAGAAAACCGCCAGGACTCGGAGATAGTCAACAATAGATAATTCTTAGAGCCATAACAAAGGTCAGCCAATAAATATGTGAAAAATGTTCAAGAACCTTAAAAATCAAAGAAATTTTAAATAAAAACAAAAAGATATAAATTTTCAACTGTTTGGTAATGTTGAAAAAAGATCTAATAAAGGGGAATGTAAAGTAAAATGAGGTAAATTGTTACAAGTATAAAAAGGATAATATGTAACTACTCAAATACTACTAGCGTTATAAAAAATAGTAACATCAGCATATTAAGTAACAAAATTATAATTCAAAAAGTTGATTTCACAATCATTTCAACTATGTAAAATATATATACTAAGGAGGAAAAAAGCAAGAAATTTAGACCTGAAATAAGCTTCAGAGAGATCAGAGGTGCCACAGAGGCTCCCCTGCCCGCACCTGTCAAAAAGTAGTCTGACACTTTTTTCTCAGTGAAGTGCTCCTACACACAGACAGACGCGGCACACTTATTTCCGGGGTGTCAGGAGTAAGAGGGTGTGTGCCCAGAGCACACTGTGACTCTTCTCCTCACAGGCTCCCAATCCTTTCACTTTCCTCACCTCTCCTTCCCCAAACCTTCCCCCAACCATAGACACCTTGAAGTCCCTCCCGCATCTCTAACCGCCCACCCCAGTCGGGGTTTCCTCCCCTCCCCCTCCCCTCCCCCACAGGGACCAAGGACGCCCGGAGCCTCCCTCCTGCACCCCTCCCGCCACACCTCCCCTCCCTCCCGGGCCTCCCCACACCACACACGCTCTCTCCCCTCTCACAGTCACTGACAAAATCACACACGGTCTCCAAACAGGCTCTCACAGGAACCCGCCTAACTTGTACTTGCTCACAGCCCTACACACCCCCCGCCCCCCGAACGCAGTCTCCTCTGTCCCCGTCTCCGTGTCTCTCTGTCTCTGTCTCAAACACACACTCACACGCACTGCGCCCCCGCCCGCTGGCCGCCCAGCCCCGCGCTCACCTCGCCGCTGCACCATGAAGCTCTCCACACCCCCGTAGTTGTGTCTGCACACCGTGTCCACCGCGGCCCGTTCCTGCTCCAGGATGTCCTTCTGGCTGTTCCAGTACTCGGCGTCCGGCCGGCCCAGCTCGGTCACCGCCCGGTACTCGCCCACGTCGCTGTCGAAGCGCACGTACTCCTCCCGGTTATACGTGCGTCTCAGCACGAGCCGCACCCGCTCTGTCCCATTCGAGAAACGACACTCGGCCTTGAACTGATACATGAAAAGTGCTGTGGGGACAGGAAAGATCTGATTACCTGGGCGGGCTCCTGGGAAGAGACTGAAGGCAATAACCACAAATGCAGGGCACCCAGACGGAGGACGGGACACTGACACTCCCTTATTGGCCCCACTGGCACCCCCAACTACCCCACGGGTTCATCTTTGATCTGCAGGGTCAAGAGAGACCACGGTGGGTGGAGGAGACCCCTCTGATCCTAAGGCATTTGGGATGCAGTCAGCTCTGTACTTGGCTGGAGATCTCCAAACCGGAGCCGGACGGGGATTTGCCCCATCACCACCTCCTCCTGAATGCCTCCACCAGAAAAACACTCTCTGCTTCCTCCTCTCATCCCATGACCCTTCAGCTGTTCCTGAAACACTTCCTTACCTAGTGCTGACCTTGTGCCAAGCCTGTGCTGCTGCCCCTGGGATTCCACAGAAGGAAAAACAAACATCTCCCCTACCTTCTAGGAGCATAAAATTTAATGAAAGTGATGGACAAAACCCAACCACACAAGAATTAATTATACAGGAGCCAGAAATGTCACAAGAAAAGCGTGGAGATCTAGAACAGAGAATAATTTATGTTAGGGTGTCAGAGAAGTAGTCTCTAAAGACTGATATTTAAGATGTGACATGAAAGGTTAAGTTGATGTGAGCTGAAAGGGAGAGTGGGTGTAGGGGGGTGTATGTGAGGGAAAGAGGAGGCATATTTCAGGTAAGGGTAATATCGTGTGCAGAAGCTTGAAAGACATGATGAACTTCTGCAAGAAATCAGAAAAAAAAAACAGTTCACTGAGCACAGAGAGTGAGGAAGGAGGAGGGTAAAAGACTAGACTGGAGAAATGGTGTGGGGTACTTAGAAGCCTCGGAGACAATGTTAGGATTTTGACTTCATACTAAATGTAATGGGAAACCCTAACCCTAACCTAGGTTAGGTAGAGATACGTGAAGCTACTGAAGCGTTACAAGGAGGGTCATTTATGTTTACTTTTAGGAAATAATTGTAGGTACCACATAGAGATTGGATTTTAGGAGTTCACAAGTGGAGACAGGGAGACCATTTAGGAACATGGTAGAATTCTCCAGTGAAGGTGTGCTTGTGGCTTCATTTAGTGTGGTACTGACAAAGACAGTAGTAAAAATAGAGTGAACAGACTTGGGGTAGATTGTTGTATGACTTGTTAATGAATTAAATGGTGGGGTTTGGTGGATAGAAGGTCAAGCTTATCCCTCAGGACTCTGTCTTCACATATCTCCACAAATAAAAATCAAAGTTCTCACCATGACCATCAGGGCCTAATATGATCTGGCTCCTGATTTCCTTTCCAACCTCATCTTATTTCACTCCCCAACTTGTTTGCTCTGCTTCAGTCACTCTAGCCTTCTTTCTGTCCCTTAAACAGCAAACATCTTCCCACAGTTTGGCCTTTCCCTTGGTCCCTCTCCCTGGAGCATCTGTCCCTTAGATCCCTCACATGTCTGGCTTCTTCTCATCATTTATGTCTCAATTGAATGTCAGCTTTCCAGGGAGAGCTCCCTAGACACTTGAATTGAAGGCAGGTGAATCCAATACTCTCTGTCCCATAACCTTGAACTATTCTTTTCAGAGGACTTGCTGCTCTCTGAAATGTTTTTTTTGGTTTTGTTGGTTGTCATTGTTGTTGTTAAATGTTTATTGGATTGTTGTCTTTCTTGTCATTAAGTAAGTTCCAAGATAATTGGGGATTTTTCTATCTTATTCAAATAGGATTATCTGAGCCCAGAATAGAGCCCAGCATATAATAATAGTTGCTCAGAAAAATATTTGTAGTCTAAATTAATAAACCCAGGGTTCTAGGAAATGATTTTTGTGGGCATCCCAGAAAGCAAGAAAGGGTTCAGCTCCAACACTCTTTTATTCTGATGACACATTATATCCCTTCTACTTCTCATGAAAAACCCAAATTTCCTCTTTCTTCTTCTACTAGTTGGAAGGAACATTCACAGGTAGAAAATGGTAATTTTAAGGGAAGGGGAAGAGTTCATTATGTTCGAAATCATCCAGTGAACCTGTTATAATGCTGAGGGTTTGTGCATACTTCGGGGGTTATCAGATCTGGTGATGACATAGCTGGGGAAAATAGGGAGGAACTAAAATTTGAGGTAACCAAACATAGCTGATTAAGGAAAACAGAGGGCATGATGCATGATCTTATGAAATTTGGGTCCAAGACTCCAAGAGACCAATGAGTTCCCTTGACTTGCTTACCAGCTTTCAGCCCAATGGGATGGAAACAACTTTCACACTGTCTGTACCCTAATGAGGTACATGGTTTCCCATGTAAAACTGCAGATATTTGACTATCTGTGAACTACAAAATCAGAATTTCATATAATTTATTCTATGCCTCGGCCAGAGAAGGGGGAGATAGGAGGGAAACTGATAGTATAGAAAGGCTTAGGCTTCCCTGGTGGTGCAGTGGTTAAGAATCCGCCTGCCAATGCAGGGGACACGGGTTCGAGCCCTGGTCCTGGAGGATTCCACATGCTGCAGAGCAATTAAGCCCATGCACCACAACTACTGAGCCTGCACTCTAGAGCCCGTGATCCACAACTACTGAAGCCCTCATGCCTAGAGCCCATGCTCCGCAACAAGAGAAGCCTCCGCAATGAGAAGCCCATGCACCGCAACGAAGGGTAGCCCCCGCTTGCCACAACTAGAGAAAAACCCGCACACAGCAACAAAGACCCAACTCGGCCATAAATAAATAAATAAATAAATTTTTAAAAAAAAAAAAAAAAAAAAGAAAGGCTCAAAATAGATTCATAATGGTCACTAACCTGTGTTGGGTGTTCAGAAGATGGCTTACATTTTTTAAGGCATCAAAGAACACCCCATAGGTGCTCTTTATCTACAGGGTCATTCCAAGTACTAAGAATCCCTGCTTCAGCTACAGGGTGCCTTACCCAGGAGTAATAGAGAGAAAACTAACCCCAACTTCTGTCAAAGAACTCCTAGTACAGGGATTCAAACCTTATAAACATTGGAGTTCAGGGGAAATGGAAAGAAGATAATGGGGGAGTTCCCTTGATACATCCTCATATATTAGGGAGAGGTAGCAGCGTCACAGATCCTGTTGAGGACATAACACAGGACCTTCTAGGAGAGATCTTCCTAATTATTTAGATTCTCCATAAAATCTTCAGAGAAACTTTCCCTTTTTCTTGTACATTCAACATAATAAAGAGATCTGTTAATGGAGAATTATTTTAACATCATTTTTTCTAAATCTTTTCAAACACCTGAAGGGATGGGATGCAAGGCTGGGGAAGGTTCATTGCAGGACACTTGAGAAGAAATAGACTATAGATATGGAGGCTACGTATGCCACACTCATTGAGAGGGCAAGTATCCAGGCACCTTTTGTGGTAGATAGATTGGAGATCCATGTGATAAAGATAGGTGGTCACTAAAAACAAAGTCACTGCACCACCAGGGAAGCCCGAAAAGTCACAACTTTTAAAGAAGGCTGGTCTGGACACAGAGATAAAGCTAACTCCCTTCCTTCCCCCACCCCACAATAGCTCACCCCCCAAAGTGTTCACTTACATGGGGTCTCCCTGGTCCAAGCGAGGGGCGGGCTCAGCACCATCAGTATCACTGTCAGAGCTGCCATCCAGGAGCCTCCGGAGAAATACAGGGACACCATGCTGGAGAACAGGAGAGGACAGGGTGTGAGGGGAGCAGGCAAGCCTCGCTGAATTGGGAACTGCGACTCTCCTCCACCCAAGTGATACCAACCAAGGAATTCAGTATTTGCTCCTGGATTGGGTTAGCTCAGTGTTGGAGAACCAATCAGCATCACAGACGAGAAACATCATCAGTTACTGGTCAGAGATTCAGTGTGAAGGTGCTCTTCTGAAACTTAGAATTTCCTCCATTAAAAGGATTGTTTTAATTTAGTGCTTTAAATGTTTGATCCAGTTGTATCTGACACATTTTATTTGGGCTTCTCTTGAGAGCCAGCTCCCTGCTGGTCAATGATGTGTCACATGTTTGAGCCTAAAGATCATTCATTTCTCTTACTCGAAGACATAGATATTTTGACAAATATATGTGTGAGTGTGTTTAGGAGTTGAGCAGGTAGAGAGAAAGTGATTGCAATTTAGGAGACCTTTAATTTGGTCCTTCTTGTACTTGTAGATTTGGCGAAATTATTTAACCTCTGCAACTGAAATGAAGGCACTGTGATCTTTCAGGTATAACAATACTGAAAAATGCTGTGATTCTCTGGATGCTTTAAGGAACACCATCCCCTGGTAACTGATGATGTGACAGAATTATAGCTGTTGTTTAGAGTATAATCTGTACTTCCTGACAGGCAGGGGTGTCTCTGATAAACTAAAGGAAATGGAAATTTAGTGAATTACTTAACAGAGTGAAAAAACTTTACAGGTTTGTCTCCTGATGCTGTCTAAGTTTAGTGGCACCTCCAGAATATTCATACAGAAAGGGGCTTAGAGGAGGCAATCTGCATGGAATGGAAGATCTTGAAGGCATCTTTGTAACATTTAACTTAACAGTGTGATAAAGCCAGCTGTACTGATCAGAGTTTGCAAGTGACTGAAAGATCGATAAAAAGTCAGTCAGCCTTTGACACAACACCTCCTCTTTAGAATAATTAATATTTTATGTAAAATACGTTCAATTCCTTATTCTTGGCTCCCATTAGGATTTTCTTACTTTCTTGGGAACATGTCCTCTTATAATTCACCTTCTCTTGCTTTATCCCCAGAAGATATTATAAGAAGATGTTGCTAATGAATACATTATGGAGTGTTCATAAATAGAACCCTATGAAAAAACTACGAATTATACCCTTTGATGTAGTCATATAATCTCAAAAATGTAATTCTACTTTTAGATTATTATTACACATTATATTAACATAAATATAATATTTCAGATTTAGAATGGACTTTAAATGCAACTATTTATTTAAAATTATGCATTAATTCACACCTCTGCCCAAGCCATTCTTTATGTGCCTTAATATTTCTAGTGACCGTACTCATCATGCTGCTTTAAAATGATTAAAATTTATTGAGTAAATTTTGAGAGCTTTACTTAGTACCCAGAATTATACAAAGACTTTTTACATGTCTTTTTAAAATGTAATTCTCACGTCATCTCAGTGATTCAAGTACCCTTTTTAATCCTGCAAATGGAGAAAATAAAATAGTGGAAGGAGGTTAGATAATCTTTGCAAGGATACAAGACTAGTAAATGGTACACTCCAGATTGAGCCAAGTTACATGTGATTTCAAACCCTGCAAACTCAGCCATCACATCATACCACCTCAGATTTAATTTCTAAAGAAAATAATGTCCCTTACATTTAAACTATTTTTATCACTTTAATTCACGGATATGTGTATCAATAAAACTACTCCTTTTAATGACTGACAGCATCATGTAAATTGAAGTAGCTACAGTATAGCAATTGTAATTCTTTAAAATTTCCCTTCATCAACATTGTAACCCTCCTCTGGAAATGACAGTGTTTGCATTTGTCTTATGTAATAATGCCCGTTGCTCCCCACAAGTCTCCTGCTTATTGAGGTTGCAGAGGCCTCCAAATTCCTAAATCTAATCCATGGTCCCCAATCATTATTTTAGATTTCTTGGCATAATGTAGTGTTAATCTGAACATTCTGGAGTAGAATAGAAATAGTATCTTGCTTACCATGGAATAATATATTTCTATTAATGTGGAAAATTCAAAATTCTTGGAGAGGTTGGGTAGAAGTCACTATTGTCCCTGGATTCCAGAACAATCTATGTCCCTAAGACTCCAGTGATAGTTCAGTACTATTGGATATTGTGCAGTTGCAACCATGAGAATCTCATGCTTAATTTGACCAAGAGAAAATCATAATTTACACAGAATTAACTAGTTGTGACATGTGAAAATCTGAGAAAGTCAAACTAAGGTTCCTCTTAGATTATAGGATAAAAAGAATGGCAAAGAAAAGTAATTCTATATCAAGAACATACTGAAATAGAATTAAAGAGAACAGTATCAAAACTTGTTCATATAAGTTTGATGTGCAATTTACTAATTGTATAATATATATACTGAAACATAGTTAAAGAGAGCACTACCAAAACTTCTTCATATAAATTTCACGTACAATATACAAATCTTACAGATTTATTTTAAAAGAGAATGAACCAATGACCTAAATTCTGTACATTGTATACATTTATGAATAATAAAAATGTGCTGCTCTAAATATTATATATTTCAACTTTTCTGCAATATTAATTCAATAGAAGGACAGTTCACGTAAAACAATGCAGCAATTGTCACCGAACCATTGCTCCCACAGGTGATCTTGAGGCTGAGCTCCTTCACTGAAGGCAAGAGGAGAAGCAATCCTGCTCAGCTTCTGCTCTGTAAGAGAAGTGTCAAATAAAGGCTTATTTCCTGAAGAAAAGGCAGTTATACTGGTTTCTGGAAGAGAGTGGTTATCAGTACAGAAGTTCTAGTATTTGCTCTTGTTGTGTGAGACCACAGATTTGTTTTTATGGAAAATAAATTGCAACACTCGTGCAAGCAAACAAGTGGCATCAGAAGCACAGACTTGTTGAACAACAGGAGGACTGAAATTTGTATCATTCCATGAGATGTTTCCTTTGTCTGTCCCCCTCATCTACAACCACTGAAACAGCCACAACTCAACAAAGATGGCCCTGCCTGACACACCAGGATGCCGGAGAATTCCACACATCTATATATCTGCAGGTGGGTGGACTGGAACACACAAAGGAGGCAAAGCGGGAAAACAGTGAAGGTGGCGCCTGTGATCCAGCGCCCCCAGCCTAAGCAGCTGAGCTCACAGCCCTAGAGAACCCAGCAGCCACAGGGGAGGTGGTGCACAGGACTCTAGCCTCTTGGCCACAACAGTGCCCACAGCCACAGGGAACTAGGCAGCAGCAGTAGGGGGATTTACAACCCCATCCTTCCATCACAGAGGAACCCACAACTCCATCCCCCCGGCCTCTGCCCACAGTGGTGGTTCCAGTGTACCTGACAACTCAGGACAGAGTAGAAAAGCCCTTGACCCTGGCCCCCTTTCCCCCACCCTCTTCTTCCCCTCCCAACAGCAGCAGAGCCTGTGACTCAGGAGACCCCCATGCTCCATCCAGAAGTGCCCATCATCCCATTGCCCCAGGTGGCAATGTCAGTGACACTAGCAGCTGCAAGGTACCAATGACCCAGGAAGTACAAGCAGTAGCAACAAGGGTACTAGGTGGCCAACACCTCTGACAGAGGCAGTGAGAGGTGGAAATTGCCAACTCTCAAACATAACCAGAGGCAGCGCTAGTAGGAGAAACCAAAAACCTGTGCTGTAGCACCACCTACTGGAAACCACAGAAAGAACTCAGAATTAAAGTTTTAAAATTTTTTTAAAGCTTTACCTAAAGAAGAAAGGTGTTCACTACTTCAAATACACCAGCAGAGGAACAACTCTTCAACCACCATGAAGAACCATTGTTACATGGTACCACAAAGAGAAAATGACAAAATGGCAATTCTCCAGAAACCAAACTTAAAGTCATGGACTATTGTGATCTGACAGAGATTTCAAAATAACGAGCTACTAGAAAATCCAGAAAGGCAGTTCAATGAGCTCAGGAATAAAATTAATGAACATAAGGAATATTTACAAAAGAGGTAGAAACTCTAAAAAGAAAAAAACAGAAATCCTAGAGCTGAAGAAATCAATAAATGAGATGAAGAATGCATTAAAAGCATTGGAAATAGAGGAGACCATATGGAAGAGAGACTTAATGAGTTTGAAGACAGAAATCTAGAAATTATACAAGTAGAAGAGAAAAGAGACTCAAGATCTAAAAATAAATGCAGAAATTCTATGAGAATTATTTGACTCTTTTACAAAGGGAAAATTAGGATAATGGGTATCACAAAAAAAAATTAAAAAAGAGGGAGAAGGGAGCAAAGAGTTTATTCAAAGAAATAATAGCTGAGAAATTCCTAAACCTGTGAAAGGAACTGGATATGCAAGTCCACAAAGCTAAGAACAAACCTAATTATCTCAATGCAAAAAGACCTCTGCAAGACACATTACATTAAGTCTCTCAAAAATTAATGACAAAGAAAGAATTTTAAAGGCAGTCAAGGAAAAAGGATGGTATACTCCAAAGGAACCCTCATTAGACTATCAGCAGTTTCTCAGCAGAAACTCGACAGAAAGGTGAAATGACAAACTCAAACTTCTGAAAGGTAAAAACTGTCAGCCAAGAATACTCTATCCAGCAAAGTTATCATTCAGATATGAAGGAGAAGTAAAGGCTTTCCCAGACAAACAAAAGCTGCAGGAGGCCACCAACATAAACCTTACAAGAAAAGTTGAAAGTGCCCTTCTACCTGAGACATAAAGGCAAAAGTATACAAAACTTTAAGTAAGGTGATATACTGACAGACAGAATCAGAAAATTGCAACTCTATATCACAACAGATCTTAAAACACTTCATTATAGCATGAAGGGGAAAGGGAGGGAAAAAAGCAGTAAAAATAGCTATAGCTGCCTCAATTTGGTAACAAGCTCACAACATGGAAAGGGATAATTTTAGACAACAGAAACATAAGAGAACAAGAGGAGAAGGATGGAACCCATATGGGCAAATGGAGATACGATGCTATCAACAGAAAAAGGACTATTTTATCTGTAAGACATTCTATACAAACCTCAAGGTAACCAAAAGACATAAACCTAGAGCAGACACACGAAACAAAAAAGAGGAAACTGAGAAAAACATTATGCAAAACCACCAAACTAAAATGGCAGACAGAGACACAAAGAAAAGAAATAATGGAGATATAGAGCAACCAGAAAAGAGAAGACAAAATGTAGTGCTAGGTTTTCATTTATCAATAATCACCCTAAATGTAAATGAATTGAATTCACCAATCAAAGGCACACAGTGGATGGATGGATTAACACACAAGACCCAACTATATGCTGCCTCTAAGGAGACTCTCCTCAGCTATAAAGACAAACAGGCTCAAAGTGAAGGGATGGAAGATGATACTCCAAGGAAATGGCAGCCAAAAGAAAATGGGTGGAGCCTCACTCATATCAGACAAAACACACATCAAGCCAAAAAAGATAAAGAGACAAAGATGGACATTTTATAATGATAAGGGGAACAATTCATTAAGAAGACATAACTGTTATTAATATATGTGCACATAAAACAGGAGCACCAAAATATATAAACCAAGTATTAATCTATCTAAAGGGAGAAATCAACACTCAACACAATAATGGTAGGGGACTTTAACACTGCACTTATATCAGTGGATAGACCATATAGACAGAAAATCAACAAAGAAACAGTAGCTTTAAATAAAACATTAGGCTAGATGGATTTTAAATATTTGTAAAGACATTCCATCCAAATGCAGCAGAATACACATTCTTCTCAAGTGCACATGGAACATTCTCAAGAATAAACCATATGTTGAGACACAAAACAAGTCTCAATAAATTTAAGAAGATTCAAATCATAGCAAGCATCTTTGCTGATCACAATGGTATGAAAATAGAAATCAACTACAAGAAGAAAGCTGGAAAAATCACCAATACGCAGAGACTGAACAACATGCTACCAAATAACCGTTAGGTCAATGAAGAAATCAAAGAAGAAATTTTTAAAGTACCTAAAGATAAATGAAAATTAAAATATGAAATACCAAAACCTTTGGATGCAGCAAAAGAAATACTAAGAGGGACATTTATAGCAATACAGGCCTACCTCAAGAAGCAAGAAAAATCTCAAATAAACAATTTGACCTTACACCTAAAGGAACTAGAAAAAGAAGAATAAATGAATCCCAAAGACAGTAGGAAGGAAATATTAAAGATCTGAGTGGAAATAAATGAAATAGAGAGTAAAAAGGCAACAGAAAGAATCAATGAAACTAAGAGCTGAGTCACTGAAAAGATAAACAAAATTGGCAAAACTTTTTCTTTTTTAATTCTCAAATCTTTAGCTAGACTGACTAAGAAAAAAAAAGAGAGAGAGAGAGAGAAAAGGATCTGATAAATAAAATCCGAAATGAAAGAGGAGAAATAACAACGGATAACACAGAAATACAAAGAACTATAATAGAATATTATGAACACTATACACCTACAAATTGGACAACCTAGAAGAATAAACATATTCCTAGAATCACCCAGGCTTCCAAGACTGACTCATGAAGAAACAGAAAATCTGATAGCCCAACCACCAGCCCAGAGATTGAAAGAGTAATCAAAAACCTCTCAAAAAACAAAAATCCAAGACCAGATGGCTTCACAGATGAAGTCTACCAAACATTCAATGATTTAATACGTACTGTTCTCAAATTATTCCAAAAAATTGAAGAGGAAATAATGCTTCCTAACTCATTTTATGATTCAACATTGCCCTGATAGAAAAACCAGATACAACACACACAAAAAAAATTACAGGCCAATTTCTGTGATGAACATACATGTAAAAATCCTCCACAAAATATTAACAAACCAAATGCAACAGTACATTAAAAGGACCATACACCATGATGTGGGATTTATTACAGGGATGAAAGGATGTTTCAACATCAGCAGATCAATCAACATGATACACCATATTAAAAACTGAAGGATAAAACTTACATGATTATTTAAATAAATGTATGAAAAGCAGTTAACAAGATTCAATACCTATTTATGATTAAAACTCTCAACAAAATGGATCTAGAAGTAACAGAGCTGAACATAATAAAGGCTAATTATGGCAAACCCACAGTTTACATCATACTCAACTGGGAAATTTCTAGTAATTTTATAGATATGTGCAACTATCGCCACAATCCAGTTTTAGAACATTTCTGTCACCCCAAAAAGTTTCCTGTTTACAGTTAATTCCCACCCCCACCCCAAGCCCTAGAGACCCACTGATTCGCTTTCAGTCTATAAATTTGCCTTTTCTAGATGTTTCATGTAAATGGAATCATATGACAAGTAGTCTTTTGTGTCTGGCTTATTTCACTTAGTATATTTTTGAAGTTCATCCATTTTGCATCATGTATCATCAATTCCTTTAAATGTGTTTCACTTGTTCTTTTTTATTGCTAAATAGTTTTCCATTGTATAGATACAGTGCATTTTGTTTTTCCATTCACTGACTGATGGATACTAGGCTTGTTTCCAGCTTTGTGTTATAATAACTAATGTTGCTATGAACATCTGCACATGCATATTTGTGAATTATCCATTTTGTTTAAAGGAATGAGTATGGGCTATACCTGACAAACAACTTGAAACTCTCTATACAAATCTAAACGTCAAATGTCCAGGGATCTAATTCTGGACTTTGTTTTACTGGTGTGTATAACAAATAATGAATGAATGCCAAAAAGTGCTTAATGAAATAGAGGTATAATAGGTTTTAGCATTTTAAAAAGTGAGTCATTCCTCATTATGTGTCTTTAAAAAAAATTTCCCTGGAAAATATACTTTTCCTCACAAAATTAAGAGTCAGTATATGCTCTAAAATCAAGTAAATAATCCTCCTGCTTGCTTGCTTTTTGGGGGGAAGGAAGTGGCTTACGGCTGATATTTAAGTCTCAATGCTAAAAAAAAATCCTTGCAATGATGCTGTCCATTAAATATCTATCATCCTTCATAAGGAAATCACTAAAAACACAATCTAATACTTCCATACCCTAAAATCATCCACCTTACCCATGGACCATTTCTTTCTCTCTAAAAAAGATGATTTTAAACCTTTTCTTCCCTTGTGTATCACGGGAGGCAGGCCCATGTCACAAAGGATGAATCAAGGTTTGTCTGAGCCTACCATTGTAATCCATGGTCCTCCGAATGTGTGGGGAAGTCGGTCTATTGGGAAAACTCTGGAAGAAGTTTGGTTGCTCCTTATAAAACCACACGAGAAGAAACAGTTCTCTTTTCTTGCCTTTAAGATCATTGGTGATGCAACTGGCCTGATGAATTGACCAACTCTGGAGATTCCCTACCTTGGGTCTATCTGTTATGTGAGATAAATAACTTAAAGAAAAGTAAAGCCAGTTAGATTGGATTATATGCTACTTGCTAGAAAGCATCTTCATAGATATATGCATACCGTATACTTTACTTCTACCTTATCATTTCCCACCACAGGTCTCAAATAAAATGAGACAACGTATTTTTTCATCCCAAAGAACAAAGTGACAGTGAAGGTACAACCCTGGGATCAAATAGAACTTACCCCAACTGTATGCACATTGCAGACATGACTACTGGTTTATCAAACTCCTACAGGATGATAACCTGTTTCACACAAATAGCACAGTATAATTAACATATGCAAAAATAAGCTTTTAATTTGCTTGAAAATAAAATAATAGTTATGTCTGACTGTGGAGAATTCAACTATTACTTTGAAATAAACTTCTGAATCTATTAACTACTGTTTAGATTTGATTTACATTTGAAACTGACTCTTCAGATGGAATACAATAGCAGAACCCACCGTCTTCTTAACCAGTTTAATTACCTTTCTCTGAGCCTATCCAACTCGCTTACATTATTAAAGTCTTTGGAATTTAGAACTATATACTTATCTACAATTATAGTTCCACAATCTTTTATGCAAGGGTCAAAAAAAGTTTGATTTACTTTTCTAGCTTGTTTCCCATCATATAATTTTTGTCAAGTTTGTTTTAATCATTCCAGTTTGTTTTTAGTTTTTATGTATCTCCTTGTTAAACTTTTGATTTAAAATTTTTATTACATAAAATATTTGAATGTCCCTCAAGTTAAAACTATTAAATATATTCCAAAAAGTCTGGCTTTCATATTTGTCCCCTTCAACCTATTCTCTCATCTGGCCCTAAAGGCAACCATTTTTTTAAAAATTCCTGCCATTGTTTATATTTACAAATGTAAGTAAGTGATAGATAGATAGATAGATAGGGTATAGTGATATATTTCTATTCTCCTCTATCTTATTTTTTTTAAATGTTGTATACTATACAAATCTCCTATACCTACTGAAAGTGCATTTTGGGGATTATTCCTTAACAGGGATTCTCATTTGTCTTCCAACTGCAGGATATTTCATTGTTTGAATGAACATCCCTGTATTCATAAATTTTCCTTTGTTTCTCAGAATTGTCTCTGATTTCTGCTGAGATAAGATCCATACAGGATTTTCCCTTGAAAGACAGTAAGTTTGTGACAGAAACTGGAGGGCCTCAGAAATGCATCTTATTGACATGAGTTGTGGCTCTGTCCTGATGGCCTTCCAAAACCTATTTATGGGGAAGAATGCATCCCAGCCAAAGAGTCAGCATGTCGCTGATGTTTATCTGAGTGACAGAAAAAGACAAATGTTGAAGCCCACCATTAGTCTAATTAAAGAGGTGATCAAGGTGTGAACTAACCCAGGATTAGATAATTTCTTTAAAAATCATGGAAAAAGAGGAAAAGAGCATGATTATAAATTTCGTAATTTTTAAATAATAACAGATTTTTATAAAGTGTGCTTATCTTTGAGATTACAAAGATGCAGGAAACCGTCATGATAGGGTCAATTAAGGGCTTTCTCCTAGCTCAGGAAAACATGCCTAATGACAAAATGCAGAAACCTCGAGGAAAAAACAGGGAGAGAAACAAGGAAACCTCCAGTTCCACAAGTGACCAAAATTCAGGAATATAAATAATAACCATTAATAGTTTTGCGATGAAATCCTCCCTTTCTCTTTTCTTTCTTCTTCTTTCCTTGAAACTGTATGAAGCAGATGATTGTTACTCCATATTTATTTGAGAAAAACATTATATAATAATATGGACAGAAGATGAGATCAGGTGCACAGGAGGCAGTAAAGATTGAAAACAGAGGGAACCAGGAAAGAATGAAGATAAGGTGTTGCAAACAATATGAGGAATGTCCAGGTCAAATGCGGGGGCTGAGGAAACCAGCAAGAAGGACGTTTTCTGCAGGGTCACTCAACCAGGAGCAAACCAGATCCTGATAAACACTCTCGTTTTGGAAGAATAAGAGCTAAGCAGGAGACCTGTTTAGGCCATGAAGAAGCCGGGACAGAAGGTTCTTCAGCGGAGGAGTCCTGCAGGAGACAGAGGACAGTGTCATTTCCTGTCTTAACTTTACAAGCAGCTTTTTTCCCCTCTCTCTGTCTCTCAGGCCTTCATGTTAAAGCACTGCAGTAAGAAGGGGAAAAATTCTTAAGTCTCCCTGAGCCAAAGCCACTTTTAGAGTTCAAGCCCTCTGTTTAGTGGAGAGAAGAAGCTTTAAGGTAAACTGCTTGATCAGAAGTCAGATCCAAAGTCTTTCTCATTATTTCTGTCTCCTGTCTTGTCACTTCTACCATCTGTTATAGGGAGACTAAATATGATCCTGAAAGAGAGTTAAAGAGCATTACCTGTTGGCTGAAGTGCAGGATGTTCTGGAAAAGAGGAGGGAAGATATATACTTAAAAGATACGGAGGTAAATCTATCCCCAAACACAATGTCCCTGGGCCCAGACAACTCTCCTAAGACTTCTCTAACACCACAACCCACTTCACATGATGCCAGGGTAGAGAGAACAGACACTGAGAGGATGAAGCTTCTGTCACACAAATCCAGTGTAATTTCATCACCCCTGTGTCTCTTCCTGCATTTGCCCCAGGATCTCCACCCAAAATCTCCATGCATGTTAACCTTTTTCTTATCTCTGCAGGCCATCACCTTTTATGTTTCAACCACAGCTAACCATGGACTGTCAATTTCTGGATTTCCAGGAAATTTGAGGTCAACTAGGTAAAGAAAGATTTTATACAGGGTCATTGATATAGAGAGAACTAACCGGTCAAAGTCATATTTCTTCCCCAAAACGTCTGTTGGGAGTCTCAGCTGCCAACAGGTTCCTTACCTTTCTGATTCCTGAATTAGATGAACAGCCCCACCCCAAGGAAGAGCAGACCCAGAACAAAGCCCCCAGTTCCACTCAGCATCTTGCTCTGAGCACATTCAGACTGTGCCCCTGGGAAAAGAGGCTAGTTTTAGTGATTTTTATCCCAAATCCAACTTCTCTATTTCAGTCTCTAAGACTGAGAGCTTTGAGAATGGGGAAAGAAGGCTTCCCTGGAAGAAATAGAGTAATTGTCCATTCCTAGGAAAACATCTTTAAATCACACTGAGTAGCTTCAAGGTTAAGGCACTGAATTCATTTAAATATTACAGCCCTGACATAAGGCCACAAGACTTCAGTATCTGATAGATGAGGACCCTGGGGCTGAATGAGGTTAAGGAGCTTGTCTAGGGTGGCAGAGCTAATAAAAGGCAGAACTGAGGTTGGACTCCCCTCATGTCAGGAAGGTCCCTACATTGTAGAGGATGTGCCCCTTCTCAGATCACAGGGAACATCTCAGAGAAACAGTGTCAGAAGCACAAGCCCAGCCTTACATTGCCCAAGGGTCTGGTGCCTTGGGCAATGGGGTGACCATGAATTGTGATATCATGGAGGCTCAGAACAGGGACACTTCTTCTCTGCCTGCCAGGCAGAATTGTCTCACCAGTGGGTATAGGTATTTATAGAAACTATCAAAGGATATCTACAAACTATCAGAGGGTTTCTATCACAGGATATCACAGGGCTACTCCCAGTAACTTGTGCTGAAAAAGAGAAGAACATGAAGCAAATAAAAATATGGTTCAGGGAGAGGAGAAACCTGACAATCAGTGGTAATCAAAACCCCCTCCTTGGTGGCTGGGGAACTTATGAGGCCAGAAAGCTTCTCACTCCATTCCACTATGACAGGGCTGGTCCGGCTGGGGTGCTCCACGTGGCAGGTGTAGACCTCTCCACTCTGAGGGACTGTTTCAAGCATCACCATGGTCTGGAAGGTCCAGTCTCCATTAGGGATCAGGCCTGTGGAGACCACCCCCGCCTCCTCTTCCTGGCCATTCCGGAACCACCTGACTTCAACATGGCCTGGATAGAAACCATTCACAGAGCAGACCAGGAGGTTGTGGTGCTGCAGGGGCTGTGTCTTTGCAGGATACACAGTCACTGTAGGCGCCACTAGGAGAGAAAAAGGTAGAGGGGATAAGTGAGGGAGACAGAGTAAGTCTTGTTGGCTGGCTGCCTTTCTGCAACCACTCTCCAGTCCCAGACTGCAGCCTTGGGCAGGTGTCCCTCAAAGGTGGCCATGTGGCCCAACTTTAGGAGTTAGTACCATGATCCTGAATTTAACCCTTACCGCATGGACCCATTAGATTTTAGAAATGCTGAGGATACTTGTGTGTCTTTTCTTCCCATTGCATGAAGCAGTTTATTGTTGATGTGTTTACAACTCTTTGCAAGGCATTTAATTAAAAGTGTCATTTCTGAATCCATGTTGCCTGGGTTCAAATCCAGGCTCTGTCTCTTACGGATAGAAAGCTGAATCAAATATCAACAGTGTTAATTTTGCTGCATAGAGAATCTATATCACTGAGAAAAACACCAGGACCCCAGAAATAATAGAGAATAAATAATATAGCAGTAACAAGGGGCCAATAAATATGTGAGAGATATTCAAGAACTTTAGGAATCAAAGAAATATAAATTTAAAATAAAAAATGTAACTTTTAAACTGAGTACTTGGCACTATATATCTTTGAAACAAGATCTGATAAAGGAGATTGTGAGGTGAATTGTTACACTTATAAAAAGAAATATTATGTTAACTACTCGAATACTATTAGCGTTATAAAAATAGTAACATCAGTGTGTTAACACAATTATAATTCAAAAGCTGATTACACAGTCATTTCAACTATGTAAAAATATATAGGCTAAGAAAAAAAAAGGCGAAAAATTTAGACCTAGGAGAAGTCTCAGGAAGATCAGAGGAGCCGCAGAGGCTCCCCTGCCCGCACCTGTCAAAAAGTAGTCTGACACCTTTTTCTCAGTGAAGTGCTCCTACACACAGACAGACGCGGCACACTTATTTCCGGGGTGTCAGGAGTAAGAGGGTGTGTGCCCAGAGCACACTGTGACTCTTCTCCTCACAGGCTCCCAATCCTTTCACTTTCCTCACCTCTCCTTCCCCAAACCTTCCCCCAACCATAGACACCTTGAAGTCCCTCCCGCATCTCTAACCGCCCACCCCAGTTGGGGTTTCCTCCCCTCCCCTTTCCCCTCCCCTCCCCCTCCCCTCCCCCACAGGGACCACCAAGGACGCCCGGAGCCTCCCTCCTGCACCCCTCCCGCCACACCTCCCCTCCCTCCCGGGCCTCCCCACACCACACACACTCTCTCCCCTCTCACAGTCACTGACAAAATCACACACGGTCTCCAGACAACAGGCTCTCACAGGAACCCGCCTAACTTGTACTTGCTCACAGCCCTACACACTCCCCGCCTACCGAACGCAGTCTCCTCTGTCTCCTTCTCTGTGTCTCTCTGTCTCTGTCCTTGTTTCAAACACACACTCACACGCACTGCGCCCCCGCCGGTGGCCGCCCAGCCCCGCGCTCACCTCGCCGCTGCACCGTGAAGCACTCCACAGCCCCGTAGTTGTGTCTGCAGTACGTGTCCGCCTTGGCCTGTTTCTGCTCCAGGAGGTCCTTCTGGCTGTCCCAGTACTCGGCGGTCCGCCGGCCCAGCTCGGTCACCGTCCGGTACTCGCCCACGTCGCTGTCGAAGCGCACGTACTCCTCCCGGTTATAGATGTGTCTGGTCATGCACCGCACCCGCTCCGTGCCGTGCCGTTGGTGAAGTAACAGTAGCTCTTAAACTGGAGCAGGAAATTCTCTGCGGGAGACACCGCCGCTCAGTCAGGCCTCAGCCCCAAGCGGCAGCCGACATTACATTTGTTGAAAATCTTGGTCCCACTGAAATTTATATTTTTTAAGAATCCAGACCCACTGAAGAGCTGTTTTTCCAGGAAAATTAATTTGTTCAGGACCAAGGTTTATTTATTTCTTTGCTTGCCAACCAATTGCAAAGTCATAGTTTATCCTTCACATCATCTTTTTTCTTAATTTCTCTGCCTCTGGTCCACTACTTATCTATAGTAGTAAATTACAGCCACAGACATCTTATTCCTGTTCATGCCTCAACGATTTCATTTTCTAACTTTGTCTCCTAGTTCCAACAATACAAGTAGGCATCAAATTACCGCCCTTGGCCAGATGTAGAACTTGTTTCTGTAGTCAAGTCTCCTTAGAAGGGGAGAAACTAAGAAGATGATGATATTCTCATATAGACCGTTTACAAAAAAATGAGCAGGTCCCCAGACTTTAAGTAGAGACCATCACCTAGAAATGATGGCAGAAAGAAGGGCACTCTGGGTCAGACCAGGTCTATTTTACTGTTCAGAAATTCTCAAGTATCTTATCGACACATGACAACAGCGTTACAAAATTAAAATGTGTGAAGTTACTGCTCACTGTAGCTTGTATGGTTAGCACTGTTTGTCCAGTTCTTGTCCCCAACTTAAGGTTGCCAGATTTAGCAAATAAAAATACAGGATTCCCAGTGAAATTTCGATTTTGATAAATTACTGTTGTTTATCAGAACTTCAGATTTAACTGAGCATCCTGTATTTAATTTGGCAACCTTAGCCCAACTTGCTAATGTAGCCTCAGAAGGAGGAGGATATTTAGTACTTCTTCTTTGTATTCTTTAACACATGCCCATGGCAGGCTGCAGAAAGTGTGGACACCTATGGACTTTTCAACTAATAAATGCAGAATGAATGTAAATGTCTCTTTTTTTGTAAATGTCTCTTTTTTTAATGTAAATGTCTCTTTTTTGTCAATAACAATAAAAAAGAGACATTTACATCTTATTTTTTATTTTATTATTTTATTTATTTAACTTTTTATTTTATATAAGAGTATAGCCGATTAACAATTTGTGATAGTTTCAGGTGCACAGCAAAGAGACTCAGCCCTACATATACATGTAACCATTCTCCCCCAAACGCCCCTCCCATCCAGGCTGCCACATAGCATTGAGCAGAGTTCCCTGTGCTATACAGTAGGTATGTCTCTTTTGTATTGGATCTAGCAGACCTTGCAGCACCCCTCCACACACACACACACACACACACGTCCAAGACACACACTGTGCATATGAACATCAGAAATTTTGTCAGTAATTCAGACACAATCAAGCCACTATCCACTAATGGTGGTTAGAATCCCAAGCTGTAGAATCAGAACTTCTGAATTTGAAGATGAGCTCTTCTACTTACGTCAGTTTTAGCATCCATGAGCCTTTTTTCTTGATCTCCAAAACAGATTTGATGATAGTATATCCCTCACAGTATATATATATATATATATATATATATATATATATAATTTTACTTATTTATTTATTTTTGCAGTACGCGGGCCTCTCACTGTTGTGGCCTCTCCCGTTGCGGAGCACAGGCTCCGGACGCGCAGGCTCAGCGGCCATGGCTCACGGGCCCAGCCACTCTGAGGCATGTGGGATCCTCCCGGACCAGGGCACGAACCCGTGTCCCCTGCATCGGCAGGCGGACTCCCAACCACTGCGCCACCAGGGAAGCCCCTCACAGTATATTTTTAAGTGTGAAATTAAAGAGTGGCACTTCCTAGTGCTGATCATATAATAAATACTCAATAAATATATTGACATTTTTATTTTTATAACCCTGTGATAGCAAGCTCACAAGATCTTTTTATTCCTTAACTTCCTAAAGCAAGTAATATCTTCATCATCATTTGGCATTGTCTTCAATTAATTTAATCACTAGTTACCATTTTGAGCAAATAAGAGCAGAACATTTTATATATAATAATGTGGTATATATAAATCTAACACAAAAGGGGTATGCTGACTTAGAAGAAAGGGAATTTCTATATACTCAGACTTGATAATATAATCTAAGTTCTAGAACTAACAATGTGGCACTGGGCAAATAACTCAAATTTTTTGAATTTTAGATTCCATAGATATATATGTTTTTTTTAACATCTTTATTGGAGTATAATGGCTTTACAATGGTGTGTTAGTTTCTGCTTTATAACAAAGTGAAACAGTTATACATATACATATATCCCCATATCTCCTCCCTCTTGTGTCTCCCTCCCACCTTCCCTATCCCACCCCTCTAGGTGGGCACAAAGCACAGAGCTGATCTCCCTGTGCTGTGCAGCTGCTTCCCACTAACTATTTTACATTTGGTAGTGTATATATGTCCATGCTACTCTCTCACTTCGTCCCAGCTTACCCTTCCCCCACCCCGTGTCCTCAAATCCATTCTCTACATCTGCGTCTTTATTCCTGTCCTGCCCCTAGGTTCATAAGAAGCATATATACACTACCAAATGTAAAGTAGATAGCTAGTGAGAAGCAGCTGCATAGCACAGGGAGATAAGCTTGGTGCTTTGTGACCACCTAGAGGGGTGTGATAGGGAAGGTGGGAGGGAGACGCAAGAGGAAGGGGATATGGGGATATATGTATATATATAGCTGATTCACTTTGTTATACAGTAGCAACTAACACACCATTGTAAAGCAATTATACTCCAATAAAGATGTTTAAAAAAAAAGATTAGCAATAAATCTTTTTCAGTAAAGCCTGGGCCCTTTTGAAATGACTGCGTCTGTGTTAGACCCTGGGGCAAGTGAATCTGTGCATAAGCCCTTTTAAGGGTGTCTTCTCAGTTTGCCAGTGTCCCACAGGTCTTGTTGGTTCTCAAAGCCAGGTGTTTTGGAGGGTTGTCTCTCAGGTACAGGTACTAAAAGTTGGATGCCTTGTCGAGGTACGAACACTTTGCTTCTCAGAAAGAATCTCTAGGCCTGTGGGTTCCCTCCCTATTACGGTTGCTGTGTCAGGGTTGGGGTTTATGGCGAGACCTAGTCTCAGCCTCTCTTACCTACCTCCGTGTGGCCCTTTTCTTGTCTGCAATGTGAAGTAGCTGCTCAGCTACTTCAGGTCTTTTTCAGAGGAAACTGTTTCATATAGAGCAGTAGATTCAGTGTGTTCATGGGAGGTGAGTTCAGGGTCTTCCTACATGGGCATCTTGGACTGCCTCAACATTTTTTTTTTTAATGAAAGGTCCCAAGAGAACTGGAAATATTTTTGTGAATATTAGGGCAGATAAAAGAAGGTAAGTGTAGAAAAGGGAGATAGAGAAGAAACATTTTTTAAATGCAAATGTTTGGGAGAAGGAATAGGACCTGGGGAAAAAGCTGAGCATTGTGTTCTGTGACCAAGAGCACAGATGGTTCACAGGAAGTAGCACATGTGAGCCACAGAAGGACAATAAGAGATGGAGAGTGAACCAAGATGGTGCCATGGGCCAGGATTACCAAAGTCTAGTCAAGAAAAGAAGAAATACCTCAGCAGCAGCATTAAATAGGGATAGTGAATAATGGGAAAATAATGGGAAAACACTGGGGCAAGGCTATTGATTCCCACGGGATATTCTAGGAAAGCTCCTGACCAGAGGCCCAAAATAAGCACATAGCTAACACTAGCCCCTTTGCACTTCATGGACTCCAGCATTTGGTACAGAAGAATGAGGAGATGAGAGATCAATCTCAAGAGGGTCTGAAATAGGTAATTCTATAAAATATCAGAATACAGTTTTCATGAGACTTTTTGTGGATATATTGAGGACTGGGAGAAAGTAGAATAAAGGACATTCAAAGGACCCAAAGAGCAAGCATCCAGAAAATCTTTTGTGATTAATAATAAATTATGAAATAAGGAGCACAGAGTGTCATCTGGGACATGATCCTGGGACTGGTTAACCCTTGGTCACTAATCAGTTCATCCTCTCATTTTCTAGGAAGAAATAGTTATCTGTGTCTATGTAGGAGAAATTGTTGGAGCCACATGCTAGGGATAAAAAGATATATATGATTTAGATCGTACTTTTAAGAAAACTAGAACCCACAATAAAGACAGAAATATAAAATTAAAGTAAAACAATGTTACAAGACCTACAGTAGAAACATCTATAAAAAAACAATCAAAATCCAAATTGATAAAACAAAATAATTAAAACCAAGTAAAAACATAATTTACAATAACAAGGAAGCATTTGTAGAGACGTGCGTTCTGGAGGAAGTGAGACTTAGAACATAGAGGAAGGGGTCATGTTTCAGGTTGTTTAGAGACATGTGGGGAATAGGAACCACAGTGAAATCATATGCGTAGGAGGGAGGGAGTGGTCAGGAGGCAGTAGGTGGTGAAGAGTCCTTTATGACAGAATTGTAATCCTACCTAAATAATGTTGGGCAATATGAGAGAGTGGATATGCAGAGTTAAACTATGCTAGATAAGTCATTGTAAAAATGGTAAAATTACATCTTTTAGAAAGATGGGAATGAGATTAGAAAAAAATATTAACTAGGAAAACTTTCAGCAACCCAAGGTTAGTTACGAGGGGTTGGGCAAAGAGTGTGACAACAAAGTGTGATGATAGTAGGAATAAACAATATAGGACTCCTAGTCATGTATAATATAAAAAAACTGATATTTGATGAATAAGGGAGGAACATGAGATCTTTTAGAAGTATCTTTTCTTTCCTTTTGGAGATAGAAAAATCATCCCTTTTATCGGCCTGTGAGTTGGTTCTTTCCTTCTGAGTGAGACATTTTGGAGAAAGAAAGAGAAAGAGAAAGATTTGCTGGAAAAACCACATCCTTCCTCAGATAACTGTTTGGGGGGTTTTTTCCCTATAACCAATAGGGATAAAAAATGAGGCAGCATCACTTATCTCCAGCAGATACATCTGACCAGAAGGTCTTATTTAAAGTCTTGGGTAGAAATCAGGAAAGGACAGAATGACTAAGTTAGATGTTGATAATAAAAGCCAAAAATATCCTTTAGAGGAATGAATTAGGACATGATTAAGTGGTTAGCGAGGAAAGAGTATTTGCAGAGTAAAGCAAAGTGTGGAGTGAGGATTGGAGGAGATAGGCATTTTGATAGAGACATGATGCCTGACTTTTCATACCTATGTAGGAAGTCCCTGGCTATGATTAACAAGCACAAATAAAAAGCTGTGATGCTTGTATCTCCCTGCTGTTCCTGACCTAGAAGCGATGGGGACTGTTAATGAGATCTACTATCCCAACTCTGGTTGCACAGACAAATGAAGGGAAAATCAAAGAATGAATTATCATTTATTTTCTACAAGGCACTGATTATGTACTTCCAGATGCTTTAGTTCATTTAGTTCTCATCATAGCCTTGAAATGGCTGTGTTGTATCACACTGTATTTTCAATTAACTGCAGCATCCCCAACACATGGCAAAATGCTGATCACTTAGTGATACTCAGTAATATTGACTACAAGGGTCTAGTCAGGAAATTAAACATTTTACATTCTTAATACTTTGTAGTGAAGTAGAACACACATATAGAAAAACACAGAAAGCATAAATGTACAACTTAATTTTTATAGTGTCAATATTCATGAAACCACTGCCCAGATCAAGAAATAGAACACGGGGGACACTGGGCCAACACCCTGTAAGTGCATAATGTGCCGCTTTCCATCCACACTCCTCTCTCTCTCTCCCAGGATAATTCATTATCCAGATGTCTATACCAATCACTTCCTTGATTTTCCATGTACTTTCCCAGCCTGACATTTATTTCTAAACGTGCTTTGTAGCATTATATAAATTGAATTATTACAGTATGTTCTCTTTTGTGCCTCTTTTTTGACTTAATTGTTTTCAATTGAGCAGTTAGGAAAGGATTGTCTTGTCAATAAATGCTGCTGAATCAGTTGGATACCCTTATTTTAAAAAACAATGAAAATTGACACCTATCTCACACCATACACAAAACTAATTCCAGTTGAATTGTATATCTATATATAAAAATGCAATGCAATAAAATCTTTAGAAGATAATGTTAGGTGATATCTTTATGACCTTGAAGTATAAAAAGATTTTAAAAATAGGATACAAAGTTCACTAGTCATAAAGAAAAAGATTACCTGGCAGTCACAAGTATAACATTTAAATAGGGATAGTAAGAATTTATTGGGTACAACTAGTGAGTATCATGGGATGTACTAGGAAAACTCCTGATGAGGACCTTCAACAAGCATATCATGCTGATTCTAGAAGCCTCTCACTAGCTGGGCTCCAGTTTCTATGGTTAGGAAAAAGAGGAATAAGAACGACAGAGGAACACACTCTCGAATACTTTGGAAATCACTGGAAGGAAAGGGGCAGTTAAATCTGGGAAGCAAGGTGACCTTTAGGAAGGTGATGAACCAAAGTGTGAAAATGCAAAGAGGGGAAGGAGAGTGGCATGGCAGAGATTACCCCTAAAATCATCACTTCCAAAGTCAGAAAACTCTTCCTTAATGTTCATCTTAATTTCTCCTTGATTCAGTGATATCAATTAAACAGCAAGTTTAATCCTGCTCACCTATGAACGTCAAGCATCATGCTAAGTGCTATGTGGACATAGAAGCATGGAGTACAACTGGTGAAATTCAAAGCGCAAACACTTACTGGATACCTCTTGTATTCAAAAGAGTGCTAGTGGCTAGCAATACCAAGATAAAGATAGGATTATCAATCTCCACCGGGAAAGAAAGAAAGACACATAGAATAATAGCTCTGTGAGTCAGAGACTTTTATCTTCTTTGTGCACCATTCTTTCTCAGTTCCTGGAGAAACACCTGGTTCAGCGGAGGTAATCATAAATAGTTGTTGAATTAATAAACAATACATTAAGAATAAATACAGTGAAGGGGAGGGGCAACATAGGGGTACGGGATTTAGAGGTACAAACTATTAGGTGTAAAATAAGCTGCAAGAATATACAACCCTAAGAATATAGTCAATATTTTGTAATAACTATAAAGGAAGTACAACCTTTAAAAATTGTGAATCACTGTATTGTACACATGCAACATATTGTACAACAGCTATACTTCAATTTAAAAAAAAGAAAAAAGAAGACAGACATTTATAATTGCAATGAAAATACAAATGGGTATTATTTTAAAGTAATCAAGTTTAAACATAGTAGAAAAAGGGTATATTCATATAGGTTGGAGTATTTAGAAGAAACTTGAAAATGTAGTTCGTTTGCAGAAGTGAGACTTAAATCAGAGAAGGAGGAAGATATGATTCAGAAGAACAGCAGTGGAAAAGGAACAATCATGAATCATATGAGCAAAAACAGTACTGGCTTGGGGTTGGAAGTACTGGGGGAAGGAGGAATGAAGAAATTTTAGGAGAAGCCCTGATTGCCTGGAGTGAATGTCCACATTGAAGAACAGTGTGGAATAAGAGCAGATAGGCAGAGAGGACCTGTTGTATAAAAGGCCTTAGAGGCTGAGCAGAGCAGTTACTTCTTTAGTAAAGTGATGAACTGAGATATACAAATGCAAAGCAGCAAAATCAACTGTTGGTAACCCAGGTGTCATATAGGCATAAGAAGAGCTTCAATTCTAGGGAGGTGAGAGTGAGACTGGAGGGCTGGTGTCTTCACAAACCTGTAAGGGTACTACTATTGGATGAGTAGGGAAAGGAAATGCAGAGCTTTTTAGAACCATCTCTTTTCTAGACTCACAGACATAGAAGATAAACATATGGTTACCAAAGGGGAAATGGGGGGAAGGGGAGGGATAAATTGGAGTCTGGGATTTACATATACACACTACTATATAAAAAATAGATAAACAACAAACAGTTACTGTATAGCACAGGGACCTATACTCAATATTTTGTAATAACCTGTAAGGGAAAAGAATCTGAAATATATATATACATTTATATATATATTTATATATATATTTATATATATATATAAATATATATAAAGTAACATGACATTGTAAATCAACTATACTTCAGTTTAAAAAAAAAACAACTGCCTCTTTTCTTTTTTCAGGAGTAATATCAAAAGATCCAGTCCTTCAATCTCAGGCTGCTTCTCTAGCCTGGGTCCTAGGCTCTTTCTTCTAGGATGAAGCAGGTCAATTTGCTGAACAAAGATACTTTATGGAAATTCTCATTTCTATCACTTTCCTTCCTATACAACCAATAAGTGAAGTAACATCATTTGTCTCCACCAAATAATGCTACTGTAATGGTCCTAGTATTAGTCTGGTTTCAAGATCTTGTGAGAAAGTGGAGTCAGGACAAGTTATGAGTTATGTGGTGAGAGGAAGGTCTAATATCTAGAGTTTGTGAGAAGAAACAGGATATGGCTATGTGGATTGCCAAGAACTCTCCCCTTTTGGTTTTCAAGCATGATTTAGATGGGTCTAGAGTGCTATAATCAGGATATTTATTCCTTTTCAGGCATCTTTGGAAAGCCCCTGGACAGGATTAAATGGAAAGGAAATTGCTATGATGCTAATATCTCATTGCTGGTAAAAATTTAATCTCTGGTGGAGACAGGACTGAAAGAAGAGAGGTATTAAGGGCCATCTCTCCACCTGCTGGTTATCATGAGAAAGTGCAGGGACAATGATGGAAAAAGAAATCAATAGTTCTGGGTCCTGATTAAGCAGTTTTCAATTATCTCATTTAATCTTTGTAACAACCCTACAAATAATATTTCATACTATTTTTAGAAGTGAGAGTAGGAGTACAGGATTTATATTCTGAATTCAAAAAAGAAAAGGATATTCTCTCTGAAGACTATAAATTTAGTAAAAATGTATTAGTGCTGAAGATTATGTGAAGCATTCTTCAAGGTGCTGGCATTGCCAGGATGAATGGGATTTGTAGATCTTGCTCCTAGGAGTTCAGAGCCTACATTGTCTTGTTATAATACACTACAACAAGAGCTTCAATAGATTTGTTTATAACGTATAGTCAGAGCATAAATTGGTGGAGCCATATGTTGTCAAAAGTGGGGAAAATGGATAAAATGTTTTACAAATCTATAAGAACCTTAAAAACTAAAGATTGGAGTTCTCCATTTATGTGAGGTAGTAAGAGTCATGAAAAGAGGAAAGGGGGTATGTTTCAGGTTAATTGATTACAGAGCAGAAGAGGCAAATAAAATATAATGGAAGGATATGCAGGGACAATAAAGGATGAAAGATGCAGGCAGGGAGAAGAGTCCTGGCAGATATGAGAGAAAAGTCTTCCTTAAGGAATACAAGGGAAAATACAAAGTGAAGCTACCCCCAACGAAGCAAAATTGTATAGCTGCAAATAGAAGCGGAAATGAACCAAGCCATTTTGGTAATCCCGATGCAGTTACAAGGTTAAGAAGGGGCAGTTAGAATGGAAGGAAGGTTTGAATTTACTGAGCACTAATGTTCTCATAATTGCACTAGGAAATATCATTTGATAAAGAGGGAAAGATGAGTCCTTTTAGAAGGAATGCATCTTCTCTCTTTTCAAAGGCAGCACCTACAGGCTCAGCCCTCAAACCCAGAATCTGCCTCATCTGTTATTTCAGGTCCAGGTTAATTCCTTTTTAGGAAGGCATTTCAGCTTTTCATACTGAAACATTGCTAAGAAAGAAAGCGTTCCTGGAAATCCCCATCCCTTTAACCTTTCTCTTCAACCAATAGGGATAGAAAATGAAGCAGCATCACTTGTCTCCAAGCAGATGTATCTTTTAAGAAGGTCTGCTCTGATCCCAGGTCTTGGGGAGAAGATGAAGAGGCAGGATGACGAATACGTGGTGAGAGGAGTGGTTGACAACCTAGTTTCATGGAAAAAAATGATATTCCATGTTAGAGAACCAAAAAAAAAAAAAACACATTTTGTAGTTGTGAAGCAGAGTGGAGGGTATCTAAGTATTTGGTGTTGGATGGAAAAAGGAGAGGGAACCTGATATTTTTCATGCATCTGTGGGAAGTCCCTGCTCAAGTTTTAAAAAGAAGGAAATGGCTATGACACTGAACTCTCCGTGATACTGATGCATGAGTACCTGTTGTGGACGAGATGGAAATTGTGAAAAAGTCCATGAACCCACCTGCTGATTGTCATAGGACAATTCAAGGGAAAGTCATATTACCACGTGCTGATGGTTTTGCTCTAGAGAAGCAGCACTTCCAGATGTATTATCTCTCTATTTATCATCATGACAGTCTTGAATTTTTCTTAACTGCTGAATTTTCAGCACCCAGAGTAGTTCTTAGCATTGAATAACCAGCTAGGCAATTAATTAATAAATGAATAGGAGACTAAGATTTAGTGAGTTTAAGAAATATAAGTTCATAATTATTAGGATCCATACTTAGTTTTGCCTAAGTCCAAAACCCAGGAAATCAAATATTAGTTTTTCTGAGGTCAGAAGAGTATCTGGAGTAAGAGTTGAGTGAACCTTCATTCTACGAATTTCACACACCTCAACTTAACATTTCCTCTTCTAATATTCTTCCAACACAAAGCAACTTTCACTTGATCAGAGTTACCCTGGAGCTCAGTTAGTGAATATACAGTGGGGTGGAAAAAGCAGTGTTCACTGTCATAAGGTCAGAATTCTGGGACCTGATCTGTAGGCTAGTCCAATGACTTACTCTTTTGAGCTTCTCATTCTTCATCATTGAAATTAAGGAATTGAATTACATGGTTGCCCATGTTAACATTGAACTGATTCCTCAAACATGATAAATGTTAATAAACATTTAATTTTTATTCCACTGTCACTGATCATTTCAATTAACTGAAAATAATTACAAAAAGGCACTCTCATGAGCAGTAGATGTTGTGATGAAAGGCAATTGGGAGGCAATTCATGGATCTAATGAAGACACATCCTAGGCTATAGGCTGGCTAGTTTGCAGGTAAAAACCAGGGAATAAGAGAGCTGAGGGGTGCCCTACTGGCGTCAGAACAAATATCAAACACTGACCTCAGAAACTATCCCATAGAAAGAGTCACAACTTTATTGGATTAGTTTATAGAGGAATTTACGCTCCAGGGCACTGTTGAAATCGATGGCTGTTGGAGCACCTAAATATATAAAACAATTATTAGCAGATCTGAAGGGAGAAACAGAAAGTAATGTAATAAGAGTAGGAGACTCTCAAGTCCATTACCCCACTTTCAACAATAAATAGATCATCCATGTAGAAAATCAATACGAAAAAATGGACTTGAGTGACAATTTAGACCAAATGAACCTTGAGTGACAACTTAGGCCAAATGAACCTTACGGACATATATAGAACATTCCATCCAACAGCAGCAGAATACACGTACGTTCTTCTCAAGCACAAACAGAACATTCTCCAGGATAGATCGTATGTTAGGTCACAAAACAAGTCTTAACAAATTTAAGAAGATTGAACTCATATCAAGTATCTACTCTAACCAAAATGGTATGAAACTTAAGTAAAAATAAGAGAGTAAGATTGGTGCAGGGACAGACATGTAGGCAAACGAACACAAACAAAGGGCCCAGAACCAACCCATCCATCTACTGGAGTTGGCATTGGAATTCACTTAGGAAATGGTATAGTTTTTAATAAATCATCCTGTGAGGTTGGTTATCCAGAGGGAAAACTCAGCATTGGATCCAGACCACATAACACATAACAAAAATTAATTCCATGAAGAATAACTACTTAAATGTGAACAAGAAAAAATTTTAACTTCTAGTGAAAAATTTAGAAGTTTACTTTTATGAGCTTGGGTAAGGAATCATTTCTTAACAGGAATATAATAGCAAAAAAAGTAAAATATAGATAAATTGATTTTATTACATGTTTCTTAAAATTATATCAACCCTAAGGCACTTTTAAAAATACATAACAGGGTTTCCCTGGTGGCGCAGAGGTTGAGAGTCCGCCTGCCGATGCAGGGGACACGGGTTCGTGCCCCGGTCCGGGAAGATCCCACATGCTGCGGAGCGGCTGGGCCCGCAAGCCATGGCCACTGAGCCTGTGCGTCCGGAGCCTGTGCTCCGCAACGGGAGAGGTCATAACAGTGAGAGGCCCGTGTACCGCAAAAAAAATAAATAAATAAAATAAAAATACATAACAAATTGGGAGAAATCATTTTAATGCATATAACTTATATAGGAAATTGAGATAGTAAAAACTAAAATCTAACCCCTATAAACTTATTTCTATCTAGACATATTTTTATATATTTATAAAAATAATGAGGAACTTATTGTCACTGGAAGGGCTAGAGCTAGATTATGAAAAGGAAACAGACTAGACCAATACACATGTGAAGATTCCCAACCTTATTAGTAATCAGTAAAATGCATTTTAAAAGCACCAAGAGGCACCATTTAATACTCAACAGATGGAAAAAATGAAAAAGTCTGAAAATACCAACTACTGACAAGAAAGTCAATTAGTTAGATTAATTATACACTGATAGTGGAGGTGTAAATTCATACAACTAGTTAAATCTAGTAAAGCTATAAATACGCATACAATACACAGCAATTCTACCCTTACACATGCTCTAAGGAACTTTACACATGTGGACCAGGAGGCATGCACAAGGATGTTCAGAGAGGCAGGGAGCATAATAGCAGACAAAGAATAGAAGTAACCAGAATTCTGTTATGGGAAATGTTCTTAGAAACATTCTCAGAATCTCCAGGGATCCACAAGGGTTTGATATGAAGAAGTCCTTCAGATCAAAATGCTCAGAGTAGGGGAAGACATCAGTGCCTTTCACCTAATTACTTGACACAGTGCAGCTGATTTCCCATGACCAACCCCACAAAGCCAGTCACATCCTTCATTTTCCCCAAGGGACATAGTAAGAACTCCCATATTAAGGAGATCTCAATAACTGAGGTACCTAGCAGGGAGATTTATCACTTCCAGTTTGTACTTTAACCTCCAGACTCACCAGCTCATATAAAGGTTGGTAAGTAAACAAAGGAAGAGAGAGATGCTTCCTTTCAGTGTCCAAGGGTCAGAAAGGATTCCTAGTCTTAAATTAAAATTTAGACATAGAAAATCTACTGGAAGAAAGAGATTTCAAAATTTACAAGCTTAGTTGATAATGCCTCGGCAAAAGTAAGAAAGATACAACAAACTTCAAGAGAGAACACCCTAGAGAGCTAAAACTGAGCATGTCGTGGTACCAATCTTGTTACAGACTGCTTACTACTGTGTAGATCTTTATTCAGCACTAGAAGAGAACAGGTGTATGAATAGACAGTGAGACAAATTATCTGTCACTGGTAAATCTGCATAGCAATGCATAATAATTCTATTCTTATACTCGAGGTACCACTACACATTGCTCATGAGTCAGCAAGAGTAGCTATTTGGCTTAAAGTAACAGCCATCACATTTAGCAAATCTTATAATGCAAAGCAAATTAGGGCTGCTTTACTGGATTTACCATTGGGTGGGGTGAAGGGAGAAAGGGCGCTGGCTAATTTAGTCCAGGCCCTGAAGTGTTCACTGTTCCAGAAAATATACCCGTGCCCTTAGTAATGGGCCAGCATATGCACAGGGTTTGAGGTCTGGCCTCCAGCAGGGCGCTCTTTCACCGCTTGGGCCCCAGAGCTGGCAGTAAGCATGCTTCCAATCTCTGTTCAAATATGAACTCTAAGATCCAGCACTCTGGATAATGCAGTCCTCACCATTCAAAATCCCAGTCTCTGTCAAATATTGAAACAGTGGTCCTATTTCTGTCTGACCCAGAGCTGGACACAAGCTCACTGTTATACCAAAAAATTGCGGATCCTTCTTATCACAATGGGTTTCCCAAATGCTTTTTTCTCTTTTTGAGAAACTTCTACGATGTTGTTACTAATATGTTGGATTCATGTGCTAAGAAGGTGCCCTGTAAAATACTGTCTTAGTGAAAATTTCCTTCACAATTGGGAAGGTTAACCTACAATACATTCCTTTGATAAACTTATGTATAAATAGTTTGTTCTTATGTTCTTCACATCTTGTATGAAGATTGTTGGAGGATTGACCAAAGACTATATTGCCATCTAAAGTTTACATTGAAAACCTCAGAAAAACTAATAATCTATTTGATGCTTGTAGGAAGAGAGGAGCTGTTGGGAAGCGGTTGTTAGACCAGGGCTGTGGTTAAAGAGGAAGGATGATGACATAAATCTTTGCATAAACCACATTTACATGAAATCGTGATGTATCATAAAATACTTTTCTTTCCAGCTAATAAGAAGAAGGAAGGAAAGCAGCATCATTTGTCTCTGGCAGACTAAAATTTCCAAAAGGCATACTCAAAGTTGTGGTGGAGGGCAGGGATGGGGGAAAAGAAATTCCATTTACATCTCAGTTCAGTGAAATTAGTATATGGAATATTTGAATGTGGAGCATTATATAGAATTTCTGAAGTTATCTGCCCATGCCAGCCCCACTGTGCTTATTCCCTACCTTTCTTCTTCTCCCACAGGCATTCATTGTCCCCCTAGGATTGTGGCCATAAACATGTAAGTCTCCAATCTTAGCTGAGCTCTCAAGCCCACTTTTCAATCCTTTCACATACCTTTGGTCTTCTTTTTTTCCATTGAAGTATAGTTGATTTACAATAACATATTCATTTTGGGTGTACAACATAGTGATTTGATATTTTTATAGGTGACACCATACTTTATATAAAGTTATTATAAAATATCTTTAGCCATTTCTACTTCTCATTTCCCTCCAAAATGTTCTTTTTTTAATCAATCACCTCATGGAACTCAAATAATTACTACTTTGTACCTCAGAGATAAAGAGGAGAGAAAAAACATGAACACTCCCCAAATCTGATGGGCCTTAAATTCACAGTCCATGATCCCTGTGATACCCAAGCAAGCAGACAGAAGAACACTATTGAGAACACTCTTTTTGCTGCAAAAGGAAACTTTCAGAAGAAATGTCCAGTCTGTAGTTAAAATACAGCAACTTTTGTGTTGGAACTTCTGGGGTTGGGTGTAGCCTTGACTCTTTGGCCATGTTTAGCAATGGTCTCAGCTCAGGAACATTTCTTTGGTTTTTGATAAAGCTGGAAAGATTTTTTTAGCCTCAATGTGTTTGAGACTATAAGATTTCTAAGTCTAACTGTATAACATTTCAGATTCTTCCACTGATCATGAAGACTCCAAAGTGTATCATCTTTTTAAATAACTGGAAGATAAATGATCCTGGATCTCATCAGGAGTGTTCATACATGCATGCATGAGTCAAATACTGTGTTAAGTATGAGAAACAAAGGGTTACAGAAGACCCCTTTTCTACCCATAGAGAGTCCACAAGAAGAGCTTAGTCAGTTGCAAAAATACAACTTTCCACTTCTTTAGAAGAATTAAGTGGGTGGTTTAACAACTGGTCCAGTGCCTGTGAGGGGAAGTACGGCATCAGTGGCCTTCTGTGCCACAGGGTAGCACGAGGGCCCTCCGGCACATCATTCTGGGGTTAGACTGCCTGAGTTTGAATCCTGACTCCACCTCTTATTAATGCTGTAGGCTTAGGCAAGGATTCAACTCCTCCATGCTACAATTTCCTAACTGATAAAATGAGGAAGGGAAGTAATAATAATATACCTACCTCATGATATCATAAAGAGTAAGTCAGTTAATATAGTAAAAGCACTTCAAAGAGTGTCCGGCATATAGTAAGCACTCAATATATTAGGCCTTTTAGTTATTATCATTATTATTAATTACCATTATCACCATGGCTGGAGGGTAATCTCGCCATCTGTCTTCATTTTCTCACCAGTCTGGCTAATAAGGATCCAACACGTCTGGGGCAGGACCAAAAGCCAAAAGAAGCCTGGCTTTCTTTATGTTTGGGGAGAAAGGGGAAAAGAGAAGGAATTTGAGAGAAATAGCCATTTCATGCTTTAGATTCTGCCGTTGTTCTAGCCACCTCCAGGAAACCCACCAGCTCCCAGACATCAGGGGAGATAGCTGGGTCCATCCCTTCACCCCGTCCGGATTTCCTTTCCACCATTTACACATCCCAGAATTTGTTGGTTGATTCTAAAACTGCAAGAATCAGGTTCACACCAGTAGGTTGAACACACAGTTGATTTTATGAGCATGTGCTGTGTAGTAAACAGAGTCTACACCATAAGACCCAACTGGCATATCATGAAACTCACTTGGGACTGAGTGGACATAAAGAAATTAAGTATCCTCAGCATTTCCAGAAGTAGAAACACTTTAAGGTGGTAGTATTTACGGTTCTCATTTCTCTACAGGTGTATGGGTGTGAACCCATCCTTGGTTTAAGCTCTTGATCATGACCTAGATAATAGGGTAGTACAGTACGTGTGGTCTCAGCTGACTGCTAAGCCCTTCACTTCTCTGTTCATGTGGAACATTTTTCTAGACAGAGAAGCAGAGCACCCTAGAAGGCACACCCATGGAGTAAGTGCTATCTACATTTCCTCACCCTCAGTCTCCACAGTGCCACTCCCCTCTAGCCAGACTGTGGTGACAAACAAATTTTGCAGAAGTTGGGTTTAAGTGAAACCAAAATGAGACACTGGAAAGTTTCCTCTCAGGCAAATTAGAACCATATGGGAGGCAGCATCCTTTGTCTCTGGCAGACTAAGCCATGAAAAGTAGTTATAGAAAAAGAAAAAAGTATCTATTTAAAAACTGTAAAATACTAAGTCATACATTTAACAAGTAGTCACTAGTGAAAATATTACAAAACTTTTCTGAGACCTCAAAAGATGAATAAGTGAGGGAGAATACGTTGTTCCCAGAAAGGAATATAACACATAGATTTAATGCAGTTTCAGTCAAAATCAACATGTGATATTGTGTTTCCAAAAATCAATATGAACATTACCTATTTATACAAGGCTGCTACTGTATTGAGCAATTTTAAAAAAATAATTAGCGGGGCTTCCCTGGTGGCGCAATGGTTGAGAGTCCGCCTGCCGATGCAGGGGACACGGGTTCGTGCCCCGGTCCGGGAAGATCCCACATGCCGCGGAGCGGCTGGGCCTGTGAGCCATGGCCGCTGAGCCTGCGCGTCTGGAGCCTGTGCTCCGCAACGGGAGAGGCCGCAACAGTGAGAGGCCCGCAAAAAAAAACAACCAAAAAAAAAATAAATAAATAATAATAATAATAATTAGCTTTCCTCTCTACTATGCTGCTTAATTTTCAAAAGTGTTGTTTCTTTTTTGTATTATTTTGTTCTTATATGGAGATGATTTATTCCATTAGCTCTGATCACCGTATTAATAATTATAGTTCCGGTCTAAAGAAATAAATCCTAGAGACAGGTTCAAGGTACCAGAGGGAAAAAAGAAAACATCCAGAGTGGTTTTGCAGTCCTGCCTTGCTCTGCTCAACTCCCACCCACCACCACCTCTTTTCCACAAAGAGATCCTAAGCTAAAGTAGAATTCACTGATAAAGAACATTTGGAGAAGTTGTGTTTAAGTGGAACAGCAAATCTGGCATTGAACATGTCCTCTCCAGCCAATGAGGATCAGGTGTAGGGCAACATCACTTGGCTCTGGAAAACTAAGCTATTCAGAGAACTCAAGAATAGAGCTAACTGTGTACAGAAAAGGTGTCTGTCTTCACAGTACCAACAAAATGTAATATGTAGGAAGCAAAGAATGTAACAGAACTTTACTAATGTATTTAATGTAACATGAAGGGCTGAAGAGATAAAATATAAATCAAATGCCACATGAAACTGTAAAATTAACAATGCACTTCTAAAAGGCAGTAGGCATGATAACTAGGCAAGACCAATGAACACTTTCTCTTATTAATTTCACCACTTGGTTTATAATTACTCTCTTCTCAACTATGCTGTTTAATTTTCAAAAATGTTTCCTTTTTAAGAATGCATTTCCTTTTCTTAAGGAGGTTCACACCAGTAGGTTGAACTCACAGCTGATTTTATGTGCTGAGCATGTGCTGTTGAGCATGTGCTGTTTAGTATGTGCTGTTTAGTAAACAGAGTCTACACCATAGGCTTATAATAATAATATAATAATTTAATAATAATTTATATAATAATAATTATATTGTACAATATTATATATATAATTCTATTATATAATATTATATAATATAATAATTTCTCAAATATTTCTATAGTTTGAGGGGTGAAATAGTTCCTAAAGTCAGTAGCTGGAAGGGACACACAAGTACAAATTAACTCTCCGGCCCCACGCAATAAGACAAAGGCAAGCAGGATTTCCTGGTGTCTGCATTTATCATGGAAGTGACCTTGACACTTGAGTGGTGAATTTCACCTTAGTTCTGATTGTAAATTTACAATCCCTTGTCACCTCACAGCCAGCCAGTAATGTCAGCAGTATATGCGAGGTATTTGAGAAATACAGAGCTGGAAAAAAACCTTCCCAAAACTCTATGATTGCCTCACATGTTTGCAGCCTGGAGGTGAGACCTTGTTGACAAACATATCTACTGTCTCCATACCAGACGCTCAGGCTGTCACCTACAACACTTATATCATCAGTCTTTTAAACTCCATTGCCAAGGTATTTTAAAGAAGTAAGCTCTTCCAGGTTTATGACGGCTTGTATTCAGTTATCTGAAGGACCAAGAATCTCTCCTTTTCAGCCCCAAAGATCTAGATGGCTCTAAGGAAAACAGATGCTCATTTTACTCACTACATTAATCCATGGGATGGGGAGTGAGAAAGCAAATTTACATATTATAGAAGAGTAATTGCAACATCATCTTTTTAATGTGATTAAGGCGCTAAGAACACTGGCTCATTGCCAATTGGGCTGTTCACTACCATGTCCTAAAAGCTCATGACTTACAGGTCACATGATCTTCTAGCCTCGGAAAGGAGAAAGCCCAGGAGTAGGGGAAGGAAAGCTGTGTACTTGAGCGACATGGTTAGTTGAATCTGGGTTCTAGACTTGTATATGTCTCTTGTCCAGACTTCATCCACTTAATAAAAATAAGATCTATAGGTCCTAAAGCACAACCTCTATGTTTAAAGTATCTAGGTGATTCTACAAAAGTGATTCTAGTTCACGGAGAACCTCTCAAAAATGTCAGAGGCAATAATTTCATGGGCTACTAATATTTCACTTTGAACTTCAACAGCTTGGCTAACATCCTTCTCACCTACCCGCCCAACTCACCTACCACCCCCCCACTCTGACTGCCATCTGTCTCCTGATAAAGAATCAGAATTCACCTGAACTCCAGCCGTACCCTATGTGTTGTGAAATGCAAGGCATCTCTTAATATAGTCCAACCTGACACACCTGTACGTATTGGAGACAGATGCTTCAACTATTAGGATGACCCAGATCTGTGTACATTATTGACCAGAGACTGTATCTTGTACTTATTTCTGCCATTAATCAACACCAGAGAATCTACATTACTCATTATGAGGGGGGAGCTTGAAGTAGTAAACAGCTTTGAGGCAGAGAAGCTTTGGATAAAAGAAGCTTAATATGCCTAGAATATCAAGTACCACTATGCAAACTAGAACTATCATCTCCTGCAAGCCACCACCAGTATATCCCTCCATGGATCTCCTCTTAAGGAAACTGAAAGGTAAGAGCACCCTGGAGTTCCCACTGTCCAAAGGAGATTCAGTATGTGATGCCCAGATGCACTCTAGATCAATTAATTCTTGATCTATGAGAGAGAGAACCAAACATCAGTACCTTTAAAGGCCCCCAGGTGGTGCCAGGATACACCCAACTTGGGGGACTAGTACTATAGAGCAGTGATTCTCAAAGGCAATCCACCCTTACCCTCTGCCAGGAGGATATTTGGCAATGCTGGAGATGTTTTTTGGTTTTCACTGGCATCTAATGGATAGAGGCAAGGGAGGCTGCTAAACATCCTACAATGCACAAGACAGCCCCTCAACAACAAAAAATTATCCTGCCCCCAATATGAATAGTTTTAGTGAAACAAAGGTTTAAAATTAAATTTTAATTAAATAAAATAGTGCAGAGGTTGAGAGATCCTCTTCTTAAGTGTTGCCCCTGAAAAAGTGATCTGTAGACTTTGGGAATTTGTTAGAAATGCCAAATCTCAGGACCCACCCAGACCTAGTGAATAAGAATCCTCATTTTAACAATATCCCCAGATGATTTGGATGTACAATAAAGTTCTAGAAACCCTGCTTCAGAGCAGTGGTATCAAACAGAGCTGCACATAAAAATCATGTGATGCTCAGCCCTCTTTCCTAGGTAATTAAATGAGAATATCTGAGAGTAGAGCTCAACCATATTTTTAAATCTCCCAGGTGATCTTTATGCCCAGCCAGGGCTGGGAACCACTCACTACACTAAAGCCATAAAAATGGGTATGGCGTGTACTTCACAATCAGTCACAATCAGAGGGGAGGAAAGACCCTGAGCTACAGGCTTTGGGATCCTAGTGAACATAGCAGGAAACACAAAGTGTAAAGTATCAAGTGTTAGTGCAGACGCAGAGTCAAAGGCAGACCTACGGGAAAGGAAGGAAGGAGCAGAACCCTGACCTCAGGCTAAGGTAGCTGACACAGACTGCCTGATCACAAGGTCTGCCTCCAAAAAGCTAAAAATAACACTTCAACAAATCCTGTCCCTAATTTGTCTGTTCCAGAAACTCAGAGCAACTAATTGGCTGTATGTAAGATAGAAACACATCGTTTGTTACTCTGGGAAAGGGAGGAGGGACAATACCAATTACTTATCCCTGCTGACTAAAGGTGTTGAACATTTGTCGTGCATGTGTTGACAATTCATATAATGTCTTTTATTATTTTTATTGGCTTTTTGTCTATTTATTTTGCCTTTATTTTTATTGGCTTCTTTGTCTATTTTTATTACTTTGTCTATTTATTACTGAATAATTGGAATCCTTGATACAGTTTGGATACAGTTTTTTATCAGATATATGATGCATGTGTTTTCCCCTAGTGTTAGCTTGCATTTAGATTTTTTAAATAGTGTTTCTTAAGAAGTTTTCAATTTTCATAAAGTGCAATTAACCAGTCTTTTTAAAAATCAGTCTCTTATGGCTAGTGGTTTTACACTCTAAGTCACTGACTACCTCAAAGTCCAATGACATTCTCCTGCACACTCCATAGTTTTAGCTAATAAGTTCAAGTCAATTTTGAATTAATTTTTTGTGTACATTAGAAGTCAGAGTTCATTTTTTTTCTGTACAGATAATAATTTATACAGCACTAAATATTGAAAAGATTATCCTTTCCCTATTGAATTGTCATGGTACCTATGCGAAACATCGACAGTGTATAAGTAGCTCTATTTCTAGACTATTCTGTTCCATTTATTGATTTGTCTATCTTATGCTAATACCAAGCTCTCTTTTTTATTGTAATAATATACTTTAACCCAATACATCCAAAATATTATCATTTCAACATACAAGCAGTACAAAAATAATGAGATATGTTTTTGTTCATACTAAGGCTTTGAACTTTGATATGTATTTGACACTGTGCATCTCGATTTGGATTAATCACTTTGCAAGCATTCAGTAGCCACTCTGGTGAACGTACTGGACAGTGCAGGCATTGATTATAAGTGAAGAGAGTTGCAGAGTAAGTTATATGAGAATCTGGGATTTCAAAGCTGAGCATTTCTGCTTTCAGGACAATGAGTTTTAAGCTTAAACTCAAAGGATCTTGTTGACCTTCATCTGTCATTTTTCCATAAATTAAGGGTTATGCTGTACCTGCCTGATAATGCAAGTGTGAGACTTTAACAAGATAATATCCCTAAAGCACCTGCCATGCCATAGGTTATCAAAAAACAATGGTTCTCTCACTGGCTGCTCCCCTGCTCTCAAACACCCATGAGCAGTTAGCAACCTTAGCCAGGACTGAGGCTCATAATGTTTGAAAGCAATACCAAAAGCATCTTTATAGAGAGTTGTATTTGTGTGCCTTTTACAAAATCTTGACCAATTTTCCAATCCAAATCCAGAAAGGAATTGTTCAGAGAAAGGTATAATGCTATGTGTTCCTTTTAAAGTGTAAAACACTTAGATGCCAAGGATTGAAAACCTTTGATTCAGAGCCCAAAAAGGCTCTAAGGGTTTTTTCCCCCAGCTCTACTGAGATATAATTGACTTATATTTGTAAGTGTAAGGTCCAAATTCTCTTGATTACTATAGCTTTTTTTCCCTAGTAAGTCTTAAAACCAGATAATTTAAGTTCTTCAATTTTTTTCTTCTTTTCTGAAAATTGTTTTGGCTGCTTTAGGTCCTTTGCATATGCATATCTATGTAAATTTCAGAATTAGTGCAGCAATTTCTACAGAGGAGAAAGAAGGGAGAGGGGAGGAGAGGGAGTGAGAATCCTGCTGAGATATTAATTGTAACTGCATTGACTCTAAATCAATTTTAGAGAATTGACATCTTGAGTCCTCAAGGTCCATCTATGTTGTTGCAAATGGTGGAATGTCCTTTCTCATTATATATATATATGTGTGTGTATATATATCTCACATCTTCTTTATCCATGCATCTGTTGACGGGCACTTAGATTGTTTCCATATCTTAGCTATTGCAAATAATGTTGCAATAAACATGGGAGTAACTATATCTCTTCGATGTCTTGCTTTAATTTCCTTCGGGTAAATACCCAGAGGTGGAATTGCTGGATATTGGTAGATCTATTTTTACTTTTTTGAGGAACCTCCATATTATTTTCCATAGTGGTCGAACGAATTTACATTTCCACCAACAGTGTACAAGGACTCCTTTCTCTCCACATCCTTGCCAACGCTTGTTATCTTGTCTTCTTGATGATAACCATTCTAACAGGTGTAAGGTGATATCGCATTGTGGTTTTGATTGTGTACTTCCCTGATGATTAGTGATGTTGAGTATCTTTCTATGTACCTGTTGATTATTCGGATGTCCTCTTTGGAAAAATGTCTATTTAGTTCCTCTGCCCATTTTTTAATCTGATGGTTTATTTGGTAGGTTTTTTGTTGCTGTTGTTGTTGTTATTGAGTTGAGTTCTTTACATATTTTGAATATCAACCCTTTATCTAATATATGGTTTGCAAAAATTTTTTCCCACTCTGAAGTTTGCCTTTTTATTTTGCTACTTGTTCTTTTGCTGTGCAGAATCTTTTAAGTTTGATGTAGTCCCATTTGTTGGTTTTTGCTTTTGTTGTTTGTGTTTTTAGGTGTCATATCCAAAAAATCGTTGCTGGGACCAATGTCAAGGAGCTTCTTCCCCATGTTTTCTTCTAGGAGCTTTACACTTTCAGATCTTATGTTTTAGACTTTGATCCGTTTCTAGTTAATTTTTGTGAATGGTGTGAGATGGGGACCAATTTCATTCTTCTGCAAACATTTGTTCAGTTTTCCTAGCATTACTTGTTGAAGAGTATATCCTTTCCCCTTTGGATGATCTGGGATCCCTAGGCAAATATTCATTGACCGTTTATGAAGAGGTTTAATTCTGGGCTCTCTACTCTGTTCCATTGCTCTATGTGTCTATTTTTATACCAGTACCATACTGTTTTTATTTCTATAGATTTGTAGTATAGTTTGGAACCAGGAGATGTGACACCTGCAGCTTTGTTCTTCTTCCTCAGAATTGCTTTGGGTATTCAGGGTCTTCTATGGTTCCTTACAAATTTTAGGAATTTTTTGCTTGTTTATGTGAAGAATGTTATTGGTATTTTGATGGGGATTCCACTACATCTATAGATGACTTTGGCTAATATGGAGATTTTAACAATATTAATTCTTCCAATCCATGAACACGAGATGCCTTTCCATTTGTTTGTGTCTTCTTCAATATCTTTCAGCAAAGTCTTACAGTTCTTGTTTTACAGATGTTTTTACTTTCTTGGCTAAACTTATTCTTATGTATTTTATTGGTTTTATGCTATTGTGAATGGGATAGTTTTTTATTTCTTTCTCAGATATTTCATTATTACTGTATGGAAATGCAACTGATTTCTGTATGTTGATTTTATAGCCTATAACCTTACTGAAATTGATTAGTTCCAACAGTTTCTTGGTTGAGTCTTCAGAATTTTCCATATACCAAATCATATCATCTGTAAATAGTGACATTTTACATCTTCCTTTCTGATTTGGATGCCTTTTATCTCTTTCCTGGGACTAATTTCTCCAGCTAGGACTTCCAGTACTATATTGAATAAGAGTGGTGACAGTGAGCATCTTTGTCTTATTTCTGATCTTAGAGGTGAAGCTTCCAATTTTTCTTCATTGAGTATATATTAGTTGTGGGTTTGTAGTACATGGCCTTTGTTATGTTGAGGTATTTTTTTCGTCTCGAAAAAGCTTTGGAAGTTTGCATTTTTCAAAAAAAATGTTCATTTCATCTACTTTATTGAATTTATTGCCATGAAGTTGTTTGTTGCATGTCATTTTTATTTTAATATTTGTATGGTCTACAGGAATGCTCCTTCTTTTTTTCTGATATTTGTAATTTGCATCTTTTTAATTTTTTTCTTAGTTCATATGACTAGAGGTTTATCAATTTTATTGATTTTTTTAACATTCTGATTTTTATTTAATTGATTTTCTGTATTGTTTTTTGTCTGTTCACAATTTCATTAATTTCTTCTTATTATTATTATTCCTGCCTTCTACTTGCTTTGAGTTTAATTTGATCTTTTTTCTAACTTCTTATGGTAGAATTTAGATCATTGATTTAATACCATTCTTTTTTTCTAATAAAGGTATTTAATTCTGTAAATCTTCTTCTCAATATTATTTTAGCCACATTGCACACATTTTGATATGTGGCTTTTAATTTTCTTTCAAGTTAAAATCTTTTCTAATCTCCTTTGTAATTTTCACTTTGATAGGTTATTTAAAAGGCTTTTCTTTAAATTCCAACTATTTAGGGATTTTCCAAATATTTTTCTTCTATTGATTGCTGGTTTAATTCCCTTATAGTCCAAGAAAGTATAAACACTATATAATTTCAATACTTTTAAATTTTTAAGATTTGTTTTATGGTCCAGAATATGGACTATCTTGGGAAGTATTCCACATCCACTTGAAAAAAAATGGATAGTCATTGCTGTTGTTGGGTGGGGTGTTCTATAAATGAATCTTAGTCAAGTTAGTTGATAGTATTGTTGAGATATCTTATAGACTTACTGACATTCTATTTTTCTAACAAATATTGAGAAACAATTATAAAATCTCCAACTATAAATTTGGATTTTTCTATTTGTCCGTTCATTTCTGTCAGATTTTGTCTCATGTGTTTTGAAGCTCTGTTGTTAGGTGCACACACACTTAGAATTCTTAAGTCTTTTTGGGGAAATAAATGCTTTATCAATAAGTGATGTCCCTTTTTATCATGCCTAATGTTCCTGTCTCAGACATTGACTTTGTCTAGTATTGACATAATTATTCCAGCTTTCTTTCGATTTTGTTTCCAAGGTATATATTTACCCTCCTTTTAAGTTTAATGTAGCTATGTCTTTATATTTAAAATGGGTTACTTGTAGACAGATTATAGTTTGATAATGCCATCTTTATTCAACCTAATCATATCTGTCATTTAATATATGTTTATATTAATTACATTTAACAAAATTATTAATATGGTTGGATTATTTTTGCTGAATATTTTCTATTAATTCTATTAGATATTTGTTCATGTTTTATTCTTTGCCTGCCTTCTTTTGGATTAGCAGTTGCCCTAGGATTTACTATATATAAATATAAAATCTACCTTCAAATTCTAATGCAAGGTATTTAGATCAGTATACTCCAAATTCCTCTCTCCCATTTTTTGTTCAATTATTGTCACATACTTCACTTTTTCATATTCCATAAACACACAACACTTTGCTACTATTTTTGCTTCAGAGAATCTGTCACCTTATAGAGCAGTGATTCCCCAAGTGACATTTGGCAACATCTGGAGATAGTTTTTGTTGTCCCAACTGGGGAGGATGCTACTGGAACCTGTTGGGTAGAGGGCAGGGATGATGCTAAACATTGTACAATGCACGTGAAAGCCCCCTTCAAAAAAGAATTATCCAAATCATTGCACCAAAAGGTACAAACTCCCAGTTACAGAATAAATAAGTCATGGGATGTAATGTACAGCATGGTGACTATAGTTAATAATTTACTGATTAGTTATCAATAGTAAACTAATTAGTATCAATAGTTAACTATTATATAATATTAAGATATCAATAGTATCAGTAGTTAACTATTAATAGTTAACTAGTAATTGATTGATTGATTGATTAATACTGTATTGTATATTTGAAAGTTGCTAACGGAGTGGATCTTTTTCTCACCACAAGAAAAAAATTTGTAACTGTGTGGTTATGTATGTTAACTAGACTAATTTCAGTGATCATTCCACAATATATACAAATATCAAATCATCCTGTTGTACACCTGAAACTAATATAATGTTACACGGCAATTATATCTCAGTAAAATAAAATTAAAAAAGAAGAATTATGCAGCTCAAAATGTCAATAGTACTAAGGTTGAGCAACTTCTTTTTTTTAAAAAAAAGAGGAGTTTGGTTCAAGATGGCGGAGTAGAAGGATGTGCGCTCACTCCCTCTTGCAAGAGCATCGAAATCACAACTAATTGCTGAAGAATCATTGACAGGAAGACACTGGAACTCACCAAAAACGATACTCCACATCCAAAGACAAAAGAGAAGCCACAATGAGACGGTAGGAGAGGCCCAATCACAATAAAATCAAATCCCATATCTACTGGGTGGGATTCCTAGAGAATCAGACTTTGAAGGCTAGTGGGACTTGATTGTAGGACTTCGGCAGGATTGGGGGAAACAGAGACTCCACTCTTGGAGGGCACACACAAAGTAGTGTGCACATCAGGACCAAGGAGAAGGAGCAGTGACCCCATAGGAAACAACCAGATCTACCTGCTAGTGTTGGAGGGTCTCCTGCAGATGTAGGGGGTGGCTGTGGCTCACCGTGAGGACAAAGACACTGGAAGCAGAAGTTCTGGGAAGTACTCCTTGGCATGAGCCCTCCCAGAGTCCACCATTTGCCCCACCAAAGAGCCCAGGTAAACTCCAGTGTTGGGTCACCTCAAGCCAAACAACCAACAGGGAGGAAACCCAGCCCCACCCATCAGCAGACAAGCAGATTAAAGTGGAACCTAGAAAAATGGTACAGATGAACCGGTTTGCAGGGCAGAAGTTGAGACACAGATGTAGAGAACAAACGTATGGACACCAAGGGGGGAAAGCCACGGGGGGTGTGTGTGTGTGATGAATTGGGCGATTGAGATTGAGATGTATACACTCGTGTATAAAATTGATGACTAATAAGAACCTGCTGTATAAAAAAATAAATATAATAAAATTTTTTAAAAAACCAATTATTAGTTCAAATCTCCTTTGAGAAAGCTGTGCTGTGCTTTCAATGGGGATAAAATAAAATTTAGTAGGTGTGCGGGAGGAATTGAGTCCATATGTGGAGGCACTCCAACTCTTACATTCAAAGCTCATTTATATATACCCAAAAGCCAGAGGACATTTATGGTAAATTGCAAAAATAGTTACAGATTCTTTTCAGCTCATCCTATCAAGAAATGCAATCTGTTAACCCACCTCTTAATCTGAGCTAGTGCTCTGACTTGCATTGGCTAGTAGAATGTAAATTTAGGTAGAAGAAGCCCTGCCATTTCTCTCTTGTGCTAGAGAGCCTTCCAGCACCTGGTGGGGAAGCCTCAGCCAGCCTACTGGATGGTGAGCCCAAATGGAGAGAAAATCAGTAATCCCAGCTGAACCAACTGATGCCACAGATGGGTGAACACCTGAAAACATCTGAGCTGGCACAGACACAACTGCCCAAAGGGACCTAGCACAATTTACTGTCTTATAGAATCATAAGAAAATACTAAAACATTGTTTAAAGTTATTAATTATGTTTTGGAGTGGTTAGCTACATTAAGAAATATCTGACTGATACAACACTCCTCAAAGTGTTCTATTTCCTAGTGACCAATTAGTGCTTCTGTGACTCACAGGCTCCCACATACCTAGACTGCCGCAGGGAGAAGGTTGGCTGAATAAGAAAAAAGCTATAGGCTGTCCCTGGCCTAGGCACAGTTAGTATTTGTCATTATATAGTTGCTCTCATTTGGAAATAATTGCTATGTGCCAGACACTGGACTGTATTTAAACCTTATAATTTGTACTTATTTACCATTTTATTTTATGATATTAACTATCATGTAGCAGTTTTTATCCCATTTTATAGTAAAGTACCCTAAAGCTCATGTATTTTGAGTGACTTGCCCAAGATGATGCAGCTGGTAAAATCATTACTGAACATTTATTCATTTGATTACAAAGTCCATCTTCTTTTTACTTTACTACTCTGGACTCTGTTGTTGCTGTGAAGCATCTTTCATTACTGCAAGATGGTAGAGGCTTGGCGTTTTCAGTAAAACCTCACCAATGCATAATAACTAGGGTTGTGTCAGGAGAAAACAGTTGAAAGTCAGAACCAAAGAATTTGAAAATACACAGCTTCTTAGAGAATTATATAAATGTTAATTAGAAGTAACATGAGTTCTAGCTAAATAATTTCTTAGAGGATGCTCAAAGATGTAAGCTATAATGACACATTCCATTTACATTGACAGTTTTAGGTACTAAATCAATGGCAGGAAATTAATGAATTTTAAGAAAATTATTGGTGGGGGGACCTTCAAGATGGCAGAGGAGTAAGACATGGAGATCACCGTCCTCCCCACAAAGACATCAAAAATACATCTACATGTGGAACAACTCCTACAGAACACCTACTGAACACTGGCAGAAGACCTCAGACTTCCCAAAAGCCAAGAAACTCCCCACGTACCTTGGTAGGGCAAAAGAAAAAAGAAAAAACACAGACAAAAGAATAGGGATGGGACCTGCAACTCTGGGAGGGAGCTGTGAAGGAGGAAAATTTTCCACACACCAGGAAGCCTCTTCACTGGTGGAGACAGGGGATGGGTGGGGGTGAAACTTCGGAGCCACGGAGGAGAGCGCAGCAACAGGGGTGCAGAGGACAAAGCGGAGAGATTCCTGCACAGAGGATTGGTGCCAACCAGCACTCACCAGCCTGAGACACTTGTCTGCTCACCCACTGGGGCGGGTGGGGGCTGAGAGCTGAGGTTCGGGTTTCGGAGGTCAGACCCTAGGGAAAAGACTGGGGTTGGTGTGTGAAGACAGCCTGAGGAGGCTAGTGCACCACAGCTAGCCCGGAGGGAGTATGGGGAAAAGTCTGCACCTGCTGAAGAGGCAAGAGACCATAGTTCTTGGGTGCACAAGGAGAGGGGATTCCTTCCCTGTGTACCCACAGAAGGCAGAACACAGACTAAGCAAGCTCTAGAGATGGGCGCAAGTTGTGACTGTCAGTCCAGACCCCAGAGACAGGCATGAAACACTAACGCTGCTGCTGCTGCCACCAAGAATCCTGTGTGCAAGCACAGGCCACTATCCACACCTGCCCCCTGGGGATCCTATGCAGCCCGCCACTGCCAGGGTCCCAAGATCCAGGGACAACTTCCCCAGGAGAACACATGGTGTGCCTCAGGCTGTTGCAATGTCACGTTGGTCTCTGCCACTGCAGGCTCGCCCTACATTCCAATTATGACTATACTACCCCTCCCTCCCCCTGGCCTGAGAGAGCAAGAGCCCCCAGTCCGCCGCTGCATTAACCCCCTCCTGTCTGGATGGGAAACAGATGCCTGAGGTTGACCTACACGCAGAAGTGGGGCCAAAGCCAAAGCTGAACCCCAGGACCTGTACAAACAAAAAAGAGAAAGGGAAATTTCTCCCTGCAACCTCAGGAGCAGCAGATTAAATCCCCACAATCAACTTGATGTACCCTGCATCTGTGGAATACCTGAATGGACAATGAATCATCCCAAAATTGAGGCAGTAGACTTTGGAAGCAATGGTAGACTTGGGGTTTGCTGTCTGCGACTGATTGTTTCTGAATTTTATGTTTATCATGGTTTAGTTTTTAGCTCCTATTATCATTTCTGGATTTGTTTATTGGCTTTGTTGCTCTCTTTTTTAATTTTAATAATTTTCCCTTTCTTTCTTTTTTTCTCCTTTTTCTTCTGAGCTGTGTGGCAGACAGGGTATTGGTGCTCCGGCCTGGTGTCAGGTCTGAGTCTCTGAGGTGGGAGAGCCGAGTTCAGGTCATTGGACCACCAGAGGCCCCCCAGCCCCACATAATATCAATTGGCAAGAGCTCTCCCAGAGATCTCCATCTCAATGCTAGGACCCAGCTCCACCCAATGGCCAGCAAGCTTCAGTGCTGGACGTCCCATGCCAAACAACTAGCAAGACAGGAACACAACCCAATCCATTAGCAGAGAGGCTGCCTAACCTCATACTAAGTTCACAGACACCCCAAAACACACCACCAGACATGGCCCTGCCCACCAGAAAGACAAGATCCACAAACCAGAACACAGGCACCAGTCTCCTCCACCAGGAAGCCTACACAAGCCACTAAACCAACCTCACCCACTGGAGGCAGACACAAAAAACAACGGGAACTATGAACCTGCAGACTGAGAAAAGCAGACCCCAAACACAGTAAGTATAACAAAATGAGAAGACAGAGAAATATGCAGCAGATGAAATAAGGTAAAACCCCACCAGACCAAACAAATGAGGAAATAGGCAGTCTACCTGAAAAAGAATTCCGAGTAATGATAGTAAAGATGATCCAAAATCTTGGAAATAGAATGGAGAAAACACAAGAAATGTTAAACAAGGACCTAGAAGAACTAAAAAGCAAACAAACAATGATGAACAACACAATAAATGAAATTAAAAATTCTCTAGAAGGAATCAATAGCAGAATAACTGAGGCAGAAGAACGGATAAGGGACCTGGAAGATAAAATAGTGGAAATAACTACCGTAGAGCAGAATAAAGAAAAAATAGTGAAAAGAATTGAGGACAGGGCTTCCCTGGTGGCGCAGTGGTTGAGAGTCCGCCTGCCGATGCAGGGGACACGGGTTCGTGCCCCAGTCCGGGAAGATCCCACGTGCCGCGGAGCGGCTGGGCCCGTGAGCCGTGGCCGCTGGGCCTGCGCGTCTGGAGCCTGTGCTCTGCAACTGCAACGGGAAAGGCCACAACAGTGAGAGGCCAGCGTACCACAAAAAAAAAAAAAAAAAAGAATTGAGGACAGTCTCAGAAACATCTGTGACAACATTAAATGCACCAACATTTGAATCATAGGGGTCCCAGAAGAAGAAGAGAAAAAGAAAGGATCTGAGAAAATATTGGAAGAGATTATAGTTGAAACTTCCCTAACAGGGGAAAGGAAACGGTTGATCAAGTCCAGGAAGTGCAGAGAGTCCCATACAGGATAAATCCAAAGAGAAACATGCCAAGACACATATTAATCAAACTATCAAATATTAAATACAAAGAAAAAATATAAAAAGCAGCAAGGGAAGAGCAACAAATAACATACAAGGGAATCCCCATAAGGTTAACAGCTGTTTTTTTCAGCAGAAACTCTGCAAGCCAGAAGGGAGTGGCAGGACATACTTAAAGTGATGAAAGGGAAAAACCTACAACCACGATTACTCTACCCAGCAAGGATCTCATTCAGATTCAATGGAGAAATTAAACTTTTACAGACAGGGAAAAGTTAAGAGAATTCAGCATCACCAAACGAGCTTTCCAACAAATGCTAAAGGAACTTCTCTAGGCAGGAAACACAAGAGAAGAAAAAGACCTACAAAAACCAACCCAAAACAATTAAGAAAATGGTATTAGGAACATACATATCAATAACTACCTTAAATGTAAATGGATTAAATGCTCCAACCAAAAGACAAAGACTGTCATACAGAGTGAAGTAAGTCAAAAAGAGAAAAATAAATACTGTATACTAACACACACATATATATATGGAATCAAAAAAAAAATGGTTCTAAAGAACCTAGGGGCAGGACAGGAATAAAGACGTAGACGTAGAGAATGGACTTGAGGACATGCGGAGGGGGAAGGGTAAGCTGGGATGAAGTGAGAGAGTGGCATGGATTTATATATACTAACAAATGTAAAATAGATAGCTAGTGGGAAGCAGTTGCATAGCACAGGGAGATCAGCTCAGTGCTTTGTGACCACCTAGAGGGGTGGGATACGGAGGGTGGGAGGGAGATGCAAGAGAGAGGAGATATGGGGATATATGTATATATATAGCTGATTCACTTTGTTATGAAGCAGAAACAAACACACCATTGTAAAGCAATTATACTCCAATAAAGATGTTAAAAAATATATATTTGTAAAAAAAATGACATAGACTGGCTGAATGGATACAAAATCAAGACCCGTATATATGCTGTCTACAAGAGACCCACTTCAGACCTAGGGACACATACAGACTGGAAGTGAGGAGATGGAAAAAGATATTCCCTGCAAATGGAAATCAAAAGAAAGCTGGAGTAGCAATTCTCATATCAGACAAAATAGACTTTAGAATAAACACTATTACAAGAGACAAAGAAGGACACTACATAATGATCAATGGATCAATCCAAAAGAAGATATAACAGTTGTAAATATTTATGCACCTAACATAGGAGAACCTCAGTACATAAGACAAATGTTAAAACCATAAAAGGGGAAATTGACAGTAACACAATAAGAGTAGTGGACTTTATCACCCCACTTTCGCCAATGGACAGATCATCCAAAATGAAAATAAATAAGGAAACACAAGCTTTAAATAACACATTAAACAAGATGGACTTAATTGATATTTATAGGACATTCCATCCAAAAACAACAATATACACTTTCTTCACGAGTGCTCATGGAACATTCTCCAGGATAGATCATATCTTGGGTCACAAATCAAGCCTTGGTAAATTTAAGAAAACTGAAATCGTATCAAGTATCTTTACCGACCACAGTTCTATGAGACTAGATATCAATTACAGGAAAAAAACTGTAAAAAATACGAACATGTGGTGGCTAGTCAATACACTACCAAATAACCAAGAGATCACTGAAGGAATCAAAGAGGAAATCAAAAACTACCTAGAAACAAATGACAATGAAAACATGATGACCCAAAACCTATGGGATACAGCAAAAGCAGTTCTAAGAGGGAAGTTTATAGCAATACAATCCAACCTCAAGAAATAAGAAAAATCTCAAATAAGCAACCTAACCTTACAACTAAATCAATTAGAGAAAGAAGAACAAAATAACCCCAAAGTTAGCAGAAGAAAAGAAATCATAAAAATCAGATCAGAAATAAATGAAAAGGAAATGAAGGAAACACTAGCAAAGATCAATAAATCTAAAAGCTGGTTCTCTGAGAAGATAAACAAAATTGATAAACCATTAGCCAGACTCATCAAGGAAAAAAGGGAGAAGACTCAAATCAACAGAATTAGAAATGAAAAAGGAGAAGTAAAAACTGACACTGCAGAAATACAAAGGATCATGAGAGGTTACTACAAGCAGCTAAATGCCAATGCACAACCTGGAAGAAATGGACAAATTCTTAGAAAAGCACAACCTTCCAAGACTGAACCAGGAAGAAATAGGAAATATAAACAGACCCAATCACAAGCACTGAAATTGAAACTGTGATTAAAAATCCTCCAACAAACAAAAGCCCAGGACCAGATGTCTTCACAGGTGAATCTACCAAACATTTAGAGAAAAACTAACACCTATACTTCTCAAACTCTTCCAAAACATAGCAGAGGGAGGAACACTCCCAAACTCATTCTACGAGGCTACCATCACCCTGATACCAAAACCAGACAAAGATGTCACAAAAAAAGAAAACTACAGGCCAATATCTCTGATGAACAAATAGATGCAAAAATCCTCAACAAAATACTAGCAAACAGAATCCAACAGCACATTAAAAGGATCATAGATCATGATCAAGTGGGGTTTATCCCAGGAATGCAAGAATTCTTCAATATATGCAAATCAATTACTGTGATACACCATATTAACAAACTGAAGGATAAAAACTATATGATAATCTCAATAGATGCAGAAAAAGCTTTTGATAAAATCAACACACAATTATGATAAAAACTCTCCCAAAAGTAGGCATAGACGGAACCTACCTCAACATAATAAAGGTCATATATGACAAACCCACAGCCAACATCATTGTCAATGGTGAAAAACTGAAACCATTTCAATATAGTTTTGGAAGTTTTAGCCACAGCAATCAGAGAATAAAAAGAAATAAAAGTAATCCAAATCGGAAAAGAAGTAGTAAAACTGTCACTGTTTGCAGATGACATGATACTATACATAGAGATTCCTAAAGATGCTACCAGAAAACTACTAGAGCTAATCAATGAACTTGGTAAAGTAGCAGGATACAAAATTAATGCACAGAAATTGTTTGCATTCCTATACACTAATGACGAAAAATCTGAAAGAGAAATTAAGGAAATAATCCCATTCACCATTGCAACAAAAAGAATAAAATACCGAGGAATAAACCTACCTAAGAAGACAAAAGACCTGTATGCAGAAAATTATAAGACACTGAAGAAAGAAATTAAAGATGATACAAACAGATGGAGAGAGATACCATATTCTTGGTTTGGAAGAATCAACATTGTGAAAATGACTCTACTACCCAAAGCAATGTACAGATTCAATGCAATCCCTATCAAACAACCAATGGCATTTTTCACAGAACTAGAACAAAAAATTTCACAATTTGTATGGAAACACAAAAGACCTCGAATAGCCAAAGCAATCTTGAGAAAGAAAAACGGAGCTTGAGGAATCAGGCTCCCTGACTTCAGACTGTACTACAAAGCTAGAGTAATCAAGACAGTATGGTACTGGCAAAAAAACAGAAATATAGATCAATGGAACAGGACAGAAAGCCCAGAGATTACCCCACTCACATGTGGTCACCTAATTTTTGATAAAGGAGGCAAGAATATGCAACAGAGAAAAGACAACCTCTTCAATAAGTGGTTCTGGGAAAACTGGATAGCTACATGTAAAAGAATGAAATTAGAACACTCCCTAACAACATACACAAAAATAAACTCAAAATGGATTAAAGGCCTAAATGTAAGGCCAGACACTATAAAACTCTTAGAGGAAAACATAGGCAGAACACTCAGTGACATAAATCACAGCAAGATCCCTTTTGACCCACCTCCTAGAGAAATGGAAATAAAAACAAAAATAAACAAATGGGACCTAATGAAACTTCAAAGCTTTTGCACAGCAAAGGAAACCATAAACAAGACCAAAAGACAACCCTCAGAATGGGAGAAAATATTTGCAAATGAAGCAACTGACCAAGGATTAATCTCCAAAATTTACAAGCAGTTCATGTAGCTCAATATTAAAAAAACAAACAACGCAATCCAAAAATGGGCAGAAGACCTAAAGAGACATTTCTCCAAAGAAGACATACAGATTGCCAACAAACACATGAAAGGATGCTCAACATCACTAATCATTAGAGAAATGCAAATCAAAACTGCAGTGAGGTATCACCTCACATTGGTCAGAATGGATATCATCAAAAAAATCTACAAACAATAAATGCTGGAGAAGGTGTGGAGAAAAGGGAACCCTCTTGCACTGTTGGTGGGAATGTAAATTGATACAGCCACTATGGAGAACAGTATGCAGTTTCCTTAAAAATCAAAAAATAGAACTACCATACGACCCAGCAATCCCACTACTGGGCATATACCCTGAGAAAACTGTAATTCAAAAAGAGTCATGTACCAAAATGTTCATTGCAGCTCTATTTACAATAGCCCGGAGATGGAAGCAACCTAAGTGTCCATCAACAGATGAATGGATAAAGAAGATGTGGCACATATATACAATGGAATATTGCTCAACCATAAAAGAAACGAAACTGAGTTATTTGCAGTGAGGTGGATGGACCTAGAGTCTGTCATTCAGAGTGAAGTAAGTCACAAAGAGAAAACAAATACCGTATGCTAACACATATATATGGAATCTTTAAAAAAAGAGGTTCTGATGAACCCAGGGGCAGGACAGGAATGAAGACACAGATGTAGAGAATGGACTTGAGGACACGGGGAGGGGGAAGGGTAAGCTGGGATGAAGTGCGGGAGTGGCATGGACATATATACACTACCAAATGTAAAATAGATAGCTAGTGGGAAGCAGCCGCATAACACAGGGAGATCAGCTCGGTGTTTTGTGACCACCTAGAGGGGTGGGATAGACAGGGTGGGAGGGAGACGCAAGATGGAGGGGATATGGGGATATATGTATACATATAGCTGATTCACTTTGTTATACAGCAGAATCTAACATAACATTGTAAAGCAATTACATTCCAATAAAGATGTTAAAAAAATAGAAAATTTTTGGTCTAAATTAATATTTTAAACTGCAAATTTCATTTCCACCATTAATTTATGAAAAGGGTCTTTTATTTTCCTTTTAGACAAAGGTAACAAATTGGGTTTTGTCAAAGTTGTACACCATTCCTCTGAGTTTAATTCACTAATAATTTTACTTTATGTTAAAATTATGACCTGAAGACAGAAGCAACTAGAACAAGGTTCATTGTGTGATTGCAGGAAAAGGAGGGACACAAAGTCAAGTTAAGGACAGAAAAGCTCATCTTCTATCTCTTAGCTAGTAACATTGCCTGCTTGGAATTCCCCTGCATCCCACTGGATGTGAAATCTGAGACTGGTCTTCAACTTCCCATCTAAGATACAGTTCTGATCCTGAGTGTTTAACATCCTAACTTCCTAATTTGAGTTGAATTCTTTTAACTGTAATATTAGTAGGTGAAATTCTGAAGCACCGTCAGGAAAAGTTTCGACCATTTGCCAAACTGTAAGTGATATATTTAAGATATAAAGCAGGTAAGTCTGGATCCAGAAAAAAAGCATAGAAACATGTTATTTCTGCATAGAAAGGAGGATGCTGCATGGTAAAAGGAGCACATCTCAAGTAGAACCTCAAAATTTCTCTTGGTCCATAATGGGAGAGACTAGAAAGAATGATAAGGCCACCTGTAGGGTCAAATATTTATCCTAATTATATCAGGACGCTGTATTCTGAATCCACGCAGGAGACCCCCTCCCTCCCTCACAGGGACTTGTGGCTTGCCCTTGTCACATTTCAGCTCTGCACTCACCAGCTGTGTGACTTTGGGCAAATCCTTTCACCTTTCTGAAATTTGATGTTCTTCTTGTAAAATGGGGATGATATTAATTTATTACAAGTATAAAGAGCTGTGGGAATTTTTCATTCCAGGTGCAGTATGTCTACGTTCCTCACAATAATCTAATGAAGTGCTGTTAACGTCTTCAGCCAAGGATCATCGGAAGCACATCCATGGATGAACAAGTTGGTTGTATTGTTCATAAACTCACCATGGGGAATCATGGGCATCTCAATATGAAGATGTTGGAACCAAAGAAGCAGAACCTGTTGGTGAGATCTCTTAAGAGATTCACTGCAAAGAATTAGTTTACACAGTTGTGGGGTAGGCTAGGCAAGTCCAAGACCCATAGGGAGAGCTATTGTCAGGAAAGGCAGGCTGGAAATTTCAGCACAGGCTGAAGCTGGAGCCCACAGTGAAATCTCTTCCCCTAGGGGAAACCTCAGGTCTGCTCTTGAGACTTTGCACCTGATTCGTCCAGCCTCACCTAGATTATCTAGAATAATCTCTCTTACATAATGTCAACTGATTTTGGACCTTAATCACATCTATAAGATAAGTTCAGAGCAACACGTAGGTTAATGTTTGAGTGAATAACTGAGGACCATAGCCTAGGCAACACATGAAACAGACCCTTAAACTATTATAGGATTTGGGCTTGTGTTAGGTGATCTTGAGGAGGATTTAAGAAACAGAGACTTTGTTCTTAATTGGATTCTGTCAAGAAGTGGGTGGTGAAGTGGGGTAATTCTGTAATCAGGCATCTTAATAAATCTTCCCTAGGAGGAAGGAAGATTATACTGGAGCTAAAGCTGTAATTAGGAAAGAAGCAGAGGTCATTCATATTATCTAGGGGAGAAGTACGCTTGGTCATTTTTGTGATTTGGACACAGTTCATGTTTTGTCTGTGTTGAGACATGATTTCTGAGTGGCCTTGTTTTCTGCTTTGATAGTCAAAGCAGAAAGGCTGATGGTCACAGAATGGCTGTCTGATGCTGTTGCTATACGACGTTGCTTATGTTCAGCAAGAAAACACCAAAACCTAGCTATGAGTCACAGGCCAGCTCCTGGCAACACCAAGGCCTAATTAATAGTCGCAGGCAGCTCCCAGATGCCAGGGCTTTTTCTGTCTCACTCTTCTTTATAGTCTTTGTCACTGTGAGGAAAGACAGTGCTGAGAAACTGGGGGCCATCTAACAGGGACAGGGGGATTGATTCTAAATGGAACCCCATTAACCTGTGGTTTCCATAACACACAGAAAATCAATTCTTCTGAAAAAATAAGTTCCCCTCTAAAAATTGTCTTTCACTTTAGCTCAGTCCTTAGTCCCTCACAAATACCTGGGATTTTAATGTGGCAGGATAAAGAATATTAAAATATCCAGTAGATTAAAGGAAGAACATTTTCTAAGTCAGAACAATTCCCTGAATTCTACCCTCAATATTTGACTTGACATTCTTAAGTTTAAAAAAATTATACAGCATGCCAGCCAGAGCTTTCTTTAATGTAATCAATGCTCTCCAAATTCCTTTAAAAGTAGATAGGTTCACCAAAATATAGAGCATAAAGAATACTCAAGACAGGGAAAAAATTCAAATGAAAGATCATGCAGTTACTTTAGGCAGCATTACACGACATTACAAGTACTTTTATTGCCCTGGGTAATAAAAGCTTTTGAGAGTACGAAAAGAATAATTTACTCAACTGGATTCCTCTAAGTAGAAAAGGCAAAGGTATTCCTTGGCTATCACCAGCAGAAATCACTTGGATCAACTCAATATTTAGAGAATTCCATATGCACTATGGAAACAAAGAGAAAGACAGTTAACCCACATAAGGAGGCAAGAGAAATGGGAGGAGGTGGGGCCTGCCAGGGAGGGGGACGAACTCAGGGGAGAGACCCTGGAAGTTATAGCCCAGAATATCCTGTTGGACACCATATTAGTGATGACTTCATCTGTCCACGAGGCTGCTCAGAAATTCCCAGCCCTCTTGTCACCAGCAGGCATACACATATGTGAGAAGACTCTGATTTAATACCCTCCCTCCTTTCATAGAAAATTCCCTCAGGTCCACTCTGAGTGGAGGCCGCCTCAGAACCAAGGGATTTCCCAGCCCCTTCGAGGCCTCTTGGTACAAAGTCTTCATCTGGCAACTGAGGTGTCATCATAGGGGATTTTTCTGATTGGCCAAGTGTGGTTGGGGTGTCTACAGAGTGTGGTTTGGGTGTCTACAGAGTTCCTTCTCAGCTCAGCCCTCATCATTGCTCTGCAACTCAGAACAGCAACTGCTGAGACCACCTTAAAGTAGGATGGTCCTGAACAGAGCTCTGATTCTGGGGACCCTCACCCTGACCATCATGATGAGCCCCTGTGGAGGTGAAGACATTGTGGGTGAGTGCATTGTTGAGGGATGTGGGGACTAGAGTTGGGGAACAGGGAATTGAAGGGGAAAAAAGATAGAGTTTGGCCTAGAAACAATAGCAACTCCTCAAAGCGTTCTCAATATTAAGCAAATCTAAAACTTAGAGTCATTCCTCCTGCAGGAAACCAGAGTCCAGACCCACTCTCTTTGCTACTTGTGCTGTTGCAGAGCTCACCAAGGACACTATTCTGTTTCTGATATTGGATCCAGTGAATATGTCCTGGAGGGCTCTAGGGCATTCATTCATTATTGCCTCAAAGATTAGAAACGTTTCCATAAGTGGATATTTTGTTACTAAAATTTTATGAACTATTGCTCCTAAATTTCTCTGAGTAAATTTTGACGCTTTTTGTATATTTCTCCTAAGTGTATCTTGGGGTAAACAGTTCCATGAATTCTGTATACTGTGTAGATACAAAGAAGGGTGACCTTTTCAGTCTCAGATCTACATACATTTTCATGCTGTCATCTCGCACAGGTGGGGAGAGGGTAAGCAAGCCCAGCAGAATGCCTTTACACAAGGCGTTTTACCACAGGGTCCTCACTTAACCTCAGTTACCTCATACATGTCACCTCACAAATAACCAAGTAAAAGACGTGCGTAGAAATGCTTTCTAAGTGATTAAGACACACAAATGTCAAAGATTATTCTTATTTTTTTAGTTTTACCGTTACAAGTGTAGCTTTGCTTTATTTTCTTTAACAAAGTAAGAAATTTCCTTATTTTTATTTTAAAATTGAGAACTTTATGATAAGAAACTTGATGAATCAAATTATATGGTTTTCAAATTGTTAGCCCAAATTACCAGTTCTTTGCCCCATCTAAGGAAGTCCTTCAAGAAGAATGGGCAAGCACAGATTATTTATTTGGTCCCTTAGGCCCCTCTGCCTTTGCTGTCCCCCTCCTTCCACCCTCTTTTCTTACATTCCTTCGTCTTCCTTTCCTTCCAGGATCCATCCCTGGCCCACATCTTTTATAGACATTGAGTGAGTTTGTAAAAACCGAAGTAGAAAGGCCAGGTAGTTCAAAAGGGAAGTGAAATGGAGGGTTACTCTAACCTTCAGCAACGTTGCTAACCATGAATGCTCCCATTCTAATTGTGTGTGGTAGTGGAAGTTTCACGTACTTCTCCAGAGCACTTCTAAATTTTGTTTCTTCAGCGTCACACTAGAGTGTCCTGGTCAGGCTCGACTTCCTCATTGGGCACAGGGGACACAGGCCAAGGGCCTGCAGTGCTTATAGGGCTCCATGAAAATATTTTATTATTTTAATTAGAAAAAAAATGAACTTTTAGGGTAGAAGAAAATGTTTTAATTTTTAGTTTAGCCTAGATTATATTTGTCTTTATACCAGTATGGCCATAAAATATGACTTTTAATATTTTTATGGAGGAAAGCTTGCTTATGCAACAGCGCTTAGGGCTCACAATCATACTGCAGCCCTGGTCACTGCTGATTCTGATTGTCATATAATTCTGCTACCTCTGTGCTTGTCAGTCTTCCCCAAAGTCTCTGTGATCCTCAAGAATAGTAATTGACATTTTGTACTCATTCTTGAACACGCAGCAAGCTAAGTTTGGGGGATGCAAAAATGAAAAGACATGCTATCTGCCCCATGGAGTGTACTAAGATTAGTAATGCTAAGAAAATGGTGCAGAAAAACAGAAGGAGTATTGCTGAGCAGGGCAATGGATGCAGCTGAGGCTGAAGCTGTAAAAGTGAATTGGTTCCAGTTGGCACAGCAGTGCGATGCTCTTCAGTGCTGGCAACTCAGGACAAGTAGCCGATGAAGAGAATAATTGCATACATCCATGGTTGAAAAGGAGTCAAGAATATTCACTACAGGGATAAGGAGGCTACATTGGAAGGCCTTTTAAGTGATCAACCAAGGGGTCATGCTGGGTAATGATGAGGAATACATTGACTTGAAAGCAGGACACTGGGATGGAGAGGTTGGAGGTTATAATGTGAGCAAAAATATGTGTAATGAGAGAACTTAGCTAAAAAGTTGGTAACTAAGCAGAAACTTCAAGAATGAACTGGGGCTTCCCTGGTGGCACAGTGGTTAAGAATCCACCTGCCAATTCAGGGGACATGGGTTCGATCCCTGGTCCAGGAAGATTCCACATGCCGTGGAGCAACTAAGCCCGTGCACCACAACTACTGAGCCTGCACTCTAGAGCCCACAAGCCACAACTACTGAAGCCCACGCATCTAGAGCATGTGCTCCACAACAAGAGAAGCCACCACAATGAGAAACCTGATCACCTCAACGAAGAGTAGCCCCCACTGGATGCACCTAGAGAAAGCCCGCACGCAGCAACAAAGACCCAACACAGCCAAAAATAAATAAATTAATTAAATAAATAAATTTTTAAAAAAGAATGAACTGGAGGTGTCCAGGAAATCCTAACAGATAATTTCATTTCAGGGGGAAAAAAAAAAAACAGACCCTGCAAAGACCAAGGAACATGAAAGGATAATGTCATTTGGTTTGATTAATAGCTAAGGTCAGATGAGGATGTTGGATACATCCATACCAGAATTCAGCACAGAACACTGTACTTGCTCCTTTACTCACCTGACTCTCCCGTTAATCAATATTCTCCTTGTTGGCAGAGACCATGCCTGATTGATATTTTACTCTTTGCCTCCCACAATGTCTGAAACCCTGTTGATGCTCAGTAATTGAGGAAGGAAGGAAAGAGAAAATGATAAAAGGCTTGTATGTGTCTGGACAAAATTGTCCAGTCAGGCTTACTTGAGTAGAGTCCAACTGAACCGGTTGCCATTCTGCTTTGGCATCCTCAGAAAAGTATATTGTCCATTTGAAGAAAACGGCAGCACAGTACCTTGAGTCCTCAACAAATACGTGTTGAGTCAGAAAAAGAAGTTTAGTAACCTCCTTAAAGCAAAAAATAGGGGTGGGAAGTAACAGAAATCCAAAATAAAACTTCCATTTCTTACTTCAGAAGCAATCAAGCGCTCTCCTTTAAGGATCACTACTGTTAACAAAACAGACAACTTAAAACCATTGTTTATTCTTTATATGTTTTGTAATACTGTCACTGTCCTTGTCATACTCGTTCTTACACCCTGTAACAGTTAGAGGAAACTCTTTTAAAATAATAAGATTCCGTGTGCTTTTCCTTGGTTTAAAAAAAATAAGATGGGGCTTCCCTGGTGACGCAGTGGTTGAGAGTCTGCCTGCTGATGCAGGGGACACAGGTTCGTGCCCCGGTCTGGGAAGATCCCACGTGCCGCGGAGCGGCTGAGCCCGTGAGCCATGGCCGCTGAGCCTGCGCGTCCGGAGCCTGTGCTCCGCAACGGGAGAGGCCACAACAGTGAGAGGCCTGCGTACCACAATCAATCAATCAATCAATAAGAAATGAATCTTGTATAGAAAACGTTCTGCTCTGAGCCAGTCCTGAAGGGAGAGGAACCATAATGAATGTGTTATTAACTGATGAAAGAAGTAAGTGAGAAAGAAAACTTATGAAGCAAAGGGAAGTAAACTAACACCATGATCATTCATTCATTCCCTTCTTTCTTCTTTCTCTCCATTATGATATTTATCACAAGCCTACAATGTGCCAGGTACTGAGCTGGACATGCAGGAAATAGCAGTAAACAGGGCCTGTGAAAAGGCCACCCTTCTGAGCATATGTTATAGTGGAAAGACAGACTGGATTCTAACAGGACAGCTACCAACACTGAGGGCGAAGGAAACAGGTGCTGGGAATTTTGCTTTGAGACTGTGCCAGAGGTGAAGACTACAATGTTTGAGAGTTGTTTCTTCTGTAACTTTGTTTAACATGGTTCTTTCCTCTCCCTCTGTTTTGCACCTTCCTGCCCCTCACCTTCACTTATCAGCTGACCACGTTGCATCCTATGGCACAACTATCTACCAGTCTTTTGGGCCCTCTGGCCAGTACACCCAAGAATTTGATGGAGATGAGCAGTTTTATGTGGACCTGGAGAAGAAGGAGACTGTCTGGCGGCTGCCTGTGTTTAGCGAATTCGCAAGTTTTGACCCACAGGGTGCCCTGAGAAACATAGCTGTGGCGAAACATAACTTGGATATCCTGATTAAACGCTCCAACTTTACCCCTGTTACCAATGGTAGGTGTCCACCATTCTGCCTCTCTTTACTGAAACTATTGTTTCATACCAGGCCTCACTCTCTTGTTCCCTAAGGAGAGATACCCTTCACCACTCTATAAAACTCTCTCCTTTCCAAGGAGTCCCCAGATTTTCTCATAGTAATTACTGGACCCTCATCCTCCCTCTTCTCAAAGATCACATATTTCCATGTAATATAAGGATCCCTACTCCCATAACATATCCCTTGAATCCCACAGACCTCCCTCCTTAACAAGCATGCCCACAGAGAACATGGGGATAAAGCAGAGGCAGTGAATAGCATCTCCCAAGCAAAAGGGAAACAAGAGCTCTTCCACTGTCAGACTGGGAAATGTTGGTGGGAGGGCTCCTCCAGGATGCAATGCAGAACCTCAGGGCAGAGCTATCCTCATTTCACATCAGTGCTGTTTTCTCACCACAGAGGTTCCTGAGGTGACTGTGTTTTCTAAGTTCCCTGTGTTGCTGCGTCAACCCAACACCCTCATCTGTCTTGTGGACAACATCTATCCTCCTGTGATCAACATCACATGGTTGAGGAACGGACACACAGTCAGAGAGGGTGTTTCTGAGATCAGCTTCCTCACGAAGAATGATCTTTCCTTCCTCAAGATCAGTTATCTCACCTTCCTGCCTTCTGATGATGATGTTTATGACTGCAAAGTGGAACACTGGGGCCTGGAGGAGCCACTGCTGAAACACTGGGGTATGTATGAGTTCCACCCCTTTGATACTTTCTCTTCTCTATCAAGTACAGAATGTCCTGCCTTTTAGCCCCTAAATCACACGGTCCAGAGCTTGTTTCCACACTTCAAGTGTTTCTAAAGATATACTTCCCTCCCTTCCCTAAGCCTGCTGCCCTGAGTCTTTGTAGAATGAACACCACACCTCCTGCCCCATCCCAAACACATGCACATGAACCAACACTCTGTATTCTGAGTTTTACAACTTCACTTTTGCAGAACCTGAGATTCCAACCCCTATGTCAGAGCTGACAGAGACTGTGGTCTGCGCCCTGGGGTTGACTGTGGGCCTCGTAGGCATCGTGGTGGGCACTGTCTTCATCATCCAAGGCCTGCGCTCAGGTGGTCCCTCCAGACACCAAGGGCCCTTGTGAGTTGCACCCTAGAAGGGAAGGTAAGGATTCAGATTTGTCAGCACTGGAGACAGTATAGGAGGAAAGAAAGTGGGAAGAGGTTTGTGGACTCAAATGTGGTTGAAAAGTTGAGGAGAACTGGGAAAGGTCATGATGATTACACAGAAGGCCCCTAGGACTCATCAGTCTCATGTCTGTCCTGTTGCAGGTGCACTGCCCGTCTACCAGAGCAGAAGAGTGGACATGCTAGGTGACCTAGAACTATCTTCATATAGCTTCTCTCCTCTTACACTCCTCCTCTCACGTCTTCTCTGGGACTTATCCCTTAAAGCTCACATATACCTAGGAATTCTCCCCCTGACCACCTGATGATTTTTTTCTGTTCTCAATAGTTACATACCATGGGATCACTGGTGTATTCCACCCAGTTACCTAATCCCTAGTGACCCTGATCCAGTATCATCATGGAAGCAATGAATCCTCCTTTTATTGAAACTTTTCCTGTCTTTCATCTCAAGGCTGACTAGGACCTTGTTCCCTTATGCTTTAGGCCCCTTAATTTCGTTTCTCAGATCACGTTTCATGCCCAGTAACACAAGAGCAACCTGTGTAGACTAATAATATGTTGTTATCTTAGTTGAGATTATTATTTCTCTCTTCCTTCTGTTCCCATTCTTGGCACTGTCACCCACCCCCCTAATTCAGGCATCATTGAAGATAATATATACTCTTCTCCCATGGTGTAGATTTGTTATAGCAGAAATACAAAAACCAAGAAATAAGTCTGTACTCATCTTAATATAGCTTTTAAAAGTTATGACAGAGGCTTCCCTGGTGGCGCAGTGGTTGAGAGTCTGCCTGCTGATGCAGGGGACGTGGGTTCGAGCCCCGGTCTGGGAAGATCCCACATGCCGCGGAGCGGCTGGGCCCGTGAGCCATGGCCGCTGAGCCTGCATGTCTGGAGCCTGTGCTCCGCAATGGGAGAGGCCACAACAATGAGAGGCCTGCGTACCGGAAAAACAAACAAACAAACAAAAAAAATTATTGAGACAATCAGAAATAATTTTAGGTGTGGTAATGGCATTGCTGTTATATTTCTAAAAAGTTGTTATATCTTAGATTTTCATAGTAAAATATTTATCAATGAAATTATATATTGTCTAAGATTATCTTTAAAATAACCCAGTATGCATATAATATTAAATGGGTGGATTTACAAAATTGTCCATGAACTGATCATTTTTAAAACTGGACTGTTGATACATGGTACTATTCTCCCTATTACTGTATATAGTTGAAATGTTCCATAATACAAAGGTTTTTTTTAGATATTCCAGGAAAGCCAAAAGAAAAAATAAGCAGAGAAGCATTCTGTTTGAAGTTATTTTGGTTTTTAAGGTTTTCCTTATTTGTATTGCAGTTAAGAAACACTGAGCATCCAAATCCTGTTCTACACCTTAGAACCTCTCAGAAATGTAACCCTAAAGAGTGTGTATACAACAAAGAATAGCAAAAGAAAGCAAAGTAATGCTCACTTTATTATTGGTTGGGCTAAACCCCAAACTTTATTAAATATAATTACTAGTTCAATCTATAATGTAAAAATGGTCACTTAGAAGCGATGCTGTGATACATACCATACTACATTCTGAGTGTATTAAAGTAATGTGAAAACAGATACATTTATTGTCTTTGAAGAATTTACATTCCAATAGGAGGAAGCATACATACATGAAACAGTTTCACAAACATCCAAGTACAAACTCTGAAGAATTTATAAAGGAAAAGAACAAGGTAATGTGAGAGAGTATTGCACAGGAACCAAGTATAATTTGGTGTTTAGAGAAGGCTTGCATAAATGTCTGAGATGAAACAAGATGGTTTACAGTAAGTGAAGGACAAGGTTAAAGAGGGCAGAGCAAATGTTTGAGAAATCTAACAGTATGAAAGAGAGTATGAGGAACTTCCCTGGTGATTCAGTGGTTAAGAATCTGCCTTCCAATGCAGGGAACGTGGGTTCGATCCCTGGTCGGAGAACTAAGATCCCACATGCTGCAGGGCACGCTGCAACTACTGAGCCCATTTGCCACAACTAGAGAAATCTGCACGCTGCAATGAAGAGCCCCGTGCGCCACAATGAAAGATCCCGCATGCCACAACTAAGACCTGATGCAGCCAAATTAATTACTTTTTAAAAAGAGAGTATGACAATAAAATAAAACAAAAATTATTACAGTTTAGTAGAGAAAGTTTATGTAAGAGTAAGCAAGCTATTTCAATTCTTTCTAATTAGAATCCTTAGTGAAAAGATACTTCCTCTATAAAAGTAATAATGACGGGCTAAAAAATTGGAAAATGTAATAGGAAGATTTAAAAAATAATAGAATAATATAAAAATTATAATAATAGAATTATTATTATGTAATATAAAAATTAAATCAAGAAAACCTCCTTGAAATTTTCTCCCTGAAAAAGAAGACAAAGAAATGTAATATATGGTAGAAAAGATAAGACACAGAGAATAGACCTGGCAACATCAAGTAACAGAGCTAGAGAGGGATACAGAGAAATGAAGGGGGAAATTTATGAAAACAAGTAAAGGAAAATTTTCCAGATATAAAAGACCTAATTCTTTACATGGAATGGGGACTTTCAGATATTTAGCAAAATTAATGAAAAAAAACTCATTCTTAGATACATTAAAAATTTTTTAAATCATTTTTAAAATTTCAGAATCTCAAGTGTTAAAAGAAGATCATAAAATATCCCAATGAGGGAAACAAAACAAACAGACAACAGACACTGTTAAACCGTCAGATACTTACATCATAAAGATAATGAAAAAGGCCTGGAAGTTCTAAAGGAAAAGTATTTTCTATTAATAAATGTATACCTTTTCAAAATCACAATTAGGCATGAAGAAAGGATAAAATACTGTTAGACATAAAAGAATAAAAAATGTACCTAGCACACATAGCTTTATTGGAAGTTGATTAAGAATATGACTTAGTTAAGTGAGGTTGTTAATCAGGAAACAGGAACGTACTTGGGGAGTGGCATCAGCAACATGGTCGAACAAGATGTCTCTCGTTCATATCCCCCTTTTAACAACAATTTGGTATCCATTCCTGGATAAAGATACCTTTGTGGGAGCTATGGGATCCAACACCATATGCTAAGGAATCCAGGAGGAGTCTTGCCAACTATGCATCAGATAACAAGCATACAGACCTCAGTCATGGCTAGGGACCCTGCAATGGCCCATGAACTGGCTCAGCCCCTCTTAGCTATTATCTGGGAACCCGCAGAGAACAGTCTTAGACAATTACTCATAGGTGAGAGAGCCTTTGTGGAAGTCCAGGTTTCCAGTGGAGAACTTCCAGCACACCACTGGAGCAAAGAAATACAAGTTGGACACACTGGAGAGGGTAGGAGGAACAGCATCACTCCTCCCCAAGGCAGCACAGCTTGGTGCCAAGAGAGACCTTCTCAACTCACGAATTATCCTGTAAGGATAATTGTAAGGAAAGTGAGAGCATGTGAGTGAACACCTGTCTTCCTCAGCTGTGCGGGAAACTGCCATTTCTCTCTCACCCCATCCAGAGTAGTGAGTCATAACTTACGTTACTGGGGGTGAGTAGAGGCCAGCAAAGTGGCAGATAGAACTCTTGGAAGATATGAAAGAGGCGCAGATCCCTCAAGATGTCCACCAACAAGCCACTGGGGATACCTCACCATTGAATCCCATCAGCTTGCCCACAGGCACTCCCAACACCCCATGCACCTCACCCACACACACCCCACACTGTGGCCAGCTCCCTGTGTGCACTCCTGACAGCAGCAAGAGTGAGCTTTGGCAGCTAATGAGTAGCACAGAAAGCCAGCCCAAATCTGTAGGCCAGGGAGAGAACATGAACCTGAGCTTCAGCTCCATTCTTGGGAAAACAAAAGGGAAGCTGTCAGCAGCCAGCCTGGTACATTGCAGAATCAAGAGAAGGCATACAAGTTTAAGCATTGTGCCACGAGAGAGCAAGAAGTGTGGTACAGGCATATCCATAAAAGGTCTGAGAGAGTCTCAGAATCCCTAGCAAGACGGACAGAACGTGTTTCTCTCCCAAAGTCAGTTAGTAAAGACTGGAGGAGGTGATTGCTACTTCAAATGCAAAGACAGAAATGAAGGACTTCAAGAAACATGAAAAATCAAGGAAACATGACACACCAAAGAATCAAAATAATCTTCCAGTAACTGACACCAGGACGTGGAGGTCTATAATTTACCCAAAAATGCTCTTTTAAGGAAGCTCAGTGAGCTACAAGAAAACACAGAAAGACAGCTCAATGAAATCAGGGAAACAATACATGAACAAAATTAGAAGTTTAATAGAGAAATAGAAATCTTAAAAAAAAAAACAAATAGAAATTCTGGATATGAAAAGTACAACAAAAAATGCTCTTTCTGCCTGATGGAAAGAAGAGGAAGATTCTTTCATCTTCTTTCCATCAAGTAGAGGAAAGAATCTGTGAATTAGAAGACAGGAACTTTGAAATTATCCACTCAGAACAAAACAAAGAAAAAAGAATGAAAAAGAGTGAATAAAGCCTAGAAGATCTGTAGAATACAATCAAATGTAACCCTCTGTCAATTATTGGAGTCCCAGAAGGAAAAGAGATGGAGAAGGGAACATAAAGCTTATTTAAAGAAACAATGGCAGAATCTAAAAAAGAGTGGATATATGTATATGTATAACTGATTCACTTTGCTGTACAGCAGAAAGTAACACAACATTATAAATCAACTATACTCCAATAAAAAATTTTAATGCAAAAAAATAAGTAAATAAATAATAAAATAGCCCTGCCAGTATCACTCTCTTTAAAAAAAGAAAGAAAAGAAATAATCACTGAGAGTTTCCCATATCTGAGGTGAGATTTGGATATCTAAGTTCATGAAGCTCATAGTTAAGAAACAAATTCAACTTAAAGGGCTTCCCTGGTGGTGCAGTAGTTGAGAATCTGCCTGCTAATACAGGGGACACGGGTTCGAGCCCTGGTCTGGGAGGATCCCACATGCCGCGGAGTAACTAGGCCCGTGAGCCACAACTACTGAGCCTGCACGTCTGGAGCCTGTGCTCCGCAACAAGACAGGCCGTGACAGTGAGAGGCCCGCGCACCGCGATGAAGAGTGGCCCCCTCTTGCCACAACTAGAGAAAGCCCTCGCACAGAAATGAAGACCCAAAACAGCAAAAATAAATTAATAAACTTCAACGCCCAACATCTTCTTAAAAAAAAAAAATTCAACTTAAAGAGATTTTCTCAAAGATGTATTATGATAAAGTTGTAAAAAATCAAAGACAGAGATAATCTTAAAAGCAGCAAGAGAAAAGAAGTTTATAACTTATGAGGGAAACTATAATGCTATCAGATTTCTCAAAAGAAATCTTACGTTTAAGGACAGAAGGTGATGATATATTCAAAATTGCTGAAAGAGTTTGGTACAAGAGGTTGATGAAGGAAGATTATGAACTCACCTCCTCCAATGGACACACCCAGTCTACAGCTATAAATGGAACAATTTCCTCTGGAAAAAAAAATAACTAAACTAAAAACTGGCTTAACAACACCTGCACATCAGGCTAATGAGAGGGAAACCACATCAAGGCAAGAGAGGCTGAGTCATTATCTTTCCATAAACCCTTCTCCAGGTACAGCAACCCACAATTGGGAAGGAACTCAAAATCCAGAGCTTCTCCCTGAGGAGCAAGGGGTGTGAACACCACAATATAGACACCCCAACTTTTAAGACCTGCACCTGAGAGATGAGTCCCCAAAACTTCTAGCTTTGAAAGCCAATGGCTCTCATGTCCATGAGACAATATTGTAGTGAACCAAGAAATGGCTCTTAAAGGGCTCACACACAGACTCACTCGACCCAGGTCCCAGCACAGAAGCCATTTGAAAAGTGCCCAGACTTTATGGGAATGAGGCTCATTTGATGACCTTAAAGTGTCAGCCTAACGAGCAGGGGTCTGCTGGGATACTCCCCAGGGATGCAGGCTGGCAGCCACCGTCTTCGCACTCTCCCTCTGCTATGCTAAGGTGGGCAGACACCTTTTTATTTTTTTATTCTACGCCTTTTTTTTTCAGGGATTCCATCTTTACACTCCCACTTTGTATCGCGCTAGCCAGCAGGTGCTATCGTCACACTATTCCTGTGCCACACTCCAGAGCACCAGTATTTCCTGCAGGGGAGCTTTTACTTGGGTCTGGTGTCCTGGTTTTTGGGTCTGGTGTCCCAGTTTTTGTGGCTGCAAACCAGTGGGATGTCTTTGGATCACCTGGTTCTGGAGGGCAGGGAGATTCACACTCCTAGGTCCAATAGGACTGTAACAATTAGATACGGTTCTTGGCAGACTACCACCCCAAGGGTACTGCACAAATAGCAGACTGAAACACATTCCCAGTCTTTCTGAGAAAGAGGCTTATTTTTTGTCCAGGAGTTTTGGCCTGAGGGGCAGGTTTCTGGTTTGGCACAATTCTAAGGGGCCATAGAGGTACTTGCATGCAACAGAAGCCAGTGGACAAAATCTTTGCACTCTCCCCCTGCCTTGCTCCAGCCCACTGGTGCCCTCCACAGAAGCGTATACCTTTGGTGCCCTGATTTTTCCAGCTGGTGCTAGGCGATGCCTCTACATTGTCTGGCTTAGGGTGACACTAGGCTCAGGGGTGACAAAGAACTATAACAAATGTAGAAAAGTTCTTAAACAGCTACCAACCCAGGGCACAGTAAGAAGCAACAGACCCGGGAGATCAGTATTTCTGTGAAAGAGGACTATTAGCTTACCATCATAGCTAAAGCCTGAGGGGGAAGCTTCTAATTAAACACAAATCTAAAGGCTGACTGTAATCCCTTCCAGAGAACTTGGAGGGTGGGCACTATCATTTCACTCTCCTCTGCCACGCTCCACAGTGCCAGTAGCTCTCAGAAGGGAGCTCTTACACTCTTCTGGTGCCCTGGTTTTTGTAGCTGCAAGATTCAACATCTGCAAATCAATCTATGTGATATACCACATTAACAAATAGAAGAATAAAAAACATATGATCATCTCAATACATGCAGAAAAAGCTTTTGGCAAAATTCAACACCTATTTATGATAAAAACTCTCAACAAAGTGGGTATAGAGGGTTCATACCTCAACATAATAAAGGCCATGTATGACAAACCCATAGCCAACACCCTACTCAACATTGAAAGGCCAAAAGCATTTCCTCTAAGATCAGAATGAAAACAAGGATGACCACTCTAGCCACTTTTATTCAACATAGTATTAGAAGTCCTAAAATCAGACTAAAATAAATAAATTAATTAAAGGAATCCAAGTTGGAAGGCAAGAAGCACTGTTTGCAGACAACATGACAGTATATATAGAAAATCCTGAAGGCACCACCAAAAACCTATTAGAGCAATAAATTAATTCAATGAAGTTGTAGGATACAAAATTAGTACATAGAAATCTGTTGTGTTTCTATACACTAACAACAAACTATCAGAAAGAGAAATTAAGAAAACAATATTATTTACAACTGCATCAAAAAGAATAAAATACCTAGAAATAAATCTCACCAAGGAGGTAAAAGACTTGTACTCTAAAAACTATAAGACACAGATGAAAGAAATTGAAGATGACACAAACCAATGGAAAAATATAACATGGTCATGGAATGGAAGAAGTTAATATTGTTAAAATGACCAAAGCAGATTCAATGCAATCCCTATCAAAATATCAATAGCATTTTTTCACAGAATTAGAACAAATAATTCTAAAATGCATATGGAACCACAAATGATCCAGAATAGCCAAAGAAATTTTGAGAAAGAACAAAGCTGGAGATATCAAGCTCCCTGATTTCAAATATATTGTAAAACTATAGTAATCAAAACAATATAGTATTGGCATAAAAACAGACACATAGATCAATGGAACAGAATAGAGATCCCAAATATAAACCCATACACATATTTTCGATAAAGGAGCCAAGAATACACAGTGGGAAAAGAAAAGTCTCTTCAATTAATGGCGTTGGGAAAAGTAGACAGCTACATGAGAAAGAAAGAATATGAACCACTATCTTACACCATACACAAAAATTAACTCAAAATAGATTAAAGATTTGAATATAAGACCTGAAACCTTGAAACTCCTAGAAGAAACATAGATGGTAAGCTCCTTGACATTGGCCTTTGTGATGACTTTTTGACACCAAAAGTAAAGGCAACAAAAGCAAAAATAAACAAGTCAGACTACATCAAACTAAAAAGCTTCTGCACAGCAAAGGAAACTATCAACCAAACGAAAAAAAAATTTACTGAATGGGAAAAAAATTTGCAAATTATATATCTGCTAAGGAGTTAATATCCAAAATGTATAAAAATATCATACAATTCAAAAGCAAAACAAAGTCTGATTAAAATATGGGCAGAGGGGCTTCCCTGTTGGCGCAGTGGTTGAGAGTCCGCCTGCTGAAGCAGGGGATGCGGGTTTGTGCCCCGGTCCGGGAAGATCCCACATGCCGCGGAGCGGCTGGGCCCGTGAGCCATGGCCGCTGAGCCTGCGCGTCCGGAGCTTGTGCTCCGCAACGGGAGAGGCCACAACAGTGAGAGGGCCACGTACTGCAAAAAAAAAAAAAAAAAAAAAAAAGGCAGAGAATCTGAATAGACATTTTTCCAAAGAAGACATACAGATGGCCAACAGGTAAGCGAAAAGATGCTCAACATCACTAATCAATAGGGAAATGCAAATCAAAGCCACAGTAAGGTATCACCACAAAAATAAATGAATGAATAAATAAATTTTTAAGATGAAATAAATATATTTTTAAAAAAGATATCACCTCACACATGTTATAATGGCTATCATCAGAAAGACAAGAAATAACAAGTGCTGGCAAGGATGTAGAGAAAAATGAATCCTTGTACACTTGGTGGTAATGTAAATTGGTTCAGCACTATTGAAAGCAGCATGGAGGTTCCTCAAAACATTAAAAATAAAACTGCCATATGATCCAGCAATTTCTCTTCTGGGTATTTATCCACAGGAAACAAAAACACTAACTTGAAAAACATCTATGCACCCCATGTTCATTGAAGCATTAATTACAATGGCCATGATATGAAAGCAACGTAAGTGGCCATTGGTGAATGCATGGATAAAGAAACTGTGGTGTGTATATATACATAATGGAATATTATTCAGCCATAAAAAGAATGAAATCTTGCCATTTGCAACAGCATGGATGGACCTTGAGGGCATTATGCTAAGTGAAATAAGTTAGACAGAGAAAGACAAATGCCATAAAATCTCACTTAACTCATGTGGAATCTTTAATAGAAAAGAACTCATAGATAAAGAGAATGAATTGGTGGTTGCCAGAGGTGGGCAAAAGTCATGAAGGCGGTGAAAAGGCACAAACTTCCCATTATAACATATGTAAGTCCTGGGGATGTGATGTACAGCATGGTGAATCTAGTTAATTATACTGTGCTGTATATTTGAAAGTTGCTAAAAGAGTAGTTTTTTTTTTAATTTGACTATGCTTTAATTGTTTAGACCCAGGATAACCCACAAACCTCTCTGTGACACAAAAGATTTTCATGGTTATTCCCCATTTCATTCAAAATATTGTAAAGATTCTACCATTTGCAATTCTGTTATTTAAAATAATAAAAATAAAATAAAATAATATAGTCCGTAAGTTTCTTTAAGAGGGCACAGTAAACTACAAGACATGGAAACATGCTAATGTGAGTGAACAAATGAAGATACAGCTGCAGCTTTCAGTGATGGAATACTCCTGCTCTACCTACAGTATTCTATGTGACATCTCAGTTGTGACACGAGACTGTCTGATTCACTAGACCTCAAATATTAGTAAGCTTACTTCCTTTTTTTAACTTTTAGATAAAACGCAAATATGAAGGAGATGTCCTTTTCATTCTTCCCACCACTGTGGAATCCACTGATCTGCTCCAGTGGTTTCCCAGCAGAGATTCTCTGGATTCTACCCAGAGCTGCTGAACCAGACTCCTGGGTACAGCCTGCTTCTCAACCAGCTCCCAGCCTGTGTGTTGGTCTGACAGCTGGATAACTATCTAACCTCCCCACAAGGGAGGCCTCCTTCCTGTAACCCTGACAGGTGGTCATTGGAAGAGTAGATCTAAAAAGTTCTCATCACAAGAAAAATATTGTAACAATCTATAGTGATGATGTTAACGAGACTTATCGTAGTGATCATTTTGCAAAAATATATACAAATACTGAATCATCATGCTGTACAGCCAAAACTAATATAATGTTGTATATCAATTATACCTCAATAAAAAATATATGATTAGCATAGGGACTTCCCTATGGTCCAGTGGTCCAGTGGTTAAGACTCCGTGCTCCCAATGCAGGGGGCTCGGGTTCAATCCCTGGTCAGGGAACTAGATCCCGCATGCCGCAACTAAAGATCCCGCATGCAGCAACGAAGATCCCATGTGCCACAACTGAAACCCGGCGCGAGTCTTAATAAATATTAAAAAAATATATGATTAGCATAAACTTAATAAAAAAGAAGGCTCAGGGTATAGATAACTCATATTCATGTTTAATTACGATATACCCTATAGCCAGGTAACGGTTACAATGTGCTTCTCTTGAGCAGTCTGCAGAGGGAGAAAGCAAACAGAAAAATCCCTTGGGGTCTGAGTAGATGTTCAGTAGACGCTGTTGGCAGTACACCGGCAGAGGCTCCAGGGTCAGTGCAGGAAGCAGCATCACAGTCAAATTCTTGGGGCAGGGCAAGGGGTAACCTGGTGACTGTGTTAGAGTTAATGGAGGAACCTGATCTCAGAGGAACAGGCTGACAGGCAACTGGGAATTCTGGGCAAGAGCAGGCAGCTATTGCAGAAGAGCAAAAACCAATCCCCGTCAAAGCGTCCTCAGGAGTCAGTGCCCTGGAGAAGAGAGAGAGTGATCAGCACATGGCACCCTGAGGGACGTACCCCCTCACCTCTTCTCGGCCTGCAGCATCCGACAGAGAAAGCTGAGGTCCGGGGCATGTCACCATCACCTCCTCTAACATCTGTGTAGAGGTGAATCAGCTGAAGAGGGCACAACACTTCAGCCTGACACAGATGTGTGGAAGGCTGGGGAGCAGCTGTTAGCCTTCTGGGGGACATGAAGACGTCAAACTTTTAATAAATTAGATAATAACTCACCTTCTTTCCACCACGCATAGCCTCTTTCAGTCACTATAAATGCCCACAGGCAGTAGTCACCAACATGTGGCACAAAGTGGGTATCATCCTGGTGTCTAGCACTAACACCACAGTTCTGGCTCCAAGTTTCACAGAAAGAGGCCACCAAAGTTATGGCCTGATTCTGGAGAACAACCTCAGGAGCTTCCTACAGAAACTGGGTGAACTTCTCCCCTAACTCTTGATCCCATAGCAGAAAATAGGCCACGGATGAGACCATTGTGCTCAGGTATACTCACCTCACACCCTTCCCTCTTTTACCTGTCCCCATAACCCCCAGTGAAACAGAGCAAAAACAGTACCTGCTGGTGGAGGCCCAGGAGGTCCCACAAAAGGTCTCATGACACAAACAGCAAGTGTCTTGCCCACCCCAAAGGGAAATGAGATAAGCAACTTAATTTGAAATATATTTCTTCCCTACCCATCCTCTCTACCCACAAGGCCTTAACTGCCCTAAAATAAAATCTCCCCAAATGAATGGAACTGCCACTAGAAGGAAGCCCTAGAATAAATCCCACCTGTCACCTCTGTGAAAGGGCTACTTTTCAACCAGTAAAATCAGACTCCAATGTCTCCCTAGGTCGTTCCATTTCCGCCCACCACCAGCCTAGTCTCCTTCCTTTCAGGGTCAGGAGGAAAGAGCTACATCTAGAGGCACAGGCCTCCCTGAACAGAGGGTCTCAGTCACAGCCCGTCTTCCCCTTTTCCCCAGAGTTCCTTACCCTTCTGGCTCCTGTGACGGATGATGAGACCCAGCCCGAGGAAGATCAGCCCCAGCACAAAGCCCCCAACACCACTCAGCATCTTGCTCTGGGCGGATCCAGACTGTGCCCCTAGGGATCAGAGCCTGAGTGTCAGGGTTTGTCCCCACACCAAAGCGGGGTGTCCCTTTGAGAAGCCTAAAGTCTAGTCTGAGATACAGGAGGTGGAGGTGCCAGGGGAACCTAGTTCTCCATTCTGACTACCCCTAGGGGAGGGACCCGCCAACAGATCCTTGGACAGAGTGGACGGGTGGGAGAAGGGGAAAGTGGATCCCTGCTCCTCAGGGACATATCCATAACCTTACGCCCTAAGACTCTGGTCACCAGTCAATCCTTCAGAGCTACCAGGGCTGGGCTCTGGGGCACTGGTGTGTAGAGTGAGCTCCCTGTATCTGGAAAGACAATGAGATCAGGATTCTTCTGATGCCCTTAATATGAGGCAAGAGGCACTCTTGTGTCCTGTAATCTCCAGCTCAGTAGGGATTCTGGGGACAAGGGATGAGATGGGATGGACCAAGGAAGCTCTATCTGCCCCTGTCCCGTGGGCCCCACGGTGAAAGGAAACCAAGTGCCCCTTACACCACTCCACCATGATGGGACTCTGGAGGCTGGGGTGCTCCACATGGCAGGTGTAGACATCTCCTTGCTGGGGAGTCATTTCCAGCATCACAAGCATCTGGAAGGTCCAGTCCCCATTTCTAATAAGAGGGGTGGACACAACGCCAGCTGTCTCCTCCTGGTCATTCCGGAACCACCGAACTTTGATCTGGCCTGGATAGAAATCTGTCACCGAGCAGACCAGCAGGTTGTGGTGGTTTAGAGCCTCTGTCCTGGATGGGGAGATGGTCACTGTAGGTTCCACTGAGGAAATAACAGACAGGAAAAGACACAGTGAGATGTGAGACCACACAGCAAGTCTCCGCACTGGGAAGAGTCCTTCCCTGGTACCAGGGTGGAAAGATCCTTGGATTCCAAATCTTGGATTTGGATCTAACCTGGACCACTTTATTAGCTTGAATAAAAACATTAGTCAGTTTACTTTTCAGAGTCTCAAGAGACAGTTTTAATCATTCTATGGGAGTTACTCAGTTGACACTAATTGATAAAAATGAAGCACTTTAAAATTATAAATTGCTATATTATACAAGCCACTATTTATAACATTTTTTAAATAAAATAATAAACGTGGACTTGTTCCCCCTCGCTCTCCCATCTAGAAGTGACCATGAGGATAAGCTCTAGTGACTTGTGCTAGGTCAGTGACACTGTTTTCTGTTAGGTTCTGTGCTCCCCACAGTAGAGAAAGTCCAGCAACTTTGACTCCCACCTGCTGGCCATGAGATGATCAACAGTAGTCATGGCCCCATGGACTGAGAATTAAGAAAGTACAGACATTTCTATGTCCAGTAAAATGGGACAACAGTGACCATCACATCCTTCCTACAAAGCAGTGCTTTTCAAACAGGCTACATCTATAACCCTCAGCCCTGTAATACAGAATTCGAGAGCGAGAGCACTTCTTACCAGTCAACAAAGCATCCCTCTCAGTTTTTAGCCTCATCTTAGCTCAAATGCCATTCTGTGGCGAACTCCCCACAAAAACTTATATAATTAAATACCTACACTTCCATCTCGAGTTCATTTATGCCACATATACTTTATTTGATTCATTCATTCATTCATTCAACAAATATAAATTTGACAAGCACTGGGGACCCAAAGATAAACAACAAACTGTGGCCCCTGCCTTTACAGAACTTGCAATCTAGTAACAAAGACAAAACAAAAATAAAAACAAAAAAGAACCACAAGTGTTATGTCAAAAGTTTGTAATTTTTGAAGGAAAAGAAAGGAAACCGTGAAAACAAGTAACACTGATAAAACATCATGTTTGCCCATGCCTCGATTCCTTTATCTTCTCAGATTGCTACTCATGGTCAAATATGACACACCTCCCAACCTGTTTTACACGTATTATCCTTTATCTCTGCAGCCATTTTATTGCATCTCCCTCATTCCCTTAGTGCAAAACTATAGTAAATATTTCATGTAGTGTTTTAGCTATTTGATAATACATTATGTACTCTCATTTACTTTTTTCCCCTAATTTTCTTTTAACATTCAAGTGAGCTGCCATCCCTTTGCTATTAAGAATAACTGCCTTGCTCTGAAATCAGACATAATTATCATGTATGTTCTCTATAGAAAATATTCTGAGACTCTTGCAGAAGTTGGCCCGGGTTAGTGAGCATGTCACATGAACATACAATACAACTGGGACTTGCTGAGATCGGCAGGCAGTCTCGTCACCCCAATAACATGGTACTCGTGAGCCATCATCTGGAAAGAATCATGTTTTCAGTTTGGACTTTAACTCTCGATCAGGTTCTTCTTCCTGGGCTCTGACTAAAGTCATGGTCAGCTAGGTGAACTTATAAAATCTGTTCGTCTTAAACAGATTGGGAGTAAAAAATGGAGGTCACAAGTTCAAGAGAGAAATTTTAGAATAACTTTTATGAAAAAGAACTGAAATAGCAAAAATATAAGTATGTACTTGGTGGCATCAGGATGAAGGAGAAGGCAAGATAGGGTAAAGTAAGCTAAAAGTTATGTGAACATACACAGAGAACACCAGGGTCAGACTAGGGATTAATCAGTGAGTTTTCAATCCCTTGAATGTATCATTTTGTCCCACTAACACTGAAAATCAGCAGGAACAGACTCATTGCTGCTTCTGGTCATAACTGGCTTAAACGAGGCTTTGCTTCCATTAGACTCTACATACATGTAGTAAAGAACATGATGCCTATTGTGTATTTGGGGGAGGCTTCAAGACAGTGAATAACTGTGTGTAATTACTTAAACTGTTTATTATGTACCAATATTAGCATATATAAAGTGGTGATGCTGATTGCTAACACCAAGGAAATTAAGTGGCATAGTATAGGTAGTGTTTGGTAAGACAATTGCCTAGCAATAGGTGCTCATGAAACTGGTATAATTAACTTTCAGAAGGTCTACCCCTGCAGTGGATGTTGGGGGAGCTGGCAGGGAGAGAGAGGATAGGCAGGCCAACGGAACCTGAAACAATTTTTATTCAGTAATTAAATGGCATCAACTTATTTACCCCAAAACTTCAGCTCTGATATCAGCCATTTGTTGAGCTTTTCTAAGAAATTAAAACGTTGCCTTACAACAACACTCAAGTACTGTTTCTATTTTTACTAAACACTTTTTTTCCTCAGGCTTTGCATCCACGAATTCTAAATTGTTAAGATCCAAGTCAATAAGAGTTTACTTTAAAGCATTACGCAAAATCGTAAAGAATAATTAATAGGTCAGTTTTTAAGATCCTATTTACCTTTATGCTTTCTCTTGAGCCTAAGCAGCTGGGCAACAGAGAACATTTATTCATTAATTTAAGCAAGGTTTATGGAGCTCATACTACCTGCCAATGTGTCAGGTACTAGACACACAGGGATAATTAAGACAGTCCCTTGCCAGAAAGAGGGCCGGGACAAGTGATACAGTGACATCTATTTAAGAAACCAGGATTAAGATGAATAATGATTTGAAACCAAAAAGTGAAAATGTATTCTTTCATGGCTGTAATATATCACCACGTGTGTAAGGTGCCCTGAGAGCAGCCGTGGAGCAGCCCTAACTCCACCAGGCTGAGCTCCTGAGCTTCGGGAAGCAAAGAAGCCAAAGGCACGAGGCGGGAACGTGCAGAATTAGTGGAAAGAACTGCGCAGGACGAGGCTCTCGAGAGCTGGGGCCATACTGAGCAGTCCTGGACTCGCCTCTGCGGGGAATGTTCCAGGGCTACCAACCTCCGTCTCCCTGCTGTGCCCTCGGTCCCCGGCCCTCTGCGCGGGACGCCAGGGCTCGTTGTCCCCTCCGCGGGCCTGAGGATCCCACCCCCGCGGCCCCGCCCCCTCACCCCTGCGCGGAGTCTCGGCAGGGGAGGGTGGGCCCCGCGGAGGGCGGCCTGCGCTCACCTCGCCGCTGCACCGCTAAGGTCTCATCAATCCTGTAGTTGTGTCTGCACACCGTGTCCACGTAGGCCCGTTCCTGCTCCAGGATGTCCTTCTGGCTGTTCCAGTTCTCGGCGATCCGCCGGCCCAGCTCGGTCACCGCCCGGAACTCGCCCACGTCGCTGTCGAAGCGCACGAACTCCTCCCGGTTATAGATGTATCTGTCCACGGACCGCACCCGCTCCGTGCCGTTGGTGAAGTAACACATGCCCATATGACGGAACAAGAAATCCTCTGCGGGAGACACCGCCGCTCAGCCAGGCGGCAGCCGCTCGGCAGGCGGGGCGATGTCGGCCCGTGGCCAGCTGGGTCGGAAAAACCTGAAACCCGCCGTTCAACCCCGGGTTCCCGGCCCAGCCCAGCCCTGCGCCTCCCGCTGCGAACCCGGAGCCTCCGGGCGGCTCTTCCAAGGCCTCCCGCCCCGTCTGAGGGCTTCCAGAATGACCTTCGTGCGAGGAGGCCTGTCTCTGAGGGGAGCCCTGGGGCCTGTGATCCCTGCCTGAGCCTGAGAACCGAGTAAACAGAGCTATCGGGTGGGTTTTACATCCATCTCTGTACTTAGAGGGATCAGGACGTTCTCACATGAAATGTCATTTTCCCTCGAAATCCTGGGAACCTCAGAGACAAACAAGTGTCTACATAAGCACAAGACTTCAAGGGAATCACAAAGGAGCTGTAGAATGGAGCCTGTCCTCGTCCTGACAGGCACATTCTCTGGGTCCCTGGCAAAGTGCCTTCCTTCCCATGCGTGGGTTTCCTCTGCGTTTCTGCCACCCCGACCCGACTCCTTTGTAGTTAGAAGGGACCGACACGGCCCTAGTCCGAAAAACGATGGTTTATTCACGGAAAGTGCACAGACTTTCAAAATAGATAAATTGGATTCCAATTAAACTGAGACAGTTACCAGCTTGGGTGGGTTACTTAACGGAGTATCTGTATCTTAAGTATAATTGTGTAAAAAGTCGTTATATCTACACATAGGGGTGTTAGGAAGATCGACAGAGAATTTATTTGAAGATACTAATCCTGTGTCTGAAATGAATGCTTTCTCAATATACATATTTCTCTTCTTACGTTCTCCTTTCTCCTAAATCCCATCCATCCTCAACTCAAGTCTCTGAATACCACTCAAGTCACTATTTGACCATAAATCAGTGAAACTTGAGGTTAAGATTCTGTCGGTGGCCACCCAGTCAGCTCCACTCAAATACCAGGAGTTTGCTTCCAGGAACCCTCCACTCAAGAGTCAGGAATGTAGAGTCCTTTTCCTCAAATTCTGAGACTACAGAGACCACTGCTGCCCTACATTTCCCCAGCCCAGGACCCCATAGTATTAAGTCCAGACAAGGTCTTGGGGGATCCTGAAATGACAAGTCCTGTTGTGTCTTTGGAGAAATTCTTTAAAACAAACTACCCATGCTCACTTTGTCCCAGCACTTGTAGTAGATACACACTTTGTCTCCTCCTCCCTGTTAAAATGTCCCCAGGCTTAAGCCTGTGGGAGGGGGACTGTCCTCACTTTGTCATTAGAAGGTGGAAATGAGAATGTAACATAGCTCGCATCCCCGAAGAGAGGAAATATTCTGAGATCACACCCCAGGCCAAGTGTCCCTCAGAGCCTGGTCCCCAGAGTGGTGGCTCTGGGAGCAGCTGCCCTGCACTTACGTGGAGAGTCTCTGCCCTCAGCCTCTGGGGTGCTCAGCACCGTCAGCATCACCATCACAGCTGTTGTCCAAAGGCCTCTGGGGATCTGCAGAGCCACCATCCCAGACATAATTGAGAACAAAGGAAGAAGTAATGGTAGTGAACACAGCTCACACCCAGTGGATCTGGTGTGCCTACTTTAGAGAATAAAAGCCTATGAAAGCTTCCATGTATGGCAGGATTGGAGAGTCCCAAGGAAAGGAACCAATCAGCACTGGAGCTGAAGTACCTCATGTATCTCTGGGCAGACATTTGTTTTGAAGGTTCTCAATCTAATGCTTGGCACTCTGTCTTCATCAAGTTACACTGGATGAACATTTCGGGTGAAGAGTCCTTGCAGTTTTGAATGATCTGAAGATTGAATGCCTTCGGAGTTTAAAGAACAAGAAGAGAGAAAAAATGATTCAAGAGTAGACATCTCTGTGATATATTTTTTTAATTAATTTATTTATTTTTGCTGTGTTGGGTCTTCGTTTCTGTGCCAGGGCTTTCTCTACTTGCGGCGAGCAGGGGACACTCTTCATCGCGGCGCGCGGGCCTCTCACTGTCCTGGCCTCTCTTGTTGCGGAGCACAAGCTCCAGACGCGCAGGCTCAGTAGTTGTGGCTCACACGCCTAGTTGCTCCACTGCATGTGGGATCTTCCCAGACCAGGGCTCGAACCCATGTCCCCTGCATTGGCAGGCAGATTCTCAACCACTGCGCCACCAGAGAAGCCCTGTGGTATTTATTTAAAACCTATTGTTCTTGGGATTTGGGGTAAGGGAAAATAAGTGGGGATCATATTTCAGGGAGAGAAAATCATTGTCGCAGACAAGTTCACTTTTATTATCTTAGACACGCTGAGGAGCCTTAAGTTGTGGTGGGAAGAGCAGAGTTCTTGAAGGAGATGGTTTTGAGCTGCACTGATGTAGCAAGTGCCTGCTTGCCACCCCAGGTATCTTGCTATGCCTGGCATTGTTGTTGTCCATCGCTGTCACCAATAAAGGCATGGAAGAACAAAAAAAAAAAAAAGGTTTTTTTTGTTGTTGTTTTAAATTTATTTATTTTAAACTTATTTATGTTTTGGCCGCATTGGGTCTTCGTTGCTGCACACAGGCTTTCTCTACTTGCAGCAAGTGGGGACTTCTCTTCGTTGCAGTGCGCAGGCTTCCCATTGCGGTGGCTTCTCTTGTTGCAGAGCACAGGCTCAAGGCGCGCGGGTGTCGGTAGTTGTGGCTCGCAGCCTCTAGAGTGCAGGCTCAGTAGTTGTGGTGCACGAGCTCAGTTGTTCTGCAGCATGTGGGATCTTCCCGGACCAGGGCTCGAACCCGTGTCCTCTGTATTGGCAGGTGACTTCTTAACCACTGCGCCACCAGGGACGTTGTCTACCACTGATGTGCTTTATGAGAGCCAACAAAATACTGAACGCTTCTGCCTCAAACTTCTCTTTGTAAAATGTGAGTCATGCTTCGTGCGTTTTGTATCTAGGCCTTCATATACACAGACTTAAGAATAATATGACTCGCTTAATATCGCAAAATGTTCCTCAGCGGCCAAGTGTAACTGTTGGCAGTATCAGGTTTATACGTGGAGCAAGAAAACAAAATTTGACAACCAGTCCTGCTGGAAAGTGATTTTTTCATTACACAACAATCTATTGCATTTATGCTCTTTGAATGCAAGTATTTGAAAAATTAAGTTGACTTTTCTCTTAAAATCTCTTCAGCCGCTCAGATCCTCCCTGAACCATCTGATGTCAGCAAAAACACAATCCACAAACATTAACAGCATTCAGACACAGTCACCTTTATTTCTGAGGATAGAGAGCAAAAGACGTGGAGAAGCATTTCCTGCAGCTTGAATAGTGTTAATGAGGGAGCAGATACTTATGGTTACAGATTGTACTACAGTACAATACTATTGTATTGTACAGATTGTGCCAGCCCTAAGCATCAAGTCCCCAATGGCAGAAGTATCAATGTGTTTTTTTTTAATAAATGTATTATTTATTAGGCTCCTCTTGCCCATGACTAGGGGCAGTATTAAATGGTTATAGAGCAATTAGAACAGTGTCTGGAAAACATTAATAAACAAGAATATAAGTGTTTCTCCCTCTATTCTCTCTCTTCCTGAATTTTAGGTTCTTCTTTCAAAATAGAGGAAAGGATCTACAAGCAGGACATAAAGAGTTTACCAGGTAAAAAGAAACAGGGAAGAGGCAACGACAAGAAGTTTCCATTAGTGGCACATGAAGACAATGAGTTAGTTCAATATTCTGAATTAGGTGCATAGTCCCAGAGCACCTGAGACTGGGAAATCTGTCACTGGGCTTCCACCAGCAGTGGCGCAATCAGGATCAGGGTAATTTCAGAGCAGGGAGGGCTTCCATGGTGGGATGAAAACATAAAAGAGGAACATCAAACTCAGACCGGTAATAGGGTTGGGAGGCAACAAAGAACAGTCAGAGAGGGATTCTGAAGGTGCCTCAGGTCCCTCAGACCTTACTTCAGGGTCCCTTGGAATAAACAGAAGCTTCTGGCCCATGTCCTCCCTCCTGTCCTAAGGGAGAAATTCCCTCCGTTCTGCTCTGGGGCTGTCAGTGGATGCTCCCTCAGACCTGGGGATTGCCTGGTCTTACAGCCCTCTTCACACAGACTTTTCAACTAGCAGCAGCAAGAGTGTCAGCTTAAAATCCTCTTTCTGATTGGCTAAAACCTCATCTGCAAGGCTCTGGTTTGAGCTTCTGCCTGCTGTTTCTCCCAAGCCAGGCAGCATTCTCTACATTTTCTAGAGTTCTCTGTACTGTCCATATCCCTGCTGTGCTACTCAGGGCAGTCACTGCTGGTCCGGCCTGAGAGAAGGCGACACGCACAGACCTTCTGATTCCAGGTGTCTACCTGAATCACGCTGTGGAGGCAGAGCACCTAGGATGAGGCCAGTGTATACCCCATGAGGGTAGACAGTGGCATCAAGGAACAGTCGTTGATGTGGGTCAGGCTTCCTGTAGGAAGACTCTCGTGGTTCATCCTCTGTTCCCTCAGGATGAGAGATAAAAGCTGTGGACTGTTTCCTTGGGGAAGTTCAGGGAGAAATCATCTTCCCTGGTCAACATCCCTCAGAATCTGTACTTGGTCAGTTAACTGTGAAGGTACTAATCATCTTGTCACCAGAAGGGCCATCCAGGACCCTATTCTACATTCAATTCAGGAAACAAAATACATTGTACATTCTGAAAGATTCCATGACCTTCTTAATGCCAGTAGTAATTTAATTAGTAATACTTCTCCCAGAATATTATTCCCTTCAATAAAAATTTGTCACACCACTATCCCTAAGTTTTTCCAAATCTTTGTGAAGCTACTCACACATGTCCCCTACATGAACACTTAAGTAACCAGTTATATGAATTTTCCATGACATATATAAAGTAGGTCCTTTCTCTTTGCACAGTTATCTCTTTAAAATCACAGTTTACAGAATCTGAAGAAAGAGTCAAATTAGTAACAGAGTGACCATGTATAAGCCATTTCAGTTCTGAAAGCCTTAGTTCTGCCTCATCTGCAGAAAGAGTACACATATCACAGGACCACTTCATGAACACAGATATCATTTGCAAAAGTCCACTGCAATCTATGGTGAGTTACATACACACTAGCTTTTAATATAATAGTAGTGAGTTCATCTTTCTTGATGTCATTAAAGTCTTGTTATTTGCCATTTCTACTCAGATGATAGAATCATCATGGTTTCAAATCCTCATTATGGAGAAAAAGAGAGGGGAAAGCACGTTAGGTATATTTGATCATGAATCCACTGCATTTTCCCTCTCCGAAGCTCATGACTACCCTTGCACAGAACTGCCATTTTAACTATAATTTCAGATCTCAGAAACTGGTCCTCTTCTCAGTGGGCTCACAAATGTGGAAACTTGAGTGCAAAACAGAGTTTAATACAAATTGATGAAAGAAGAAGAACGTGAGTGCAGCTTTGTGAACGTCATAGACTGCTATGGCAGAGTCCAGGGTCATATTTCACACATCTTGATTTGATTTAGAGGAAGAGGGACTGGCCACTCCTCATCGTAGCTTCTGCCAAATATCTAAAAGACACGTCCTATGCCACATGCCTGAGTGCCCTGCTTTCCTCACCCTCATTATCAGGGGTCCCCCTGTGTCTGAGCTCTGACACATCTATATGGTTTGGTTTCCAGGAGTTTTGTCCCCCTTCCCAAAAACCCAGCACACCCTAGGTGGTGGTTACTGTCAGTTACCAATATTTTTATACAGCTCCAGAGTTAAGGTCCTGGGGTTCCAAAGATGAAAATACATGGATCCTGCCTTCTACGAGTCCACACATTGGAGGAGAGACATATATGGGGAAAAATAAAAGAGACAAAAGTTTGCAATAGCTACTAAGGGGAATGTCAAATACTATTGACTAAAGACAAGACTGGGCAGTGTTCAAGGTTCAGGGTACATTTAAAACTCTAAATTGATAATGATGCCCATTTGTTCAGTTATTTTCTTTTCCCTTGGAAAGGGTTGGCAACACAGGACTAGGAGGTGATGATTATTTGTGGATTAATTCATAAATAATAATGTTTCAAGATGGTGAGGGTGGGGAGTTAATGGCGTAGAAGTCATGACAGGATTGAAAGAAAGGTTTTTCAGGTGCACTTCTCAGAGGAAGTGATGGCTCAACAGATAAAGGGCTATGATGATTCCAGGCAAAGAGACATACCTGAGTGCAGACCCAGAGGTTTGGCAAGACTGGGGGTGGGGAGAAAGGGATCATTCACAACTTGTGGTTTGGTATGATTAGAGGGTGGGATTCAAGTATCCTAGTCTTTGTGAGATTTGATGATAGTACCGTTGGAAGTTGCCTGCATTTTCTTCAGCTTAATGAGAAAGAATAGAGGGAATTTAAGCAGCAGAGTGCCACAACATGCTTTTCTGTTCATAAAACCACCTTGGAAGCAGTGTGAAGGAGACTTTTCAAAGGGACTGTAGATTACTGTGATCCAAAAAGGATCAAGGTTAATTTGATGAACCCAATCCAACAAAAGCCAGTTTAGAAAGGAACCAATGTACCAATGACCACTTTGCTAAATTTACCAACATTAATGTACCCTAAACTCATTTCTTTTTTTTTTCCTACTCCTAAGGTTTGTGTAAATTCATATTTGATGGTTTGGAAGTGTATTAGAGGGCTGAGAATCATAGACTTCCAAGTGTCTGGGGCCCTCCTGCTCTCCCATGGGCCCTGTTCCCCTGCTTCCTGGGACTCTACTCTGTATTTCTGCCAACAAACAGCTCCTGTTCCCATGAAGCTTTATAACAAATGCATTTGTAAAAACAAAATTAAAGCAGGTCAACTATGCTTCACAGGCAATTTCATAGGTTGTTTTCAATGTTTTTAATATAAGTTGGAATAAACATTTTAAATAGTTTAAAATGTTTTGATTTAATTTTGTAAATTAATAATTTGGTATAATTAATAAGGACTAATTATAAATTAATCCTTCAGAGATATTAGCAAAAGAGCCCTTAAAATGCTAAAATCTTAACTAAATACAACTTTTAAAAGTATTTGATACCAATATAAATATAAACTGAAAATTTTCTATGTGAAATGATTCCATTACTGTAATGTTCATGTCCTACACAAGGCTGACACTTCAAGAGTGGAAGACGTGAGCAGAAGCAAGAAGAACTACAATCCTGCAGCCTGTGGAACAAAAACCACATTCACAGAAAGAGAGACAAGATGAAAAGGCAGAAGGCTATGTACCAGATGAAGGAATAAGATAAAACCCGAGAAAAACAACTAAATGAAGTAGACATAGGCAACCTTCCAGAAAAAGAATTCAGAATAATGATTGTGAAGATGATCCAGAACCTCGGAAAAAGAATGGAGGCAAAGATCAAGAAGATGCAAGAAATGTTTAACAAAGACCTAGAAGAATTAACGAACAAACAAACAGAGGTGAACAATACAATAACTGAAATGAAAAATACACTAGAAGGAATCAACAGCAGAATAACTGAGGCAGAAGAACGGAGAGGTGACCTGGAAGACAGAATGGTGGAATTCACCGCCATGGAACAGAATAAAGAAAAAAGAATGAAAAGAAATGAAGACAGCCTAAGAGACCTCTGGGCCAACATTAAACACAACAACATTCACATTATAGGGGTCCCAGAAGGAGAACAGAGAGAGAAAGGACCTGAGAAAATATTGGAAGAGATTGTAGTCGAAAACTGCCCTAACGTGGGAAAGGAAATAGCCACCCAAGTCTAGGAAGCACCGAGAGTCCCAGGCAGGATAAACCCAAGGAGAAACACGCCCAGACACATAGTAATCAAATTGACAAAAATTAAAGACAAAGAAAAATTATTAAAAGCAGCAAGGGAAAAATGACAAATACCATACAAGGGAACTCCCATAAGGTTAATAGCTTATTTCTCAGCAGAAACTCTACAAGCCAGAAGGGAGTGACATGACATATTTAAAGTGATGAAAGGGAAGAATCTACAACCGAGATTACTCTACCCAGCAAGGATCTCATTCAGATTCGATGGAGAAATCAAAAGCTTTACACACAAGCAAAAGCTAAGAGAATTCAGCACCACCAAACCAGCTCTACAACAAATGCTAAAGGAACTTCTCTAAGTGGGAAACACAACAGAAGAAAAGGACCTACAAATACAAACCCGTAACAATTAATAAAATGGTAATAGGACAGTACATATCAATAATTACCTTAAATGTGAGTGGATTAAATGCTCCAACCAGAAGACACAGGCTTGCTGAATGGATACAAAAACAAGACCCATATATATGCTGTCTACAAGAGACCCACTTCAGACCTAGGGACACATACAGACTGAAAGTGAGGGGATGGAAAAAGATATTCCATGAAATGGAAATCAGAAGAAAGCTGGAGTAGCAATACTCATATCAGATAAAACAGACTTTAAAATACAGAATGTTAAAAAAGACAAGGAAGGACACTACATAATGATCAAGGGATCAATCCAAGAAGAAGATATAACAATTATAAATATATATGCACCCAACATAGGAGCACCTCAATACATAAGGCAACTGCTAACAGCTACAAAAGAGGAAATCGACAGTAACACAATAATAGTGGGGGACTTTAACACCTCACTTACACCAACGGACAGGTCATCCAAAATGAAAATAAATAAGGAAACAGAAGTTTTAAGTGACACAATAGGACAGATTTAGTTGATATTTATAGGACATTCCATCCAAAAACAGCAGATTACACTTTCTTCTCAAGTGCACACGGAACATTCCCCAGGATAGATCACATCTTGGGTCACAAATCAAGCCTGAGTAAATTTAAGAAAATTGAAATCATATCAAGCATCTTTTCTGACCACAACGCTATGAGATTAGAAATCAATTACAGGGAAAAACACGTAAAAAACACAAACACATGGAGGCTAAACAACACGTTACTAAACAACCAAGAGATCACTGAAGAAATCAAAAAGGAAATCAAAAAATACCTAGAGACAAATGACAATGAAAACATGACGATCCAAAACCTATGGGATGCAGCAAAAGCAGTTCTAAGAGGGAAGTTTATAGCTATACAAGCCTACCTCAAGAAACAAGAAAAATCTCAAATAAACAATCTAACCTGACACCTAAAAGAACTAGAGAAAGAAGAACAAACAAAACCCAAAGTTAGTAGGAGGAAAGAAATCATAAAGATCAGAGCAGAAATAAATGAAATAGAAACAAAGAAAACAATAGCAAAGATCAATAAAACTAAAAGCTGGTTCTTTGAGAAGATAAACAAATTGATAAACCATTAGCCAGACTCATCAAGAAAGAGAGGGACAGGACTCAAATCAATAAAATTAGAAATGAAAAAGGAGAAGTTACAACAGACACCGCAGAAAAACAAAGCATCCTAAGAGACTACTACAAGCAACTCTATGCCAATAAAATGGACAACCTGGAAGAAATGGACAAATTCTTAGAAAGGTATAACCTTCCAAGATTGAACCAGGAAGAAACAGAAAATATGAACAGACCAATCACAAGTAATGAAATTGAAACTGTGATTAAAAATCTTCCAACAAACAAAAGTACAGGACCAGATGGCTTCACAGGTGAATTCTATCAAACATTTAGAGAAGAGCTAACACCCAAACTCTTCCAAAAAATTGCAGAGGAAGGAACACTCCCAAACTCTTTCTATGAGGCCGCCATCACCCTGATACCAAAACCAGACAAAGATACTACAAAAAAACAAAACTACAGACCAATATCACTCATGAATATATATATGCAAAACTCCTCAACAAAATACTAGCAAACAGAATCCAACAAAATATTAAAAGATCATATACCATGATCAAGTGGGATTTATCCCAGGGATGCAAGGGTCTTCAATATACGCAAATCAATCAGTGTGATACACCATATTAACAAATTGAAGAAGAAAAACCATATGATCATCTCAACAGATGCAGAAAAAGCTGACAAAATTCAACACCTGTTTATGATTAAAAACTCTCCAGAAAGTGGGCATAGAGGGAACCTACCTCAACATAATAAAGGGCATATACAACAAACCCACAGCAAACATCATTTTCAAAGGTGAAAAACTGAAAGCATTTCCTCTCAAATCAAGAATGAGATAAGGATGTCCACTCTCACCACTATTATTCAACATAGTTTTGGAAGTCCTAGCCACAGCAATCAGAGAAGAAAAAGAAATAAAAGGAATACAAATTGGAAAAGAAGAAGTAAAACTGTCACTGTTTGCAGATGACATGATACTATACATAGGGAATCCTAAAGATGCCACCAGAAAACTTCTAAAGCTAATCAATGAATTTGGTCAAGTTGCAGGATACAAAATTAATGCACAGAAATCTCTTGCATTCCTACACACTAATGATGAAAAATCTGAAAGAGAAATTAAGGAAACACTCCCATTTACCATTGCAACAAAAAGAATAAAGTACCCAGCAATAAACCTACCTAGGGAGACAAAAGACCTGTATACAGAAGACTATAAGACACTGATGAAAGAAATTAAAGATGATACAAACAGATGGAGAGAGATACCATGTTCTTGTATTTGAAGAATCAATATTGTGAAAATGACTATACTACCCAAAGCAATCTACAAATTCAGTGCAATCCCTATCAAATTACCAATGGCATTTTTTACAGAACTAGAACAAAAAAGTCTTAAAATTTGTATGGAGACACAAAAGACCCCGAATAGCCAAAGCAGTGTTGAGGGAAAAAAACGGAGCTGGAGGAATCAGATTCCCTGACTTCAGACTATACTACAAAGCTACAGTAATCAAGACAATATGATACTGGCACAAAAACAGAAATATACATCTATGGAACAGGATAGAAAGCCCAGCGATAAACCCATACACCTATGGTCAACTAATCTATGACAAAGGAGGCAAGGATGTACAATGGAGTAAAGACAGTCTTTCAGTTAGTGGTCCTGGGAAAACTGGACAGCTACATGTGAAAGAATGAAATTAGAACACTCCCTAACACCATACACAAAAATAAACTCAAAATGGATTAGAGACCTAAATTTAAGACCAGACACTATAAAACTCTTAGAGATAAACATAGAAAGAACACTCTTTGACAGAAATCACAGCAATATTTTTTTGATCCACCTCTAGAGAAATGGAAATAAAAACAAAAATAAACAAATGGGACCTAATGAAACTTCAAAGCTCTTGCAAAGCAAAGGAAACTACAAACAAGATGAAAAGACAACCCTCAGAATGGGAGAAAATATTTGCAAGCGAATCAACGGACAAAGGATTAATCTCCAAAATGTATAAATAGCTCATGCAGCTCAATATTAAAAAAACAGACAACCCAATCCAAAAATGGGCTGAAGACCTAAGTAGACATTTCTCCAAAGAAGACATACCGATGGCCAAGGAGCACATGAAAAGCTGCTCAACATCACTAATTATTAGAGAAATGCAGATCAAAACTACAATGAGGTATCACCTCACACCAGTTAGAATGGGCATCATCAGAAAATCTACAAACAACAAATGCTGGAGAGGGTGTGGAGGAAAGGGAACCCTCTTGCACTGTTGGTGGGAATGTAAATTGATACAGCCACTATGGAGAACAGTATGGAGGTTCCTTTAAAAACTAAAAATAGAATTACCATATGACCCAGCAATCCCACTATTGGGCATATACCCAGAGAAAACCATAATTCAAAAAGACACATGAACCCCAATGTTCACTGCAGCACTATTTACGATAGCTGGGTCATGGAAGCCCATCGACAGATAAATGGATAAAGATGCAGCACATATACACAGTGGAATATTACCCAGCCATAAAAAGGAATGAAATTGGGTCATTTGTAGAGACGTGGATGGATCTAGAGACTGTCATACAGAGTGAAGAAAGAGAAAAGCAAACATCATATATTAACGCATATATGTGGAATCTAGAAAAATGGTACAGATGAACCGGTTTGCAGGGCAGAAATTAAGACACAGATGTAGAAAACAATGTATGGACACCAAAGGGGGAAAGTGGTGGGGGTGGGGACAGGGGTGGTGTGATGAACTGGGAGATTGGGATTGACATGTATATACTAATATGTACAAAATGGATAACTAATAAGAACCTGCTGTACAAAAAATAAATAAAATAAAATTCAAAAAAAAAAAAAGCCTGGAAGAGGTGGCCATTTCAAATAATACATAGAAATCAACACATAGAGAGTCAAGAAAAATGAAGAAAGAATGAAGAAATGTGTACCAAAGAATAAGTTAAATTCTCAGAAATAAAAAAAAACAATGAAAAGGAGATAAGTAATTTACTTGATGAAGAGTTCAAAGTACCAACCATAAAGATGCTCACTAAACTTAGAGGACTAAATGAACACAGTGAGAACTTCAACAAAGAGACAGAAAATAAAAGAAAATCTCAGAAAATTAAAACAGAACACACAGGGCTTCCCTGGTGGCACGGTGGTTAAGAATCCGCCTGCCAATGCAAGGGACACAGGTTCCAGCTCTGGCCTGGGAAGATCCCACTTGCCGTGGAGCAACTAAGCCCGTGCGCCACAACTACTGAGCCTGCACTCTAGAGCCCGCAAACCACAACCACTGAGCTCACGTGCCACAATTACTGAAGCCCACGCGCCTAGAGCCCATGCTCTGCAAGAAGAGAAACCACAATGAGAAGCCCGCACACCACAACGAAGGGTAGCCCCCTCTCACTGCGACTAGAGAAAGCCCGCGCACAGCAACGAAGACCCAACACAGCCAAAAACAAAACAAAACAAATAAATTAATTTTAAAAAACAGAACACACAGCTGAAATACAATAACTAAACTGAAAAATACATGAGAGAGGTTCAACAGCAGAATAGATGAAGCAGAAGAAACTCAGAGAAAGTGAACTTAGAGAAAGGCCAGAGCAGCTTGCCTAATCAGGACAGGAAAAAGAAAAAAATAATGGAATAAAAGTAAAGCTTCAGGGACTTATGGGACAACCTCAAATGGACTAACATTTGCTTCTAAAAGTCCCAGAGGAGAAGAAATAGATTGAGGCAGAAATTTTATTTAAATAAATAATGGCTAAAAACGTTCTTAACCTGGGGAAAGAAACAGACAACCAGGTCCAGGAAGCTGAGAGTTTAAATAACATCAATCCAAAGAAATCCACACCAAGACACATAAATTTTGGTCAACGAAATGAACACATAATTCCCACAGTAGGAGGCAAGCTCTATTCCATCACACCTCTCTGCTGCCCATCCCTGTAGATGCTCTCCCTCAGTTAGATCAAGCACTCTCCTAAAATCACGTCTTTCTTTGTAGGCAAAGAGAACAAAGGCACAGTTTCCAGTCTCCACCTTCAGAAGTGAGGCAGCTCTTTGCCTGTCCCACCCCACCCTAGGCCTCTTACCTGGCCTTTAGGAATGAGTACCTGACGCGGAAGCCTCCCAATACCCTGATGGCAATAACCATGAAGCGCAATCAGCTGACACCATTGTTGAGACCAGAGCAAAACCCCACCTGTATTGCTCCCTGGTGCTGATTCAAGGGTAGTGTGAGATGAGGCTGCAGCAGGCCCATGGGAAGAGCCCCTCCATCCTTGAGAGAAGACTCTGTGCCTTGAGTTCCAGCTTGGCTCCAGGCAAGTCCACCCCTCCTGCCCCAAACTGCTCATTCCTTCACTACCCTGTGCTTTTCCTTCAACCTCCCAGCTCCAAGCACACAGCCTTGCCCAGGTGTGAAATTCCTCCCATCGCAGGGAGCAGTAGCTTCCTGGGCCTTTGCTTCTGAGCTCAGGAAAGAGGACAGAATGGCCGCAGAAGAAATCCCCGGAGGCCTGGACGAGCTGTTCTCTGCTGGGGACAGCACAGATCTGAACTGACCCTTCCCTTCAGCACCTGCCGTCACACCAGACCCACTCTTGTGACTACACTCTGGGGGGCTGGCCTGGCCCCCACCTTCCTCACAGGCTGGCCTCTCCTCACCCTTGACTCCACCAATACCAACTCCCAGCAGCTCTCCCAAAGACATAGGCCAGGCCCTCCTCTGCACCACCGCATGTGCTGTTTCCCTACCTGGAATTTTTCTTCCTCCTTATCTGTTGGCTGACTCTTCTCATTTTTCAAAACTGAGGTCAGTGTCTCTTAAACCCCCAAATCCTTACTTTGGCCTGTAAGGAGCACAGGGGCCTCCCCAGCTACCTCTCTGATCTCATCTCCTAGCTCCCCAAGCTTACCATGCTTGATCACACGGGGCCCCTTCCTGTCCCTGGAGCTGCCTGGCACACCAGGGCCTTTGTACTTGCCGTCCCTCACTGCCTGGCACAATCCTCTCCCCACTACTCACACGACTCTCTCTTCATTCCAGTCCTCTTCCTACAAATGGAGCCCTCTCCTGAGGCCTTCGCTGACCCCTGTCTAAATAGGGGTCACACACCATCTCGCTCCACACTCCTCCTCTGTTTGTCCTCTTTGCACATATCATGACCTGATATTATGTTACGATTTATGTGTTATGTTCATTGCCCTCCTCCCCCAGTAGTGATGAGTCCTGTGGCTGCAGGGGCTCTCGTGTTCAGCAGTGCATCGTAAGCCTCTAGAACAGCACCCGACGTGCAGCGTGCCCCTGGAAACAGCGGCTGCGTAAAGGTTGTTTCCAGTTTTTTTTTCTAACTTGATATTCTGCTGCCTCTGGGCAGCTCTGTGAATACAGACAGGACTCTAGGTTAGGCTGGTGTGGATTTGACTCAGATGTCATATGTGTTTGTGTATGTGCGTGCACATGCATGTGGGTGTATGCACACATGTGTGTGCCTTACTGGTTCAGAACAATGATGTGAAAGACTGATTCCATCCTCTCTTTGAAGAGCGTGAAATGATTGTAAGAGAAATTCCTTCACAGTTCTATTTGGGGCCCACTACTCTGACAGTGGGTTGCATTTGTCCATTCTAAATGTGCCAGATGCCAGTGTGAGCTGTCCCTCTACCCAGACTCCACACTGGAAATGAAGGCTGGCCTCAAGGGTGTGGGACCAGTGGCTGCACAGGGCCCTGTACTCAGAAAGGCCCCACGCTTGTTTCAGTGCTCTGCTGCCGTTGGCGTGATTGAAAGTCTTCATCATTTTGAACACTTGGCTGTATACCTGGAAATAACACAACATTGTAAACCAACTCTACTTTAATTAAAAACTTAATTAATTATTTTTTTAAAATAAACCTCAATTGTGATGGAGGCATAGGAATCCAAGAGAAGGGAGAGATCCAAGCGATATTATGGAGAAAGAATTGATAGAATTATATCCAAGATCAGGTAGGAGAGATGATAACTAGAAAAGGGTTGGAGTGAAGGGGATGCTGACGCTCAGGCCTGGAGAGCCGGATACATGATGGGCCATCGAGAGACAAGGAGACATCAGATGAGCTGGTTTGTGGCAATGGGTGGGAGGAGTGTGAGATGTGGGAAATGACCTTTGAATGGGGATGGCTGTTTAGAATTGCCCTGGGGCTGGTTCCACCTCACTGCACAAACCCTGGGAACAGGATTCAGGTAGAATACACTGTGAATGGCAATTCCTGCAGTCGGGCTGTGCCAGGGAGAATCTGAGTCGACAGTGGAATATTCAAATGTGAATATCTAGAAGGAAGTTTGATTCATGAGACCAGTCAGCGGCGGAAAGAGGAACCAGCAAAGATCGAAGCTGGCTTTGAACAGGGGAGAGCCGTGGTGTCAAGATCAGTGGAAATGACAACTCCAGAAGAAGGGGTGGTGACCATGTCAGATGCTGTGGAAGGTCAAGAAAGATGCGGGAAGAGAGGTTTGCGTTCGTTAGATGGGAGGTGCTGGGGGGATGGTCCATGTTTACGCCTGTTGTCTAGTATAATTATTAGCAGCATCTCCTTTCACTCTGAAAAGATCCCTCTTACAGGTGACCTTTCAAAGAAACAGTTTCAGGTGAAAGATTGGAAGTGAAAGCCAGACCCCATGGATGAAAGAAAAAGACAAAAAATTGGGGATGGAGCCCTTCCTCCTCCACACTCAGCTGTTCCCCAATCAGAACAGTTTGATGGTGACTATAACAGAGAGGAGACTGACACCAGGTTTATACAGAGATGTTCACCCTTCGGTTTACTCGTTTTTGTTTCCATAAAGGTAACAAGACAAAGAAGCCGCCTGACCTTGGACGGACTGAGAACAAGCGCAAGCGCAGTCTTCCGCTACCTGCCAGGTGTTTTTTGGAACCTCTGTGGAAAACCACCATCTCCCGGTTTTGGGACAGCTAGCTGCCCCCCTCCTGCTGCAACACTGTCTTTGGAAAGCAGGCCTAGCTGGGAGGTGAAAGCTCTCCCTTGTTTGTGTTATTTGACACGGGGGCATGGAGTTCAGAGCAATCAGAAGGGGACTGCAATGGCTTTTAATTCTACATTTGGGGTGTGTGTGTTCATCTCCTTATTTTTGGAGTGTGAAATGATGAGAACCTTTTTAAAACTATGATTTATTTACTGAAATGAACTTTTTACTTTTCTTTCTCTGAGATGAATGAAAGTGTGAAACAGAGAAAGTATAACTTGAAAGGGGTTTTTGGGGGGTTGAGGAAACTAGAAACTAGAAATTATGTGATGGAAGAGACAACAGCTCAGTGAGAGGTTGCTGCTTCGTTTGTTTGACTGTACACATGGTTGGGAAAGTTATATAAAGCATACAAATGGTTACTCAAATAACAGGGAAAGAGGACATTCGTGGCTTGACACATCATTTAAGTTAACCCAGTGCTTTTCTCTAGAAAAATCACCTCCCTGATCTTTTTCTTCTGAGAGCCAATGAGCTGGCTGAGAGAAGGTGTGAGGGAACAGCAAGGTGTAACAGGCTTTGGGACTACCTGCCGACATCACGGGGGCTTCATTAGGGCCAGAGCAACCTGTGTGTCTCCCAGGTGAGCTAGGATGCTACTGTGGAAGAGGTGAATGCTGGTAATGCACACAGTGGGTTGAGATACGAAAGTCACAGCAGTTTTCTCAGGAGCGCGTCAAAAAACTGCGTTGACTTTGAGCCTGTGCCTCCAAAATACTTCAAATGAATACGGTATGTGCCCCCATTGTTGCCTTTTGCAACATGTTTCCCAGTTAGAGTTGCCAGATTTAGCAAATAAAAATATAGGTTATCCAGTTAAATTGGAGCTTTACATAAATAACACAGAATTTTAGGATAAATATATCCCACGCAATACTTGAGATATACTACAAATTTCTGTTTATCTGAAATTCAAATTTAACAGGGAATCCTGTATTTTATCTGACAACCGTGAGGACCCCACTCCCTCTTTCAGCTTCCTCTAAAGCAGGGAGAAATAAGTTCACGTCAGTTCAATAAATATTTTAGCCCTACTAGGAAAGGTCAGTGGGGTAGTGGAGGGATATGCAAAGATGAGGAGATATAACCTCTGACCTCAGGGAACTTACAACCTAGAGTCTTCATAGAGATATGGAAATAACTGAAGCACAAAATTCTGCCTTGATTCCTTTCTGGGAGAAGGCAGGGTAGAAATGCAGAATATATGTTTCATGAGAGATACAAAAATACAATTTGAGAGTTCAAGGGAAATAGAATCACATTGTCTGGTGGACTGAGCCCGGTGGGGCTGTGGAGTGAGAAATGGTAGTAAGAAGGGTTGGTTAAGGGACACCAGGCTTCTTGGGAATGATGCCTTTTAAAGAATGTGGGCTTTCAAAGAAGAAGGGAGGAAAGAGCTCTGTGTAGGCGAAACCAAGAAAGCACAGGGTGGAGGAGAGAGAGAGGGCGGGGCGGTGGGGGAAGATATCCGTTCCTGGGCCAGAAAATTGCCATGTCATATATACACTAACAAACGAAAGGTAGATAGCTAGTGGGAAGCAGCCGCATAGCACAGGGATATCAGCTCAGTGCTTTGTGACCACCTAGAGGGGTGGGATAGGGAGGGTGGGAGGGAGGGAGACGCAAGAGGGAAGAGATATGGGAACATATGTATTTGTATAACTGATTCACTTTGTTATAAAGCAGAAACTAACACACCATTGTAAAGCAATTATACTCCAATAAAGATGTTAAAAAAAAAAAGAAAATTGTCACGTAGGGTGAAAGCATATGGTGGAAGTGGTGAGAAGTAAATTTTAAAACTTAGGTTGAGGCCGCATTAGGGTAGGTCTTAAGAGGGCGGCTGACCCCCTTTTCTCTGTATGACCTGGTTAGCACCAGCCTCTGTGCCCCTGCTCAGCCACCTCCGTCGGGTGAATCGGCAGCTACAGCATACTGGGCTGCGGGTGGCATCCAAGAGGCCAGATGCAGGTGGCAGCCTGCGTCTCCTTGTCTGCTGGTCTCTTCAGAAGGATCACCTAACTGACACCAGAAAGTAAGAAAAAGGAATAGGTGGAGCCAGGGAGGAAATGAAAGGGACATTTATCGAACCCCTCATAAGAGCAAGACACCACACTTGTTTATACATTCTCTCATTGCACCCTCACAGTGATCTCAGAAGCAGGTATTGTCCCCGTGTTCCAGCTGATGACACTCAGGTTCACAGAGGCTGTAAAGAGTCAGGATTTGAATCCACATCTAACTTGAAGTGGGGATAGAGGCTGAGATCAAGAAGAAGTTTTCTGAAAGAGAATAAGTACGGGGGTGGAAGAAAAAGCAACGATTCAGTCATGCTAAAGCATCAGAGAATGGCTTTGTTCCAAGTTGCTTTAGAGCTGTGGGAAAGTCCTTTGTATAACAGGAAGGCTGACCTGATAGAAACTGTGCAACAGACAGTCCAAGGATTGTGGGGTTTTTTTTCAAAACAAATGGCTTTTTATTGAAGTATAGTTGATTTACAATGTTGTGTTAGCTTCAGGTGTACAGCAAAGTGATTCAGATATACATATATATATATATATATATATACATACACGTATATACTTTTTCAGATTCTTTTCCATTATATGTTATTACAAGATATTGAATATACTTCCCTGTGCTATACAGTAGGTCCCTGTTGTTTATCTATTTTCTATATAGTAGTGTGTATCTGTTAATCTCAAACTCCTAATTTATCCTTTCCTGCCCCTTTCCCCTTTGGTAACCAAAAATTTGTTTTCTCTGTCTGCAAGTCTATTTCTGTTTTGTTAACTAAGTTCATCTGTATCATTTTTTTAGATTCCACATATAAGTGATATCATTTGGTATTTGTCTTTCTCTGACTTTCTTCACTTAGTATGATAATCTCTAGGTCCATCCATGTTGCTGTAAATGGCATTATTTCATTCTTTTTTATGGCTGAGTAATATTTCATTGTGTGTGTATATATATATATATATATATATATATATATATATATATATATAACATCTTCTTTATCCATTCATCTATCAATGGACATTTAGGTTGCTTCCATGCCTTGGCTATTGTAAATAGTGCTGCAATGAACATTGGGGTGCATGCATCTTTTCTAATTAGAGTTTTGTCTTTTCCAGATATATGCCCAAGAATGGGATTGCTGGATCATATATATGTTAACTCCATTTTTAGTTTTTTAAGGAACCTCCATACTGTCCTCAAGGAGTGTGTTCTTAACTAAGGCAATGAATGTAAACAGACCTTTCATCTCCCCCCATCCACCCTACTTTGCTCCTTTTCTCTTACACGCTACCAAGGGACTAATAGGAATAGCTCTTCGAAGCTGCTGGGTGCATGTTCTATTTTCCATGAAAATTCATTCGTTATTGATCTCATGCTAACGTGCTCATTGGTTCTCCCTCTTTCTCTCTCTCTGCCCCCCTCTCTCTATGTACGTGCACACACACACACACACACACACACACACACACAGTGCTCATTACTGTTGACTGGGCTTTAGTGCTGTGCAGGTGCGTGTTTACATGCATTCCGTCACTGGTTTAGGTTGCACGTGTGGGCTGTGCTACCCTTGGGTACTGTGAGGATGAAATGCAATGTTGTTTGTAAACTAAAAAGACTATAAAAATGATGCATATTATTTCTCCAAACGTTTGGCCTGGGAGATTTCTTTGCCTCATTCAGAAAGTCATCCCCCCTCCCGCACTCCAGCTCCTTCTCAGGTAATTGAGAAATAATGAAAGCTTGATCTGGTTGTGTGTCAGCTTTGATTATAGTGATTCAGAAGAGTGACAAAGAGCAGCTCATCTTATATTGATTAAAGGGCCCATTTCGATCCTTAACACAACTGTTGAAATCATTTCCTACACTTGACAAATGATGCCAAATGAAATATCTCTTTGTGAAAGGCAGATTTGTCACTGATACGATGGCACAAACTGCTCATTTAGACTGAGTGTGGGATCTAATGCTTCCGAGGGATCATAGCCGACACGAGAGTGGGCTTTCTTTAAAATGTTATACATTTCAAATGAGAAGGTTGGCTGCATGTACCTAAGGAGCCCTTCAGTCCTTCTACAGTCATGTTTACCAAGCAAATCACCCTAGACTGAGAAGTCAGAGGCTATGGACTGGCCCTGCAGGAGAGGCCCACCCGCACGTGGAAAGGACACACGAGGACGAGAAAGGACTGTATGATTGGGGGCAGGCCCAGTAGTGGGGAAAAGATAGAAGTGGAAATCAAGCGTGCAGGCAGGGAACAGTTGGCGGGAAAGGAAAACTACTGGGACCGAACACAGGGGCCAACCTCAGAGCGATTCAGCAAGAGGTAAAAGAGAGGGGGAGTATAATAATACAACCACTCTCATTTAATGTGAGCCTTCCATATGCTAGGAAGGAACACTGCATCTCTTACTTAATGCCTGGGACAACAGTGAGTGGTAGAAGTCAGGATCCGCATTTTGTATGAATGGGGGTAGTCATTATGGAAATGATTTTAGATAACTGTAGTTCAGAGAAATAAGTATTGTGCCAATAAGGATTGTGGTGATGAGACAGGCTGGGACCTGGGACCTTGGGACCCTTTGCTGCAGTGCTTGCCCCTGGACAAATGTCTCCTCAAGCAACAGAATACAACGAAACTATAAGGGATGAAAAATAACTGCTTGCATGCACAGTTGAGGTAAATTATGAACAGTAAGATACAAAAAGGCCAAAACCCAACTGCCACTCCTGAGGTGCCGGGAGCAAAAGCAGGGTACCATGCATGATCCCTGCACACAGCGCCACCAAGTGGGCCGGCCACCTCAGCCAACCCTCCAGCCCAACCCACTGATCCGCCCCTCCCCTCACCCCGTTTAAGGAACCAGCTCGCCCCCTTGTGGGGAGCGAGCAAAGGCACCTGTTAACTTGTTCTCACTCCCTCGTGCTGCAGCGCGAGTCCCGGTAAAGCCTTGCCTGAATTCCTCGTCTGGCCTCTGCTCAATTTCTATTGATATATATAACTGATTCATTTTGTTGTAAAGCAGAAACTAACACAAGACTGTAAAGCAATTATACTCCAATAAAGATGTTAAAAAAAAAAAAAAAGAGTCCAAGAATCCGGGTCAGGAGGAGTGATAGAGGCATGGAGGAAATGTTGACCTTAGGTCTCAAGATGGAGCCCACCCAAAGGCCTTAGTGCCCTGCAGGACTTAATAAGAGAAAGACAGACTCCCAGTTTTATACAGAGTGGGCTATGAGAACGACGGTCAGTAGAAGTAATCCAGCTTTGGGAAGAAAAGGATTGAAGGGCAGGGAACCTGGCATGTCACCACAAAGAGGCGACATCTTCCAGGCTTTGAAAAAATCATTTATCACTATGGAAACTCTCCAAGTTAAGAGACTACTATAACTGGCCACGTGTAGGAATCATCTCTCCAGCATTTCTTGGTCGTCTCTAGGGTCAATACCGAACTTATCGGGCAGGGTGTACAAAACATACATACACCAACATACGACGATGCATCAAAAGGCCATGTGACCAGTGCCTTTGTTCCCATTCAGTGATGAGCCAGGCTGGAATTTGGGATAAGAAGGAAACTGAAGAGGTTAAGCAGCAGAAGAATTGGGAATGAAGTCAGGTGAAGTTCCTCCAATCTGCATCTTTTGGGGGGGTTCAAAGAAGAAAGTTATTTTCCACGTGCATGAATGTTCAGTGCAGCACTATACACAACAGCCGAAAGGTAGAAGCAACCCAATGTCCATCCATGGATGAATGGACACACAAAATGTGGCCTATCCATGCAATGGAATATTATTCAGCCACAAAAGGAAATGAAGTACTGATAGATGCGGCCACATGGGTGAACCTTGAGAACATTATGCCACAGGAAAGAAAGACACAAAGTGTCACATATTGCCTGATTCCATTTATATGAAATATCCAGAGTAGGTAAACAGAGAACAGAATGGTGGTTTCCAGGGGCGGGGAGGAAGAAGCAACAGGAGGTCGAGCCATGGCTTGGACAGGTACAGGGGCTTCTTTTGGAGCGAGGAAGATGTTTTAGAACTAAATAGATTTATTGATTGTACAACGTTGTGAATGAACTAAGGGCCCTAAGTTATTCACCTTAAAATGGTGAATTTTATTTTACATGAATTCCATCTTGATTTTAAAAAATTAAGTTATTTGCCATGAAAATTGCAGGAGAGGCCAAGTGCCTCTACTTCCTCCCAGTAATTTCTTTACTTCTGAACCCACGTTGGTGGGGCCAGTGCCTTTTTAAACTGCGTTCACTTGGCCATACGGACTGAAGGACCACTTACTCAGAAGAGGAAACCAAGGCACATGGCCCAATGACTTTTCCTTTCTGATTTGTAAATTTTTTCCTATGAGATAAAAAAAATGAAACCATGTTTACTCATACTTTAAAAGATTGATTTTTTTAAAAAAATGAAAAAAGTACATGAAATCAGAATCATCCTAGGAATTCTGGGACCTACATAATATGTCCTTAATAAGACGTTTATAATCCCCATTACCCCAAAGGTCTCTACTTGTACACTGATGATAACCCTGTTCAGGTGCAAGTAACCAAGGTCCAGCACCTGCAGTCCTTTCTCAGCTGGCCTAGTAGGCACCCCAACTACCGGTACGAGCCCGGAATCAGTGTTGTTTTCCTGTGACTGGGGATTTCACATGCACTCTCCAGGTACACACGTGCCTAGATTTCACTGAACTACCTAGGTTTTCTTTATTCCCTATGAATTTAGAATAGTTATAGATGCCCTAACTCTATATAAATTTGAAATTATATGAAAAATATCATGAATATGTATACATTTTTCTGATAAAAGTGTCCATTCATTGTATTAAATCAGTGGTTTTCAAGTTTAACTTGTGTCAGAATCAGCTGGGGGACTTACTAAAGCACCCATTGCTGGGCTCCACACCTGCGGTTTCTGATTCAGTAAGTCTGGGGCGGGGCACATTTTGTATTTCTAACGAGTTCCTGGGTGATGCTGCTGCTGCCAACTGGGGACTACGCTTTGTAAACCACAGCATTAGATTCTCAAAGGGGTCTGTGGTCTAGGATCCAAGGGCTTCAGCCTGGGCTCTGATTTGCACTATATTTCCCTCCTAGAGTTAGAGTCCTGTCCTCCATCACAGCACAATTAGAATCTACCTAGCCCTTGACAGCTCCCTTATCCTTGTAGGTTGGTTTTTGTTAGAAATAATTTAGTTGCATGAACTTGGAACCACTGTGGAAAATCTTGGACCCATCTCAGTCCCCTAAGCAGGCTAGAGTCTAGGGTGCTGTCCCACAGCAGATGCACCTCCCCTGGTTAGACAAAATGGAGGCAGCTGGACCCCTCTGTCCACATGTACCACCAGCTGCACCTGACTGAGCAGTTTGCCCTGGCTTTTCACACAGAGACATTGTGGTTCCAGCCAACCTTAGGATGACCTGCCCCACGGCCAAGAGAGTGTCTTTGACCTCAACACCCTCTCCATTAGAGTTACCAAATCCAAGTTCATACCTCTCACTTCACGACAGGCTAACAAGTAGAGAGACAAGGTGTTGGGACAAGGAATAGCAATTTTATTGAGAAGGGCAGCATACCGAGAAGATGGCAGAGAATTCAGGCTTTTTTTCCTTTCTTTTTTTTTTTTTTGCGGTACGCGGGCCTCTCACTGTTGTGGCCTCTCCCGCTGCAGAGCACAGGCTCCGGACGCGCGGGCTCAGCGGCCATGGCTCACGGGCCCAGCCGCTCTGCGGCACATGGGATCTTCTCGGACCGGGGCACGAACCCGTGTCCCCTGCATTGACAGGCGGACTCTCAACCACTGCGCCACCAGGGAAGCCCCCAGGCTTCTTTTATGTTAAGGGAAAAGGGAAGTGGGAGGGTTCAAGCAGGTTGCAGACTTTTTGGAGCCACCTGGCCTTCAAGGGAAGCGTAACACTTCTTTGTTTTTCTGCTTGCTCATGTGGGCTAGATCACAAGGCCCTTTCAAAACTTCAACTTGCTAGCAGTTATTTTTACTTTACCATTCTTACCTCTGCTTATTTGAAAGGTTTCTAAGCTGAAAGTGAACTTACCTACAAGTAATAGCCATAACCAACCCAGGACCTTTGAATGGGAACTTTCTTCAGGGAACTTAATGAGCTATTTGGGCACAAGGAACATTCTCTTGGTGTGCAGGGCTAATGTAACAGAATACATAGACTATAGAATGAGGGAGGCAGTTGCAACATGGTGTTAGTTCTGTTCTTCCTCTGTTACATTACCAGATTCCAAATGGCAAATTATGACCCATTAGTCAAGCAATTCAGTGTATTGAAAATAATTGTAATTTTAATGCAATAGAACAGAGAAGAGAAAATATCCCAGTACATTATCATTATTCCTAAAGAGTATTGCTTCTAAAACTTTTCTTTTGTGTGTGTGTGTGTGTGTGTGTGTGTGTGTGTCAGTTTCAGGGAGCAAATATACTGACCATGGTGTAAAATGTACTTCCCACAGTGCATCACAGTCAAAAAATGTTTGAAAGCCTATGCTCTATTTCCTAGCTTGCCTTGAAGGGCAAACACAGCAGTAGGTTTTAATGTCATTCTCCTTAGATAAAATCATTTGCCTGGTATTTTGTCTTATGTCCTAAGATCTTCTTATTATTCTTGATAGGATAATATGCATTTTTGTATGTGCCACAGAGTGGATAATGTAAAAAAAAAAGTTTTAACTGTTTCTTGACTATCTATTGACCTATGTACTCATAATTCCACTTCTTTCCATATCCAAAGAATAATAAGATCCCATCCTAATTCGAGCTTCTGGAAATTATTAGCATGTTCTTTGAGACTCACCCTCCTAAGTGCCCATATGTGTAAAGAAAAATTCAGCTAATGAGCTACTTAAGTCCATGAAGCAAATGGATGCAGCTGCCTGCCTAACCTAGCAAGGCATCTTTGCTTGGACTACAAAGACTTATTCAAAGCTGCAAGAAAGCTAGTTAACAATTCACAATTTTTGGCTGAGCTTCCATATTATGTGCTTCAAAGAAACATAGGGGGGGCTTCCCTGGTGGCGCAGTGGTTGCGAGTCCGCCTGCCGATGCAGGGACATGGGTTCGTGCCCCGGTCCAGGAAGATCCCACATGCCACGGAGCGGCTGGGCCCGTGAGCCATGGCCGCTGAGCCTGCGCGTCCGGAGCCTGTGCTCCGCAATGGGAGAGGCCACAACAGTGAGAGGCCCGCGTACCACAAAAAAAAAGAAAGAAAAAAGAAACATAGGGGGAGGCAAAAATTTCAACGTATTTCCCTCTTGTAGGCACTCCTAATGGCTGTTACTAAAGCTGATTTTCATCTCTCCACCGAAGAGGTTTGAACAAGGCTCAGAGTTTCACTACTATGAAGACAGATGCTGGATTAAGAAACTGAGACCTATGATTTATCGAAAAGAGAACTGGTTTCTGAGTTCTGAGCACCCGGAAGACCTGAGAGCTGTTTTCATCCTTAACTGTATTTGGAAGTTGAGAGATTGGGGGTCAGAGATGACCTGTTTCATATTTCTGTGGTCCCAAGACACCACGCCATGCAAAGCTGATCATTGGGCATTCCCTTCTCAGGGCCTGCTGTAAAGCCCAGAAGTAAAATTGAACTTTTACTAGATGGTCAAACAGTCCACCAAACACAAGTAACCCAGAAATCCTTTAAAAATATGTACCCAAGAGGACAACTACATGCTTTCATTGCAAAGAGCACACTGGTACTAGACAAAATCACTGCATTGTAATTAAGCTGCAGCGGCCAAGTTAAGCTTAAGGGTGAGGCTCTAAGACTTTAAAGAAGAATCTATAACCAAAGTGGTGTTTGCTTGGTGAGCCTCGGGCTCCAAAAGGGCAATATCCCAGGGATACCTTCCAAGAGAGACCAAGAAAGAATTTTCCTGATTTGTGAATGTATTTGTATAAAAAGTTTTTGAAAGGTTTAAGTTAAATCACGTTTATTTGAAATTGACATCATCACAGAGAAATTATGCTGTTTGATCACTGACTGCGCCAATAGAATCTATCATTTTATTTTTGTGTATATCTCTCCATGAAAAAGGAAATTGGGGTTAACACAGATATTTCTCTGATTTAGAATAGAAACACATATTCTGTATTCTTCCCCGATTAAGGGGCTTGCTTTTATTTCTAAACCCATAGGCATATAAATATAAAAATAATATTTAACCCAGGAAACTGTGAGTCACATTGAATTGGTGGGAGAATGGCCACATAACCCTTAAACTTTTGACTCTCCAACCCCACCTCGACCTCTCACCACAGGACATTCTTTTGTAGGTCTCCACTGAAGTAACTCCAGTTCCAAGGAAAACAAAAGCCTCATCTATTCTTAGTCTCTTAACAAGACAGCGTTGCTGACACTCAGAGACCTTCCTGCACCACTGTGCACGTCCTTGGAGGTCTGAGGAAGCAGCTGCTTCACGTTTATGGGAGCGTGCAAGCAGAGGGCCAGCCCAGGAGTCCTGAGTCTTTTCTGCAGGCCAAGCCTTGAGCAGCCATATCGCTTTAAGAATGTAGTGAGGTGGATGGACCTAGAGTCTGTCATACAGAGTGAAGTAAGTCAAAAAGAGGAAAATAAATACCATATGCTAACATATATATATGGAATCTAAGAAAAAAAAAAGGTCATGAAGAACCTAGGGGTAAGACGGGAATAAAGACATAGACCTACTAGAGCATGGACTTGAGGATATGGGGAGGGGGAAGGGTAAGAGATGACAAAGTGAGAAAGTGGCATGGACATATATACACTACCAAATGTAAGGTAGCTAGCTAGTGGGAAGCAGCTGCATAGCACAGTGAGATCAGCTCGGTGCTTTGTGACCACCTAGAGGGGTGGGATAGGGAGGGTGGGAGGGAGGGAGACGCAAGAGGGAAGAGATATGGAGACATATGTATATGTATAACTGATTCACTTTGTTACAAAGCAGAAACTAACACACCATTGTAAAGCAATTATACTCCAATAAAGATGTTAAAAAAATAAATAAAAATTAAAAAAAAGAATGGTTGAGTTGCAAATGAAATAATGCCATTTGCAGCAACATGGATGGACCTAGAGATGATCATACTAAGTGAAGTGAGCCAGACAGAGAAAGACAAATATCATATGATATCACTTATATGTGGAATCTAAAAAAAAGATACAAATGAACTTATTTACAAAACAGAAACAGACTCACAGACATAGAAAACAAACTTATGGCTACCAAAGGGGAAGTGGGGAGGGCAGATAAATTAGGAATTTGGGAGTAACAAATACACACTACTATATATAAAATAGATAAACAACAAGGACCTACTGTATAGCACAGGGAACTCTACTCAGTATTTTGTAATAGCTTATGTGGGAAACGAATCTGGAAAAGAAGATAGATAGATGGATAGATAGATAGATTTTTTTTTTTTTTTGGTTGTACACCTGAAACTAGCACAACATTGTAAATCAGCTATACTTCAATTTAAAAAAAAAATAAGAATGGTTGAACTACTGAGCAAGATAAAGGTACTCCCTTGATCAAAGAACGTTCACATATTCAGGTGTGGGTAAGTCATTTGGGCATATCCATGAGTTATCTTGAATTTTATGCCGACCGGAACAGCCTGGTTGTGGCCTATCAATCATACATTGTACATCTGCTTTAATTATTAAAGAAAAAGGCACACTGACCAGAAGTAAAGAACGTCCAGTTAACAATAAAGATTAAATGCCTCCCTTCCTGGGACACCAATGCTGGCCCTCCTTTGATGATAAGACTCCCTTCCCAGGTGGCAAGGCCATGCTGACTCTCTGTGTATGTGCTGATCTCGTTTTTTTGAAACCCTGAAGGAAAGCATCCCTGACTTGTTTGATGTTCTTTGTTCTGACAAAACATAAAACTGCACTGAAAACCCCACTTCTCCAGAGCAGTTCCTCAGAGTTATCTGAGAGGCTGTCTTCTAGGCTATAGTCCTCAGTGTGGCTCAAATAAAACTCTTTTCTATTCCTATCACAGATTGTTTATTGATTATTTTTGTCGACACCCTCACTGATTTTTTTGAGGCTTACCTAGTAGTAAGAGTACTAGAATACATAAGACATATATAATCTAAAGGAAAACTCACAGTTACCGTAAAGCAGGAGGCAGAGACAATAAGAAGACACTGACGTGCTCAAAGGGATGGTAGACCTAAATGTAAAATGAAAAAGGATACAACTTCTGGAAGATAGGTCTACATATATTTATTTTTATCTAGATAAATATTGATGTATTTAATCTAGATAGAACTAAGGGAACTTCGGTTCAGCAATAATTTTTTAGATACAGCACCTAAAGCACAATCCATGAGAGAAAAAAATTAAGTTGGACTTCATTAAGATTAAAATAACTGCTCTGCGAAAGAATGAAAAGACAAGCCATGGACTGGGAGACTTACCTGATGTCTTGCAAAACATATCTGATAAAAGACTTGTATCTAAAATACACAAAGAGCTATTAAACTCAGCAATAAGAAAACAAACAACCCAATTTAAAAATAGGCAAAAGGTCTGAACAGACTCCTTATCGAAGGAGATACACAGATGGCAAACAAGCACATGAAATCCACTTTGCATCATATGTCATCAGGGAAATGCAAATTAGAACAACAATTAGACATCACTACACACCTATTAGAATGGCAAAAATCCAAAACCCTGACAACAGCAAATGCTGGCAAGGATGTGGAACAACAAGAACTCTCATTCACTGCTGGTGGGAGTGCAGAATGTCACAGCCACTTTGTAAGATTATTTTGGCAGTTTCTTACAAAACGAAACATACTCTTCCCATATGATTCAGCAATTTCCCTCCTTGGTATTTATCCAAAGGAGCTGAAAAATCTACATCCACACAAAAATCTGCGCTGTCATGTTTATAGAAGCTTTATTCAAAATTGTCGAAACTTGGAAGCAACCAAGTTGTCTCTCAACAGGTGAATGCATAGTGTGGTACATGCAAACAATGGAATATTGTTCAGCAATGAAAAGAAATAAACTTGCAAGCTACAAAAAACATTGAGGAAACTTAAGTGCATTCTGCTAAGTGAAAGAAGCCAATCTGAAAAGGCCCCATACCATATGATTCCAGCTACATGGCATTCTGGAAAAGGCAAAACTATGGAGACAATAGAAAGCTCAGTGGTTGCCAAGAATTCAGGGGAATGGGGAGCGGGATGAATAGGTGGAATAGGCACACTTTCAGGACAATGAAACTATTCTGTGTGATAAGGTAAAGGTGGATACAGGACATGATGAGTTTATCAAAACCCATAGAACTAGGCACTTCCCTGGTGGCCGCAGTGGTTAGGAATCCGCCTGCCAATGCAGGGGATACGGGTTCGAGCCCTGGTCTGGGAAGACCCCACATGCCGCGGAGCAACAGGGCCCTTGAGCCACAATTACTGAGCCTGCGCTCTGGAGCCCACAAGCCACAACTACTGAGCCTGTACGCCACAACTACTGAAGTGCGCGTGCCTAGAGCCCGTGCTCCGCAACGAGAAGCCACTGCAATGAGAAGCCCGCGCACCGCAACAAAGAGTAGCCCCCGCTCACCACAACTAGAGAAAAGCCCGCGCGCAGCAACAAAGACCCAATGCAGCCAAAAATAAATATAAAATAATAAATAAATTTAAAAGAAAAAAAGAATCTTGCCAGGGGAGATTATCCTGGATTATCTGAGTGGGCTCTAAACCCCATCACAAGTGTCCTTAGGAGAGAAGCAGAGAGATTACACACAGAGAAGAGGAAAAGGCGATGTGAAAATTCAGGCAGAGATTAGCATGACATGACCACAAGCAGAGCAATCAAGCTGCTGACAGAAGCTGAAAGAGACAAGGGATGTATTCTCCCCTCGAGCCTCTAGAGGCCGTGCTGACCTACCGACAACAAGAAGCAAATGCAGATCTTCCTTGACTTATGACGGGGTTTTGTCCCAATAAACCCATCATTAATTTGAAAATATCAAAAGTCAAAAATGCATTTAATACACCTAACCTACCCAACATCATAGCTTAGTCCAGGCTGCCTTCAATGTGCTCAGAACATTTACATGAGCCTACGGTTGGGTAAGATCATCTAACACAAAGGCTATTTCATCATAAAGTGTTGAATATCTCTCATAATTTACTGAATACTCTCCTGAAAGTGAAAAAAAACCAAAAACAGAAAGGTTGTCTGGGCACAGACGGCTGTGTGTCGGTTGTTCACCCTCGTGACTGTGTGGCTGACTGGGAGCTGGGCTCACTGCTCAGCATCACCAGGGAGCATCTTACCCCATATCACTAGGCCCAGAAAAGATCAAAATTCTAAGTACAGTTTCCACTGAAAGCATATCACTTGCACATCATCATAAAGTCAAAAAAAATCGTGAGTCAAGCCATCATAAGTCAGTCACATCCTAAGCTTGGTACCATGATGTATTTGTAGAGTAACTACTGTGTTCCGGTCACTATTCTAAGCATCCATGTGTAGTGATGCATTTAATCCTCACAACAATAAATGAAGTAGATACTGTTATTACCTTCATCCCCATGTTATAGGTGGGAAAACTAAGACTCAGATAGGTTCAGTCGTCTGACCGAGGTCACACCACTAGTATGACATAGGTGGCATTCAAGGCCGGGCAGTCTGGCTGCAGAATCCTTGTGCTTAACCACCAGGTGACACTGTCCTTGGGCAGGAAGCAGCTGTAGTGTATTGAGTGGATACAAATGCACTTTGAGAAGTGAAGCCGTGAGCAGCGAGATAAGGCTAGAGAGGTAACCCTTACCACACAGGGGTCTCGAATGTCATGCAAAGATCAGGCTTGAGCATGCAACATCAGAAGCACCCAGGAGGCTTGTCTGTACCCATATTTCTGAGCTTCACCCTCAGTTTCTGATTCAGTAGGTCTGAGGTGGGGTCTGAGAATTTGCATTTCTGGCAATTCCCAGGGGATGCTGATGCTGCTGGTCTGGGGACCACACTTTGAGAACCAGTGCTCTAGGTGATAAGAAGCTATTCAAGGGTTTCAAGCTGACAGGAACTCTGTTAGAGTTGCAGTTTAGTTACCTAAAGGTACTAAAAGCATTCAACAGTATCAGAAACAAATCTCAATATTTAAAATCGATAAAAATGCAGCTGCTCTGTTTTAATAAGGAAGTGGTAGAGTACTTTCTGGTTCTTCAACTTGTAGGTTCTAGCATCTGTGAGACCTTGGGTAACTTACTGAACCCCTCCCAGCCTCAGCTCTCTCATCTTTAGAGTGGGAGTAGAATCTTGAGGGTGAAATAAGCTGAATGAAGTATAACAATTGACATATAGTAACACTCATTATATAGAAGACATTTTTATATTTAGTATATTGTTGAGGGGAGTAGGGCAAAGCTCCCTCCCCCAGGATGGATTCTAGGTGAGCTGGGATTTTCTTTTTTAAATATAGTTTATTTTAACTTAAATGTGCTTAAAGGAGTACACTCATATTGGTTAGTATAGTGTAATTTAGTTCAACTTAATGAACACAATTTGGACCAAAGTTGTAAATGGTTTAAATATTTAAAAGAAAAAACAAAACAAAACCAGGACTTGCTATCTGTATTATTTTTCACCTATTTTAAGTGTACAGAAGATCCTCCCTCAAATGCTACGAAAAAAGGCAGCATGAACCCTGAGAAATTGGATTTTAGTTTACTTCAGAAAAACAATGTGTTACACTGTAAAGGCTTAAAAATTGGAGCAGCAAAGCATTTTCATAATGTTTCCGTGCCAGCTTACACAAACGCAATAACCATAGCGTAGCCCCCGGGTGGGGAAAGGGTACTTCACGTGTGAGGCAAGTACAATAGCTGTGTGCATCTAGTTGATATTGTATGTGGCTTCTAAATCTATACCCTCTGAGAGTCAACCAATTCCCTAGGTCTGAGTTAACACTCTCAGTCGGAGGAACATTTTGAAAAATACTGAGTTAGATCAGTTTTAAACACTACGTTTTGAAATTGTAAGGTTTTTAAGTGAGCATTTTTCCCGAATTAAGTAATTAGACTGATTTTTGCCAGATTTATAGATTCAGGTGCTGAATAATGTGCCTGGTCTTTCAGGGTGCTGGAGATATTTTCTGCGTTAGGCCATTAATCTTGATCACATTTCAGTGATACATGGAAAAAGTAGGTCTCATCCTCCTTAAGTTTTAGAAGGAGAATACAGCGCTGAAAGTCTACACATAAGGTCACTGAAGAAATCTGTTTCAGAGCTGCCACTAGGTTCTGGGCCTCCTGAGATCTCTTCCGGAGGACTGTGTTAGATTTCACTGATGACCTTAAATAGGAGAATGCACATGGATTTTCAATCAGGAACCATGTGGTCAACCAAAGTATCAAAAACCTTTGCAAACACTATGTTAAAACATAAAACATGCCAGAGGATTATCAACCTTTTTCTTGTTTGCCAATATACTGAGAAAAAAAAATCTCATTACTGTTCTACTCTGTAGTTCCTTAAGAGATCTTGAGCATCTTTTCGTATAACCTCTATGAATTGCCTTTTCCAATCCTTTGCCTTTTTCCTCCTGTTACATCTTTTTCTTATTAAGGACATGATTTCACTGCCATATATTTTTAAAAGGCTTTCTTTCTACTCTATTGCTGATATAAAGGGATCACAATCTTTGATGCATGCAGAGAATGCAGATTCTTTATTTTGTCCATTATCCATCACCCTGAATGAGCCCCACTTGCTAAAGAGAAGAGAAAATTAACAAAATGTTAAACCAATGTACCCCTTAGTCTGATTTAACAATTTAAACAGTTCTTTTAGGTAATGTTCACCTTTAGGAGTTAATTGTTAGTCGGTCTCATTGCTTGCGCCCCACCATCACTACTTACACCTTCACTCCTACTTCTCCCAAGATGGGACTTGGTATATAAGAGGAGATGGGCTAATGTGAGCTAGGAAGAGAGTGCAGGGTCCCAGGGAATATGCACAGTGCTCCAGAGTCTCCCCAGGGCCATCTGCAGAATGGCTGGCTTGGTACCCACTGGGTTACAGTTTGTTCCATCCAAGCCACATGCATTTTGTAAGCATCTCCTGCAGCTGGTGATACCAAGGTTGATTTATTCCCAACTTGGTGAGAGCCATAGCAGTGACCCCTCCTCACCCCCCATCACCACTGCCTTGGCCCGCTCCAGTCCTTGCTGAGTGGCAGACTCCACTGAGCATCTGCCTCATGTTTTATCCTGCCCTCTGGCTCAGGGTTTGGTGTAGGGCCAACTCACGCTCTTTATAGTGGGCTCCACGGTTCTCAACTCAGTGTGTCCATTTGAAGAACCATAGGAACTCAGAAATGCACTACCCTCCACCCTCCTCTCTCCCTCTCCTAAACTTACTGGACACGACTAAGTTAACACAAGACTTCTACACAGCTGTCTCCTCCAGGACTCATATGGAAGGTGAAGCCAGCCCTTCTGCCCTTGGTGTTTCCCTCAACTGATCTGGCATTACCTCCTCTTAGGACATGTGTCTAATTATCTACTCTCCTGGCATGTTATCCAGTTCCTTTTCCCAAAAATCCCTTAGGACTGGATAGGGTGAGCTTTCCCTGATTCTGCTCCTGAGACCTCTCCAAGGTGAAAATGCTCTGTCTCTAGTTCCCTTCTCTTGATATATGTATTTCTTGTGGCAAAATCCTATTCTGAATGTCAGATGTTGACTATTAACTCTTTCTCTTGGCATTTTGGCTATCTCAATTATTTTTTAATCCTTTAAACATAATTATGCTGTCATTCATTGTTCACAAATTTTTGAACATTCAAATTTATCAGTCTTTTCCTTCACGGAGTTTTCAGGTTTTCAGTTTTCATAAGAAGACTGTACATAACTCAAGATTATAAAAATATGTTTGTATAGTTTTCTTTGGTTTCTTACTATTTTTTATGTTTAGCTCTTTAAGCAATATGATTTTTTGTATTAATTTAGAGATATGACTTTATTTTTTCAACATGGATAGTTACTTGCCACAATATCGTTTTCTGAATCTAAACTCCATTTATTTTATCAAACTAAAATTCCCATTAATACATTGATCCGTTTCTACATTTATTCCCCTAGGTCGGGAATCTCTTGGTAAGCAACAGGTGGGAATGTTCTGAGTCATTTATTCTTCTAAATTGGGTTTTTGTCCTTTGCCTGCTATATTTCTTTTCACTATATATATATGTATATATGTATATCAATATATATGTAGGTATATATGTAGGTATGTATCTATACATATAGATATATGTCTGTATCAGTCACACAAAATTTTTACACATTGCCTTTCATCTTGCTAATTCTTGGAAGCTCTGTCCACATATTCCTTTTGTTCTTGCCTCATTGTGTGTCTTCTTTATTTTCTTTCACTGTATTTGATAATATTTTGCTTTCCTCAATCTATATGTTGACACTGGCTATCTTACTTTTCTATCATCTAAGTGATGATGGTTGGGGTGGGGAAGGACAATTGCTTGCCTGAGGCTTTGTATACTTGTTAGAATATCTGAGCTCCACCTTCTCTCCTGTGATGTGGGTGACTGTCCTGTTCCAGGTTCCTTTCACCTGGGGAGTGAGGAGCTGGGAAACAGCCTATTCCCCTTGGCTTCACTTTAGGGTAAGCGGTGGGAGCTTGGGGTACCCTGAACGCCAGAATAAGAAGGACTTTACTTGGAGACACCAAATCCACACTGGCCATCCTAGTTCATCCCTGTCAGTTTGTTCTCTTTCTTAAGGAAAAAGAAATCCTTCAGTCAAAACTTTGGCCAAGGAGTGAATGCCTAGCTGCCTTTTAGGTTGATGAGACAGAAGAGGTGGGCGTGTGGAGCCATAAATCTGCATCTGAGGGACTTCCCTGGTGGTGCAGTGGTTAAGAATCTGCCTGCCAAATGCAGGGGACATGGGTTCCAGCCCTGGTCCGGGAAGATCCCACATGCCACGGATCAGCTAAGCCCGTGCGCCGCAACTACTGAGCCCGTGAGCCACAATTACTGAAGCCCGCGGGCCTAGAGCCCGTGCTCTGCAACAAGAGAAGCCACCGCAATGAGAAGCCCGCGCACCGCAACAAGAGTAGCCCCAGCTCGCTGCAACCAGAGAAAGCCTGCGTCCAGCAACGAAGACCCAATGCAGCCAAAAATAAATTAAATAAATAAATAACTTTTTTAAAAAATCTGCATCTGAGGGAATTCCCTGGCAGTCCAGTGGTTAGGACTCCATGCTTCCACTGCAGGGGACATGGGTTTGATCCCTTGATAGGGAACTAAGATCCCAAATGCTGCACACAGCCAAAAGAAAAAAAAAATCTGCATCTGAATCTTCAATCAGTCCCATCAATGTCCACCCCACCGTCACTCCTGACTTTTGAATCGGGCCATTCTACGTGTTCTGCAGGGTAGGTCAGCTGCCCTCTGCACTTGTTTTAGCATTTGATCTCCTTGATTTAGCTTTATTATTAAATATCTGCTTTGTTGATGCCTCCTGAATTGTTGAGTTTATACTTTTTTAAACTTCTTTACTATCATTTAAATAGGGGTCTCAGGAGGAAGAGTAGGTCAAAGTTTGTACTCAATCCACCACCTGAATTAAAAGTATTTTCAAGTGATTTACATACCTGGTAATTCTTTAGAATTGTAGATCTAAATTCTTCAGAACTGTGGATCTGTTGATGGTGTCTTTTGGTTTCTGGCACTCTAAGGAAAGATGATATAGGTTATAGGTATATAGATATAGATTATAGGTACAGATATAGGTATAGATGTGTGTGTGTGTCCTATGATTTTGAGGGATGAACCTGAAGACAGAATGGTGTGTGCTCAATCTGCATCTTAATCCAGTTTCTCCTAAAGCCTTCTTTTATTGAGAAACAACCCCTCAAAACCCGTATTTCCACGAGTATATTTTTGCGACTGTCAGTCTACAACACACATTCTTTCTTAGCCTCAGACTGGATTTCATTGCCAGCATTTTCTGGAACTGACCGAGTATTGGAAGAAGACTCTCTGGCCCTTCTGACCTCCCTGGAATCATTTAACTGACAATCAGACACTACAAGCTCCTGGTAGATTTGGGAGTATGAATACCCACATGTGCTGGACATGGCACATATCCCCATATTCTTCTATATATACTATTAAGAATCAAACATATATTTTTCTCACTGAGAAAACTAATACACACTCATTGCTGAGAAATTGGATAATATAAAAATGAATAAAAAGCAAAAATATTACTGCCAATCTCATTTCCCAAAGAGAATAGTTGTTAATCCTTTATTTTCTTTCAATTTTTTTCTATGCATTTTTAAACAAAGTTAGGGTCGTTTTATACACATACGTTTGTAAAATATTACACTCTGCTTTTAAAATATCTTAATGTCATGAATATTTTTAACTGTCATTAAGTATATTTGGAAAATATTAAGTTAAAAAAATTTTGATATTGACTGGAATTAAAGAACTCAAAACAAAATAAATTTATGTGCATATTAAGAAGTCTCACTCCATATTGATTCCACCACTGTCACCACCATCACCACCATCACCATCACCCTCTCTAAAGTAACCACTTTCATTAATTTATTATTTATCTTTCCACTTGAAAACACTATTTTTAATGGCTGCATAATAATCCATCCCAAAGAGATGTAAGATTTACACATTCTCCTAATTTGGGGCATTCGGAATGTTTCCAATTTTTCACTATTATAAATAATATTTACAAAAAATTTTAAAGTATTGCTATGACTTCGCAGAGCTTCCTGACTTTCTATTCACCATATTTTATTTTTCTATCTGGCACCAAAGGAGAAATAAAAGTTCGTTAAATTGTACTTCTGGCTTTTACCAAAACCTTGAAGCTAAAGGGTCCCTTAGAGTTAGACTAGTTTAGTATCAACCCCTCATTTAATAGAAGTAGGAAAGTAAAGCAGAGAATGAGTGACTCGCCCAGAGCCACAAGCGAGTTAGCAGGAGGAAAGTGATGGAACACAGGACAGTCTGGCTGCAACATCTGCCTCACCACTGCCCTCCCCAGGCTGGTAGGGATGACTGGGGTAGTAGACCCCCTAGCCCACCAGTCAGTCCCATAGTCCCGCTCAAATACACATGCTTGGTTGAAAGAGGAAAAAAAGAGGAGTGTTTAAAGTCAAAGTGACCGCATATCTCTGCTAGAACATCTGGGTTGAACCATCTTTAGGCTGAACATCAGGTATATAAGTAAGAAAAGAGATGAAAACTGAGAAAATAAGAAAAGGGACAATTCTAAACCTCCCGTATTGTTTCTAAATCATGCAGCAGAATCCAGCCAGCTGCCAAGGCGAGAGGCATACTGTGAAACTAGATTCCCCCCAAGCTCCCTGGACAACCTGCCTTTCCTTGTTCATTTCTCTTAAGGGAATGTGGAAAAGTCCCTGGGATTTAGAAGCCTTTGACTCATCAACACATATGTCTGAGAATTTATTCTAAGATAATACACAGACAAGTACACAAGATGCATATAAAATGATTTTCATTGCAGTCTTAGATATCATGATGAAAACTGGAGAATTCTATTTCTTCAGGATATATTTTATTTGCCTCTGCAGCTTCTCTCAGCCTCACCTGGCTCTGAGACCTTTTGCTTTGCCTTGGCTATTGCTATGGCTGGTCCACTCTTCGAAGACTTCGAAGTCCACCTCCTATGGCCAACCAGCCACACACTCACAGTCTCTGACTCTCCCGGTCACTTGCAAATTCCAATGGAGAATTTCACTGTAGAACCTGAAATCTTGTTCGGCCAGTGGCTGCTAAAGATGCTGAGTGATGAGAGGGAGTGTGACGGAGTCAACTTCCTGGTAAGGAAAACTTGGACCAGTGGAAGAGAGAAGAGAGGGGCTAGCAGGGAAAGGCCTCTCCCTTCCTCCCTCCAAAACACTGTCCTGAGGCTTGACTTCTCCATGTGGTCCTCCTGGGTACATCCTGCAGGACCAAGCAGATGTACCTACTAAGGAACAGGTGCCTCTTAAAATTGAAAATGATGACGTTAAAGTTAAAAATGATGACATATACCTATATTCACTAGCTTGGAAAGAGCTCTGAGTGATATTTCTGGAGGGAAGTTAACCCTGTTTGTTTCTAGATAGTCAGATTTTGGACATGTTCTTTTTTTAAAACTATTATGGATTTATTGTTGCACTTGCTACAAGTATGTATTAAATTTATAAACAGAATAGTTTTGGGGAGTCCCATTTTTACACTAAAATGTTGCCAAATTTTTCATCACAATAAAATTTGCTCTAATGAATACATTTTAAAGATAAATACCTTATCAATGTCACATGTATATAGAAGTAATGTTTACACGTGTAAATAGATATATACATAGTGTATCAGTACCTAAACCATTTTTGAATGGAACTTTTTTATTAGGCTGTCCACTGACAAACTGCTTTACTCAGCTTCCAGTTTCAGAAATGCCACTGAATAATTGCCTATTCACAAAGAACAACAGTCCCTTTGTGAAACAAAGATTTTTGGCTTGCAGCCTTACAGACAGAGTTCACAGCACTATTATAACTGTTCATACACATTTGTCAAAAAAGGATGGTATCTGGGGTTAGTTCAATCAGTTCCCTACAGAATTCAATAATAAACTTCTAGCTAAACTTAGAAATGCTATTTTATTATTTACATGTGAAGTGAGTTTTTTGGTCTGTTTTTTTTTCCATTTAGGGTATGTCAGCTGATTTAAATAAGCAACTTATACTGAGGAAAGCTTTTATCCAAGTGAGCAAGCTAAATGGAAAAATACAAAACCAAATAAAAAATGCTAAAAAATAAAGATGTTGCCCAATTCTGGACCCAAATGAATTAGGAAATAGATTATCCAATGGTTCATGATTCTAAATTCAAATATGGTGCCAATGTACAGAAATAGTATGGGAAAGATGTTACAGAGGAGTCCGAATCAACTCTGAAATATCATTTTCTGTGGGGAAGAGAGGATGAAGAAATCATTAAAAGCCATGGCTAAGTGAAAAGACATCTTCTAACACACATGTCCCACACCTGGTAAGATATGTAATTAAAAGGGGTATGTGGATAACAACATGAAATACAGAGTAAAGAGAAGAGTCATTATTTCAAGCCTATCCCCTGAAGTCACTAGTGCCCCCTCATTCTCCTAACTGGATTCTGGAGTTTCGTACACATTCTTCTTGCAGTACCTAAAGTTCTCTGAAGCTCAGGGCATCCAACTCACTTGGTCTGTTCTCTCCTGTCCTGTCTTCCAGGCTCCATCTGTGGCCCAACAGTGACGATGCTAAGGAAACTCCCTCATCCAGGTCTCACTTCTCATGTTCATGGTGGAAGTTGAACTTCCTTAACTTTGCGATATATTCTTCCTGTTGCCATTTCTGGCATCAGTCTGGTCACTTCTAAAGGTAGTCTACTGCCTCCTGAGAAAAAGAAAGCTTTTTCCTCAAGCATTTCAACACTTCTGTAGGCCCCAGGAAAATCATGTTCCCATTCTGCTTAGATGCACCTGGAGCCCCGAAGTAGCACTCTCCCGACTCTTTCTGTTCCCAGTCTACCATCTTCACCCTTTTATAGGATGCTCAGTCACATACCCAGCCATTCATTCAACAAGCCTTTTCAGAGCACACTGGGGTCACTGTGCTCAGTTCTAGAAATTTCATGGTGAGCAAAACCAGAAGCAACAACCCCAGGCCTCCTGGAGCACCCCTTCTAGTGAGAGAGGAGACATGGACTGAATCATCCCCAAATGCAGAATTATATAAACTCTAGTAAGGGTTGTGAAGGTAAGTTCCCAAAAGCTAATAGAGCATGTAATGAGAATACTGATTTATTCTGGCAGGACCAAGAGGCATGTCCAAGAAGTCATCTAAGCAAGTATACTCACACTGATATCCAAAGAAGTTTTCTCAGCAAAAAGAAGGAATGTGCCAGGCAGAAGGAAGAGCTTTTGTCAAGTTTGTGACATCCTCAGTGAATGAAAGAATTTCGGTATTTTGGAGCTAAGAAAGTTTGAAAGGTTGGGAGGTACGTACATTCTACAAATTCTGGCCAAGACGTTAAGGGTGAAAAGTGTTTATCGCCCTCCCCACTCCCTCAAGCGCCTCAGTCCCGGAGCTGTCCACTGCAACATGCTCCAGCTCTTTTCTTTCAAGAGGCCCAACCAGGAGGCTTTACGTAAGCACAGGCTCCAGGGTCCCAGCCAGACAATATTATGAGCACAGAATGAACCTCTTTCTGGTATAGTACCTTGTACACAACTTTATAGATGGCAAAGTGTCACCAGTAAGGATCCTAGCAGTAAGGGATGGGGCAGTGTGACTGGCAAGAGCGGAGAACTGTTACCATTCCTAGGCCACAGGGAGCTGCGAAAAGATTGGTTTCTAGAATGTGAACAGATGGAGAGGCTACCTGACCAGAGACAGCACCTTTGAGAATGGGATGCAGCCCACCTCTGGTTACACCTCAGGCAGGCACCTGGGGGGAGGAAGAGTCCAACTTCTCTCTCCTCCCACCCTCTGAGCTCTTGTCCTTGCTGGAACTCAATGAGAGCCGGAGGGCAAGGACACCCACATGGATCATCCCCCCAGGATACAGAGCAGAATGGAGAACGGGGGATATGCAAAGCAGGTGACAGAGTCAGGAGGGTTAAAGCATAGTGCCCCAGTTTCAAATATTTGAGGTGCCACTAATAAAGTCCATTCATCTCTAGATGCCTCAATTTCCTCATCTTTAAAATGGAAATGATGACGACGATACACTGGTTTGCTTTAAGCATCCATAAAGTGTTTAGACTAGTGCCTGACACCTGGTCAGTGCTTATAAACGTTCTTACAGAAGAATGTTTATAAATGCTTTTATAGAAGAAACTGAAGTTCACACAAGGTAAGTGACTTACTCAAGCTCCTGCTGTCAGAAGGGGCACAATCAAAGCCAGAATCCAGACCTTATTGTTCTTGTCTGAACACTCTTAAATCTCCTTTAAGCTGTGTCCTCCACTCTCTTCTTCAGAATCAACAGAATAATTACTAAATTGACTAATAGTTAATTCTGTAAGCACATTCTGAATCTTAGCGCTGTTTGTTAATTTGGGGGGTATTTGCATTTTCTCCCAACTTTATTGAGATACAATTGACATATGACATTGTGTAAGTTTAAAGTATACAACCTATTGATCTGATACGCTTGGGTATTGCAATAGTGTTAACTCACATCTCCATCTCGTAGCACAATTACCATTTCTTTTTTGTGGTAAGAACATTTAAGATCTACTCTCTTAGCAACGGTTGATCATACTTTTCAAAAATGTATTCACAGAGGACAGGAAAACGTTTCTCCTATTCTCTGTAACTTAATGCAAATAGGAACCTGTACCTTCACAACCGCATAGAGAAGAGGAAGAGAGAACAGCTCTGTCTTCCTCTCTGTCCACCATGTGAGGACACAATGAGAAGGCAGCTGTCTGCAAGCTAGGGAAAAGGCCCTCATCAGGAACTGAATCCGCCGGCACCTTGATCTTGGACTTCCCAGCCTCCAGAAATGTGGGGAATAAATGTCTGTTGTTTAAGCTATCCAGCTATTTTGTTATGGCAGCCTAAGATAACTAATACAAGATCTTCTGTCCATTTTAAATTGGAATATTTATCTTTTTATTTTTGAGTTGTAAAAGTTCTTTATATATTCTAGATACAAGTCCCTTTGCAAACTGTCACTTTCATCTAAGATGCCACCATCTCTCATTTGGACTAATTACCCCATCTTCCTGCTTCTATTCTAGATCTCTGTATTGCATTCCCCACACAGCAGTCAGAGTAATTAATTTTAAATATACATCAGATCGTGTCACTCCTCTGCTCAAAATCCCTTACGGCTTCTCTTCTGATCCAGAATAAAATCCAAAGTCTTTACCATTGTGGACAAGCCCCAACCGATGTTGCCTCTGACCCCTGCTCAGTCTTCATTTCTTCCTTCTTCCCACTGCTTACCCTGCTCCAGGCACAGTAGTCACTCTGCTCTTTCCTAAGCAGGCCAAGCAAGCTACCATCTCTGAGCTTCTGTACTTGCTATTACAATAAGAAGCCAGCCAAGAGAAACTCAAGAGAAAGTATTGTAGGCAGAGGGACGGTCTAGAACAGTTAGGCTGAAAGTGAGACTGACATGTCCAAAGAACAAAAAGATGTCTAGTGTGGATACAGCAAGTGGAGAAGAGGCAGTAGGTGACACAGATGGAAAGTTCAGTAAGGCTTTGTAAGGCAGGGTAAGGACTCGGGATTTCACCACAATACAATGATGGGAAACCACTGGAGGTTTTTAAGCAGGAGAGTAACGTCTGATTTAAGTTGTAAAAGCATTGTTCAGGATGGGTAGACAGTGGCCACTAGCTTGGAGGCAGGAAGAAAATTAGGATGCCTTACTCTTACCCACTCAAATGTCTCCACTCTACTCCCAACTAGTCTTCTTCTACTTACGCAGATTCTCTGCCCTATATACTCTTCATTTTCCCCAGACGCAAGCTCTTCCATGAATGAACGATTGAATGAATGAACGAGTTTGCATCTTAACATTAATACACCAAAGGAGCTTATTCACGTTCAAGAAGCACTTAGTGAGCATTCAAAAATTTTTGAAAGGCACAATACTCTGCTGTGGTTAGTTATACACGTGACCAAGACACTCTCCTTGCCTTTAAGAAGCTTTTCTAGTTCACTGAGGAAGACACTACACCTGTATCTAAAATACCAGCAAGAAGGGTTACAAGTAAAAGAGTTACAGGTAAAGTTCTATAGAGAGTTCAAAGGATTGGATGATCACTTCCAGATAGAAAAATCACAGAAAATGTCCTATTTGAATAGAGTAAGACTTGAATAGGTGAAAATGGTTAGAAAGTGCATTTTAGGTCGATGAAAAGAAACTGATGCAGAATCTGGGAGCAGAATAAGATATTAAAGATCATTTAGTCCAAAACTGATTTTCCACGAGTGTAGCAAATTATTTTATGGTCAATCACAAATATAGAGAACAGACTTGGTTGTCGGAGAGAAGGGAGTGGGGGAGGGAAGGATTGGGGGTTTGGGATTAGCAGCTGCAAACTATTATATATAGGATGGCTAAACAAGGTCCCACTGTATAGCACAGGGAACTGTACTCAATATCCTGTGATAAACCATAATGGAAACGAATAAGAAAAAGTATATGTATAACTGAATCACTTTGCTGTACAGCAGAAATTAACACAACATTGTAAATCAACTATACTTCAATAAATTTTCTTTAATGATTTTACGGCCGAACAAGTACTCTTTCAACTTCATGCTTTCCCGTAAAACCGTATATGCAGTTTGGTAATGAGACTGCTACATTGAAGAGCCACAAAATTGTGGTGTAAACCTCCAGGCTATGGCTGGACCAGTGATAAAAATACATGTAACAGTCAGGCGTGGAAGAGAAAACGTCCGGACTATTTGTGAAAGTCTGCTCCATCTACCCCATAATGTTTCTGGTGCTATTCTATCTGTTCTCTCTACAGAATCTACTTTCATGCTTGTATAAAGACAGCTGATGAAATTTAACTTCTGCTTGTCTTGGAAGCTGAGCTAAGTCAATAATAAACATGTACTTTGGAATTTTGTCTATTTGAACATTCACAACCTGCTGCTAGACTTTTAAAAAATCTCAGAAGTTTTAGGCTAGTATAAAGGAAAATCATTATGATATTCACCAGAGAGAAAAAAAATCATTGATTTTTAAACTTTGAGTTGACAAAGTCAATAGAGTATGTTCAAAGAAAAACCAGTGAGTTGCTACAGTCGTGGCTCAGCAACACTGGACTTGAACATGGACTTATAATGAGTATTTATCTTTAACATTCACATGAAGATCGTGTCTGCAAACCTCAGCAGTTTCAGGATACTGCCAGATAAAGATGTTTTCATTTACGTTTCAATTTTTACTGCTTAATCGCATCCCTTACGGATCAAGGATGCATACAGTTTCAGGGCTAGAAGATTAGGCAGAAAAGTCTTTACAATTCTTTCTGTGTCCAGTCTGGGTTGACAAGAAGTCCTCGGCGTTTTTTTCTGACAGTGTTGCTTTGGAGACAACAAAGAGTTAAATCAGAGATATGGGGATATATATTTATGTATAGCTGATTCACTTTGTTATACAGCAGAAACTAACACACCATTGTAAAGCAATTATACTCCAATAAAGGTGTTAAAAAAGAAAGTTAAATCATAAGTATTCCAAAGACAATCCTTTATACCTAGCATATCAGTAAGTATGGGTATTAGGGAAAAAGTAAGAGGTAGTTTCTGCCTTCAGGAAATGTACACAATTGTTGGAAAGTTTATGTGTGTATCTATATACTATGAGAAAGAGCCAGAATGAGAGAAAGAGAGACATGGAAGCAAAATATAGACAAATATTTAACAAAATATAGCATTTGTACAACAGACATTAGGAAGGGAGAAGAAACTGTGAGCAGGAGTTAATCAGAGAAGGCTTCATAGAGGAGAGGGTAGGATTCAAGTAGTTACAGTAGAGAAGAGAAAGTATTCCACATAAAGAGAATGGCACAAGCAAAGACACTAAGATATTCCCTCCTTTTTTATTAATCCACTCAACATTTATCAAGCACTTCGCACCAGGATTGCTAACCAGTAGTTTCAAAGATGAGCTGAAAGATGGAAACCATGCTCTCGCCCTTCACGGGAGTGGCTTAGGAGCCATTCAATCTTCTAACCCAGTATCTACTCTGCAATCAGATTTTTTGAACGTTTATCAAAAAGTTGAAGCTTCTGCTACTTTCTCAATGCATCTTCTTTTTTTAAAACCCTCTATCCAGTTCACCTGTATTCTCATATCTTTCATGAGATTATTTTCCACCTGCTGCTCTCACAGTCCACAGCATTAGCAGTTCTGGGAGCAAACACTAGAAACCCAGCCGAGATGTGTAGGTTGATGAAGCTCAGCAATGAAATGACCCATAACCAGAGCCACCCAAGTTCAGTTAAAGGATGATTGTGATTTGGAGCAGCCAAGGACCACTGCCATCTGACAGTGGGGAAACTGACTCCTTGGAGAAAATCAGGATAATGACCTGCCAGCCCCTGCCAACTGGAACTAAGCATGGGCAGATAGAATCAGACTCCTCTCCCTGCCCTGAACCCTGAACAGTTAGGGTCACATCCATTCCAAGAGCAAGGGCAGCTCCAGAGAACACTGTGAAATGGGTCTTTGGTCATCAGTGCCCTATTACTCTCTTATTTGATTCTCCTTTAGAGGCTCCTTCTCTGTCCAATTCTCTGTTTCTTCAGGCCAGCCACAGGCTTCCCAGAGCCTCCTCCCCAAAGTGGGTGGACTTTTCCTTTGCCCACATGGAGGCATGTGAGCATGGCTGGAGATAATCAAGCAATTGGACAGGTCAGTTTCTGTATATTCATTATAACCTTCTACTTCAATAGGAAAATAGAAGTCATCTCCCCTTCCCACCATGAAATTCCCCACCCACCTGCATATACATGTTCATCATCTCCTCTCCTACCATTTCAACACAGAGTTGTTAAGAGCATGGAGTTAGACTACAAAGGTTCAAGGCCTGGCTCTACCACTTAGCAATGTGATCTTGGATAAATTGTTTAGCCTCTCTGAGCCTCAGATTCCTTGAGAGTAAAATAGGGGGAATTTTAGAACCACCTCATCAGGTTGTTGTGAACTTATAAGGGAAAGCCAATGACCATTACAGTGATCCATAAAGCGAACTCTAAGTTTATTTATTTGCCAGGCAAGGGAACATGTACCAGTGAAGAAGTTCACTGCGGTGGGGAGAGAGGTGTGTATATAAATAAATAAATGGGCAGGTGGGGCTCACAGTGGTTATACTAATTAAGAATAATAAGTAGGAATGTACTCTTATTCAGAGGATTCAATTGTTTAATCCATGGTAAAGCATTTGAAACATTGCCTGGCATATAAGAAACCCTCAAAAATGCCACCTTTCATTATTTATTACTAACCTGTTCCGAATCTTGTTCTCTCACTATCTCAGGGATTTTACTCTTGAATTTTCAGTTCTCTCCGTCTCTACTGGATCATTCCCGTTAGCATTCAAATATATTCTACAACCTCCATACATAAGCCTTCTCTCTCCCTTAGTAAAGATGAAGATGGAACCTTAAATTCAATGGTGAAAAGACAGATTTATATTATAAATGATTTGGAGAAAACAGGGAGCCATCTAAAAATAAAACCAAAGTTGTATCAGTACTTCCCACTTTACACCAGGAAAATCTCCTATTGGATCAAAGATCTCAGCTTAAATAATGAAACTATAAATATACTGTAAGAAATCATGAGAGAACTCTAATAAACTCAGAGTGGGAAAAGCCTGCTTAACTATGACACAAAACTCAAGGGCCATAAACAAAAAGATTTTTTTTTTTTTTTTTTTTTTGCCGCACCGCATGGCATGTGGGATCTTAGTTCCCTGACCAGGAATCAAACCTGCACCCCCTGCAGTGGAAGCGCGGAGTCAACCACTGGACCGCCAGGGAAGTCCCAAGATTTATAAATTTGACAATATAAAAATCAAACATTTCTGCAAGGCAAAAGCCACCTTAGGGCTTCCCTGGTGGCGCAGTGGTTGAGAGTCCGCCTGCCAATGCAGGGAACACGGGTTCGGGCCCCGGTCCGGGAGGATCCCACACGCCGCAGAGCGGCTGAGCCCGTGAGCCATGGCCGCTGAGCCTGCGCGTCCGGAGCCTGTGCTCCGCAATGGGAGAGGCCGCAAGAGTGAAAGGCCCACGTACCGCAAAAAAAAAAAAAAAAAAAAAAATCCACCATAAACAAATTCAAAAGACAAACAGCAAACTGGGAAAATAAATTCCAAAGATAAATAACAAACTGGGAAAACACATTTACATCGTTATATTGCAAACAAAGGGCTACTTTTCCTATAGCATGTATAAAGTGCTAAGAAAAAAACCCCATAACCTGGGGCTTCCCTGGTGTCGCAGTGGTTGAGAGTCCGCCTGCCGATACAGGGAACACGGGTTCGTACCCCGGTCCGGGAAGATTCCACATGCCGCGGAGCGGCTGGGCCTGTGAGCCATGGCCGCTGGGCCTGCGCGTCCGGAGCCTGTGCTCCGCAACGGGAGAGGCCACAACAGTGAGAGGCCCGTGTACCGAAAAAAAACCCCCAAAAACCAGTAACTCCCTTTTTTGAATGGACAACAATCCCCAAAAAAGGAAATACAAATACCTTTTAAACATAAAAAGATGTTCAATCTCACTCATAATGAAAGAATACAAATTATAATTATCCAGAGCTACCATTTTTCACTTACCAGATTAGCAAAGGTCAAAAGCTAGATAATACTCTGTGTTAATGAGGTTATGGGGAAAGAAAATCCCGCGAGAGCTGCTCGCCCCTGACCCGCGGGCTGCCGGTTCCAGCACAGCCAACTACGCGGGCGCTGCCGAGGCTCTGGGGGACGGGCTGCTGGGGTTTCCACTTCCGCCGCCACGGATTCGCTCCCGGCCGTGGTGGTTTCCTGTGCAGAAGCTGAGGAACCTGCTGGTGTTTTATTTGGAGGCGTGGCTGGCCGACTCGATCTTCGGCCCAGGCCAAGCCGTGGTTCCGGAAATGGAGTGGATGAGCCAGGCCCTGCTGACGGTGGACGCAGTTCACGCCGGGAAGTTGGTGGAAATCACCGTCTTCGGGCGGCCAGCTGTCCAGTGCCGGGTGAAGAGCGTGCTCCTGAGCCTGGCGCCGAGTCACCGGGAGCAGCGCGCCCGAGCTGAGAAGATGGAACAACTCGAGGAGTTCTTGAAGGCCCAGGCACCAGGCCCCCAGGTCCCCCAGCGTCCTGTTGCGTAAGTGTTGTCAGGAGCATGAGAACAGTTCTTCTGCTACTAAAGTTCAAGAGAAGCAAATATTCTTAAATCTATGCATTTATTTTTTTCCTGTATCTTGATGGATAGTGGTTTGATTATTTTGATGCTGATTATTATTTTGCTGATTAATTTACATTCCTATGAGCAATGGTTATTGCTCATAGGAATATAAATTCGTGCAACTATGAAGGAGAGTTTAGCATTATCATTCAAAATTATAACTTCATTCCTTTGATCCAGCAAATTCTTTCATTTATTTATTTGAATTTTATTTTTTTATACAGCAGGTTCTTATTAGTTATCTATTTTAAACATATTAGTGTATATACGTCAGCAAATTCTACTTAGAGAAATTTATCCTGCAAATTACACATACACACACACACACACACACACACACACTTCCAAAACAACACATATATAAGGTTATTCATTGCAACATTGTTTGTAAGTTAAATGCATTAGAAATAAGTGTGTCCTCCATCAAAAAGAGTTAAATAAACTTTGGTGCATTTGCACAAAGAAATAAGATACCAGCTTCTTCTCTGCCCAGCCTGTGAATGTCAGCTTTCCTCTACACTCAGTCCCAGGTCTTCATTCTCACTCTCAGTAGTGTCTCCCATGCCATGGCTTTAAATGTCTTCACAGAAAATAGCTCATTTCAGAAACCTAATCGTCATCTTTGTTGTTTCACTCTCCCACATTCCCTTCACCAAATACCACTAATGCAGCTCAAAAATATTTTGAGTTTTTTAAACAGCTTTATTGATGTGTAACTGACATGAAATAAACTGCCCATAATTAAGATAAAATAGGTGTATTATTTAGTTAGTTTTGACACAGGTACACTCCCAAAACTATCACCACAATCAAGATAATAAACAAATCCATTACCCCCAAAAGTTTCCTAATGCCCCCTTGGAATCCTGCCAGCCCACCCCCCCATCACCCCACAGCCCCATCCCCAAGCAGTAACTGATATGCTTGCTGTCACTATAGCTCATTTTGCACTTTCTTGAACTTTAAATAAATAGAATCATACAGTATGAACTCTTTGTCAGCCTTCTTTCATGCATCATAATTATTTTACAATTCATCTACATTGTTGTATGCATTAATAGCTCATTCCTTTTTTTGCTGAGTAGTGTTCCACTGTATGGAAATATCACAATTGTTTAAACTCACCTATTGATGAACATTTTTGATCCTTTCCACATTTAGCTATTACATATCAAGTTGTTATGGATGCAAAAATATATTTAATCCATCCAGTTCCCTTCATTTAAAAAAAAAGTAATATGTTTCTTCTTTCTATTTTTTAAAAAATATTTATTTATTTATCTGGTTGCGCTGGGTCTTAGTTGCAGCGTGTGGGATCTTTAGTTGTGGCATGTGAACTCTTAGTTGCAGCATATGGGATCTAGTTCCCTGACCAGGGGTCAAACCCGGGCCCCCTGCACTGGGAGTCTTATCCACTGGACTGCCAGTGAAGTCCCTCTTCTTTCTATTTTTAATGCCTCACTTAGTCTGCAATTATCTCTAATGAGTAGATGTAAGGTTCCTTAACTGATCTTTTATCTTCTACTCTTCATCCTACCCAATTTCATTCTCCATCCTACAACTACAGTTAACTTCAAAACATATGAGTGCACAGTCCTTTCTTATTTAAAGTCCTTCAATGACCACCACTCTCCACTCTCCTCCCACCCACCCAGTATACTAAGAATAAAACCCAAACTCCATAGCCTAAAGATAATCCAACCTGCCTTACCCAACCTATCCTCTTTAACTTCATATAGTACCACCATCTCTCATGGTTATGCTTCTTGACCTACATGATCTTTCTCTCATTTCCTCAGAATAAAATTAAGGATTATAAAACAACTACCTAAATTTCCTCCTGCTCTTGAAGAGGTTACAGTGAGATGGATTGACCCATTTAAGAAGTGAAGCAAGGAGTCTTTGATCTAAGGAAGAAGGAAAATGAACAAGGCCAAAAACTATGCAGGTCCTTGATGCTGATGGTCAAGGTGCTAAAAGGCAAGTCCAGGTGGGTCACCAAGTCTTTTCATAGATAAAGGCCACAGAAAAGCAACCCAAAATAAAATATGTACAGCTGAAAACAACGGTATGAAACTTAAAAAGATGAAAATTATTAGTGATGATTACTGATATGGAATACAGACAAGGGAAATCTAATATAAAAATAATTGATATTCCTAAAGAAAAGAAGCAAATGGTAAAACAAAAAGTTCTGAAAGATTTAATGACAAAAAGAGAAGACTTAATCCACCAAAAAATTTTTCCCAGGAAAATCAAAGTGTAATTTTGTGTCCAATCAATTGCACTTGAAACATAAAGGTAAGAAACAGACTTTCTCAAATAAGCAACAGTTCATGAAATTTAGTGCTCACAAGCTCTTTGAGAGTCATCCAACATCAAAATACAGCAAGCCGAAAGAAACTAGAAATGGAGGTTCCATGGCCAATGAATGGTGGGTCATTAAACTCATTCAATGGTTTAAAGAAAAAGCAGTGCTGTGAGAATTATGTTTACCAGAGAGAGCAAATTTATTAATCTTGATAAGGTAAAAGTAAAAATAGGCTTACCAGAAATGTGGTCTTGAAGGGATGAGGTGAGGATAGTGTCAAGTTTCTCATCTTCAGAGCAGGAAGTCCATAGATACTGTTCAAGTGGAAGTCTTTTGGTATTTGGGGGGGTTTTTTGTTTGTTTTATAGATTTATTATTTATTTATTTATATTTGGCTGTGTTGGGTCTTTGTTGCTGTGTGTGGGCTTTTTCTAGTTGCAGTGAGCGGGGGCTACTCTTCGTTGTGGTGCACGGGCTTCTCGTTGCAGTGGTTTCATTTGTTGCAGAGCACAGGCTCTAGGCGCATGGGCTTCAGTAGTTGTGGCACGTGGGCTCATTAGTTGTGGCTCGCGGGCTCTGGAGCACAGTAGTTGTGGTGCATGGCCTTAGTTGCTCCGCCGCCTGTGGGATCTTCCTGGACCAGGGCTCGAACCCATGTCCCCTGCATTGGCAGGTGGATTCTTAACCACTGTCCCACCAGGGAAGTCCCTTGTTTTTTTTTTTAAGTGAAAGAATCTTCTGAAATTTTAGACTTATTTTTTAGGAAATAAAATTGCTTGATATGAAGAAATTCTTATTAATCTGAGGTTGAGCAATTCTGTCAATTTCATTTGTTTTTCTCCTGTTAAATTCAAGTAAAGAAAAATTGAATGCTTTTTATTTTTGAAAAGCATTTATGATGAGATCCTATTTTTATTAAATAATTTTATTTTTGGCTGCATTGGGTCTTTGTTGCTGCGCACGGGCTTCCTCTAGTTGCGGTGAGCGGGGGCTGCCCTTCATGGCAGTGTGCGGGCTTCTCATTACGGTGGCTTCTCTCGTTGTGGAGCACAGGCTCTAGGCACGCAGGCTTCAGTAGCTGTGGCACATGGGCTCTAGAGCACAGGCTCAGTAGTTGTGGTGCACGGGCTTAGTTGCTCCATGGCGTGTGGGATCTTCCTGGACCAGGGCTCGAACCTGTGTCCCCTGCATTGGCAGGCGGATTCTTAACCACTGCGCCACCAGGGAAGCCCTCTGAGATCCTATTTTTATAGAATTATATCTATACTCGCATAAGGATACATATAAAGAGAGATGATGACAAAGATCTTGTCTGCCAAAAGTTAATGATGATTATTTCTGGGTAGTTGATAGTGGGTTTTGTTTTGCTTGGTTTTTTGTTTTTTACTTTCTTCTTTAACTTTTCTGTAGTACTTAATTTTTGGTGGTAAGCATGAATCAGTTTACAAAACCCATACGTTTTAATAGGGTGTCTGCCTTCTGAGCTATCACAGGGTATGGCTGGGAAGAGGGAAGTTGACCAGAAGGCCCACTGATCATGGGTCTCACACTTTACAAAGACAAGAAACTCAGATTTTTCAATGTTCTCTCCAAAATGAAGATGCACATATTGTAACTGAGATACACTGACAAAATTAAATGTTTAAAACATAGCACATTTTCTTCTTTTTAAAATTATACCTGGAGCTTCAAGATATCCATGCCTCTTTCACACCCTGAGAAGCCCTGCATACATTATTCAAATTTAAGAAATGCCAGTTTAACACAATGGGAAGGATAGGACCCAGAGGAGGAATCCTGGTTCTCCCTTCCACGTCCTAGATTATGCCCAGTTTTGAGCTTTCTACCAGGCGAATACTATGCAATCCTGATACTGTCATCTACAGAGCTGCAAGCATTGAACAAAACTAGTCCTGGTTAGGTAATGCACAGATTTTGTGTTATGATGGTCATAGCTGATTAATTGCTTAGATTTGGCTTGACTTTGGTCTGCCTTTGATCTGATCACTCGATTTCTAATTTTACTACTTGACTTCAGCAAAAACTCACTGCTTTTCTTACTAGATCTATGATTAAATTATCCGCATTTTTTTAACTTACATCACATCTATGGGTATCAGTTCCTACTTATTCCTTGGCTCACTGTTTCTTGACCCCTGGCTGGCTGTAGTAGTGTGATATTGGACAAAATGGACCAAGAAAGCAGTGCAACTCACTAGCTTATTAAAGTTTCTATAGCAGTGAAAAGTGAAAAGGATTCATGAGAGTGTTGAGAAATTCTGGCCAGATCAACATCCAGGTTGATGAAACTGAGTACCTCGTGGGAAGCTGGTCCTGGGACTCATGGGTTCTCCCTGCCCGTAAGGTGTGATAGAAATAGTTTTAGAAATAGAAATAGAATCAAGTGATCAGATCAAAGGCAGACTTACCCTACAAGGAATCCTAAAGAGACTCCTTCAAATGAGGTAAAAAGACCTTAGACAGTAACTCTAATTCTCACAAAGAAACAAAGAGCACCAGTAAAGGTAGCTACATAGGTAAATATATATAAAAGACAGCATAAGTTTATCCTTGTTAGTAACTTTTTCCTTCTATATGATTTAAAAGACAGATGCAAAAAGCAATAATTATAAAACTGTTGATGGGCTTATAATTCATAAAGATGTATAGTTGTAGGACAATAGTAACATAAAGAAAAGAAGAGAAAAGGAGTGATACTGAAGTAGAAAAAAATTGGAGAAAATAAATAAAATACAATAAATCCTAGCTCTGCTAGTTGTATAATCTTGAGCAATTTTTTTACCCCATCCTGAGTCTCAGTATTCTCCATACAGAGTGTAATATTTACCTTATCCTTAAGTAAAATAATATTTATTTTACAAGCTTGTTGAATGGATTAGTGAAAACAATTTTCTGGAAACATTTTGCACAATGATTGGCACAGGTGCTCAATAAATGTTACAACTGCTTCTTCTGAGTAATGGGTACTTGGCAGTTTATTATACTACTTTCTCGACTTTTCTGTATCTTGAAAATTTTTTACAGTAAGAAAAAAATTTTAGTGCCAGCTTCATTCCTTTTATGGTCTTGTCTTTGCTTCTTTCCGATTTAACCTATAATTTGATGAATGAGCCTAGAGAAAGAGGAGGTTAACTCTAAATGACTAACTAAGTTATCTCCACAAGGATTTTCTTAGGGGATGCAAGCAGATGAAACATGAATTAGGAAGTTCTCAACTCCACTTTGCACAGAGGTATGTCACATAAATTTAAAATGCAAAAATCCAGATTAACGAAGACAATTGTTTGTCTTTGTCCCCTGTCCTCTGGGACAGCCGCCAATGATACACACTTCGTGGTCTCCATGTCTTTGTATAATCCCCAACCCGGAAGTGTGGGCTGGATCTAACAAGTCACGTCTGATAAATAGAATGCAATAAAGGTGATGGGGTGTCACTTCTGAGATTTAGTTATAAACAACTGTGACTCTGTCTTGATGGTTTTCTTTCTCTCTCTGGCTCTGCTCACTTGCTTGCTCTGGTGAAGCAAATGTACATATTGTGAGCTGCCCTATGGAGTGACCCACAAGTAAGGAACTGTAGGAAGCCTCTGGCCAAAATCCACATGTGTGAACTTGGAAATGAATCCATTTCCAATTGACCTGGAGATGACTAGCTCTGCTGACACCTTGATAGTAGAAAGCCTAAACCACAGGACCCAGATAAGCAGCACCAGATGCCTGACCCAGAGACTGAGAGATAATAAATGTTGTTGCTTTAAGCTGCTAAATGTTGGGGTAATTTTTTATACAACAACACACAACTAAGACACCTGTTTCTTGACAAAAGGAATCAGTGTAGAATGTCTATAAAGATCTTCTGTGGATTCAAAATATGATAAGCCTTTCCAGAAATCAACTTACACAAATTTTTTTGGAACACTTCTTTTGCAGAAAGCATATTTATATATGCTTTATAGGAGTTATATAAGAGTAAATAGGAGTCACACTGACCACCCAGAACATTCTTATAAAAATTTAAAGTTAAAATTTAAGGTTACCTTAAGGTTCTCCTTGTCTATTTGTTTTTCCCAATCACTCTTGTCCCAGTTCCTCTACACAAAATTAATTTGTTAAAAAGAAGGAGGAGCAAGAAGAGGAGGAGGAGGAAGAGGAAGAGGAGAAAAAAAAGAAGAAGAAACAACCAGAGAGGTCATCAAGCTTTCATTGGCCAGATGAGATTTACAAACCAGACTTTTAAAAATACTTTGCATGCCAAGAAGATTCACTGAGAAGAGTAATTTCCTACACTGATGGCTATTCTCTACCTGAATCATGAAGACACCTCCTGAATTTTCCAGAACAGTCCCAATTTCAAATCTTCTGCTCCACTTTCCCCTAAGTCAACTTGTACTTGACAAAATCACATGTGCTGATTTGGGTTTGGAAATAATGGGTCCCTAAAATCCTGAATTGCTCTTGAACTAGGCTTGTGTCATTGGTGGGCACAGTGTATCAACTCACCTACTAATTATTCACTGAGATCCTTTGATAGCTTCAGTGCTCTGCTATGACAGTCAAAAGAAGGAGCGGAGGGCTTCCCTGGTGGCGCAGTGGTTGAGAGTCCGCCTGCCGATGCAGGGGACACGGGTTCATGCCCCGGTCCAGGAAGATCCCACATGCCGCGGAGCAGCTGGGCCCGTGAGCCATGGCCTCTGAGCCTGCGCGTCCGGAGCCTGTGCTCCGCAACGGGAGAGGCCATGACAGTGAGAGGCCCGCGTACCGCAAAAAAAAAAAAAAAAAAAAAAAGGAGCGGAATCTTACAGAAGCCTATAGCGTATTTGGGGAGACTGAACAGCATATATGAAGGTACAGAGCAATCAATTAACTGGCTTCTGGATGTAAGAGGTAACTCAGTCGTTCAGAAAAGGAAGGGATCCTTGAGAACTAAAGAAATCTTAGGAGTCGTCATGGAGGAGGAGGAGGACTTGAGATGGAACAAAGGAAGAGTTGACTTCATTTTTGCTGTTCAGAAGTACAAGGTGGGACACAATGAAGTCACAGAACAATTAAGAAAAGAGAACACGTGTGGAGGCATACCTCAAAGGTAGGTTGAATATGAAGAATGTTCCTAGTCCAGTGCTATGTATCTGATCATTGTAATAATGTTAATCACTCCTTTAACGCCTATTACTTGCCAAGCACTATGTTAAACACTACACGCTTACTATCTCATTTATTCTTTTCTTTTTTTTTAGTTTTTATTGGAGTATAGTTGCTTTACAATATTGTGTCAGTTTCTACTGTACAGCAAAGTGAATCATCATTTACTCTTTATAAATAAGACTTACTATTCTTTACAGACAAGAACACTGAGGGGCCCAGAGAAGTTAAATAACTCACCTGAGGTCACAAGCTAATATGTGGCAGAGCCAAGATTTGTAATAGGGAAGAACAAATCTCACTCCATATTGGATCTGTTTCTTTTACTTTAACCTTTGTTTTCTATTGCTTTTGCTACAAATTAAGAATGTTGCTTGTAGCCTGAAATATACAGGACAGCCCATTCTCAAAGCTCTGACCTTTAAAAGTGTAACACTTTTCCATTGATATAGAGATTAAAATGTTGCACAACAGCACATTTGTCTTATTGGAGGTTTACAGGAACATCATGACCTGACCTACATGGACAGCTGCTAGAACAAAGGATTCTGACACCAAGAAGTTTGCAACAACTAACCATGCCCCTCCCGTTTAGTATAAAAGAAGCCTGAGGGCTTCCCTGGTGGCGCAGTGGTTGAGAGTCTGCCTGCTGATGCAGGGGACACGGGTTCCAGCCCTGGTCTAGGAGGATCCCACATGCCACGGAGCAACTGGGCCCATGAGCCACAACTACTGAGCCTGCGCGTCTGGAGCCATGCTCCGCAACGAGGGGCCACAACAGTGAGAGGCCCGCGCACCGCCATGAAGAGTGGCCCCCGCTCGCTGCAACTGGAGAAAGCCCTCTCACAGAAACGAAGACCCAACACAGCCAAAAATAAATAAATTTATAAAAAATAAATAAAATTTAAAAATAAATAAGCCTGAATTCTAACTTGGGTAAGATAGTTCTTTAGGACACTAGTTCATCATCTTCTCTGACGCCTGGCTTTCCAGATAAAGTCACTATTCCTTGCCCCAACAACTTGTCTCTCAACTTATTGGCCTGTTGTGTGGTGAGCAGTACAAGCTTGGACTCAGCAACTGATTCAAGTCCAGGTATGACTGACACCAAAGCTCAAGCTCCTAGCCATGATGCTATCCTAAAATCGAGTATAGAAAACTGCCCAAGAAACATTAGTGCTGAAACTCTTCTGCAAACTCTTCATACGTAAGTGTCCCACCTGGCCAACCTGAGAGTTCCATCTAATGGGTAGTGAGGACAGACCAAGTGCAGGGGTACTGCACAGCGTAGGAAGCACATACCCTTCCAGTCTTGGCCATACTACTCTCCAGCTGTGGAACTCCTGCAAAGCCACTGACTCTTATTTTCCCTGTGTGGTCTTTAAGGTCACGGTCACCTCTAAACTCTATGTGCAGTATTTGTTTTGCATGCAGAAGGCTTACTTCTCATGACTACACCAAAGATATCCTAACACAATGGTGGGATGTACTGATTTCAAACATCCTTTTTTTGTAGCTCTGAGCTACTAACCTACCACCTAATAAACATGTCTTTGTTCTCCTTGGATGTAACAACAAATGCACATAAGTAATTGCATTAAAACTTATGTGTCATCAATTATTACTACTCACTTTGGGCTCAAGAAGTGCAAAGCCTCAAGGCAAAATGGAAGCTCTAACTTATTTTGCAAAGAAGGTAAAAGACAAAAGACGTGTGAATTCTTAAGAAGCTAGAAGGAGGCCTGTTTCTATCACTCCTAATTCAACTCTCAAACCTAACCTGGTGGTGTTCAAAACATTTCTATGAAGGGAAAATATCTCACCATCTACAGAGACTTCAGTATTCTTTTATCCCAAGGAAACTAAAATATTTCCTATTTTTGTTAATTGGACATATCTTCACATTAGGTTATTGCTTTTTTCTGTTTTGCTTTGTGTTTCCCTGATTGGCTTATTGAACTCAGTTTCACATAATCCTTTGAGCAATATCCCCAAAACGGCAGTGTTGTGTTTAACCTAGTTCTATGACAAAGTAAACTGCTTTCCTTCATACTTTAAATGGAAATGTTTTCTTATTGTTCTAATCCCCCATATTCATTTCTGGGATGTTATTCCTCATAAAAGCTCTTTCTCATTACAGAAAATGAGAAGCATAAACAGCGTGGACCTCCTAATGTAGAGTGATGAGAATGTTCTAGAGTAAATGTGGCTAGATCGCAGCTGGTTCTTCTACGTGTCAACATGCATATTAGGAGAAACTGGAATGGGGCTTGAATTTTATTCTCTTCCAGAATTTGGGATCTCATTCACTGCATTCTTCTGTTTCAGAATTTGGAATACTGAAGGATACTATTAAGTCAGAAACTGAAGGGTTAGAGATTTTCCCCTACTTGCAAGCTAACAAGTAAGGCTGCTATATACAGTTGTATATACATGACAGTGACTGAAGAATACACACCGTTTGGACATAGACAAAACTGTTTATTAATCACAACAAAATCAGCACCCAAAGCAATATCTTGCATCAGTTCCCAAAACCCCCATCCCCACAGAGTGACACAGTGGGGACCAGATGTCACCTAGGCAGTCACTGGGGTGCATCGCAAGAGAGAAATCCCCAAATTAGGAAAAACTGATTTATATAGGGCTATTGCTGGCTTGCCCATTCTCCCCTCCAGAGAAATAAAGAGGTTTTATTTTTCCTCTGGAGTGTAGGCAAAGCTCTTCAGGGAGAGGAAGAAGATTTTTACTAACCTGGAATGTGTCTAGGGAGGGAGACATTTACAAGCTCTATTATCTCTAGCTTCCAAGGTCATTTGCTCTGCAAACATCCTTGAACCAATGGTCCAAAAAGTATAGGAAATGCCATGAAGAACTGCCTTCCACAGCAGATAGGACTGGGGACGGAAAGTGAGTGCTGTCTCCAGAAAGCAATTTACCCCAGCAAAGCCCACGAGTCTTGGGCCTCCCTCCCAGACCAGCCCCGACCTGCGTGCTCTGGACTCCAGGCTGCCGGTTCACATCCCAACCCTAAATCAGGGAGAAGCTGAATCCCAAAACCTAGTGAACTCTCAGCTGAAAACCAGAAAAGACCTGGCAGAGAGGGGGGGAAAAAATCTGTTAGACAGAAATCAGAATAATCAAATAATAGGTGGTACTTGGGAGAGAATGGTTTTTAGAGAATCTTCTAAGCTGATCTGAATGCCTCATTGCTTTCTTATATGATATGCATAGGCTTGGACAAGGCAGGGAAGAAACAGATTAAAGTGCCTGTCAGTTTAGACAATATCCCTGGAGTATAGGGATTGCTCAGAGAGCCCTCAGGAGAGCCCAGAGGAGAAATGATATTACCCAAGATGGGTTCAGGGTGGAAGAGAATTTATCCTGTAATGTCCATGTCCACAGTCCATGCAGTCTGAATCTTTATTATGTAGACAGACCTGCCAGGAGGAGCTCGCATCAGCAGCCCCCATGATTATAACCAATTAAGACGCTTCATTAGTATATTTCCATTTCTCAGAGTGAAAAACTGGTCTGAAATGGGACAAGCTATCGTTGACAACCCAAGGTACCAATAAGTGTACTGCTTGGAAATATCGTAGTGGTTCTTTGGCGAGAATAGCTTTGAAACTGGGTTATGCTCTCAGCAACAAATCACCGAGTGTTCCTGAAAAATTGAAAGCATCTTGTCTGGGGAAGAGGCATTACTTCTATTTTCTAGCTAAGGTATTTTCTGGCGTTCTGGGGAGGCAAACAGCCAAGATACAGTCTCTTCAGGCTTTCATTTGCTGAGAAAAATGGCCCTTCAGAATCTGTGATATTTTGGGCGCATTAAGCTGAGTGAAATTTGGGGTCATCTAACAGGTTAATGATCCGAATCATTAAACGGGCTACACTAATCTTCCTTCCCACAAGAACAATGTCAGGCGTTTGACTTCTAAAAATGAGGGCACTGGGAAACAGAAGTTGAGATGGGAAAAATTGTGGGCAGCTTGTATGCTCTTTAAACAAGTTCAGGTTCTAATTCAAGAGGAAGAACGTTTACAGGGGTCTTCTCTCTGCACACAAATTATATCTTTAAATATATACACATTGTTTTTTTCCTTTGCTTTTAGAATGCTAGTGCTATAAATTAAGTGTCAATTGCTTGGTTTATTGTCCACCTCTTGTAGTTAAAATATGCTTTATATACTATGATTAAATTAACCTCTCTTTGGAACTTCCCTGGCAGTCCAGTGGTTAAGAATCCATGCTTCCCAACTGGCAAAGGATTAATCTCCAAAATTTATAAGGAACTCATGCAGCTCAATAACAAAAAAACAAACAACCCAATCCAAAAATGGGCAGAAGACCTAAATAGGCATTTCTCCAAAGAAGATATACAGACTGCCAACAAACACATGAAAGGATGCTCAACATCACTAATCATTAGAGAAACGCAAATCAAAACTACAATGAGATATCATCTCACACCAGTCAGAATGGCCATCATCAAAAAATCTAGAAGCAATAAATGCTGGAGAGGGTGTGGAGAAAAGGGAACACTCTTGCACTGCTGGTGGGAATGTGAATTGGTACAGCCGCTATGAAGAACAGTATGGAGGTTCCTTATAAAACTACAAATAGAACTACCATATGACCCAGCAATCCCACTACTGGGCATATACCCTGAGAAAACCTAATTCAAAAAGAGTCATGTACCAAAATGTTCATTGCAGCTCTATTTACAATAGCCCGGAGATGGAAACAACCTAAGTGTCCATCATCGGATGAATGGATAAAGAAGATGTGGCACATATATACAATGGAATATTACTCAGCCATAAAAAGAAACGAAATTGAGCTATTTGTAATGAGGTGGATAGACCTAGAGTCTGTCATACAGAGTGAAGTAAGTCAGAAAGAGAGAGACAAATACCGTATGCTAACACATATATATGGAATTTAAGGGGGGAAAATGTCATGAAGAACCTAGGGGTAAAACAGGAATAAAGACACAGACTTACTAGAGAATGGACTTGAGGATATGGGGAGGGGGAAGGGTAAACTGTGACAAAGCGAGAGAGAGGCATGGACATATATGCACTACCAAACGTAAGGTAGATAGCTAGTGGGAAGCAGCCGCATAGCACAGGGAGATCAGCTCAGTGCTTTGTGACCGCCTGGAGGGGTGGGATAGGGAGGGTGGGAGGGAGGGAGACGCAAGCGGGAAGAGATATGGGAACACATGTATATATATAACTGATTCATTTTGTTGTGAAGCAGAAACTAACACACCATTGTAAAGCCATTATACTCCAATAAAGAAGTTAAAAAAAAAAAAAAAAGAATCCATGCTTCCACTGCAGGGGCCATGGGTTCAATCCCTGGTTGGGGAACTAGGATCCTGCATGCCAAGCAGTGCAGCCAAAAAAAAAAAATTAAAAAATAAATTAAGCTCTCTTTGTAAACCAGCCATTATGCCTTCATTTGTGTATCTTTGCTTCATAAAATACTGTATTCACAATCTTCTAAGCTTCTAACCTTTAGGAGTATTTACTTAGCCATTATGTCATTCAAACTCAGATTTTTCCATTTTTAATCTCGAGGATTATTCAATCCTTGATATCTGGGGCAACGTTAAATGTGCTAGAAACAATGCTTCCAAGTCCTTACCTCTCCCTATTTCCTATGTGTGTTCAAGCCATTAAGTCTTTCTTTTTTTTTTAAATAAATTTATTATTTATTTATTTTTGGCTGCGTTGTGTCTTCGTGGCTGCACGCGGGCTTCCTCTAGTTGCGGCAAGCTGGGGCTACTCTTTGTTGCGGTGCGCAGGCGTCTCATTGCAGTGCTTCTCTTCTTGCGGAGTGTGGGCTCTAGGCGCGCGGGCTTCACTAGTTGTGGCACGCGGGCTAAATAATTGTGGCTTACAGCCTTTGTTGCTCTGCACCATGTGGGATCTTCCTGGACCAGGGCTTGAATCCATGTCCCCTGCATTGGCAGGCGGATTCTTAACCACTGCGCCGCCAGGGAAGCCCAAAACCATTAACTCTTAAGAAAATATTTCTTCACGAAAAATGTTTTCCCAGACAAGCTTTGATGGTCATCTGAGGTGGACAAACCCAGAGGTGCCACAAGCAGGTCAGTCTAACACAAAGGACACACCATAAATGGTGATTCTACTCTGGAAAATAAATTTCTACCAAGAGGAGTGGTACTCAGGCATCATCCAGTATTATAGAAGAAGGAAATCCTGTCTCTCTTAAACAAAATAGAATCCAGAACCTCCAAAGTTCATAGGTGGGAAGTGAAAATCCAGATAGGAAAGTCTCTGAAAAAGTGACTTGTTTTAGTCCCACTCTGTGGTAGGCAGAATTCTTAGATGACCCCCAAATAACATGTAATCCCCTCTCCTTGGCATATGGGTAGAATCTGTGAATATGATGAGCTATTACTCCTGTGATTAGATTACATTATATGGCACAGTTGACTTTTTTTAATTGTAAAAAACACTACATAAAATTTACCATCTTAACCATGTTAAAGTGTACAGTTCAGTAGTGTTAATTATAATCAAATTGTTGTGCAGCAGATCTCCAAAACTTTTTCATCTTGCAAAATTGCAACTCTGTACCCAGTGAAAAGTAGTTCCCTATTTCCCCCTCCCTCCAGCCTCTGACCACTTCCATTCTACTTTATGCTTCTATAAATTTGAGAACTTCAGATATTTCGTATAAGTGAAATCTTATAGTATTTATCTTTTTGTGTGTGACTGGCTTGTTTCTCTTAATGTGCCCAAGTTTTATGAACGTTGTAGCCTATGACAGGGTTTCGATCTTTTATAAGGCTGATTAATATTCCATTGTATGTATATACCACATTTTGTTTATCCATTCACCCATTGGTAGACATGTGGGTTGCTTCTGTCTCTTGACTATTATGAATAATGCTGCAGTGAACATGGATGTGCAAGTATCTCTTTAAGACTCTGCTTTCGAATCTTTTGGATACATACCCAGAAGTGGGATTACTGGATCATACAGTAGTTCTATTTTTAATTGTTTGAGGAGCTGCCATAATGTTTTCCATAACAGTTGCACCATTTTACAATCTCACCAACAGTACACAAAGGTTCCAATTTCTCCACATCCTTGTAAACACTTGTTATTTTCTGTTTTTTGATGGTAGCCATCCAAACAGGTATGACATGATATCTCACTGTGGTTTTGATTTGCATTTCTCTAATGATTAGTGATGCTGAGCATCTTTTCATATGCCTTTTTGCCATTTATATCATCTTTGAAGAAATGTCTATTCAGGTCCTTTATTCATTGTTTAATTAGGTTATTTTGCTATGATTTAGTTGAAGGAGTTCTTTATATATTCTAGATATTAATTCCTTATCAGATATATGATTTGCAAATATTTTTCTCATTCCATAGATTACCTTTTTTTTTTTTTGGCTGCGTTGGGTCTTCGTTGCTGCACATGGGCTTTCTCTAGTTGTGGCGAGCAGAGGCTACTCTTCATTGTGGTGCACGGGCTTCTCACTGCTGTGGCTTCTCTTGCTGTGGAGCACAGGCTCTAGATGTGCGGGCTTCGGTAGTTGCAGCACGCGGGCTCAGAAGTTGTGGCGCACAGGCTTAGTTGCTCCGTGGCATGTGGGATCTTCCCGGACCAGGGATTGAACCCGTGTCCCTGCATTGGCAGGTGAATTCTTAACCACTGCACCACCAGGGGAAGTCCCTCTATAGATTACCTTTTAATGTTGATTTTTTTCCTTTGATGCACAGAAATTTTTGAGCTTGGAGTAGTACCCTATGTATATTTTTGCTTTTGTTGCCTGTGCCTTTGGTGTCACAGCCAAGAAATCACTGCCAAATCTTAAGGTCATGAAGTTTTCCCTGTTTTTTTTCTAGGAATTCTATAATTTTGAGTCTTACATTCAGATCTTTAATCCATTTTGAGCTAATTTTTGTATGTATTGAAAGATAAAGGTACAGTTTTGTTATTCTGCATGTGAGTATCCAGTTTTGCCGGCAACATTTGTTAAAGAGACTGTCCTTTCCCTATTGAGTGGCTGCTTGGCAGCCTTGTTGAAAATCATTTGCTCATATATACAAGGATTTATATTGGGCTCTCTGTTCTATTTTATTGGTTTATGTGGACACAGTTGACTTTCAGAAAGAAAGATTATTCGGGTGTGCCTAACCTAATCACATGAGCCAGGTAAGAGCAGAGAAATTTTTCTGGCCGGTCACTTGAGCAAACCAGCACGAGCAAGATTTGACAAAGGCATGTTACTGAGATGAAGGGGGACCTGTGGCTAAAACTTGAGAGCAGCCTCTAGGAGTCGAGAGTGTGCCCCAGTTGACAGCTGGCAACTGCAAGGAAATGAATTTGGCCAACAATCTAAATGAGCTTGAAAGTGGATCTTTTTCTAGTCGAACCTCATGATGATAACACAGCCGATTCAACATTTTTATTTCAGCCTCATGAGACCCTGAACAGAGGACTCAGTTAAAACGTGCCAGACTGCTAACATACAGAAATGGTGAGATAGTAAATTTCTGGTATTTTGAGATGCAAAATTTGTGGTATTTGTTACACAGCAAGAGAAAACTAACATACCCAGGTCACACCTTCCTCTTTTGATGAGGTCATTCTAATCACTGGGGCCATTAGTCCATTGGACTCCATGGCTCCTTTGTTCTGACCAAAGTTGAGACTGAATGAAACCTTTTTCTTTTTTCTCTTTTTATTTACTTATCTTTAAGGAGGAATTTTTTCTTTTCCAGGGGAAAGTGCGAACGCAGTCCCCCACTACCACAAATTATGCAGTCGAGTTTCCCACATTTGGGGAAATCGCAGGGGTCAGCACATCCGGAGTGCAATGGATAAGCCTCGCCCTGGGAAAACCACCCTCGTGATCATGGTATCTCCCCTGCCAGGTAAGTATTAAGGAGGAATTTTTAAGTTAATGTATTAAGTTTGTAAATAGGTAATATGTTCAGAAATACATGGTTCAGAAATCAAAACATGTAACATCTCTACGTATTACAGTGAGAGTAATCCCTCGTCGGCCTGTTCTGTTATCCCTCATCTGCCTGTTATCACCTGCCAACCATCTCCCCAGGGAACCACTGCTTCTAGTTTCTTGATATCCTTCCTGAGTTATTTTAAATGCATATATGTGACCAAAAAAACTGTTAATTACTCCCAATATCAATTCTCTTCTTAAATAGCATTAGAATTTTTATTGGAGCAAATAGCTTCCAGGAATCAAAATTATATTCCCCAGGGTCCCTTATAGCTGGGTGTGACCAGGTGTGGCAGCTTTCCAGAACCTTCCTTGGTGTATGCCCTTTGTCCCTTCTTCTTCTCCTTTTCCATCCCACTGCCTGGAAAGGAGCTGCTTCCTTGGACCGAGGACAAGGCCATGCCCTAAGAATGGAGGGCAGGTGAGCTAGAAGGAAACTAGCCCTGTGAGTGTGTCACGTAACAGAGCCCTGACTCCATTCTGGACTGCCTTCCCCTAGATATTTACAGAGAGAAATGATCTTTTATCTTTTTTAAGCCACTGTTCTTTTTGAGTATTATCACTGGAAGCTAAACCTAATTCTTAACTAACACAATATTTTTAAAAATATGAAGATATAGTCTCCCTTACCCCTTCTTTTACCAAAATAATAGAATATTACATAATTCAATATTACATTGCTCTGTATTTTGCTTCTTTGACTTAACAATTTATCTTGTAGCTCTTTCCATTGCGTACTGTCAGGGAGGACAAGAAGTAGATGGCACACTACAAACAGGTGTTAAGGGAAAAATAACAGGACTAATTATATAGATTTGGGCAGGGTTAGGAGAAACCAGTAAGGGAAGGGGAAGCCAGAGTGGGAAGCCACTAGTACCCTTAGGCCTGAAAAGGTAAGTAGATGGACTGGTTATCAGAACTCAGAGAGATCTGTTGCTGCAGGACAGGGCAACCCAACAGAGGTGTGGCTTTTGATTTAAAAAATAGCCTCCAACCGTCACCTTATTAGGGAAGGGAGCCTGAGGAATATCCTAATCACTTTCTTCCTATTCTCCAGTCTCCTGTTGGTGCCTCCTATTTCCTAAATCCAAGCAAAAGCCAGAGGGCAAGGAAGATTGTTGTGATTCACAAAGTTCACCCCCCTGGAGCCCAGAGCAGTATGGAGAAAGGCAAAGAGTGCATCGAGAGGGAAAAACAGGAAATATCCAGCACTATCCACCCATGTTACTTCTCAGCATCTACTTTGTCCTTTGTTTAGAAGAGAAATTTGTGTCCCCAACAAAGGGAACATACAAAGTCCCATCAGCTCCATGCATTCATAGGGTAATGTCTTTCAGTCATATTCCAATATCATTAAACTTTAGCCGTGACATTGCTCTTCATTTAAATCTGCAGGAGGATCTACAAACTCAATGCAATCCCTATCAAAATTCCAACTGCTTTTTTTGCAGAAATGGACATGCTGATCCTAAAACTCATATGGAAATGCAAAGGACCCTAAAGAGGCAAAAAAAAAAAAAAAAAGAAGGAAACCACTGAGAAAGAAGAGTAAAGTTGGAGGACTCATATCTCTTGATTTTAAAACTTATTACCAAGCAACAGTTATCAAAATATTGTGCTACTTGCATAAAGACTGATATATAGACCATATATAGATCAATGGAATAGATTGAGAGTCCAGAAATTGATTTCAGACAACAGTACCAAGACCACTGAATAGGGAAAGAATAGTCTTTTCAAAATATGGTCCTGAGGCAAGTGAATATCCACATGAAATGAATGAATTTGGACTTCTACCTCACACCATATACAAAAATTAACTCAAAATGGAACAAAGACCTAAACAGAACAGGTGAAACTATAAAACTCTGAGACAGAAACCTTGGTGTAAATCTCTGTGATTTTGGAGTAGGCCACAGTTTCTTAGATATGACACCAAAAGCACAAGCAACCAGAGAAAAAATAGATAAATTGAACTTCACCAAAATGTAAAACTTCTGTGTGGCAAATTATACCATCAAGAAAGCGGAGGGCTTCCCTGGTGGCGCAGTGGTTGAGAGTCCGCCTGCCGATGCAGGGGACGCGGGTTCGTGCCCCGGTCCGGGAAGATCCCACATGCCGCGGAGCGGCTGGGCCCGTGAGCCATGGCCGCTGAGCCTGCGCGTCAGGAGCCTGTGCTCCGCAAAGGGAGAGGCCACAGCAGTGAGAGGCCCGCGTACCGCAAAAAAAAAAAAGTGACAAACTACTACACATACAACAACTTGAATGAATCTCAGAAACTTTATATTGAGTGAAAAAGTCAGACCCAAGAGTATATAGTGTGTAATTCCAGATATGTGATGCTCTGTAGCAGAAAAAAAAATTATGATGAAATCAGAATAGCGGTTACTTCTAGAAGTGGTGGGGATTGACTGGGAAAGGGTGTGAAGGAACATTCTGGTTGATGGAAATACAGTCTACCTATATTTCAAGTGTCTTGATGGAGTATGTGAATTATAAGGGTACATGCCTCTGTTAAAACTGACTCAACTGTACACTTAGATCTGTGTATTTCACTGCATGTGAATTACATCTAAATTAAAAAACAACTTATTTCCTGCAAACAACTGCATTGTGCATCTCTAGCCCTTTAATCCACTTTCGATAAAGAGCACATTAAGATTTGGAGTCTATTCCCATACATGTTTGCCTCATCTCTTAGACTTGTGAACTGTGATGGAGGGAGTTATCATAAATATCATACAGGGAAATAGGGGTCACTATGTCACTAGTCATCAACTGCAGCAGACCAGAATACCAAGTAAAATAAGTCACAGTACCAGTTTCAAATAGAAACAGGCATAAAGTAAAAAGGGAACATTTTACATTTACAAAAGGTACATAATAAAGGGTAATATTTAACCATTTTCAAGTGATAATGCTAGATATTCGAAAGAGTCACATTCCTTTATTTCCAAGAGAGCAGTGTGTTAAATAACAAGGCAATCTGCATTGCTATTTCTATGCCTCATTAGGAAGTAGTTAATAATGTCCAAGATATTTAAACTAAAATCCAACTCGTAATATTAATTTTTGTTTACCCTAATAGACCAGATATAGATGAAGTAAATAGTTCTTTGTTTGGACTTTAGGAGCACATTTTATGGACAATATATCTAGTTTTTGGTGGTTGGAATTCAGCAGTCTTTTCAGTGGGCAGTGTATAAAATGATCCCTTACCTCATTGCCCTGTAATATTCTTCTCCTTGTCTCAAAACCTTCCATTGAGATCAAAGTGGACATTTTCCCACCTGTTCTTGATTTTTCTTGACCTACAGGCATACCTTATAGATATTGCAGGTTTAGTTCCAGACCACAGCAATAAAGCAATTATCTCAATAACATGAGTTGCACGCATTTTTTTGGTTTCCCAGTGCCTTTAAAAGTTATGTTTACACAATACTGTATTCTAGTAAGTGTGAAATAGCATTGTGTCCAAAAAAAAAATGTACATACCCTAATTTTAAAATATTGCTAAAAATGCTAACCATCATCTGAGCCTTCACAAGTCGTGGTAGTAACATCAAAGATCACTGATCACAGACCACCACAACAAATATAATAATAATGAAAAATTTTGAAATATTCTGAGAATTACCAAAATGCAACACAGAGACACTAAGTGAGCAAATGCCGTTGGAAAAATGGCTCCAATAGACTTGCTTGACACAGGGTTGCCATAAACCTTCAATTTGTAAAAAACACAAAGCCAGTACACCTGTACTGACAAAGGGTCTCTCCTTGACCACTCTCCAGCCCAGCTCCTCTGAGCCTCTTCTCCACTAGGCCCCAACCTTGCCCTGTAAAGACTGGAACAAATATCAACATAGTTCTAACAGCTCAAGGCCGAATCCCTAGGAAGACCCATTCCCCCTTAAAAGGCCTGCCTGAGAAAACTCAAGGCTGTCAAAAGAATTTGCTGTGTGTTTCAGCTCCTGTCTCCCAGTCGCTATTGGAGGGGGGTGATGCTGAAAACTCGACCTCTGTGCACCAGTGCAGGGTCGAATCTCGGAGACAGCGTGTAGAAAAGAATAGCTTTATTGCTTTGCCAGGCAAAGGGGGCCACAGCGGGCTTGTGCCCTTCACAAACTGTATCCCAACCTGGGGGAAATTTGATGAGGAGTTTTATAGCAATGGTTCAAGGGCAGGATTGCTGATAAGGATCAGGGTGTGTGCAGGGCCTGCATTCCTTTAATCTGGCCTCAGGTGATCTCCTGATGAGCTTCTGTGGTTCCTTTAATCTGGCCTCAGATGGTCTGATATTCTCTGAAGAATGCTTCATCAAGTAGTTAACATCTTCCGTTTGTTGGGAGTTTTAGTTCTGCAGAAGAGCTCAATGATACTGTTATGTGTATCCCTTGAGGCGGAACTAAGGTCCTGCCCCAAGGCTGCACTCTTGTTTCTCGGCTCCCTCCCTCCTTGTCTCTGCATCCCGCCCCCCTTCCCTGATTAGCCACTGTTTGAAGCTGCCCTTTGGAGCTCAGAGAAGTTAATGGGGGCTAAAGCCTATTCCCTACAAACAAGAAACGGGGGACACAGACAGGCTTCCGTGCCCGGGAGCCCCACAGGGTCCTGCTTGGTTTCACTAGGAGCCAGTTAGCAAACCCAGATGGGTTTCACATGGACCAACCCTTTTTCCCCTCGTATTTTTATAAGTTTTCACCTCCCTGATTCTACGGAGCCCCCAGTCATCCTCCCCTGTATCCTCTCATTCTCTCTTTAAAATGCCCAGTCACCTCTGTTTAAGTCAAAGTTGAGTTCAGTTGACACTAGACCCTTTTCCCTATTGTAATAGTAGATTCCTAACTAAAATCTGCCCTGACCACTTTAGCTAGTGTCCAGCTTTGTCTATTAGCTGTCACCAAAAACGGGTTGAACGGAGAAGAGCCTACAAGGGGCCGACAATCAAATAACAGACGGGGCCCACATACAACAAATACAAACACAGCTTCTAGAGTGACAAAAAAGGAGGTCAGAGATTTGCAGCAGAATGATAGTATTTGATTAAGGAAGTCTTTTGGAAAGGAGAAATTTTGAGAAAGCAATGAAAGGGTATTTACAGTTCAGAAAAGAGCCAAAGGTCACATCCGCCTGATGTAGTCTTGTTAGGGTTGGAAATCAGCAGTGGATGTGGACATTGTTTGAGGGACAAGTGTAGTGAGAGTGGAGGGGTGAGGATCACAAAGGAACAAGGGAGCATCGGGAGTAATCTAGATGGTTAGAGAGTCTGTAACCCAGGGAAACACCTGCTTTGGGTTGTCACAGAGCATATCACAGTGGTCGCCATCTTTAGCTACAATGGCCTCTTCTCCGACTCGCCCGAAGAAAGGCTCTCTCCAGCACAACAGGGTGACTGTGTGCAAACCAGAAAAGGCTTTGCTGCCTCAGGCAGAGACTCTTACATGGAGTGAGAGGAAGGGAGGAGTTTAAAAATACTGAATTAGCATAACGGGGCTCATCCATGTGCAGCCTCTGTGCTGAGACCCTTGGAACACAAAGGACCTGAGTCACTTTGAGGATTGGGGTGGAGGTAGAGATTCACTTTGTCTTCTTTTAGCTTTCAGGGGGTTTTGTTATCTTTGTTTTGGATTGGGGTTTTGTTGTTGTTGTTGTTTGCTCCTCTCCTAATTTGTCTGGCTAAGGCCACAGCCTGAAAACCTTGAGTTTCTCCCAGACGTGATAGCACAGTCTGCACTTATCTATAAACACTCCTCCAAGCACTTTCGTAAGTCCCTGAGTCCTTCCAATCAATTTACTTCTAAAGTATCTCTAAACGCATTAAGGGGGTTACTTCATTTCTAGAGATTTCCTAATTCAAATCTCCAACAACTCTCACTGTAATCACCAACTGCAGAAGTTTCTTCATTGTTTCTAGCTCTCCTCTCCAGCTCAATCCAATATGTCATGGACCTTTTATCAGAATCACCTAAGACACATCTGATCTTATCACATCCCCACTGAAAAACCCTCAGGGTCTCCCCATTTCTTAACTGATAAAGTGCAAACCCTCAGCACAGAGGCACAGTATGTCCCAAGATCTTCTGCCTCCTTCCCTCTCTGGCCAGAATCCCTCTCCTGGCTTTGAGATACCAGAGAGTTGCCATTTTTCAATGGTGCCCAGCATTTTCGTTTCTCCATGGCTTTGTTTGTATGGTTCCCTCTGCTCTAATGCCTTCATCCTTATACCCCCATGTCTGACCAGCACTCTTTATATACCTTCAACTCCAGCTTAACTGTCCCTTCCTCTGGGAACCACAGCAACTTTTTCAGGCAAAATGAATCCTTCCCTCCAGACTGCTCCCCAAACCCAATCCCCCTACTGTAAATTCTTATTGCTTTGGTCTTTACTGAACACTGTAAAATTGTCATTTGCTTAAATAGTCTTTTATGAGATTATAAAATCCTCAAAGGTAGAAATGAAGTTACACACATAATTTGACACATAATGACGTACTGTCTCAAACTGTTTCCCTTTTTCTCATGTCTTCTCCTTCCATCTTAGATTGTAAACTTCTTGAGGAGTTAAATCCTTCTCTTCCTCCTTCACTTTTCCAACCCTTACTCTTGTGATGAACCTAATTTATCCTTTTATCTGTAAAAGGATAGATTAGATCACCTACTGGGTTGTATCTTGATGTAACATTTGGTAATTCTGAGAGCAAACAGGAGGAACCCAAGAAATACATCATACTGATTATACAAGGGCTGCTTAAGTGGTATTTATACTTAGGAATTGAATAGTAATTACCTTTTTTAAGTAGGAAAGAGGCATAGAATCAATGAAGATCCTCCTCCTGCATGCTCCTGGTTATTGATGACTTACTACGTGCCCGACACTAATCTAGACATCGGGGATACAGCAGAAAACGAAACAAAACCACACAAAGGCCTTGCCATCCGTGGAGCTTGCAATCCAGGTGGAGAGACAGAAAACAAAGACGTACATGGTACCGTCAAGTGGCAACGATTCTATGAACAAAAATACCACACTTGCACTGCTAACAATAGCAACGATGATATAAAGCTGGTGAGGAGCTACAGAGTGGTGAAAGGCAGTGATATTTAGGAATGACAATCAGAGAAGCCTCTCAAAGGGGCTGCTAACATGTGCAGGAAACACTGCTGTGGGTCTCCAAGACTATCCTCACAGCTGTCTTAGGAGGAAGACACTACAGTATGGTTACAGCCCAGAGCTTTGCCAAGAATGGGGCAGACGGGATTGTTTACCTGATAAAGGGAAAACACTTAAGAAGGTCAGTGGAGAAACACATAAGTGAGTAAACAAATGGTATAGTCATCATCTGTTCCAAAATAGAACCTTTTATTTTATCTATCATCATAAATGGTGGTTTGGGGCTTCCCTGGTGGCACAGTGGTTGAGAGTCCGCCTGCCGATGCAGGGGACACGGGTTCGTGCCCCGGTCTGGGAAGATCCCATGTGCCGCGGAGCTGCTAGCCCCGTGAGCCATGGCCGCTGAGCCTGTGCTCCTGTGCTCCGCAACGGGAGAGGCCACAACAGTGAGAGGCCCGCGTACCGCATAAAAAAAAAAAAAAAATGGTGGTTTGAAGATGTTTTTTAAACTTGGAGAATCTCTGACCCAATAAAATATGAGCAACAAACTATACATAGGTATGATCTCATCTGAATTAAAGTTATAATTACGTACGTGTGTGCACTTCTTTTACTATCACAAAATAGTAATAGTGTCTCTAGCTGGTAGAATTACAGGTGGATTTTATTTTCCTCCTTATACTTTTTAATATTTTTAACAGTTTCTACCTCAAGCATGTCTCACTTATACTTTTTCATTTTACTTTTTTTTTTAACTTGTGCTAAGATGCTTGAGATATAACATTTTAACAAATAAGGGTACAATGCAATATTGTTAACTATAGGCACAATGTTTCATTTTAATTTTCACTTTTATGTGAAATTTAAGTGAAATTTATGTGAATTTATGTGAATATGAATTTAAGTGAAATTTAAGTGAAATGAATTTAAGTGAAATTTATGTGAAATGTGTGCATTAAAAATACTTCAAATAAACCAAAAGAAATTAAAATAGCAGAGATGTGCAGAAGGTAAAAACTAAACATCTCCCCTGCCCTTACCCACTGGTTTCTCTCCTCAGAGCTTTCACGCTAACAGTATCTTTCAACAGCCTTTTCCATAGCCTTAGAAAATATTTTATGCAGGTCCAAACATATACATATATTCTTTTCCCCCCACAACTGGAATTATAATATATATACCATTATATAAGCTATTCTTTTGTTATTGATTTAAAAAGACTTAAATACATTCCTATGTCAGAACATAAAGAGGTGCCTCATTCTTTTTTCAGCTACTGGGTAGAATTCTTTCTTCTGGTGTCCTATATTTTACCTAAATGGATTGTTGCCAATGCTTTGCTATTGCAGATTGAGCTGCAAACAGCAACTGCCTGCGGTTCAAGGGTGTCTCCAGCCAGCAGGGTTATCTGATGTTCGGGGCATCCGAAGACAGACCAACTCAGGAGTGGCCTGCTGACCTGGCTTCGCGGAGGCCGAAGTGTCTTCTGCACTCATTTCTAGGTTAAGAGGTTATTTCTCAGAGCCCTTCAGCTCTAGAGTCATTTCTGAGATGGGCTGGAGGGTCTGCTGCCATCAGGAGCAACACACACACACACACACACCCCTGGCAGTACTCTCTCCTGGTTTGCCCTGGGCACAGGCCCTGTCTTCTCTGAGTCCCCTGATTGCCTCCTTTCTTCCCATCTTTAGGCTGAAACCACCCACCAGGTTGGCCTTCACTTTCAGACTCGAAGACCCACACTCTGGGGTTTGGGGTCTGGCTTTTCGGGCAGCCATTGAGGAGTCAGATCACCCAACGCAGATGCATGGGGAGTCCCGATGGGGTGAACCTTAAGCGGTAAGAAAAGAGAGATGAGTAGATGGGGAAAAAAACTCCCCCAACTTTTGTCTCTTCTGCAGACAACTAGGAGGCCCAGTTCTTCCCTCAGCTCCTCCTGAGACGTCCTGCCTGAAGTGCCCACCCAGCCAGCCACCAGCTGAGTCCCTTTGTACTTTGTTGGGAAACAGCAGCCAGTGAGGAACCACTGTGTTGCTTCACAATTTTCAATTTTCCTGGCCTTGCTTTCTCTTTATTCCTCACCCACAAGCCCTGGGACCTGCCAAATAAAGTGTCAGCACTTTATTTTTGCCTCAGGCTGCTTTCTAGAGGACCTAGGCTAAGATATACATTAAAAGGAAAAACAAGCCTTTTTTTTTTTTAAAATAAAACCACTGCCCTATAAGGTGGTTTTAGGAAGAATGCTCAGAAATAGATAAGGTCCCGTGTGTGTGTGTGTGTGTGTGTGTATGTGTGTGCATGCATGTGTGTGCCCATGCACACACATATGACTGTAAGACAAACTTTAATACCTCTTTTTCATTAAAAAGTAATAAATTCTGGTCATCACTGTTTAAGCAATAAAAGAATCAAGGCTGCAAAAAAAATCCTTGTACAAACATACATATCTTTTCTTATGCAGACATATGTGTTATTATATACATATTTAATTTGGTGCATGTTGTGAATTACCCAGAGGATAAATTTCTAAAAGTGAAAATATTGGGTCAAGAGATATATGCATTTTTTTATTGTGATAGGTGTTATTAAGTTGCTCTTTAAAATTTTTACATAATTAGGGCTTCCCTGGTGGCACAGTGGTTAAGAATCCACCTGCCAATGCAGGGGACACAGGTTCGAGCCTTGGTCCGGGAAGATCCCACATGCCTCAGAGCAACGAAGCCTGTGCACCACAACTACCGAGCCTGCACTCTAGAGCCCACGAGCCATAACTACTGAGCCCACGCGCTGCAACTTCTGAAGCCCACACGCCTAGAGCCCGTGCTCTGCAACAAGAGAAGCCACCACAATGAGAAGCCTGCACACCGCAAGAGTAGCCCCCACTCGCCACAACTAGAGAAAGCCTGCATGCAGCAACAAAGACCCAACGCAGCCAAAAATAAATGATAATGAAATAAATATTTTAAAAAATCTTAAAAAAGAAAAGTTTTCACATAATTAGCTCTTCACCATAGTGGATTACTCTTTCTCCAAATCCCTTGCTTATATTGAGTCTTATCAAAATTTTAATCAGTTGGGTGGTTTTGACAATTCCTACTGGCATTTTTATTAGGTTTTTATTACTGTGTAGATTAATTTAGGATTGATGCTGTGATAATTGCTATCTAAGAGCGGAGTATGTACATTTTTAATATCTTCAGTAGAATTGTAAGGTTGTCTTCATATAGGATAGGTATTTTTTGTTATGGTAGTTAGTTCTGTTAGACTACAAGGGATCATTCCTTCCATTACACTTTCTAAATATTTTCTATTTTTACATATTAATTTGGAAACCAGCTACTATTCTGAATGTTCCTATTGCTTCTAGAAATGTTTCAGTTGATTCTCTTGGAATAAAGCTATATTATCTACTAATAATGATAATTTTGCCTCCTCTATTCCAAAACAGAACCTTATTTTATCAGTCATTAATTAATTAATTCAACAAATAATGGAGTTTCTATTGTATGCCCAGTGCTGGGCTAGGCTATGAATCTAAAATGTTTGGATACTATTTTCAGAACTGTGTTCACTATAGCATGCAATAATAAGCTTTCTGGTCTTTTTCATTTAATTTTCATACAATAAGTAGTGTTTTTGTGCTTCACTATTAAATGTGAAATGTTATTTGCTTTGAAATATACATATTTTTATCAAGTGGAGGATATATTAATATCTATCTATTATGAGAATGTTTATTAAAAATACATGTTGAATTTTGTCAAATCCCTTTTTAGCATTTGATCACAATACGTTTCTTAACCAACTAGTATGGCTGATTATATAATATTAATCCCATTTTACAACTATTTTCGCATTTCTTCTCTGTTGAAATGTGCTGCTAGATTCTACTTGCCAATATTTCAAGTCCCGTTGTAATTTTAATGTAGTAATTTATTCTATGTGCTAATATTTTGTGCAGGATCTTCGCATAAGCGAGATCTGTCTGTAGTTTTTAAAATGATTTAAATGATAAGAAAAGCATGCACTCCCTGAGAGTAAAACACACAACAGTTTCGTATTCTTGTGTCTGCAGAATCCCGATTGGAGAAGGAAACAAGAACAGCAGGAGAAGGCTCACACCCTCTACCTGAAGTCTTGGCTTGGTGTTGCTCTATGAGATTATCCATGAACCTGAAGGCAGTAAAATAGCCTCGCCTTTGATTTGCCAAGATGTAAGGGCTAATCACCAAGAAGTAATGCACACAGCGTAAAGCTTGACAGCTTATGTTTGTAGTCAACCAGACCTGGCTTCAAGTCCTGACTTTGTCATTTCAGGCTCTGTGACCTTGGAAAAGCCCTTAACGTTTCTTGTTCTCCAAAATGGGAACTATCCCTCCAGCCACTTTATAGGGCTGTGATGAAGATGAAATACGGTAAAGCACATACAGTGGTTAACACAGCACTCGGTGTGTTGATATGCTTGATTAATTTAGCTATTAATAACGATTAATAAATGGTTATTGCTATTCTCCTACATAATCATCTAAAGTAAGTTTAAAGAGTTCTGAAATCCACATGCTATAGGTACCCTCACACCGAAACACTTACGCCCTCATCCTCTGACCCACCTTGGTTAACCGTATCTCAAGGAGCAGGTCACAAATTCAGTACTAAGGCATTCTGACTCAGAAAGTTTCCAAATTTATAGAATTTTAGAATATTGTATTTAGAATATTTAGAATTTTAAAATATTTATAGAATATTTGTTCTATAAATAAATTTATAGAAATTTATAGAATATTGTCCTTTGCTACGATAACATCTTTCTCTGTCAGAAATTGAAGCACTTTTGACACATCACTACACAGAAAGACAAGGTGATTAAATCAAGAAATGTTTGAAACACACACACAGCTTTTCTGCCTAAATTAACTATGAGAGTACTTCATGCCTACAACTGGCAATTGAGTTGACATGGGGTATGGATTTGGCAATGGTCGTAGCTGACATCATAGTCAGTTTCAGCTAATCGGGCTGTTCTTCAAGGGACTAAAACAAAAATGGAGTCCTTTCTGAATTTTCAGATACTTGTCTTTAATCACTGACCCACCTTGCTTAGTGAATTCCACAGATGTCAGTAAAGCTTAGAAATGTTACTTCTCTCTTCCTAGCTGACCCTGAAAAGAACCTATCAGAGTGGCCACTTACATATGGTTTTCTAGAAACACAATCGAAGTTCTAGGTCTGGGCTCCACTGAAGTGGCCACAAGCAAGGTTTCAAAAAAGAAAGGAGGTGGAGGAGATGGGGGGGGGTGGTGATTCGCACTCTTAACTTCCTACTCCCTGAATGCACTAGTCTCTACCTGTAGCTGCAGCCAGTCTTGCACCCTAGAGACCATCAGGTTTATATAAATACAGCTGCAGCAACTGGGGATTCTGAGCATCTGACCAAATGATGACAAATTCTCTGAAAATAATTTTTTTTTTTTTTTTTTTTTTTTTTTTTGCGGTACGCGGGCCTCTCACTGTTGTGGCCTCTCCCGTTGTGGAGCACAGGCTCCAGACACGCAGGCTCAGCGGCCACGGCTCACGGGCCCAGCCACTCCGCGGCATGTGGGATCTTCCCGGACCGGGGCACGAACCCGTGTCCCCTGCATCGGCAGGCGGACTCCCAACCACTGCGCCACCAGAGAAGCCCTGAAAATAATTTTTAAGGCCTGCATAGACCATTGCATTAGGTATGTTTAATGGGATGGCCCCAGGTCAATCCAAGTTTTTTATGAAACAGCTCCTGGCACAACTTAGGACTGCTCATTTCTATCCTGTCTTGCATTAGAATAATCAAATTATACACTAAGCTACTGAAATGAATGCATATGCACTAGGATACTCTAAACAGAATTGGTAAAGTGGCAAAATTCTCCCTCCTTATATTCATCTGCTGTGCTAAGAATGTGGCCAAAGGTCCCATGCTGACCAGACACAAGGGTTCTTGTATCAAGTAAATGTGTAACAGAGGGAAACAAAGACAGCTCCAAAGTACAAAGGATTTCTTGTTTAAACATAAAAAAACACAAAATTTTCTAAGCAAAATTACAGTGAAAAATTAAGTATGCTATATATATGTATATATATATATACACTAAAGTATATTTGTATAAATGGTGTTTTTATAAACAAAAGACAGGAAGGCAATAAAATAAAACATTAATAGTGAATTGTGATATGATGGGTAGTTTGGGTTATTTTCTTCAAACTTTAGCATTCTACAATTCAAGTTTTCTACAAGGAATCTGTATTACTTTTATAAACAGAAACACATACAAAAAGAAAGTAGGAATTTTTTTAAACTTAGATTTGTAATGCAAACAGCTGGAACCAGCATATATTTAAAAGGAAACTCTTATACACTGTTGGTGGGAATGTAAATTGGTGCAGCCACTATGGAAGACGGTCTGGAGCTTCCTCAAAAAATCAAAAATAGAACTACCATATGATCCAGCAATCCTACTTCTGGGTATTTATCCAAAGAACACAAAAACACTAATTTGAAAAGATATATGCACCCCTATATTCATAGCAGCTTTATTTACAATAGCTAAGATAGGGAAACAACCTAAGTGTCATTGACAGATGAATGGATAAAGAAGCTGTAGTATATATGTGTAATGGAATATTACTCAGATATTAAAAAGATGAAATCTTGCCATTTGCACACAACATGGATGAAACTACAGGGCGTTATGCTAAGTGAAACAAGTCAGACAGAGAAAGACAAATACTGTATGATTTCACCGATATGTGGAATATAAACAAACAAACAAAAAACAAACGAACAAACCAAACAAAAACAAACACGTAGATACAGGAATAGAGTAGCGGTTACAAGATGGGAAGGGGTACAGTGGGGAGGAGGGCGAGGGCCAAGTGGGTAAAGTTGACCAGTGGTATGGTGACAGACGAAAACTAAATTTTTGGTGGTAAGCATGCCAGAGGGTATACAGAAGTGGAAATACAATGTTGTACACGTGAAACTTATGTAATGTTATAAACCAATGTTACTGCAATAAAAAATTTTTTAAATAAATAAAATTTAAAAATAAAAGCAGACTTGAAATTAACACTCCCTGCTGAGCAGATCTGACCCTGATTCTAGGCCATCTCTGCATCCTGTCTGGGATGGGGCAGAGGCTTTGGCTGAGAGATACTGGGAAGTCTGCTGTAGCTGGTGGTTCCAGTCACCCTCCTAGTCCTGGGACAAAAAACAGGAGAATACAGCTGTTCCTGTTTGGTGGTCAGAGAACACTCAAGTTGAAAGCGATGATATGTCAGCTCTATTGAAAGAACACAGAATCACACCTCCTGAGCTGTCTCATTCTGCAATTAATGATGATGTGCCATTAGAAGCCAGCCTCACAATTATTAAATAAAGCAAAGATGCTGAAAACAAAACAAAGTTTATCATCTGCAACAAAGAAAAAGAGCTGATAGAATCATGGACCATACTCCTAACTCTTCTGATACTAGAGATATGAAAAAATACTGCCCAGCTGGAAGACAGGAAGCAGCCTGTTACTATGCAAAGAAAAGGGGAAACTGCAAAAAAAGGATGAGAGAAGGCGGCACATGGATGAAAACTTATATTCGTGGTCAGAAAGAGCAGGAACCGGTGTAATACTTGACATTCAGGGAAGCGTTTGCCTCCTCTGAGGCAATGGTTAGATATTTTAAGGAAATACGAAAAACGCATTTTTTCATATTTGTAACTGTACCAACGAAGGAAGGAATATTTGCATGTGGAAGGAAGATGGACACTGGCCAGTCTGCAGCATAGCCTGGCTCTCACTTACTGCTTACCAGAGAACTTACCACTGACAGTTGGGAAGAAAAGGCATATTCGTTTTTATCAATAAACTCCGAAAAATAGTACTGAAAAATCTAAGAGTTGCAAAAGAGGTTTGTCCAAGCGCTCATAGTGTCCACTGTAGTACTTAAGGAAGCTGCCCTCAACAGCCAAGTTGCCTGGGAACTGACCACCCCAGAGAAAGCCTACTGACTTGGTATTTCAGCCAAATTATCTGGGAGCAGAAACAAGAGATCACCAAAGTGTGTACATCTCCAGTCTATAAGTATAGTCTGTAGTATGTCAAAATATCCCAAATTGTCTTTGCCAATCTCTTTTTCTTAGCTGTTTTTAGGCATGAATTTTCACCCACAGAGCTCATGCCATTCCCTTGGAGGGAATTCACTAAGATTTTCGTTCTATATTCGTTATACTCAAGTGCACACTGAGTCAACATTTATTAGATGTCTCTGCGTTTGATGATTTCGATAGATATTTTTAGCATTTAAGAAATAAATGTCTTTTTTTTATATAATTTTTTTTTTTTTTTTTTTTTGGCTGTGCTCGGTCTTCGTTGCTGCGCGTGGGCTTTCTCTAGTTGCGGCGAGCGGGGGCTACTCTTCGTTGCGGTGCGCGGGCTTCTCATTGCAGTGGCTTCTCTTGTTGCAGGGCACAGGCTCTAGGTGCGTGGGCTCCAGTAGTTGCGGCACGCGGGCTCAGTAGTTGTGGCGCATGGGCTTAGTTGCTCCACGGCATGTGGGATCTTCCCGGACCAGGGCTCAAACCCGTGTCCCCTGCAGATTCTTAACCACTGCGCCACCAGGGAAGTCCCAACAAATGTCTTTAAATTAAAAACGTATTTTCCTAGTCTATCCTATTCTAGCCATTAGAGCTTGCCCCTAAAGGATTATAGGCTTTTCTTTCTTCAGGTTTTGATGGCTTCTGTACCCCTCTTATGAAATACTGTATTTTACCTTTTATTATTGTTTGTAGTTATTTCCTTCATCTGGGTGAAAGCCATTTAAGGCAAGATTTGTCTTATTTGTCTTTGTATGATCTCTAACACTTTACAAGTGGTAGGAACTCTGGAAATATGTGTTGAGCTGAATTAAATGTAATTACTTGGCATAAATGATAGGAGTTGTACTGTCCTAGATAATTGGTACAAAATATCCAAAATTGCATTCATTATATCACTCAAATCCATCACTCAAAAGCCTGCTTATTGCCCTGAATTTCAGATAATGAATGTCACCAACCATGTCCCAGATGCCCGTCCTCATGAATTCTCTCCTTTTGCAGTCTCTCCCCTCTCTTCTCTGTCTGACTATAGGCCCATTATTTCATAACAGTCTCTGTGTAAGCTGCTCCTGATTTCTCTTACTCCCATCTGGCAAATCCTTCTCACCACTGCCAAGGTAACCTTCCTAACCCAGGTAAAATCTTATTTTTCTCCCTCAAAAACCTCAAAACACTCTCAGGTACCCAAAACCTAAATGGCTTCTCCCGACGCCCTCTACTCTGATCTCAAGCCAGGCCTAAATTTCCAGCTTTCAGCTCCACAAGGCCCACACTCTGGCCACATGGGTCAGTGACCTGCTCCCAAAATTTTACACACTTTCTTCACTCTCTGTTGCCTAATTATTTCCCTACAATTTCAAAAATTCTTCTGAAGCTCAGATTTATGCAGACTCAAGTTTAACAGAAACAGGTAAAAGGGAGGTACCTGAAATTTCTTTAGCTATTAGAGGTCACGCATTTCTTTTGCAATAAGAGGACAGAAGAACTGAAGCTATAAGCAGAGACACTCAACATCATCCCTGCAACATATACCATATGGGTGTCAAACTCCTGGAAAGCAAAAAGGTGATGATACATTTTGACTCTGGAAGGGAAGGGCTTTTTGTCTGTTTTGTTCCCTGATCTCCCAAGAGCCTCAAGCAGTGCCTACCACATAGTAGAAACTAAATAAATACCTGTTGAATGAGGAAATATATCAGGAGGCATATTCAGTATGGAAGAAATTGAGGACAAAGCGGCATTTCGTGTGTGCCCAGTCTGTACCTGGCAGTGCACGGACAATGGGGATGGAAATGGGCATAGGAAGCCAGGCCCCGCCCACGAAGAGCTTATAGCCCAGAGAAGGCGACCAGCACAGGGGTACTATTTGGAATAACTCAGGTGGGGAGTTTTAATGTTTGACCGTGGTCTCCCCAACCATCAGAGAAAAAAGTTGACTAAACCCTCTGCAGTCCCTGGGCCCTTCTTGTCTGAAGTATGCCGTTGACATTTCCTACATGGAAGTTCCAAGAGGCACGGGGCTGTGCCCTCTCACCTTTGTATTCCTTGCAGAAGCCAGTACCATTCCTTGCAACTAATTGTAGCTTAATATCTTTTTTTTAATTGAACTGATTGCAATTGTCTAATTTTAAAAACGGAAATAAAATTAGAGATAAAGAAGAAAACCTCTCTGCACATTATAGTAAAAATATGTAAATTGGGAGATCGGTATTGACATATACACACTACTATATATAAAATAGATAACTAATAAGGACCTACTGTATAGCACAGGGAACTCTACTCAATACTCTGTAATGGCCTATATGGGAAAAGAATCTAAAAAAGAGTGGATATATGTATATGTATAACTGATTCACTTTGCTGAAAACCTGAAACTAACACAACATTGTAAATCAACTATACTCCAATAAAATTTTTTTAAAAAATCATCACACACTGGGCTTCCCTGATGGCGCAGTGGTTGAGAGTCCGCCTGCCGATGCAGGGGACACGGGTTCGTGCCCCAGTCCGGGAAGATCCCACATGCCGTGGAGCGGCTGGGCCCGTGAGCCATGGCCACCGAGCCTGCGCGTCTGGAGCCTGTGCTCCGCAACGGGAGAGGCCACGACAGTGAGAGGGCTGCATACCGCAAAAAAAAAAAAAAAAATCATCACACACACACACACAAAAGAATAGGATGTCACCAATAAACAGATCGCAGCGTATGATGTGAGGCAGCACAGAACAGAAAAGGCAGAAAACTTTGCACATTCAGAAAATGAATAGCTTCTTTGGGGAAATTGCTTAGCAACTTTGTCTTGACCTCCTCAAAAACAATGAGAATAATCAACCTACTTCACAGGGTTGAGAGAAACTAATCAGATAATGGATGTGAACTTGCTCTCTAAGTATGAGAATGTTCACAAACATTAGTTAATACTATTACCACTGATCAGTTCCCCGTGTGTGGCTGCCTTCTTCCCTAAACTAGTTAGTCAACCAGGTAGAGTATGGAAGAATTTTGTCTTATATCCACTAACCTCCTTAGATTTAAACTATTGGCTGTCTCACATTTAGAATTCAACAGGTAGCTAAAATCGGGTTTACTGCTGTTGGAAATGTTTATTGATTAATTAATGTGGGGAAAGAATATAAGAAAGTCAGGAGAGATTAAAAAAAAGTATGCATACTTTTGGTTCAATATGATATACCAAAAATAAGAGAATTATTCAAAGAAGGAAAAAATATGTTCACAAAGATATTTATTGCAACATTAATTTACAACAGTGGAAAAGAATGACTTTTCTCTCCAGCTGTAGCAGAGCTCTAAAGGCCCTGCTGTCCTCTAACCTCAGGATGACTGCTTTTGGTAAAGCAAACTGTATAATGAGGTTCTTGAGCTCACCCCCCAGTGCAGTTGACCCTCAAACAACACAGGTTTGAACTGCATGGGTCCACTTATATGCAGATTTTTTTCAATAGTAAATACTATAGTACTGCCCATCCGAGGTTGGTTGAATCCGAGGATGAAGAGGAAGCTCGGATACAGAGGGCCCACTGTAAAGTTACACTCGGATTTTGGACTACGGGGCATCAGTGCCCCTAACATGCCCATTGTTCAAGGGTCAACTGTATTTTGAATTCAGTAGGTTTGGTTCAATGCCTAGAAATTTGCATTGAGCACCAATGGTGTAGGCAATGGCTGTGGTACCGTCATTTAATGGACATTTTATAAAAGATAATGTAGCAATAGAAAAACATTATAATTAACTAGGAGGTTAAGGAAAAGCAAAATCAGGGACTTCTCTGGTGGTCCAGTGGGTAAGACTCCACGCTCCCAATGCAGAGGACCCGGGTTCGATTCTTGGTTGGGGAACTAGATCCCGCATGCATGCTGCAACTAAGAGTCCATGTGCTGCAACTAAGAGTCCGCATGCCGCAACTAAGCCCTGGTGCAGCCTAAATAAATAAATATTAAAAAAAGAAAAAGCAGAACCAAAATTGCACAACTGTGTAAAAGTTGTATGTTCAAGTTGACGAGGTACAAGATCAATTTTAAAGAACAATTTGATTTGTTAATCTAGAATAACTGAGAGTTAATTATTGTCTTCCTTTTATTTTGAGGGCTGTTGCTTAGCTGATTTTAAAATCTGTACTCGTTAAAACCAATATGTGGATTTGGGAATTTATGAACACTTTAGAAAACAGAAACAGCCAAAAACGATGGCTTCTGCCTTTCCCATTAACGTTCTAATTAATGTTAGTATGTAAATACTTACATGACTTTAGGAAGATAGCTTAGACTTGTCAACAAACAAAGGCACAAGAAACACACAGAACCATAACCATTAACCTCTCTCATAAAAACCAACAACTACAGTAACTTCTACCACAAATTTAGAACCCAGAAATGTCCACACCAGGATGACTTAGTGTGCAGACACTATAATCACATTACATATAATACCACTGGGGCTTTCTCAGAACCATCCAAAAGATTAAAGAACCGAGACATGTATATGACATAGTTATTGCTAGAATAAAAGGTTTAGATTATCTCTTAATCCCTTAGCATCTGTAGCTGAAATGCATTCTCTGGCATTACAGGTAAGAAGAAATGAGTCAAGAAACTTGCTAATTTATAAAATAGTGATTTTTCATAGTCTCCTGTTTGGAGCCATATCTGTATAGTTAATCTCAGACAATCGAAGCACTTAATAGATGAGTACTTCTTCCCCATGCCTTTTCATTTCCCTGGGAACCTGTGTTATGATCACATTTCCCATTGAAGTGGGAATTGATGGATGCTACAATCATTACCAAGTTAAGTTAAACCAATTGTTACTTAAGAGATTAAGGCCAAAGCAGATCCTCCTCTATTTTCAGATAACTACCTCTAATTCTTACTTGGTCAAGAGCAAACATAGCCATGGAATGTCTTAAATATAGTGGAGGACAGAAATAGAGCTTTCTTTTCAGAACTGACAAAAAGGAATAATTCACACTAGAAACTCAATTACTTATGATATCTAAAAACATAATGCGAAGTCCTAGCCATGATCTGGCCATTACAATAGGAGTTAAGGGTAAAGTCCATCAAAGACACTATTTTCACTGGGGTTAGGATATGTAAATTTGGATGGTATTAAAAATATACTCCTTCACCCCATACCAGCAACAATGCTGGAGACAGTTGGTCCAGGGACTGACTTTTGATAACCATTGGAATGGTCAGACCAGGATATAATCTTAGGTCTCACAGAGATCTTTAAAAAGAACTAAACTACACTAATCGAAAACCAGCAATAAATATAAATAGATACATAGGTTAAACACTTAGCTGGTACAAACTTTTTAGCAGTTCTATTATGCTTCATTTCATTTGGGCAGAGACTGACCCTGCATTGTTTTATAAAGTACTGAATTCATATTCTAGGTGTATAGATTTTTTTCCCCAGTGAGCTTGGTTTTCCCCCCTTATATTCCCAGGGTCAGAGTCAGCTTCAGCCCAACCCAGGTGAAATTTTATTTCTGGAGATGCCTACCGAGCTGGACCTCGTGTCCAACCTCAGTGATGGCCATTCTTAATCTGCGGCAAGCCCAAAGAGCTGGGCTGTTTCCTAAACTGTGTGGAAGGCTGTAAGGATGTGTTGGGGCCAGGCTCAAATCCCTGAGAATCCACAAGATCAGCCCTGCATCAGTTCTGGAACTTGTATCTCCCACTGGCTTCTCTGAGCGTCAGAAAACGTGGAACAGCTGAATTAGTCTCCGACCGCTGTCTTGCCACCTTCTCCCATACCTTTTATCCTTGGGCACAGTGCACATTCTAAGTTTGGGTCAGTACTTGCCTGTCTTCTGGGTGGTTGAAAACCTCACAAGTAGGACAATGTTGGACACATGAAGACAACCATTCTCCAAGAACAACATTCTTCAACTGGTGACAGTGCAATTTTGGAAGAGTGGGTTTCTATACTTGAGGTATCAGGGAGTCATAACAAATGAAACTTCTCACAGTTTCTCATCTTCTCATCAAATATGCGGCACTCGTAGAAATAGCCCCAAAGCTCGAGCATCTCTGCAGAAGCCAGAGCAGATGGAAAGCATCACCCTGATCACAGTGGAAAAAATCTGATACCTGTGATTAACTTTACCTGCGCCTCACCTGTGCCTCTCACCCCACCTGCGCCTCTAGCCTCAGATCAGAAAGCTCTTCACACACAGTACTCATGTGATCCCACAACAATTAAGGAACATCATGCTGGGCTTACTGCCAACTTATCCCATTACAGTAGAGATAACACTATCTCTAGAAGGTTCTCACTTCAGCCACAAAGAAAGCCCTTCCCAGATTAAATCCTACTGTGTGTCCCTCCCCACCCCCCAGGCTTTTCCCCATATGCCTTTTTATACAGAGCATATTCCACCAAATCCTAAATTCTTGGGTTCATCATTATCTGCTACCCTCTTACCCTCCTTGTAAAGCAGACTTCCTGGTGCCAGGGACATTAGTGAAACCTTCATCTCAGAAATTTGCTCATCCACCCCCAGGGTTCCCAATTGTTTAACCCAGTGCCATCCAATAGAACATAATGAGAAAGCCACTTATGCAATTTTAAATTTTCTAGTAGCCACATTTTTAAAAATTCTATTTATTTTTGGCTGTGTTGGGTCTTCGTTGCTGTGCACAGGCTTTCTCTAGTTGCTGCGAGCGGGGTCTACTCTTTGTTGCAGTGCGCGGGCTTCTTGTTGGGGTGGCTCCTCTTTGCCGCGGAGCACGGGCTCTAGGCATGCGGGCGTGCGGGCTCAGTAGTTGTGGCTCATGGGCTTAGTTGCTCCGCGGCATGTGGGATCTTCCGGGACCAGGGATCAAACCCATGTCCCCTGCATTGGCAGGCAGATTCTTAACCACTGTGCCACCAGGGAAGTCCTGGTAGCCACATTTTTTAAAAGTAAAAAGGAATAAGTGAAATCAATTTTTAAAAGTGTATTGTGGTAAAAATTCACCATTTTAACCATTTTTAACTGTACAATTCAGTGGCATTAAAGTTCTTGCACAATGCTGTGCAACCGTCAGCACTATCCATTTCCAGAACTTTTGCGTCAGCCCAAACAGAAATTCTGTATTCATTAAACACTAACTCTCCACCCCCACTTCCCCTAGCGCCCCGGTAATCTCTATTGTACTTTCTGTCTCTATAAATTTGACTATTCATATAAGTGGAATCGTATAATATGTGTCCTTTTGTGGCTGGCTTGTTTCACTTAGCATAATGTTTTCAAGGTTCATCTCTGTAGTAGTGTGTGTCAGAATTTCATTCCTCTTTAAGGCTGAATAATATTTCATTATATATATCGTGTTTTGGTTGTTGATTCCTCTGTTGATGGAAATTTGGGTGTGACCATCTTTGGGCTATTATGAATAATGCTGCTATGAACACTGGTATACAAGTATCTGTCTGAGTCCCCATTTTCAGTTCTTTGGGCATATCCCAGAATTAGTGAAACTAATTCTAAAAATATATTTTACTTAAACTAATATATCGAAAATATTACAATTTCAACATGTAATCAGTAGGAAAAAATGAGATACTTTACATTATTTTTACATTATTTTTTTGTATGGGGTTTTCAAAATCCAGCGTATTTCTTCTCAATTCAGATGATAAATTTTCAACAAAAAATTGATCTCTGTTTAGATTTCATAAAATATATATTTGAAAAAGTAGATTCACATGCCCACATTGTTCCAAATATACTTTAGAATATGTAAATTAATTAAAATTAAATAGAATTTAAAATTCAGTTCCTTAGTCACATTTCAAGTGCTAAATACCCGCGTGTGGCCAGTGGCTCCCATACTGAAGAGGGCAGGTCTAACCAACTGAGTAGAAACGCCTCTTTTTGGTGCTATACAATCCACTCCATCCTCCCTTACTCAGCCTGCCTCCCACTATTTCCCAACAACTGATCCTGGTCATTAACTCGAGAAATATTTATTGAGCCCTGACAATGTGCTAACCACTGGATATAACGGGAAACACATCTATGCATGGAGCCCCAAACCAGGTGGGGCCAGCAGACATTAAAAACAAGTGATTGCATAAATACATATACATATACATATATATATACACACACACATATTTATAGTTATAAACCTTATGGAAAAAAAGGGTGTGATGACAGGACAAGCAGATGTCAAACAGAATCACATGAATAACAATATCTTAAAATTTTTGATAAGTACCTGGAGAAAAAAAAGATCTGATGGGAGTTATAATAGTGGGCTTTATGTAGAAGAGAAGCTTCTCAGAGGAAGCAACTTGAAGCTGAGAAGGAAGGACAGATGAGCTGGGGAACGGGTATAAAAGAGGGACAGGGTAGTAAAGTGACAGGCAGAGGGTCAGCACGTGTGAAAGGCCTGGGGTGAGAAAAAGTTTCGTCTCTGAGAAACAGAGATGAGTAGAATGGTGCAAGTGTAGACAGCCGGGCCCCCAATGGGTACATAAGCAGGACTCAGTGTAGACAGTGGGGAGGCTGGGCAGGTAAGCAGGACCCAGTTTATGCAGGTTTTTATATCATAGTAAGGATTTGGGATTTTGTACCAAATGCAACAGGAAAGCTATTAAAGAACAGTTAAGAATGTTGGGCTGGCATTTCTTTTAAAGGCCACTTTGACTGGTGAAGAAAAGTCCTGACTCTGCAGCTTGGCTCTTAAAAGGGCCCTTCTTTCCTTCTTCAGCCTTTTGACCTACGCTGCTTGGTCAAAGCTGAACCATAATTCTTAGCTTGTATTTATCTACTGTCATTGTATGTACTGCCTTCCTTCACTGTTATTCATACACTCAGGTCACTAATGCACCTCACCCTAACTGTAATCTTTTCCAGCAGGTGGAAAAGCTTCTCACCCATCTTTGTGTGTCCACAGCCTGGAGTATGGAGCAGACAGACCCAGTCAATCTGTTAAATTGGATTGAGGTCAAAGTCTAATCATAGTTTGCTACTTTCTCCTTCCAAAAAGCATTCTGTGACCTAATTAACTCTTTGATCCAACTTTTCTGTACTCTGCTTGCCACAAAGAATGAAGTCCCTGAACAAGACCTGGGCAGCCCTCCAGCATCCCGGCAGGCAATACTTAATTACAAAAAGGGGTTTTGTTTCAGGTCAGGCTAGGGTTACAAAAGACATCAGCCCATATGTGACCTAGCATTTCAGAGCTTCAAGGAACTCTCCTTCTACCCTTCAAAGTTCTGGCATGAAAACTATATACTTGACAGAGTTCTCAAGAAATACAAACCCATCTCCAAGAAGTGCTTGCACACTGGGCTAGATGCACCGTCCTTAGCTAAGGGTGCCAAAAGCATTAGATTCCTTTCTACCTTCCATTTATTGTGGATTCCATGATCCGGGGGTAAGAAGTGTGGAAAGGGCCCAAACTCTGCGATACACAAACTGTGATCTTGGCCAGATTAATCTCTGAACCTGTTTTGACATCTAAAACAGGTGATAATACCTATTACTACAGACTGGTTAGGGGGACTAGGTGAGAAGTGAAAATATCTAGCAGCAGTTTGCGGTCAAACTGTTTTCTGTGCCTTACGGTTTGGGGAGGGGGCAGAAGGGAGGGGGAGGAAGAAGGAAGTGACCTCTGCCACCAACAGAAAAGCCACTAGGTTTCCTCTTAATCCTTCCTGATGAATAAGACATTATGGTAGATAGCTCAGAAGAAAAAACAAAAGCCCATTTATGAAACATAGTAGGACAGATATTTTCAATATCACACAATTTTTGAAGATACAAAGAGTAAATATAATTTTACCTCTACAGAAGCAGCCTTTTGTTTTATCCCCACCCTCGGCAGCCTGGACAAGCATTAACAAAGTCTACCACTGCGGGGTAATTCCCGGATTATAAAAGATGACTGCGAGAGATGAGTAAGGACTTCAGGCTTCTCTCCACAGCCCTTCCCTAGCATCGCACTTGGGCTGAGCTGTCCAGAGCCACATTTTCCTGCTGCTTCATCTTCCCCTTTTCTCCTGCCCTACCCAGTTCCACCCAGGGCGCGGCTCGGGACCGGGAGCTTCCTACGCGCCAATCTGGATGCTCTGGGCTCTGGGTCCGAGGGGAGTGGGACCACTGCAGTCAAGACCACTTTCCATTCTTCCCGACCACCCTCAGATCCCAGGACTCCTCCGTCCGGCCCGCACAGCTCTCCGACCCCTCGCCCGGCGTCTCCCCACCCTCACCCAAGTGCACGCCGGGTCAGCGCGAGGCCGAGGCAGGTCACTGCCCGGGACTGACCCAGGCCGGGCCCGAGCCCGGGGCCGGGAAGGGATGAGCGTGTGCCCGGCGCGGCCCCGCCCCATCGCCAGATGCGGAGCTGTGGGTGCGCGGTGATTGGCGGGCACGGCCGCTGGATGAATGGGGTGACCGCAGCGGGGGAGCGGGGCGGGGCCGCGGAGGGCGCAGGGTGGTGGAGCGCGGTCGGGCGCGGGGCCGGAGTGGCACCGCCCTGCGCCGCAGGCGGTTAACGGTCCCCACGCCCTGAGAGTGGAGGAGGGGTCCGGGGGCCGGGCTGTGGTCCCAGGGCCTGGCGTGGCTGTAGGGCCCGAAAGTGATGGGGGCCCCGGAGGTGTTGAGGTCCAGACTCGGGCGCAGGAGGTTGGAGTGGGGGAGGAAAAGCCGCGCCCGCCCCTCCGGCCGGCGCAAAGGGCGTCCCCACCCCATGAGGATCCCTCCTGGGCTCTCGGAGCCTGTTGGTGCAAAGATGGCCCGGAGCTCTTCGGAGGACGAGCTATGACAGGAATCCATGTCCGGACACGCAGCTTTTTTCCATCCCTCGACCAGCACCCTTTTTTGACTTCGCATTTTACATTGGGTCATCCAGCAAATATCTGTTGAGCGCATACTTTATGCCTGGCACACCCCAGTGAACAAGGCGGACTTGTTTCTGCCATCACGAAGTCTAAAGCCTAATTGGGAAGGTAGGGATAAAAATAGCAAGCGAAACAGTCGCAGATTGTGTCAAGTGCTGTGAATTGAGCGTAAACTAGTGGCTGAGGGAAAGGAGGTGAGGAACTGATTTTAGCCGGGGTAATAGGGGAGACCTATCTGAAAAGGTGACTTTTAAGTTGAGACCTGGAAAAGGGGAGGTGGGCAGTTTTAAGTGGAGGGTATAGCCTTTGCAAATGCCCTGCTGCCTCAAAACCCTTTTCTCATCCTCTCCAATACCTGAATTCCTGGGGCACCTTTTTCTGCACTTCTTAAGGTACATCACTTTTTTACCAAGTATTGTAGTTTTATTATCTCAATTCCTGGCACACACCAGGTCCCCAAAGAACATTCAGGAAATATCAACGTAGCATTAACTGACTTGCAGATACCCGGCTAGGTGCCCAGGTAAATTTAAGAAGTGAATAGACTATTCATGAATGTTTCCTGAATATTCATTTTGTCTTTTTTGTGCTTCTCCTATACACTCACTGTAGCACCCTTTATCCCTAGTCTTTGGGAATTTTTCTTAATTTATTTAACCAGAACGCAACTTCCCAGGTTTTCACACTTTCAGAGCTTAGTGACTTCTTTTTAAAAATTATTTATTTTTGGCTGCGTTGGGTCTTCGTTGCTGTGCGCGGGGTTTTTCTCTAGTTGCGGCTAGCGAGAGCTACTCTTCATTGCCGTGCACTGGCTTCTCATCGCGGTGGCTTCTCTTGTTGTGGAGCACAGGCTCTAGAGCACAGGCTCAGTAGTTGTGGCGCACGGGCTTAGTTGCTCCGCGGCATGTGGGATCTTCCTGGACCAGGGCTCAAACCCATGTCTCCTGCATTGGCTGGCAGATTCTTAACCACTGTGCCACCAGGGAAGATCCTTTTTCTTATATAAATTTATTTTATTTTTTGGCTGCCTTGGGCCTTCGCTGCTGTGCGCAGGCTTTTCTCTGGTTGCAGAGAGCAGGGGCCACTCTTCCTTGCAGTGCGTGGGCTTCTCATTGCGGTGGCTTCTCTTGTTGCGGAGCACGGGCTCCAGGTGCGTGGGCTTCAGTAGTTGTGGCACGCGGGCTCTAGAGCGCAGGCGTAGTAGTTGTGGCGCACGGGCTTAGTTGCTCCGCGGCATGTGAGATCTTCCTGGACCAGGGCTCGAACCCGTGTCCCCTGCATTGGCAGGCGGATTGTTAACCACTGCGCCACCAGGGAAGTCCGCCACAACATTTTTAACTCAAAGCTTCTGTAGGTGAGGAATCGGGGCATCACTTACTTAGGTGGGTTCTCTGCTCCAGGGTTTCTCATGGACTACAGTCAAGATGCCCACTGGGCCTGTAGTCATTTCAAGGCTGCACTGGGTAAGGATCCACATTGTTGGCAGGATTCTGTTCCTTGTAGGCTGTCATATTGAGGACCTCAGTTCCTAGCAGTCTGTTGGCTAGAAGCCACCCTTAGTTTCTTGTTATGTGAGCACCTCCAACATGGCACCTTGCTTCATCAAAGCATGCAAGTCAAGAAGCTATATGGAGAGAGCCAATAAGATAGAAGTCACTTTTTTCTACCTAATCTTGTAAATGTCATTCCATCATTTTTTTCGCATGATTTCTGCCATGTTCTTTCTATCTATTAGGAGCAAGTTACCAGGTCTAATCCATGGACATGAATATCAGGTGCCAGAGATCATTGGTGGCACTTTCAGAAGCTGCCTAGCATTATTAAAGAACATTAAACTGCTGAAATAAACTTGGGGCTCCAAAAACCTTTCATGCATATCCTGAAACAGCCTACTATGTTTTATTTGCTGTCCTTATCATGAAGAAAGTAAATGGTCTTTGAAAATCTGATTCAATAAACATTCATTGAATGCCTACTACGTATCTGGTATAGCATAATGCTAGAGGAACAAAGATAAATGACACATCTTCCAGCCTTGAGTTGGGTTAGAGAAGTAAAAGCAAATAATTACAACATTAATATCACAAGAGATAAAACAAAGGCCTGTACAGAGTGCTCTGGTTACAGGGAGAATAGGAAAGAAACATTCTGTTCTAGGTTACATTCAGAAAGTAAAAACGGTGGGAGGAGGTGGAGAGAAAAATGAAAAGACAACATATAAATTAAGACTATGTAGAGGGCTTCCCTGGTGGCACAGTGGTTGAGAATCTGCCTGCTAATGCAGGGGACACGGGTTCGAGCCCTGGTCTAGGAGGATCCGACACGCCGCAGAGCAAATAGGCCCGTGAGCCACAACTCCTGAGCCTGCGTGTCTGGAGCCTGTGCTCTGCAACAAGAGAGGCCGCGATAGAGGCCCGCGCACCATGATGAAGAGTGGCCCCCACTTGCCACAACTAAAGCCCTCGCCCAGAAACAAAGATGCAACACAGCAAAAATAAATAAATTAATAAACTCCTACCCCCAACATCTTCTAAAAAAACAAAAAAAGACTGGGGGCTTCCCTGGTGGCGCAGTGGTTGAGAGTCCACCTGCCGATGCAGGGGACGTGGGTTTGTGCCCCGGTCCGGGAAGATCCCACATGCCGCAGAGCGGCTGGGCCCGTGAGCCGTGGCCGCTGAGTCTGCGCATCCGGAGCCTGTGCTCCGCAACGTGAGAGGCCACAACAGTGAGAGGCCCGCGTACCGCAAAAACCAAACAAAAAACAACAACAACAACAAAAAAAGACTATGTAGAAGTTAATCTTCCTGATTAGCAAAATGCACAATAACATATTATTGTACTTTTAACTTGCTAGACTTTAAACAATTTTATGTGTATAGGGTATCTGACAGTTTTTTTTTAAATTGATTTATTTATATTTGTTTTTGGCTGTGTTGGGTCTTCGTTTCTGTGCAAGGGCTTTCTCCAGTTGCGGTGAGCGGGGGCCACTCTTCATCGCTATGCACGGGCCTCTCACTGTCGTGGCCTCTCTTGTTGTGGAGCACAGGCTCCAGACGCGCAGGCTCAGTAGTTGTGGCTCACGGGCTTAGTTGCTCCGCGGCATGTGGGATCTTCCCAGACCAGGGCTCGAACCCGTGTCCCCTGCATTGGCTGGCAGATTCTTAACCACTGCGCCACCAGGGAAGCCCCAGTTTTTGTTTTTTGTTTCTTTTGTTTTTCTGGCCGCACATGCAGCATGTGGGATCCTAGTTCCTGGATCAGGGATCGAACCCCTGCCCCCTGCAGTGGAAGCGTGGGATATCTGACAGCTTTTTAAGTTGTATACCTGCGTCCATTCTGTTGAAATACATCTGATGGAGGGCAGTGCATTATTTAATCATTCAGATTGGAAGACAATACTATAAAGCTATTAAACCTGAAAGAGAATTGACTGAGTGAACCTGACATCAGGGAATATATGAATTTCAAAAAAAATAAATGTGCTTCACCAACACATGCCAAGCAATAGTTTGCAGAAATAATAGAACTGCAACATACACTTGTAGATTTCACTTGACACTTAAGATGCCATATTTACTCTCAGCAGAAAGGGAATTTGAGATTGTGAAAAGAAATGGCACCGCCAGTTTTTGACATGTAATATAGAATGTCTAATATTGCAGGTGTACAGGGCTTCCCTGGTGGTTCAGTGGTTAAGAATCCGCCTGCCAATGCAAGGGACACGGGTTCGAGCCCTAGTCTGGGAAGATCCCACATGCCGTGGAGCAACTAAGCCCGTGCACCACAACTACTGAGCCTCTGCTCTAGAGCCCATGAGCCACAAGTACTGAAGCCCGTGCACCTCAAGCCCGCGCTCCACAACAAGAGAAGCCACCACAATGAGAGGCCTGCGCACTGCAACAAGAGAAGCCACCGCTCGCCTCGACTGGAGAAAGCCTGCACACAGCAATGAAGACCCAACACAGCCAAACATAAATAAAATAAAATAAATTGCAGGTGTACAAAAGCAAGGCGTTTTATGACACGTTATGCATATAACTAATACATCACATAACCTAGAATAATTAAACCAATTATGGCTAATATTTGGAAAACTTGTTTCATAAATAATAGCATTAGGGCAAAGCATATTCTGTGCTATATCACCAACTCCAAAATCATCCAGAGCACTTATAGAACACACTGCTCGACGAGGACGTAGTCCACACAAGCATGTTCTTAACAACAGAACCATGTCACTACTCTTTGCCAGTTGCACATAGCTTTTAGCCAGAATTTTGGTTATCATCTGCTTTTGTCTACTTCCTAGAATTCTTTAGCTCCTTCGTATGTTATAGAATGAAATATATCAATTGAGAAATTTCTCTTTCTATAACCAGCAAAGTAAAAGACACATTGAGAAGCTCTCCTGATTTAAGATCTTATCTTTGACAAAGCTCAGCCTGTAAAGAGGTTGAGGACTGAGACCTGAATTCAATCTTAATTCTTCACTTACTGGCTTTGCAGCCTTGCGATGTCACTTAACCCTTCTGTGGCTCAATTTTCTCATCTCATTATGGTGCTGAAAGGATAAAAGGAGAGTGTATTGGGAAAGGCTTTAGAAATTTATAAGTAGTAAAAAGAAAAAGAACTGGTGCCAAATTTGACTTATCATCTAAATAAATGTAACAGTCTCTATTTCAAGAGAAAGTGCTTGATATTCAAGATAACTGATGCAGGACTTCCCAGGTGGCGCAGTGGTTAAGAATCCACCTGCCAGTGCAGGGGACATGGGTTCGAGCCCTGGTCCGGGAAGACCCCACATGCCGCGGAGCAACTAAGCCCGTGCGCCACAACTACTGAGCCTGTGCTCTAGAGCCCGCGAGCCACAACTACTGAGCCCGCCTGCCACAACTACTGAAGCCCGTGCACCTAGAACCCGTGCTCTGCAACAAGAGAAGCCACTGCAATGAGAAGCCCGAGAACCACAATGAAGAGTAGCACCCACTCAACTAGAGAAAGCCCGCGCGCAGCAACGAAGACCCAACACAGCCAAAAACAAATTAATTAATTTTTAAAAAAGGTAACTGATGCATTTATAGAAGAGTAAGACATCCCGAATTCATACCAATTTAAGACAATGGTATGTCTTTTTCATCGTAACCATAGTTATAGTCTTTCTTCTTTTATAGCACTTTAAAAAGGTTAAGTATTCTCTTGGAGTGTGTTAACTTTTCAGATTTTAACATTTCAGAAAGGTGGCAGGAAAAACTATCATTAATGGGGAACAGAAAAATATTACCCATCGATAGTAATTTTTTAAATTATTATAGTTGTTATTTTCTTTCTCTTAGACTTAATTTTTGGCCAAGGGGTTCCTAGTAAAAGCATATCTTACTGATCTGCATTTCAATTTTCCATTCATTTGTTCATTAATTTATCCATTTAATAAGTACTGACTGAGCTCCTACCAGGTGCCAGGCAATGTTCCAGGTGCTGGGGTTTCAAGTAGTGGTGAACAGAACAGTCTGTGCCCTCAGTGAGTTAACAGGGGGATGAGAATAAACAAAGATTAAAAGTGAGCCTATAGGGACTTCCCTGGTGGTACAGTGGTTAAGACTTCATGCTCCCAAAGCAGGGGGCCTGGGTTTGATCCCTGGTCGGGGAACTAGATCCCGCATGCATGCCGCAACTAAGAGCCCTCGTGCCCCAACTAAAGATCCCGCACGTGGCAACAAAGATCCCACATGCCACAACTAAGACCCAGAACAGCCAAATAAATAAATAAATAATTTTAAAGTGAATCTCTAGTATGTCTGACAGTGATAAGTGCTAAGGAGAAAAATAAAGCAGAGCAAAAGGAAGGCAAGGAGGGAGATGTTACAAATGTAGATAGTGATCAAGGAGAACTCCCCAAAAGATGACATTTATAGAGATCAGAGTGAAACAAGGGTATAAGCCTTGGAGATTTCTGGGTTAGATTATTCTAGGCATGGGGGAGAGCAAGTGCAAAGGCCCTGAGGCAATTCTAGTGCTTAGTGTGCTCAAGGAATAAGAAGGAGGCCGTTGCAGGTGGAAGACAGAGTAGCTTTAGAAGGTCCAAGAAATGACAAAGGTCTTATATGTTGTTTTAAGGGTTTTGACTTTTACTGAGTTAAGAGTTTGATAGATTGTTTTAAGTGACTTAATCTGGCATTGGTTTTAAGAGGATTGCTCAGGCTGCTGGGTTGTGAATAGACCGTAGGAGGAAAACACAGAAGTAGAGGTCAAGTTGGAGACTATTGCAAAATTCTGGGAGACAGCTGATAGTGACTTAAACCAGTGGCTGTCATAAGGAGGGTGAAAAGTAAACAGATTCTAGATATGTTCTGAGGATGGACTAGGCAGGATTTTGCTGATGCATGAAGATAGGATGTGAAAGAAAGAGGAGTTGAACATAACTCTAAGGTGTTTGCCTTGAGAACACCACAGAGGGAGCAGGTCTGGGGAAAAAATCAAGAGTTCACTTTTTATCCTCAGTTTGAGATGCCTTTTAGACAGACACCCAAGAGGAGGAGTCATTAATAGGCAGTTAAGTATATAAGTCTGGAATTCAGGGGAAAGGTTTGGGCTGGAGAGATACATTTGGGAGTCAGCAGATTGTAGATGGAATCCAAAGCCATAAAAGGGGGATGATAATACACCTAGGAAGTAATATAGATAGAGGGAAGTGAGGACACAGATGCCTTTCATTGCCCAGTTGCTCCCAGATAGAGTACTAAAGACTATAAAAGGAAGTGGAGAAGAAAAGACCAGAGAATCCAGAAACAGGTCAAATTGTTCACTCATTCAGTAGATATTTATGAGCATCCGCTATTTACCAGAGGTTCTGCTAGCCATTGGGAAAACAACATGGTAGACAGGCATGGGCAGTGCCTTTCAGTAGCTCACATCCATTAGGATGAACACTCAAGGACAGGAATAGCGATAAACCTGGTTACATGTTGACCAGCAACAAGGAGGAGTAGCAGCAAAGTAACAAAGGAAGCATGGAACAAACCCCAAGGTCTGAGGAGGAAAGAAAACTGCCTTTTAATCTCTCTCTCTCTCCAGCAAGACAAGCCAGGCCAATGGGAGCCCCTGGCAACAAGATAACAGAAAACACAAATTAGAAAAGAAGAAAAAAGTAAGATCACGGGGAGGAAAAACAAAAGGCAGAGACTGAATAGTGTTACCCTTAGCATAAACTAGCTTATACTTGGTTTATATTTTAATCAACATTCAAATGTCCAGAGGCAAACATAGGCTTGTATTTTATCTCAAAAGAGAGGTTTCATTGGGTTGTGCAAATACCTCCTAAGCACATGTAGTATTTCATCTTTAAATCAAACAGCACTCATTAGAACAGCATTCTAATGAAACTTTCAATCGTATTTCTTAATTCAACTTCAGATGCTACAACAATAGAATAAATCTCCCAATATTTCTTAATACTGAAGCAACCTTCTGATACAGTTGGAAGTGTATGGTTGGAGGAGACCTGGGGTCACAGAAGGGAGAATGCTGCCAGAATTTTAAAATAAAGAAAGAAAAGCAGGAGGAGAGAGAGGAGAAGAAATAAAATAGTTAACTATTATGTGAAGATAATTCAACAATCACTTCTCAGGGGACTACCATGGATGCTATAGGGCAGGGGTCCCCAACCCCCGGGCCACAGACTGGTACCAGTCTGTGGCCTGTTAGGAACTGGGCCACACAGAAGGAAGTGAGCAGTGGGTGAGCGAGAGAAGCTTCATCTGCATTTACAGCCGCTCCCCATCGCTCGCATTACCGCCTGAGCTCCACTTCCTGTCAGATCAGGAGCGGCATTAGGTTCTCATAGGAGTGCAAATCCTACTGTGAACTGCACACGTGAGGGATCTAGGCTGCGCGCTCCTTATGAGAATCTAACGCCTGATGATCTGAGGTGGAGCTGAGGTGGAGATGCCAGCACTGGGGAGCGGCTGCAAATACAGATTATCATTAGCAGAGAGGTTTGACTGCACAGAGACTACAATAAATCAATTCCTTGCAGACTCATAGCAAAACCCTATCAGTGAGTGGCAAGTGAAAACAAGCTCAGGGCTCCCACTGATTCTGCATCATGGTGAGTTGTATAATTATTTCATTATATATTACAATGTAATAATAATAGAAATAAAGTGCACAATAGATGTAACGTGCTTGAATCATCCCGAAACCATCATGCCCCCACCTCCTACCCTGGTCTGTGGAAAAATTGTTTTCCATGAAACTGGTCCCTGGTGCCAAAAACCTGGGGACCACTGCTATAGGGAAACAAGTAAGAGTTACAGGGCTGTGTACTGCACCTACTTGGGTTCTTTTTTTTTTTTTTGCGGTACGCGGGCCTCTCACTGTTGTGGCCTCTCCCATTGCTGAGCACAGGCTCCAGAGGTGCAGGCTCAGCGGCCATGGCTCACGGGCCCAGCCGCTCCGCGGCATGTGGGATCTTCCCGGACCGGGGCACGAACCCGTGTCCCCTGCATCGGCAGGCGGACTCTCAACCACTGCGCCACCAGGGAAGCCCCTTGGGTTCATTTTTGACAGGCTGGTTGTAAGGATTGGGATGGCTCCAGCACAGGGTCTAGAACCCAACTGGCCAGGAATTTGATTCTGACACTCAGTAACACACTTTCCTTGAACCCTGGCATGGAATCCTAGGCATTCTCTTGATCTATTTTGAAAAAAAATACCCACAGTTAAGTTGAAGAGTCATTTCTTGCAACTTTATCCATGAATGCGATGGTGTTGCCATATGGAGTAACTCATACTGAAGTCATGGTAGTCAGTTTACACTGCAGGGTTAAGATGAGTTGTCTGGGGGACAGAAATTTCTCCCTAAATCATATATGTATTGGGAACCCTAAGTCTCTGGATGGGTAAAGAATGAGAACATGACCTTACTAACTTAGGTTTGAGAGGAGTCAATAGTCCTGGGACATAACTATCTGACAGAGGGTTGGAGTTCTGGAGCAGAAAATGGAAGCACCAGTGTGATGATGGTGAGGGGGAGTAAGAGCTCAACACACTTATTCAAAACATATTTACTAAGCTCTTATTATATATCAGGGACTGTAGTAAGATCTGGGGATAAATAATGAGCAAAATTCAACATGGTTCTCCCTCCAATGGAGTTTACAATCTAACACCAGGGCTCTTTAAAGTGAAGGTACAAGCACCCCATGGATTGAACAAGATGGGACAGTCAGGAAACTACAATGCAGAGTGAAAAATGCTCTAATGGAAACCAAGATACACAGACAATGACTAAGGCATATCTGTCAAGGGCATATGAAAAGGCGTCCTTTGTTTTTGTTTTTGTTTTTTTTGCGGTACGCGGGCCCCTCACTGTTGTGGCCTCTCCGGTTGCGGAGCACAGGCTCCGGACGTGCAGGCTCAGCGGCCATGGCTCACAGGCCCAGCCGCTTCGCGGCCTGTGGGATCTTCCCGGACCAGGGCACGAACCCATGTCCCCTGCATCGGCAGGTGGACTCTCAACCACTGCGCCACCAGGGAAGCCCAAAAGGCGTCCTTTGAAGGCTAGGAATAAAATAATAGAAATTTGTGTTTACTTTTCTCTTAAAATACGAAAAATTATTTAATATTTAATGTATGACTTGACAGTTATATAAGTCCATAATTAAAAATAAATACAGATATTTTGGTAGTATGGCCGAAACATTTTGATAGGTGAACACAGCAAAAACAATTGTGTCTGGGTAAAACTGGAGATTTTTGGAATATCAAGTTAAATTTGAAACTTTTAAAACCTGGAAGGATAGAACTTGTTAGGGTGATGAAGAGCTGAACCAGCTCTGGCCTTGAACTTCGGGCAGAAAAGTGAAGAATAAAGGAGATACATTTGCCCAACTCTTCTAGGCCTCTGGCATATGCTTTTCACCCGCCCCTCGACAGACAGTTCTTCATTAATCTCCTTATCTTGGTTTCCATCGTAGTGTTTACCATTCTGCAGGGTAGTTGTTTCCTGACTATATCATTTCACAGGGGGAGGGGATCCTTGCAGTTTTTTATTTCTAACACCTAGCATAGTATCTGTCAAACTGAAGTCAGTGTTTGTGGAGTTGAATGGCAATCGACTGTTAAAAATCTTGTTATTTGTTTATGTTTACATTATCTCATTTGTATATAGTTTGTACACCTGTATTCTTAAGGCAATGGGCAATTGCCGAGGTCCTGGAACGGCTGGCACATGATAAACATTGTAAATACGTAAATGAATAAACTTGCCTACATTAAACAGTTGACCATGTTGGGTCCGTGGGCACGGGGTAATAGAAATACAGCCAGAGGGCACTGGGAGAAAGGCTTAATTTCTGGGGCTGGATATGGGGAAAGCATAGGATACTAGGATGATGAAGGCCTTAAATTATCCAAATATCAATGAAAAACAGCAAGGATCTTCCACTTGTGCCCTGAGCACAAAGCACTTTGTCTTATGTGCTTAAACCTGTCTAGCTGAAAAGACGTCACTTACTCCACCACATTTTCTCCTTCTACAAAAAGTCTTGAGGAGAGATGGAGTTGGTAGTGATCACTAAGGGAAAATCAGAATCCCTAAGAAAAATCACGGTAAATCTACCCACCAGGAGTTAAGCTATAGCATCAGTTTTGAGCGCTTTTTTGTTGTTGCCTTATCTTGTTCGCGCCGGTGATCTCCGCAGGCATTTAACCCTATCATCCAAAACCAAGAAGAACTGGCTCCCTTCCAGAACCCGCGAGGAGACTGCACCAGAGTGGGCTTCTGCTGTCCAAACGCGGCCACACAACCTCGCCACGCCTGGCACTAAAAGAATCAGAGTTCAGGGCATCGGGAACTTCACTGGTGCTATTGCGCAGGCTCTGCGTTCCACGCAGGCTTATTAGGAAGAAAGGGGATAAAATTGCCCAGAGACACGTGAACCGGAGGGGACCAACCCAGACCACGGTTCCCCACTGCGTCGGATTCTGGAATTTACAATCACGAAAGTTCTATTGTCTCGCGATTGGCTCCGGAGCCGCATGACATCATAGCGCTTGATTCGGCCTCCCGGCGGCGATTGGCTGGCCGCGCCATTGTGACGTCACGGTCAGCCCACGTTCAGATTGTAGATACCCGGAGCCTTCCTCTTCCCATCCCGGCGGCTGCTGCTGGCCCGGCACTCCCTCCCGCCTCTTCCTGGCTCGGCTGGCCCCGGGCGCTGCCGCCGCCGCCTCGCCACTTCTTGGAGCCGCAGCCACCCTCGGCCTAAGAGGTAAGCGGGCGGCTCCAGGAAACTTCGCCTGGCCGCCGCTCGGCCATGACACCCGCGCCGGCGCGCGGCCGGGACCGAGGGTTGCGACCCACCATTGGGTCCTGAGCCCGGTGCGCACGAGCGACTGCCGGCTCGGCCCGCGCTGCGCCCGCGTGGCAGAGGAGTTCGGCAGCTCCGGGGGCGCTGGCCCGCTCCTGGGCGCGATGGCGGGCGGGGTGAGAGCTGTGCGGGCGTCTCAGGAGTTTACGCGCGATGCTGTCTCACCTGTTCGGCGGTGGAAGCAGTCGGCGGGCGGTGTGCACGCTGACGGGCGCGGCGGGAACGCACCCGGCGCGCCGACGGGAAGTGGGGCGGGTGGGCTCTTGCTCTCGGGTCTGCCCGCCCGGGCGGGATGAAGGCGCGGCCGGAGGTCCGGGGAAGAGCCCCGAGAGCGATCGCGCTTCCTCAGGGGAGAACAAAACCCGAGGGAGCTGGGAGAGCTGCCACGGGGTCGCAATGCGCGGGTCGGTGCGCGGCGCCTCTGGCCTTTCCTTTTCTCTCTTACCCCTCCCGCCTCTGCCCCTCGGAGTGGGAGCCCGCTAGCCCGGGAACGCTTCGGTTTTTATTAAAACCAGATAACTGTAGCCCGCGGATCCTCGGGGAGGCCGGTGGGGAAGCGCGGGGGAGGGGACTGGAGAGCCACCTGGGAGACCCTAACTGGAGTCTGAGCGCGGGGCCGGCCGGGGAAGCCCTGGGGTCGCGTCTGCTGCGAGTGGCAAGGAAAAGGCTCTTTTACAGTGTACACGCAATAAGACTCGGCCCCCACCCCATCCCCGCTGTCTGCACGCCCGCCTCGGGGTGGAGGGAGTCGTGCCTGGAGCAAGGCTTGTTATTTTAAACTGTGTCTTGCAACCGTTCCGTGCCCTTGCACTTTTAGGTTGATGGTTTCCCCTGCTCACGATTGTAGTTCAGCTCAGCTCCTGGCTTCTTGATTGCAAATTGGATAATGCATTTGGCCCACTTTGGGGTGAGGGGTGAGGAGTCCCGTATGGAAGAATCCAGTGCATGACTTGTGAGCTGGGCTGCGGAACCTAGGCATGCGGCGGGAGAATAGTGGGGAGCGAGCAGCCTTAATTCTTTAATAGCGGGCCCCGTGGCAGGAAGTGCTTTCTTTATAGGGTAGGACGGAAGAGCTAACGTTGCTTGTTAGGTTTTGTAACTTGTTCGCCTAACCATTCCGTAGATAACCTGTTGGTGTGCACTTGTTTTGCTCGCACCACCTCTCAGCCAACAGCGTTCGGTGCATAATCTCAGATAGGGACACAGCCTATCTGTGGACGAACACTTTAACTTTCCGTCTGCAGTTAGGGATAAGCGGATCACTTTTTTAGTTCGTTCGGAAGCTGCCTGGGATTCTCCAAGGAAAGCTCCGTACTTGAAAGAGAAATGTCACTCACGTCCCTTTTAGATTCTGACCCCAGATTATAACTTCTCATTGCCAGGAATTTTTTCTGTACAGTTCCTCTTTTTTGTATTTCTTTTCTGTTTCTAACTGAAGACAAAAGGGAGAGTGTTATTGATGGTTACAGATGGTTAATTTTACAGAATATAGAACAGAACTGGGCTGAAAAGTGAACGTAGAAAGTGTATTAAGATTTGATGGCCAGATTTTTTTTCAAGAAAAGTACATCATAACTTCAGACACTGTCCTCACCCTCTTGACTCAATTTCCTCGTCTGTCCACAGGTTTCACGTTGCAGAATTGTTAGGGATTCCAAGAGATGACACAGTTGAAAGTGCCCAGCATGGGGCTTGCCAAATAGTGGTTTGATAAATGTTTCTTCTTCACTTATTTTTCTTCTTGGGGAAGGGGAAGTGAGGTTTAGGGGATGTGGCCAAGGACAGCTGGAGAATCTCAAGTAACTGGGAAAATATTCAAAACTAGGTTTTCACAGACACTAATGCCAGCATTCCTGCAAAGTCACTTTTGAAAATGAGGTGAGTTATCTCCTTCCCTGGGATCGACTGAGCTTCCTTTTTCTTTTTTGTGCGGGAGGGGTGTCAGAATTCTTAATTTTTGGATGTCTGCAAGGATCTTTTTTCCACTGCCCGCTCTTTTCCTCTTAGCATAACGGTTGATTGCCCTCCTGTTTGTAGGAGTGAGTATCGGTACTTGGGTGTCTTATTTCCAACTTGAATTATACAAATCAAGGCAAAACTGTTTACTTTCCTTTAGGGTGACTTTGATGCCTAAGTAGATAGTAGAGAGTGTGAATGATGGTTTTATTTCTTTCTTACTCGGGGCCACATCCTTCCCCTAAGAAAATTTGTAATTAAGTCTAATACCTCTTTTATGCCTACCAACTCTTTTACTGATGGGATAATCTTTCCATTAGTTAGTTCCCAAAATAGGTCTGTCTTTGCATGCATTCAGTTTCAGGTATTACTGATGTGGGCACCTTCCTATTAATAGTTGCTTTCCGTACATAATTCTTACAGCCTCCCTGTGAGAAGCGCTATCCCCTACCTCTTTTATAAAGAATTGAGAACTAAGGCCTAGAGATGCCAAGTGACTTGTCCAAATCACATAGCTCTGTCTTCTGTAACATACATGCTCCTTCCTCTGTCCTTGCTGCTGGGAGGATTTGGTCAGTGGGCTCTGCCCTTTATGTAACTCTGTTACTCTGTAACTTAAAACTCTAACCTCATGATTAAAGGTCCATCTTCGAGCCATCCAAGATTAACAATTTGCCATTTTTAAATCTGTGTCAAGTCTGTTCCTTCCTTTTAGCCCACATTTGATTTACTCTCTTTATTAATTAATTGACTTGTCAGTTACTGAGTGTGTACTGTGTGTGTGTGTCTTGGGGGAAGAGGTTGTATACAAAGCTGAAGGACAGTTTCTGACTCCAAAGGGCTTCCTGAATGAGTTTACACTTTAATCCTTTTATACCCATACTTAATCTGCACCTTCTACTAGAAGGGTATCAGAAGCAGATTTCCAGGGGGCTTGTCTCACTGTTTCTGGGAAAGCTTTATGGCAGAGCTCACCATGTTAGATGTATCAGTGCCTAAAACTGATGGGCCTGTTTTTCGTGCAAGAGACAGAAAACCCAATGCACATGGGCTTAAATGACCATCCGACCTGAAAAGTCCCATAGGCAGAACTTTTGCTCTGTTTCTCTGAAGTCTCCTCAGATGTTGGTTATGTCCATAGGCTGATTTTGCAAGATGACTGCCAGCTAGTCTGGACCCCTTGTTACCATATTCTCATGTGGGAACTTCCCTTCCCACCACCTTCCAAAGAGGGTCCTTGGCCTTGAGGTGATTGATTTTGGCTTTGGTTACTTGAAGTAATAACTAAAGCAATGAAATCTGATAACCTGGGGCCCATCCCAAACTGAGGAAGTGGATTTAAATGTCATCTCACCTACCTGGCTGCTAACTACACTTTCAGGAAGGGCCTCTGTGGACATGGGGGTGTGTCGGCTATAAGGGCCTCCAAGGATGTCAGGCCCCATCAAAGAGATGATTGGATTAAATGAAACAGAACTGAATCAATATTTGAATTTCACTTTACCTGTCATAGAGGAATCTTATGGGCGCACAGAGGTCAGAGGGTGGGCATTCTAGGAGAGGGAGTTTGGAGAGCAAACAAGTGAATCATTGGGCATTAAAGCAAGTAGCCCAGTTGCCTGAAGCTAATAGGGCAGAAGTGGAAAGAAAGGTTAGAAAGGCAAGTTGGCGCAGTGGTTGAGAGTCCGCCTGCCGACGTAGGGGACACGGGTTCATGTCCCGGTCCGGGAAGATCCCACATGCTGCAGAGCGGCTGGGCCTGTGAGCCATGGCCGCTGAGCCTGCGCTCTGCAACGGGAGAGGCCACAACAGTGAGGCCCGTGTACCGCCAAAAAAAAAAAGGGGGGGGGGCTCACTTTTATTAAACTTAATACATATCAAACTCTGCATTGAGCCCTTTTATGTGGGTTTATCTCAAGTACTGTTAATTGGTACTGTGAGCATTCCCACTTAACAGATGAGGAAATGGAGACTCAGAAGTTTTAGACTTGCCCAAGGTCACAAAGCATTCCAGCCTGGGTGGACTTGACCCAGTAGCCTGCTGTCTTTCCTGAGATGTTGGGTAACAGGACCGCTGAAGCTTTTGAACCAGAAGGAGTGCGTTGTGAATCCTGTGTTCCAAGAATATGAGTGTGGTCAGAGTACGTGGCGGGGATTGGCGAGGACGGACACCGGGGCTGTGTGAGGGTGGACTGGGAGGCTGTTGGAGGCCAGGGCAGTGGTGAGGCCTCACCTGGAGCCACAGCCATGAGCACAGACTGCAGCGAGCTAATCACATGAGGTTGTTTCTAGGACAAGATCTACGCAACTTGGAGACCAGCTGGATTGAGGGCCAGCAAGAGGAAGGGCGCTCTCAGGCCTGGGAGTTAGAAGAAATGCGGTGTCGTGGGGTAAGAGGGAGGAGGCTTTGTCCTCAGGTGGAAACATCTTAAGGGCCCACGTTCCATCCAGACAGGCCCTTTCTCACCCTGTCAGGCCCGCGGTCCTCTTTGCAGCTGGTGTTTGTCCGCCACTTTACAGGTGTGTGTTTCCACCACATTTCATCCGTTTTCAGGCAGTTTTTCACATTTTCACATATCTGGGTAGAGATGCAGCTTACAGTCAGTGGCATGGTGAAATCACACAAGCCGTCTTTCGCATTTTAATATTACTGAAATCAGGATGCTTCCCAGCTTTTAATGACGTATTGTTGGTGAGAAAAGTAAAGTCTCAGTATTGCTGAAGCTCATGGAGCCAGTTGCTGGCAGAGCCAGCAGTGAGAACCAAGGCCTCTGGGTTCCTCTCACCCACTGAGTTACCTCAGCTCACGTAAGAGATACTAAAATAAACATTGCCTCCTAATACAGGATTATGGTAAAGCACACGCATATTTCTTTGTTATTAAAACGGAAGTAATCTGAGAGGTTTGGAAGGCACAGTGGTTCAGGTAGAGTGCCTCATCCTTGTATAGAGCCCGGCTGCCCTGGTTCCCTATCCTAAACTTGCCATCAGCCTTAAGAAAATCAACTCTGGGCATTGGTCCCTTTCTTTAAAAATAAACAGTCACACCAAGGTGATTTTCAAGTCCGTCTCAGAACGAAAATTTTTTATTTTCACTTTTGCCGAGAGCAAATCCTTTGTTTCTGTTTGACCAGGGATAGAGAATGAAAGTTGAAGTCATTTAGGTCTCAGTAAGGTAGATGTCAGAATCAGTGATGGAAATTACAGTTTTCTCCTTAAGAGGTTAGTCGTAACCGCTGGAGATGTTCCAGCCTAGCAGAGTGAGTTGTTCAGGAAGGTGGACTGACCTCATTTTGAGTTTCTGTCATAGAATCCCTCCTCCCACCTGATCCCGATTTCAACCCATAAATGTTATCATTACCAAGCTCTTTGATTCCCACTGGCACGTTTCCTCTACGGGGACACTTTTATTTGACTTATGCATTTGCTTTTGGAATTGTGTGGCCCCTGGATTGAAAATATTCATACTTGGTGAGTTTTTAGGAAGACTGAATCCTCATGCTTCCTATTTAAAGCACAGTTGTGTGCGATGTCTCAGTATTCCTTGTATCTTAAGTTAGACTTTGGTACCTTTTGTTTGATGAATGTTTTCTTGCTGACTGGGATTTAGGAAATAGTTTTTCACTTAAGATTTTTAGTGCTGGGACTCTCATGCTTTCTGCAGTTAGAATAACCATTTTCTTTTTTTTTTTTTTTTTTGCGGTATGCGGGCCTCTCACTGTTGTGGCCCCTCCCGTTGTGGAGCACAGGCTCCGGCCGCGCAGGCTCAGTGGCCATGGCTCACGGGCCTAGCCGCTCCGCGGCATGTGGGATCTTCCCCAACCGGGGCACGAACCCGTCCACTGCGCCACCAGGGAAGCCCCTAGAATAACCATCTTCTTGAAACACCTGCAGTTTCAAAGGACAGTCCTGACACTAGGTTCACGCCCTCCTGCTAGCACACGCCCTCTGCCCTTTTCTTTCCCCATTGTCAACAGTTTTACTGTGTCAGAGCTAATCTCTGATAAGTGTATACTAAACAGACCTAATTAAAGCCACACTGGAGAATTGGCCACTCTGGTCCTTATTTTATCTGAGTTGTTCTGAACCCCAGAGTACCTGTTCCTTCTGTCTTGGGATAGCACACACTCCTACAGAGTAATTGTGAATTTCTCCTTCCCCAAAGAAGAGTTCTTATGACGCCGAATTCAATGATTATTCATTTGCTTCCCTGGGAAGTTTGGCCGTGTGCTGTACGTCCCTTGAGGGTAGTGTACAGGGTACTCTGCTTCAGGTTTTGGCAGAAGAAATACATTACCTTAATATCTACAGGAGTTGTTGACACCTCTGTCTGCCCTGTTTGTGAGCTGATATGTGCCTCTGTGAAAATTTGAGCTTACTTCTTACAAAACTTGCGAATGTTTAGCTTTACTGTGGATCTGAGGTGCGTTTATTAAGAGCATCTACTGTGCTTTTTTTTAAAGTTAGCAAAGCTATAGGAAGGGGATTGGCGAAGAGGCCTTTCAGGTTAGCAGCTGCACAGGATAGGGACCCAGCTCTGCCCCACAAGGCTGGGCAGGCTCCGGCAGGCCAGTCACTGCACCTCTGAGACTTCTGTGTAGAACTTGCAGGTGATAATACCTGTGCCTCCTTTGGAGGGTGTCCAGACTATCGGTATTATACATAAAAGTTAAGTAGGGGACTGACTTAATTTGATGAGCGTAGTTAAAAAATAATCCCTCTATTGGATAGGATGTTCACTGAAGCACTGTTTACTCAGCTGACTCAATCTTCTGTTATAATGTTCTTCAGAAGAATAAATGACACTGCAGTTGGGCAATGTTTGCAACTTATGACGAGAATGAGGCTGTTCTGTGGGTGCTAAATACACTACACGCCAGGCGCTTTTCTAAGGTGCTGTACATCTGTCAATTCATTTTGGCCTCACCAAATCCCCCCATGAGGTAGGTACCCCAGTTTTACAGATGAGAAACTAAGGCACAGAAAGGTTAAGTGACTTGTTCAAGGCCTCCCAGCTAGCAGGTGACAGAGGCCGGGTTCAAACCCAGACTGGTTGAGGGCATCCAGCGTCGGTTTCCTTGTCTGACCCCAGCGCCGCCTGGGTTTGATCTACAAGGTGTATAAGACCTGAGGGGTGTGGGTTGGGAGGGAAGGGCACCCACATCCTCCAGGCAGCCTCCGTCTGCGGATTGTCTGGTCTCCCTTGAGTAGAGGTGTACATCCTGTGTGTTTTGAGAACATCTGGGTCATTCTGACACAGGGCTGGTTAAAGGCTGCTTGTTCGGGCTGTTCAGAATAACATCTCCCCCAGCCCTTCAGTCCTCTTGGGATTCTTACTGTTTTAGGACTTCCTCGTTTTCTTTCTGGGTGTGGGTTACTAGGTCTGACAACATTATGATGGCTGTTAAGTACCATAATTCCTAAAATATGAGGATCACAAAATTCACAGAATTGTTTATATATTAACATGGAATGTTACCAGGTGATAAAATAACTGTTGGCTTTAGACACTCTGTAGAGGACATGATAGATTGATTGCTGGGTTGTGTTTGCTTTTAAAAATGCCAGATCGTACCAGGCTTTTTTCTTTTGGAAACACATTTTAACCCTGCCTGTTCCTCCCATTCCCACCCCCCCCACACACACACCTGAACAACAGTTATAAAATATGGAGGTTTAGATTGAGTTTTTAAAAAGAAATGTGTTTTCGTGACACACCCTTATTTATGTTACACAGGTTTGAATTAAAATCTAAGACATTTCTCTCCAGGGGGGGTACATAACTTATCTTTGTTAATTATGTTTCTCCACCCTCTTTTAATTTCAACCAAGGCTGTAACGCTGCCTTTGTGTATTTTGTATGAATTAGCTTGGAGACCATGACAATTTATTTTGAATATTCAAGTAATCACGTCAGTTAATCAAGTAATCATATCAGGCTGCAGTCAGATTTAGAATTATAAGTAGCTGCTTAATGTTGCTTAAATGTTGCTTAAAAGCCGCTTAAATGTTTGTCTCCCAGCTATCTGCAACTGCAGTCTGATTTGTATGTTAGAAATGGGGTGGAAGTAGAGCTCGGCCTCTTTAAGCTGGGTCTTTAAGGGACCAGTTAGAGGCTTGCAGAGGATCTCATATCCAGATCTGTGCGGCCTTGCATTGTCTGCAAGTTTGTTTCAGCCAGGAAGGCGGTTGTCCTGTGAAACAGGTCGGAGCTTCTCCAAATACCCCCTTAAAGACAGTGTTTCAGGACTTCGTGAACCCAGGAGAATGCTGTATGTACTGGGCTTGTTATGGCAGATCCTTTTTGTTTTCTTTGCAAGGCACGGTAGATTTGGAAGAGGCTCAGCGACCCAGAGGAAGGTGGCTGCGAGTGCAGAGTGAGGTGGGCGCTCTACATGGAGCCCTGGTACAGAGCTCCATGCTTGAGTTTACCATCTTTTAGGAAATGGGACTGGCATATTTTAAAGTGCTTCCTGAAATTCAAGATGTAGGTGAATAGTTGCAAAGTACTGTTGGAAAACCAATCTCAGCGGGTGATTTACTTAACCCATGGATTCAAGTATTCACCCACCCACCCAACCCATTGTCCATCTCAGACATTTCTTTTTTTTTTCCTAAATTTTATTTAAGAATTCATATAAAATACTCCAGGTAACTGAGTTTCAGTCCTCATCTTCCTCCTCTTATTCATCTTGATTAATCTAGAAGTAACATTAACTCATAACTTTCTTTCCTGTTAGCAGCTATGCATAACCGATCACGTAGATGATGATTCTTCAAATATTTTTTGGTGAGATATTTCAAATACTTTTTGGAAAAAGGCACCTCGGAAGTTACAGTGATTTTGCTTTTGCTTCTTTCGATTGTTATAACACCTCCTCTGAGATTCCCAGCTTTTCCATGCACTTTCATTCTTTCCTGAAGGAACTGCTCAAAATTGGCAGCATCCATGATTCCATCTTCTACAGGACAGGTACAGTCAAGAGTAAACTTCTGGACCTGCTTTTTCTTGCCCCCCTTCGCCACAAGCTTTTTCCACGCTTGCACTTTATTTATTTATTGGTTTTTAAATTTATTTATTTAGGGCTTCCCTGGTGGCGCAGTGGTTGAGAGTCCGCCTCCCGATACAGGGGACACGGGTTCGTGCCCCAGTTGGTGAAGATCCCACATGCCGCGGGGCGGCTGGGCCCGTGAGCCATGGCCGCTGAGCCTGCGCGTCCGGGGCCTGTGCTCCGCAACGGGAGAGGCCACGACAGTGAGAGGCCCGAGTACCGCAAAAAAAAAAAAAAAAAAGTAAATTTATTTATTTATTTATTTATTTATCTTTGGCTGCGTTGGGTCTTCATTGCTGCACGCGGGCTTTCTCTAGTTGTGGTGAGCAGGGGCTACTCTTTGTTGCAGTGGCTTCCCTTGTTGCGGAGCGCAGGCTCTAGGTGCATGGGCTTCAGTAGTTGTGGCATGTGGGCTCAGTAGTTGTGGCTCACGGGCTCTAGGGTGCAGGCTCAGTAGTTGTGGCACACGGGCTTAGTTGCTCTGCGGCATGTGGGAATCTCCTGGACCAGGGCTCGAACCTGTGTCCCCTGCACTGGCAGGCGGATTCTTAACCACTGTGCCACCAGGGATACCCCAACGCTTGCACTTTGAAAAGCCTTTCAGAATCTGAAAAGACCTTTCCAAGAACACATCCTACCTCCCTTCATGTCTCAAAGAACTTCACCTAAAACTTGTATTAATTGGGTCAATTTTTCAAGCATTTAGCTTTTGACAAAAGTCACTCTTTTTTTTTTTCTTTCCCTAACATGTCTTCCTAGTAACAACCAAAAGGGCTGCTTTAAAATCTAGCCCCAGAAATACACAATCAGCAAGTAAAAGACCTGCCAGCAATGGGCTCCATACCTCCCCCCATGGTTTTAAACCAAAAGCGTACAAACGCCTAGAAGCCTTAAAAGCCCACCCGGGCAGAAAGATGCAGGTGAGCCGACAATGTTAACAAGGACGTCCCAACAACGGAGGAGGGTAGGAAGACTTTCTTGCAGTGACCTGGGAGGAGAACGATCTGCAGCCAGAGTGACATGAGGGCGCCGCACGGCTCCAGGTGCAGAACTTCTCATCTGCTGATTCACCTGGTTGCCCTCCAAACCTGTCTCCTGTTGGCCAGCATGGCCAGGAGCACCGCCATCGCCTGTGTGCCCAGGCCGTCAGGCTGGCAGCACTGCCTGGGTCCTTCTCCTGTCAGCTGCATCCCTCCCCCGCTCCCTCCAACCGTCAAGTCACCAGGTGTCCATTCGGGCTCTGCCCTGTCCGCAGCCCACCAGTCCTTCCTAGGTGCCTGGTTTCCCCCTCCTCCTTCCTGCCTCCCTGTGTTCTGCTCCCAGCTGTGCTGTCACAGAGGTCTTGTGACAGGTTAATGGGATCATGCGCTCCACCCTAACACCTTTGTTTATTCCCTGTCAGGGCCATCCTTGATCCAGCGTCGTTTTCTGCCGGCACTTTTCACTCTGCACACACCACAGACTCACATCTCCCCAGATGTGCCTTGTAGGCTGTATTTGGATGCTTCCTCAATTGCTCTGCACCGACAGAAACACAAAAGCAAAGCAAACTAAATAACAGAAAAGGCCCTGTTCTTTGTAAGTCAAACTCATACAGCCTAGAACCTTTCGTGCTTTTGACTCAATTAGATGTTCCCACCCCTTCCGGCTTGTGTAACCTTGGTTATACATGACTGACTAACCTCTGTGTGCCTCAGTCTCCTCATTCAGCAAGTGAGGATGACGAGTGCTTTCCTTCTGTCTCTGCTCAGCGCCTGGCACGCTCCCCGCGTATCCTTGGAACCTGTGTACTGTCTGGCATGGAGTAGGTATCTGCCAGTTACTTGCACGAATGTCTCTAAATATGTACCTTTCACGTACGATCAGTTCTGTAACCTGTGCTTATGGCTGTGTGAAGGTGAATACGCCTCAGTAGCCTGAGAGGCCTGAGACTTCGTAACACTGCACAGATGAGGGGCCCACCTGGGGAAGCGGGCTCTGGGGCACTGGTTTCCCTGCTTAGGGTTGCTGTTCCCCCAGCCAGGCTGAGGGAGTAGAGCAAATTGCTAGACATCCCACCTGCCCAGGAGCAGAGGATGTTTTTTTAATGTCTGTGTTAAAGGACCTTGCTTATTTGTATATTACCTTGTAGAGCTTTTAGGTGGAGTAAGCCAGTGATAGAGTACACTGGTGACCCTGTGCCCGAGGAAGGAAGAGAACGAACTCTGGTGTCTAGGCTCTGAACTATTCCCTGATCAAATAATGGTAGAAACTGACACTTTTTTTTTTTCTTTTTAATCGGAGTATAGTTGCTTTACACTGCTGTGTCAGTTTCTGCTGTACAGCAAAGTGAATCAGCCATACGTATACGTATATCCCCTCTTTTTTGGATTTCCTTTCCATTTAGGTCACCACAGAGCTCGGAGTAGAGTTCCCTGTGCTATACAAGAGATCCTCATTAGTTATCTATTTTATACATAGTGGTGTAGACACTCTTTTTTTAACTTTATTTTGGTTGGCCGCAGCAGTGAGCCAAGGTTAAGGTAGCCCCGTGTAGCTTGGACTGAGTCTGTCTGCATCAGTAACCACGTGGTCATCAATTCATTTACCATCCACACTTATTCACCGTAGAGGAGTTCTGTGTGCTGCCCTCTGCTCGGGTGCATGAATCCCGCAGAGACACATGACAATACACCTACTGACAAATAGATTATAATCCAGTAGAAGAGGTGAGGTATGTACTTGATGCAACAGATAATTATTGGTGCTGTGGATATGGCTGTGTGTGTTGCAATTAAATTTGAGTGCAGGCGACAGGGATTCCAAAATAGTAATGGTTCCAATAATGGCATCTCAAAACAAGGTATTGTATTTCCCATAAAGGGCTGGAGAAAGGTACAGGTATGACCCAACTGTAGGCTCCTAGCTCACTGTGTGTAAGGCTTAGAGGCAGCAGGATGGAGGAAGAGACAGAGGCAGGAAGGACAGAGGATTCATTCGTGCTTTCTCTTAGGGAAGTTCCCAGAAACTGCCCCTAGACAATTTTGCTTATGTCTGCTTGGCCAGAACTTTAAACGTGCAGCCACATGACGCTGCAAGGCAGACCGGGAAATCTCATCTTGATTCTGGGTGGCTGTGAGCAGGTCCTTCTGCTCTATCCAGAATTTGGGTGACCACCCCCAGTCTGTACCTAGGGTGGTGGATGAGGTTGACTGACGGTGCTGCCCGTGTGGAAGTTGCAGTGTGGAGGATCCTGACGGGGAACAGACACGACTACCACGGTGATGAGAACGGAGAGCGTAGTGTGGGGTGCTATGGGCGCAGACAGGAAGGACGCGTAAATCAGACCGGGAGGGCCGGGGAAGGGTGCCTGGAGAACAAGCAGACATCTGCCTGGTGGAAAGAGGAAGTAGGCATTCAGGCAAAGGCACCAAGGCGAGGAAGCAGGTAGCACGTGAGGAACTGATAGGAAAATCGAAGGAGGAAGCAGGGGTCTGGGGCCACCCTGAGGAGTTTGGACATTTTCCTAAGAGCCTTTAACTGGTTTTGAGGTGAGTAACCTAGAAAGATGCTTTTTGGGGAGTGGGGAGCAATGCAAGGCTGGAGGCAGGGATCCTCTATCGGGAGGGAGTGCACTAATCCAGTTGACGTGATGGTGACCTTGATTGGACAGTGACTTTGGGGGTTGAGAGAAAAATGGATACAAACCCCCCCAGTTCGTAGAACTGGGAACGGATTTAGACTAATTTGGGCTGCTTTTCACTTGACAGATGATGAAAGCAAGGCTGTCAAGTGGCATGCCCGGGCCACACAGCTGGCTCAGGGTCATCCCTCTGCCTGAACCCTTTGTGTCACTGCTGAATGGCCAACTGGCGCAACAGGGCTTTGTGGGCATTCAGAGAAGGCAGAGAGAGGGCAGGTGGCGTGTGACTGGAGTGCGGTGTGCGTGTGGCTGTGGAGCAGAAGCCGGTGTGTTGGGTGCTCCCGGTTCTGCAGGCTGAGGACAGCGCTGGGGTACTTCAGGGAAGTAGTGTGAGATAATCCTGCAGGAGTGTTTCGAAATCATGGAAGGCTTTAATAGCAGATTAAGTGGTTTAGGCTCAATTCTTTTTTTTTTTTTTTTTTTGCGGCATGCAGGCGTTTTGTGGCCTCTTCCGTTGCGGAGCACAGGCTCTGGATGCGCAGGCTCAGCAGCCATGGCTCACGGGCCCAGCCGCTCCGCAGCATGTTGGATCCTCCCGGATCGGGGCTCGAACCCGTGTCCCCTGCATCGGCAGGTGGACTTTCAACCACTGCGCCACCAGGGAAGCCCTAGGCTCAATTCTTTAAGCAGCGGGAGCCAGTTAACAGTTGGTATCAAAGAACTAACACAAGCTTGACAGCCAAGTCTGTGTTTAACCTTTGCCCCTCCCGGTGCCTTGTATCAGGCGCTTATGGTCAGCAGAATAAGGGCCCCCAGAGATGTCCATGTCCTAATCCCCAGCACCCATGAATATGTGGGGTTATAGGCAGAGCAGCATTAAGGTTGCAGACAGAATTAAGGTTGCTAATCAGCTGACTGGAGCAGGGAGGGTCCTAGGTTATCCAGGTGGGCTCAGGGTAACCCCCAGGGTCCTTAAGTATGGAACAGGGAGGCGGGAGAGAAGTAGAAGGGTGGGGTGTGAGGAGACTTGGCCCAGTGTTGCTGGCCTTGAGATGGAGGAGGGGACTGTGAATGGAGTGATACAGGCAGTCCCTAGAAGCCGGAAAAGGCGAAGAAAAGGATTCTCCCATAGAGCCTCCAAAACGGAACGCGGCCCTGCCCACACCTTGGTTTTAGTCCATTGAGACCCGTTTTGGACTTCTGACCCCTAAGATGCATTGTGGTGTTTCAAGCCACTAAGTTTGTGGTCCTTGGTTATCTGATACAGCGGTCAGTACTTGTTTGCTGAGTGAATGAGTTGCGCTTTAAGAGATCAATGTGACAGATTCATGCATTAGGTGGACTGGATGAGGGGAGGTTCTGGAGGCCAGGGAGTTCATAGAAGATGGTTCTGGCAAAGAGGTGACGAGGCTGAGGCAGGCCGCGGTGGGGGAGTGGGTGACTGGACTCGCAGGGCCTGTGAACAAGCCTGAAGCCCTGGCTGGCCTGGGATCCACTCTTGGTGGTGGGGTGGAGTGTGCTTTCAGGCTGGGTTCCTGGGAAGGTGATTGGGCAGGAAATCACCTGGAGGGAGTCAGGAGGAAGGGAGGCTTGGCTTGTTGGGTTTAAGGTTCAGAAGCACCTCATGTATGTAGGTGGAGAGAGCAGATGGAAACTGGCCCTTGAGTGTGGAGTTGGGGATACAGGATTGGGTGTCATTGGTCATGATTCATCTGTACCCTGTCTTTAAATTTTTCTGGTGAAGAGACTCAGCAGCCCTTTTGAAGAATCCAGTATGTCACATTCCTTAAAATTAAGAAGTTTTTCTTAGTGTTTTTTGCCTAAATTTTTTTTGCGGCCATTTGAATTCTGTGACTGTTTTCTCCCCCCCCCATTTATTTATTTATTTATGACTGCTTTGGGTCTTTGTTGCTGTGTGCGGGCTTTCCCTAGTTGCTGCGAGTGGCGGCTACTCTTCATTGTGGGCTTCTCGTTGAGGTGGCTTCTCTTGTTGCGGAGCACGGGCTCTAGAGCGCAGGCTCAGTAGTTGCGGCTCACGGGCTTAGTTGCTCTGCAGCATGTGGGATCTTCCCAGACCAGGGCTCGAACCCGTGTCCCCTGCATTGGCAGGAGGATTCTTAACCACTGCACCACCAGGGAAGTCCAATTCTGTGAATCTTTAAAAAATTTTTTACTAAATAAAAATAAGTTAATACTAAATACTTGTTTTAAAAAAATAAAAATAACATCATCCATGACCCTTCCTTGCATATTTCACCCTGTGCTGCAGGTCATCTTCCCAGAAGCCTCTCTGGCTCCGGTTGGTCTATCACCCAGCTGGTCATCAGGGTCACACGCTTACCTACCCACCCCCAACCTGCCCCCAGGTCCTGGCCCTATCAGATCTCACCCACTGAACTGGGGAGGATAGAGCCCTAAACAAAACTTGGCTTGTGTTGGAAAAAGGGAAATGGATGGTACTTGCTAGAACATTTCCACATCTGTTTTTTAAAAATATCAATTTGCCACTGAACTATATATATACTTATTTTAGACTTGGTTACTGAAAGTCCTGAAAGTTCTTGGTTTTTGAATTCCTTTGTTCTTCATAATGAACTTGGTTGTAATGATTGAAGTTACAACCTGTTTCCTGAGAAATGGGAGAGGGACCATTTCCGAGGAGCTGTGTAGAGTGTATTGACATTAGAGGTGTTTTACTGTGGCACCGCATTGCCTTCCTACCTGTCTGTTGCTGCCGTCTTAGCACTCTGATCACTGTCCTTCTACTTGGTGGCAGTGTATCGAGTAATATAAGTTTAAAAGTTTTCAGTGAAGATTGTACTGAATATAAGTAAAAAAAAAAGCCTTTGAAGATGAGTTATGACTAATAATGATGTCCATAAACCACACATGAAAATCAGTTTAATTTCAATGAGTTACTTACATTTCATTCTCCAGAAAAAATAAGATTAACACGAGATGGCATTCGTTCTAAGTTAACCAACTAAACTTTCTGCTCTCCCTTCCCTTTGCTCTTTGATTTGATTAAATAAGATTTGTGGGTGCTACCTGGTGAGTTGTCTTTCGCATCAATTGGTATCCCTGTAAGACAGAGGCCCCACAGTATCCGGCAACCAAGTGCAGCAGGGTTAAGCCGTGTTGAGCAGGAGGTGGGGGAGGAGGTGTTGGTCTGGACCCCAGTGCCCATTATTGACATTTCAACTGTGCTGTCCCCAGGAAACAGTCATGATTTTTTTCTTTCTTGAAATCAAGTTGTTTCCCCTAATGAGACAGTCCGCTTGGCGTACAGGCATTTCTCTGTAATGTTTTCCAAACTAAGAAAGCAAATAGAGAAAACATTTTGTAGAGAGAAGCCTGCAGATAACTGCACTGTGGCCGTGACCTAAGGTGAACACCCTGAGCTCTTGTTTGAAAGCACTGGGTTTCTTCACAACGGATGGGAGGACATAATAATACACCTTTATAGCAAGTGAGTGTTAAGCTTCACACAGGATTTGTTCTCCCGTTGACACTGCTCTCTGTCAAAGGAATAAATGATGGGGGGGGGTCATGCTTGGAGCTCTGAAATGTCACCTTCAGGTTCTTATTTTGGAGAAGGGAGTGTCCTGTAATTTTCTCCCTCTTATTCATATTCATTCTGTCTGTCTCTGCTGACCTGCTTTTCTTCCTCCAGTGGGGACTCTGCTTTCCTGTTGGTAATTATATTTCTGTGTGATGTCAGGGACATACCTGCCACTGACACCCCATTTAGAGGGAGAAGGAGGTGAGCCCCTGACCGGGCAGATGTGCTCCCCTGAGCAGGCTGCACTTTTAAGTTTGGGGAAACCTCCTGCCTGACGCTCTGTTGGACTCATTAGCAACATGAATCAGAGAACAGAGGACCCAGTGACAATTGGACAACTGAGGCGATAGTTAAATGGAAAGTGTGTTGTTTTAAAAGATGTTTTGTAGTGGCCGGAAAATGAATTTTTGACTGATTCTGAGCTCTCTCTCTCTTTCTCTCATATGTATGTGTGTGTATGTATATGTACGTAAGCACTTCAGCATCTGTGTACTGGCTGGTGAGTTAATAACATTTTAGCTGCAGTACTACCTAATGTGACTTAGCCACAGGATACTTAGGTCTTATTACTTATGACTTAAAGTTTTAGGTTTTGGTGAATAAGAGTTTCCACGAGGAGTATCTTCATTTAAAAGGGAAGTATCATGCTAAAGAAACGTTCAGAGGTTTTAGCCCACATACTAATGTGAAAATCAGCTCATCCTGCTGTATATAATTTGAGTTACTGGGAAACCGGTAAGAATGTAATTATTTCACAGAGTGCTTTAAATTAAAATATATTCATTGTACGTTTTATTCATTACTGCTAGCTGGCTCTTTTTGAGGTATATTGGAATTTTTGCCTTTAAGTTGAGAAGCTAAATTAATGTCTTTTTAGAGATAAAACCTACAGAGGGGAAAAAATTCTGTATGCAGTTTTTAATACAGCAACTCTCAGACTTTTTGGTCTTAGGACCTGCCCTTCTAAAAATTACTGAGAACCTCAGAGCTTTTGTTTATGTGGGTTATATCTATTGGTATTTATTCTATTAGAAATTGATTTTAAATTATTTTAAATAGTAATACATCTAAAAGTAATAATTAGCGCATTACATGATAACATTGTCTATATTTTTATGAAAAATATTCTTTTCCAAACAAAAAGAAATGAGTGAAACCAGACATTTGACTGTTTTTGCCCATCACTTTGGTATCTGGCTTAATGAAAGACAGCTGGATCCTCTTCTCTGCTTCTGCATTCAATCTTTTGAGATATCACACATTATGTAGCCTCTGGGTCACTTAACAGTGAAGAGAGAGTTGAGATTGAAAAAGTAATCTCTTAGCAACATTACAAAAATAGTTTTGATCTTATAGAACCCCTGAAAAGGACCCAAGGACCTTCAGGTGTCTGGCCTACACTTTGAGAACCCCTGTTCTAACTAGAGCCTATTGTATTTTTAAATAAGGACCAACCTTCTACTTGGCTATGAAAACATCCTTTATGGGGGTGGGTGGTGGTGTCTTATTTCATCAGCTATTGCCTCCTGAGTCCTTCTGCCTGAATAAATTTCTTGATTTATGTCACAGGAGGATCTCTGAATGTCACCTTTGTACGTGAACTTCATCAGGTGGACTGGTTTTGGTCATTTTATCAAATAAATGTATCTGTAGGTCTGTAAGTACCATACTTCGGTAGGATAATATTTAAAAGTAAATTTATGTCATCTGAATATGCTGGTTGCTTGCATAGGTGCTCTACTGGAGGACTGTAGTGTTCAGGGTTTTTTGTTGGTTTTTTTAAAAATTATTTTATTTTATTTTATTTATTTGGGCTGTGTTGGGTCTTTGTTGCTGCACGCGGGCTTTCTCTAGTTAGGGCGAGCGGGGGCTACTCTTCCTTGTGGTGCGCGAGCTTCTTACTGCAGTGGCTTCTCCTGTTGCGGAGCACGGGCTCTCGGCACGCGGGCTTCAGTAGTTGTGGCTCGCGGGCTCTAGAGCGCAGGCTCAGTAGTTGTGGTTCGCGGGCTTAGTTGCTCCGCGGCATGTGGGATCTTCCCAGACCAGGGCTCGAACCCCCATCCCCTGCATTGGCAGGTGGATTCTTAACCACTGCGCCACCAGGGAAGCCCTAGTGGTCAGTTTGTAAAATAAAAATCCAGAGCAGAAAGGAGTTAATCAAGAGTAAGGTCTCAGTGTGGTGTAAACACCTTTTTCAAAATTTTTATTTATTTATGTATGCATGCATGCATGCATGTATGTATGAATGCATGCATGCCACGGCATACAGGAATCTTAGTTCCCCGACCAGGGATCGAACCTGCGCCCCCTGCAGTAGACCATGGAGTCTTAACCACTGGACCGCCAGGGAAATCCCGTAAATACCTTTTTAGATGTTCGAGATGATCATTTCTTTCCCCCCCCCATTCTCTTTGCCATCTATACATTATTGTATTGGGGCCTTCAGATTGGCTGTCTTTTGGAACAGTTTAAAAATAGCTAACTTCCTTTTTGTTCATGCCTGTTTGATAGATACTACTTAACTTTCTTTTTAGTTACTGCTGATTTTGGACAGCTCTTTTGCTTTAATCAAAATTTCCTGCATCGCGTCCCCACATCACCTTGTTCTCTTTAACCATTTAACCTTTATATTCTTGTGTTACACAAAGGTTCTTCTGGCGTTTTTTGTATGTCTGATCATGTAGAGTTCTGCTCTGGGGACTCGTCAACCCGGCATCTGCCTCCCCTTTCCTTTACTCTAGGGACTTTTTTCAGGATGTTTATAACCTCAGGTTCTGTGATGTCTGAATGAGGTGCCAGTGCACACTGAGCTGCTCGCTTCCAGATGCTGAGGTGTTTCTCTGGGATATATTTTGCACTGTCCAGTATAGTAGTCACCAGTCACAGAGCACTTGCAGTGTGGCTAATGCAAGTGAGGAACTGAGGTTTTTCATTTACTTTTACTTAATTTACATTTAAATAGCCATGTGTGGCTCAGGTCTCTCTAGACCATGCAGCTCCCAGGGTGTCTGACAGCTTCCTTTTACTGACTCATGCCCGGCTCAGTCTTGACCTCAGAGTCTCTTGCAGGTTCGTCTATTCATTTTTATAAGTTTTGTGTATATTTTATCTGTCAATTTTAGAAGTAGCACATAGGTTTCAGCATCTGTAGACTGCCTTACTGCCGGAAACAGAACTAGAGGGAATATTGGAGCTAAAAAAGTGAAGGCTGATGTTGGCTGCTTTTTATGAGATCTTGAGGTGGTTCTAGGTGAGATTCAAGGGTAAATAGGGTTAAGAGGAAAGATTTTAGGTTGGGGAGACTTGAACAGATTTGTCAGCTGATAAAAGGATCCTACAGAGAGAGGAAATTGAAGGTAAAGGGGGAAGTGGAGTTGAACAGTCAATTCTTGAAGGAGGCAGGAAAGTAGGAGATGCTAAGCCTCCCTTTATGAATTGGGAGGGGAAAGAGTGGGTTGTTTTTCAGGGGTTTTTTTAAGTATTTGATTTTTTTTTTTCCCCCAAGCAAAAGTCTACGAAATCAACCTTTTTTTTTTTTTTTTTTTTTTTTTTTTTTTTTTTGTGGCCGTGCAGCACGCGACATCTTAGTTCCCCAGCCAGGGATCAAACCCATGCCTGCTGCAGTAGAAGCGTGGACCATCAGGGAAGTCCCTGAAATTAACCATTTTGAAGTGGACAGTTCAGTGCATGTAGTTCACCCACAGTGTGGTGCTCCAGCCACCTGTGTCTAATCTTGAAACATTTTCATCCCCCACAGGAGACCCTGTGCCCATCAGCCGTTCTCTGCCCGCCCTTTCCCTGCAGCCTCTGGGCAACACTAATCTTTCTATCTTTATGGATTTGTTTATTTTGCATATTTCATATAAACAGAATCATACAGTATGTCGCCCTTTGTGTCTGGCTTCTTGGCATAATGTTTGGAGTTTCATCCACTTGTAGCATGTAACAAGCGCCTTGACATTCGAAGGCGAGGGAGTTTCCGGGAATTCATATTGACAGCCTGAATCTCAGCAGAACGAGTCAGTTCGGCCAGTTGGATTTACCGAGGATTAAGGCTCCACAGGGGCAGATGTGGCGTCAAGAGTATTTGTGGGATGACCGACTGAGGTCCACGCTGAGGGGAAACACACCCCAGGAGCCAGCGCTGGGGGGGATGGACATCGAAGTTCTAGATCAGGTGATGGTAATCGCCACAGCGAATTGGCTGCCAGTGGGGGCAGGCGGGGGAGGACCCTCCTTTAAGAGGGGGAGGAATGTCCTATTTCCGAGTGGAGTAAATTTGGGGCCCTGAGTTAGAGCCTATCTGCAGCGGAGGGAGCCTCTTCTGCCTGCAGATCAGGGGGCACCGTGCCGCCTGCTGCATGAACCGACCAACCGCACGTCCGAGGCAGGTGAGGTGGAAGCTGTGTCCTCCTGCCCCGCTGGGTGGCAAGGCAGCCCTGCTGCGCTGGGGACTTCCTCAGAAGCGGGGGCGGTGTGGGGTGGGGCGTGGGAAGCAGCCCCAGCCTTTCTTGCTGCTTCCTTTGATGAAAGTCATAAAGGGAGTCAGCCCCACTGGTTGGTGCCGGGAGCAGTGATGGAGGCAGCAGCGTTGCTGGCAAGGCTGCCCGGGGCCCCGGCTGTTTTCACCCACTGCTTGTGGAATAAAGGTCAGAGGACTTTCAAGGTCTTCCCCGTCTTGTCCCCAGTCTGCTCTCCAGCCTCTTGACCCTGCAGCACTCATCCCCCAGATATGCAGTGGGCACCCCCGTGTGCCCAGCACCGAGCTGATGGTCCATGTGAAGCAGACACACACAGCCCTTGTCCTCGAGGACTTAGGTCCTCAGTGTTCGTTCATATCTGGGCTGTGATTAGAGTGTAAACAGAGGGACCTCACCAAACCTGGGGCTTTGGGGAAGAGGAGTCAGGGAGGGTTTGTCTGAGCGAAGGACCTTTATGCAGAGGTGAGGTCAGAGGGACCTTTATGCAGGAGGCTGAGGGAGCTTTCCCTGCACAGGACGTGCCTGCAGAAAGGAGAAGGTGGAGGGAGGTGGGTGTGGTCGGGGCAGTGGGCACGAGGGGAGGGCAGTCTTGGGCTGGAAGCAGGTGTGAGCCGGTGATGGAGGGGCTCTAAGCAAATGAGGGATTGTAGGTCGTATCCAGAGAACAAGGGACACCACTTTTGAAAGGCTTCAGGCAGGAGTGGGCCTGCAGATTTTGGTGGCTCTGGTGCAGTGTGTGGGGATGGATGGGAGGGGACAGGGCTGGGTGCTCGGGACTCGCCAGCTGGGAGTCCACATGGAAGAACACGACCTGGGCTAGTGGTGCGGACGGGAGAGGTGGGTGTGTATAAGGTACTAGGGGAGAGCATCGGCATGCCCAGAGATGGTGTTGTTGCCCAGGTGCGCTGCCCCCTGCCTGCCGTAGCCTTCCACGCTTCCACGCCTCCTTTCAGGCTGTGCTTCAGCTTGAAACACCCATCAGCATTCTGCCTCCTAGGCCTTCCACCTGGTAAAAACCCTTACTAACCTGGCCCCATGCCACTTGTGCGAAGTCTGCCCTGATCCGCTGCTCGGAATAAATTCATTTAACATTTATGGAGCATTCACATGTTTTAATGTGTTTTAAATCATTGCCGACACTTTTCTGGTGAAGGCGGCATCATATCACATGCCAGTCAGTCATGTGACCGCTTCATTCTTCCCAAAGTGTGGCGGCCCCCTTCCCCCTCTGCTCCTTGGATGCTGTCCTTCATTTGGAATACACTTCCCAAATCCCTTGGCCTACCCATACCTACTGCTCTTTTAAGGGTTGGTCCAAGCCCCACTCCTCTGGGGAGTCTCTCTGGGCATCCCAGCCCCAGATCTCTCCCTCCTCCCCACAGTGCTCAGTGCTTTGGTGCTTCTTGTCTTTTACGGGGTGTTCTTGTGGTATTAACTTTCTATGTGTGTGTGATTCCAGATAAGTTAGACAGTTGTGGACTGTTTCCTGTCCCCTCCATCAAGAAGAGCGCTTGTGCGTAGTTGGCACACGTACGTATCTGTAGCGGGCTTATAACCACCCTAAATTCCTGTAAGTGATAGATAAGATATGGGTACTGAAATGGATAGATGTGACACTTGGATGTCAGTATCATATGCTGGTTTATGACACAGTAATGGGTATCTTAACCTAGAATTTGTTTTGGATTGAAGAGTAAATACCCACACGATTCTCCTCTGCTGTAGCTTTCCATACATTGTTTTGTTCTTGGACAGGACATCCAACCCCGAGGAGGTTGGTGGGTGGTAAATAGAGTGCGAAGCAAATGGCATTTTGGAGGATGAGCTGAGCACTGACCTTCCTGATGGAACTTAACCCCAGGATGGGATCCTTACCTTGGAACTGGGCCTAGGGGCGGGGCAGAGTCAGGAGACCCAGCGACCTTTGGCACAGTGCCTTTCTACCTTTTTCAGGCTGTATGGGAACGGGGTTATCAGCGTCCAAAAAAAGTCCTTGGCCTCAGGTTAATCTGTACTCCCAGCTGTTGGGTGAGGGGAGGTGCTTATTTATGCAATATCCCCACAGGCCCTCTCTGGTGTTTGTACTCTCTGAAAGTTCTATGTCAAACCTCAAGCTAATGCTTCTCCTTATTTTATGATAGCCCATTCCTCAACTTTCTGTCTTGGTTTAAGATTAGATCGTTCTCCCAAACTCATTGCCATGGGTCTCTTTATTTTTTTAATCTTTTAACTATATATCCATGTTCTAAAAAAAAATTGTGTATTTTAAATCACATCAGTTGATGTAATATCTAGAGATAGAGATAGATCCATACTGATTTAATTATATGCTGCATATCCATATTTTAAAGGGATTTGGGAGCTCATTTCATTACTCATCCTGGCTCTAGAAACTGACCAGTGCTCTACGTGGTGGACACATTTCTCGTTCCGTATCATGTTGTCCTCCAGGGCACTTAAACCAGAAGTTTCCACTTGAGATTCTTTTCAGCTTATAGCCTCACTGAAATTACATTATCACCATTATTTGCTTTTCTGTCATTTCTAAGCAGGCTTGCCACCTGAGATTTAATATGACTTCATTGATGCTGTGAGCAGGACACCAACCTTCTTTCGGACTCATTTGAATGGGGAAGAAAAACCAAATCAAGTGTATGTCCCATAAACATTGTAGCCAGTAGTAACCATGGGTCCAGTGACATTCTGTTTTGTACACCATTGTCTTGGTGTTAGGATGCCTTGGGCATAAATCCCTTACAAAACCTTAGATTGTTACTTAGAACCCAGTAGTGTGTTATAGGTATTTGTAGGTGGCCAGTTGGATGTACTTTCATTTTTCCTAGCAGAGTTAAACTTAGTCAGATTTTACCATGAGAGGCAGCTAAGAGCTTAGTTTGTTTGAACCCCCGAACCAAGTACAGGCTCTGTCATCGTGTGCAGTACCTTCTAGTATGCGAGCCTCCATTTCCTTCTCTGTAAAGTAGGGAAAAGACCCTTTACAAGGTTACTGAGAAGATTGAATTAAGTGGTGCACGTGAGGGTGCCCGGAGTGATACTTAGCACACACTGAGCGTTCAGTGTTAGTTACTATTCAGATAATCATCATTGTGCTTTCGGTTTTTAATGATCTTACCACCCTGAAGCCAGGGATTCTCTAAAGGAAGAATATTATGATTTCATAACGAAGTCTTCTTAACTCATTAATGAGGCATTACAGTCTGTAATGATCTGAGATTTGTTTGATGCTGGGATAAATTGGGCCAGAGTTAATGCCATTTCATCCTGTTAGACTCTGTATAGCTTATCTCATTGCCTGCCTGACATTTTGCTGATCAAAATTTCCTTTCCCCCGATGGTGGACCACTTGTCGTTATGAGGATTTTTATGATCCAAGTAGCAGTTGGTTGATTCTAAATAGAAGCTTTGGGTTCAACCTTTTTTGTTCTGGATGCAGGTGACTGAGCTGAAAAGTGCAGGCGAGAGGACACCTTGGGGTTTCTCATTTGTATCCTGTGAAATGCATATGAACTTTCTCTGTGAACAAGTCAAAATATTTTTCTAACTGCTCACTCAGTGCCTCCACATGGGATTGGAAAAACCAAGCTGTTTTTTGCTGCTTTATCGATAGTAATACTAATGACATAAACTGGATTTGGCTGCTGCAGAGCAAACAATGCCCTGTCTTCTGCAAAATGTTACGTACACAGTTAAAAACCACCTGGAAGCATCATCTTAATTCAAGTTCTTAAATACAGAAAACATTTGGCTTTTTAAAAGCTAGTTTTATGAGCCTCTGTTACTAGAACCGGATTTACTGTTGCTTTGCGGGGCTCCTTCCTTTGTGGTTGGGTTTGTAGAGTCCACTTTTTAAAAAACAGTCCATGGGCTTCCCTGGTGGCGCAGTGGTTGAGAGTCCGCCTGCCGATGCAGGGGACACGGGTTCGTGCCCCGGTCCGGGAAGATCCCACATGCCGCGGAGCGGCTGGGCCCGTGAGCCATGGCCGCTGAGCCTGCGCGTCCGGAGCCTGTGCTCCGCAACGGGAGAGGCCACAACGGTGAGAGGCCCGCGTACTGCAAAAAAAGAAAAAAAAATGCTTGGACTGTGCTTTTTAAATGCATGCTGTCCTCAAGGATCACTACTGTGTATGTAAGACGAATACTTCTCTTAGAGGTTTAAAAATTGGTAACTAGACTGAGTTCCTGGGTTTGAGGGGGGATCTTTGTGGAATGCAGACAATTCCATTTACTAATAACCTGAGAGAAGGAAAAACTCTTAACATAAGTGACCAGTTAAATTGCAGCTTATATTCACAAATCAATTCTTAAGCAGAGGATACACAGAATTTATTATTCATTTTTCTTTTATGACCATTAGCCAGAAATGACTCTTTATACATTTATTCAATGTTTATTCAGCTGTTGGGCTTTCTGTATGATTTATATTTCTAATATATACATAGAGCATTTTGTATTAGACTAAAAAATAAAATCTCTTTTTCCTTCATGACATTACCCAGTCCTGGCCAGGGTGCAGTTTATATAGGCCGTTCACATAGTCCCTGCTGGTAGGAATGTTAATAGGTGAAAATGTTTTGGAAAGAAATTTTGCCATATATATTATATGAAGACCCTTAGACATGATTGGCCAATTTCTGGGAATCTCATTCAAGGAAGTAATTTAATATACAGCTAAAGTTTTACGTGCAGAGATGGCCATCACAATATTATTTAAGAGTAGTAAAAACTTGGACGTCCCTGGTGGCGCAGTGGTTAACAATCTGCCTGTCAGTGCAGGTGACACAGGTTCAAGCCCTGGTCTGGGAAGATCCCACATGCCGAGGAGCAACTAACCCCGAGTGCCACAACTACTAAACCTGCGCTCTAGAACCCGCAAGCCACAACTACTGAGCCTGCGTGCTGCAACTACTGAAGCCCGCGCACTGCAACAAAGAGTAGCCCCCGCTCGCCGCAACTAGAGAAAGCCAGTGTGTAACAATGAAGCCCCAGCGTGGCCAAAAATAAATAAATAAATAAATTTATTAAAAAGAATAGTAAAAACTTGGAAACAGACTAAATGACTAATAATGGGGGAATAATTAAAGCATTTATATAAATATTGCTCCAAAACTCAGATTAGGTTCATGAGGATAGTAATTGCTGCAGTGTTGAAATGCAAGATTATACAAGTATATGCTTTTTAAAAGCATATAGAATAGTGGAATATATTTTATTTATATATTTATTATATAATACTAGCATAGCTCTGTGCTAAATGCTGTACACGAACCACTTCATCTGAGTACATAGGTATTATTTTTACTCCCATTTGAAGGGAATGTTTCAGGTGAGGCAACTGAGGCTTTCAGAGGTTAACTTGCCCAAGATCACTCTGCTTGTAAATGGCAGGAGGAGGGACATGGATTCTACCACACTCTCAGAGGCTTTTTGTTTTTACCTTAAAATGAAACCAAAAAAAAAAAACCTCTTCTATTTTTTCAAGTTCCTGCAATAAACATCCCTTTTTTATTTTCAGTGTAACATAGAAACTAGAGTGCAGTGGTTAAAAGAGCAGGCTGTGGAGTCACTCTGCCTGCTACGGGCATGACCTTGGATAAAGGACTTAGCTGCTCTCTGCCTCAGTGTGCTCACCTGTGAAAAGGGGACGTGTGAAAGGGCTGGTGTGAGGGTCAAGTGAGATCATCCTTGTAAATTCATAGCAGAAAGACTGGCACGTAGTGAGGACTGAGTGTTAGTTGCTCTTGCTATTATCATGATGCTCTTCAAAGAAAAGGACTTGAAAATAAGAAAAATCATTTGAAATGGTGGCCTGCGCTGTCCTAAGTGGTTTTCAGATTCTCGCAGAGATGTTTGATGGGAGGGTGACTTCGGAAAGCTTTTTTGTGGCAGTCATTAGCAGACCATTTAGTGAAGGGAAATAGCAATTTGCTAAATAATTCAACCCCCTGAAGTGTGTAATTCATGTTGGAGTGTAGCTGGCTTAGTGTTTTCTTAGGACAAGAAGAGCATAAATCCCTAAACAAATGCGTGGCTTAGGTCCTAGCTTAAGCTTGAACTTCTACTTAACATTACTCACTCAGTGCACAGTTCATCTTGCAGATTTTTCCGTATAAGGGAACACATCACTACAGTGAATGTTCACTAATTTGCACTCCAGTAATTCACAACACATGGCCTGCCTGTTGACTCAGCAGGCACGATGCGTCTATGCTGAACAGAATCGGTGGCCAGGCGGTACATTTCTAGATGGTCAGAACCTTCCCTATTCCCTTCTTCCCTCCTACTTGTCCCTGTGCTCCGTGACTCATAGGATAGCACTGCGTGCAGGGTGCAGAGTCAGAACCAGAATTGGGGCTTCCTCCTCTCACTCCCCTCGCCTTCCTGCCACCCCTCCTGTGGCCCCTGGTTCCCTCCCCTGCCGTGGCCTCACGGTGTCCTCCATCTCCTGTGTGGACTATTGTGGCAGTCTTCTGACTTGACCTTGATATCACTCTCTTTCCAGCCTCCCGCCCACCCTCACTCTCACCCCCCACCCCCAATCTAAAATCAACCAGTAGAGCCCTTAGCTGCTTCTCCAACATGGGTTTTCACTTTTCTCTCCCCTCCCCTTTGTCCCGTCCCCCACTGGCAAGCCTTACACGTGACTGTGACCCACCGGTCCCTACGTAGAATCGGTACGTCCTTTGTCGAGGCATCTCCCTCAGCTTGCTAGTTATCCTTTCTCCCTAGTGAGACTGACTTCTCCGGAGGCAGGTGTGTGTCCTGTGGCTCGGTGTCCCAGTGCCTCCCACGGTGCGGTGACTGTGCTCCAGGATCATAAAAGCAGCTGCCGCGAATCGAAGTGCCCCTGCTTTGCCCCGAGCATGTCATATCATCTCACAACAACCCCGTGGGGTGTAGGCATCATTACACACGTGTTTAAAGTCCAGGGAACCGGGGTCTGTACAGCTTACCAAAGATCATATTACAGTGTTAAGTGTCAGAGCCCAGAGGGTAGTAGCTCACATTATACCTATTACATGAAATTATTTTCGTGTAGAAATAGTGAGAATCTATACTCATAGGCAGCACTTCATTATGAGTTAAGTAGTTTAGGGCCCATCTGGAGATCTGTCAACTACTTATAGCTAGGGTTCTTAATTTGGGGATTGAGGGTCCTTAGGATTTGGGGGAGTTTGTCAATTTTATCCAAATTCTCTGTTATCTGGGGATAGAAAGAGGGTCATCTTCACTTTTTTTTTTTTTAACCTTTGCTTTAATCGTATTTTTACAATTGGAGTGGGATCCCCAAAAGGTCCAGAACTGCTAATTTCACATTATTTCTATGGAAAATAGAATACAGAAAATAGAATTTTCCAAAGGCCAGATGACTAGTTTACAATGTAACATCTGGAACACAACCCTTTTGTAAAGTAGAGATTATATGTTTTGATAACTTGAGGGAGTAAATGAATGAAAATGATTCACCTTAGAGACTAGGTTTTCTAAAAGTAGCAATTACGGTCATTCCCTTTCCCTCTCAAAACCACCCTTCCGTTATACACTGAACGTTTGTGTGCCCTCACCCCCCATTTCATATGCTGAAGCCTTAACTCTCTGTGTGATGATGTTTGGAGGTGAGGCCTTTGGGAAGGGTTAGATGAACCTTGACCTTGGTCTTGCCAGCCCCCAGAACTGTGAGAAATAAATGTCTGTTGTTTAAACCACCTGTCTATAGTATTCTGTTACAGCAGCCCAAGCTGACCAAGACACTCTTCCTTTCCTTCTCCAACCTGAGGGCATATATTAAATTGTTCATGTATATGAAGAAAATTATTGGGGAAAACCGTAATACATTTTAAACATGTCCCTGCTTCTGTAGTCCCGTTAGTTTTCTTCAAGTTAAGTGTGTTTATTTGGTTCTGCCTAGGAATATGTGATAGCTTTTCCAAATCAAAGTAGGGTATTATGTATCCTTTTATATCTGTCACCCCCCAATTAAATGTTCTTGTCTTGGAACATTTGTGGGGTTTCTTTGGGGGGGTTATTTATTTTTATCGGAGTATAATTGCTTTACAGTGTTGTTAGTTTCTGTTGTATAGCAAAGTGAATCAGCTATCTGTGTACATATCTCCCCTCTTTTTAGGATTTCCTTCCCATTTAGGTCACCACAGAGCATTAAGTAGAGTTCCCTGTGCTATACAGTAGGTTCTCATTGGTTATCCATTTTATACGTAGTTTCGGAACATTTGTGTTTTTAAGTGAGCTAAGAACGTGGGTTCCAGCTGGGTGATAGATTTCTGAGTTTAGGGGGAAGGACCACATTCCCTATCTCTGCCACCTACCGTGATGCCTTAAAACACATTTGCTGCTCACAGAAGGCATGTTGTTAAACAGTATATGCCGGTTTATATGCCTCAATTCTTTTCCTAAAATGTTCACCTGATTGACTTCTTCAGGAAAGATACCTTACAAGTTCTTTTTCTTTTTTTTCACACACACACACACTGTATTTTATTTTTACAAGAGATAAATAGACTGACACCAAGCATTGTAAATGGATGTCCACAACAAAAGCAACGATTGCAATTACCAAACACGAAACACACTCATACTCTGTCATAATATTGACATTCAGTCCAGGAATCCTCCACGGTAAGAGCTCCTTTACTTTGCAGTGCCTTACAAGTTCTATACGTAAATATTTTTGCTCCTCCTAACTGTGTCCTTAATTTTCATTTTCAGATCTGTTAGTGTCTCTTCCTTGGTGTTCCAGCTGTAGGTGGGCACCTAATTTTCATGCTAATTTGACCACTGGCTTGTCTTTCTTCGTTTTGTTATGGCAAAATGGCTTTTATGACAGCTTGGAGTTGGATATTGGTACTTGGGGAGAATTGAAATGAAGGGAAACTCTTGTTATCAGCCAGTCAGAATATTCATTTACATTAATGTGACTTGCTAAACTACTTGGAGTTCCACTAAAATGTAATCACTTTAGGGCCTGATTCTCAGTTATTTCACCTTTAATGGTTGTCAAGGGGGTTTTAAACACAGTGGCACAGTTGTTGAAAGCAGCACTAGGTGAAAAGGAGAAAAGCTTTGCTAGGAAGAGATCTAATCTTACTGGAGAATTTTGAGAGAGGGTTACAGAAGTCCCCGCAGCCCTTGCTAGACAGTGTCTGTGCTCTGGGCAGCTGTGGGCGTGGAAGGCTCCTTCCCGTCCTGAGGGCAGCAAGGCCCCCTGCAGGGCACAACTTGTGCCCACACTGCACACACCCAGGAAACCGGAATCACGGAACGGTAGGACTCCTCCACTTCATAAAAGTGCTTCTTCGCCACTTTCTGTTTTTCATTGGATTGACAAGAAAGTGACCCAAAGGGTAGAAGAAAACAGTTTTTATTTTTCATAATGAAGTAAGCTTTTCTTCATATTTTTCATTTATCAAAAAAACATCTAGAATCTGACAACTCAAAACTATTGATGATGCCTAAAGTTTTCTATGTTCTGTGTAGAATAGAAAGCGGCACGGAGATAACGGATGGCAGGAACTTCTTATTTAAACCAGAGAGGCGGAATAGATTTACAGATTTATCCCAGTTATCTATGCCTGCTCCATCCGTGGTTCTGTAAAATGGCATTGGTTCAGACTCTGGAACACTTCAAGATCACAGAATGCCCCTGAATCATCAAAGCTTTGATTTTATTCGGGAAGATTTTATTTGATACGTTTAATGATTTTCTTACTCTCTGAAAACTGGCCTATGTGAGAGGTATGGTCCCTTGAAGTCAATCAGAACATTAGGCTGGTCAAACAGTATTCCTGTCGCCTGAGTAGTCTGGGTAAATAAGCGTTTACTGGGAGGCTAAATCAGACAGCTCTGAAAATTAAAGTAGGGAAAACTCTAGCATTTAGGTGAAGGGTTAAGCTTTCATGAATGAGGTTATAGTTCACACTATTCCTTTCCAGCAGAACTCATTAACAGATGCCAAAAAGTCACAACTGTGTGTTAGTGGGAGGTGCAAGGGGGGCGTGAGGAGATTGAATTTTTTAAAAAGTCAAATGCTTAGTCTTGTTTATTGGTTTGTTTTCCACTTTTGTGGATTTTTTTTTAATGTAACTTGTTATTTTGAGGTCATTTCAGGTTCATAACTAAGAAATAACACAGAGATCCCAGATCCCAAGTACCCTTTACCCAGTTCCCCCTCCCTGGTAACATGGTGGAGAGCTGTAGTTTGGTACCACAATGAGGTTGCTGACATTGTTACAGAAAAGATACAGGACGTTTCCATCAGCACATGTTGCCCTTTTATAGCCACATCTGCTTCCCTCCTGCCTTCACTACATCTCTAACCCCTGGTAACTGCTCATCTCTTCTCCATCTCTATAATTTTGTCATTTCAAAAGTGTTATATAAAGGGATTGGCTTTTTTCCACTAAGTCTCTAGAGATTCATCCAGGTTGTTACATGTTTCAGAAGTGTGTTCCTTTTGTTGCAGAGAAGTGTTCCATGGTGTGGATGTACCACTATTTGTTTAATAATTCACCTGTTGAAGGGTATCTTGGTTGTTTCCAGTTTGGGGCTATAATAGATAAAGGTGCTGTGAATATTCACATATAGGTTTTTGTGTGCATGTCAGTCTTTTCTCTGGAATAAATGCCCAGTAACTTTATTTTAATGATGGCATACTGTTTGTATGCCTGTCCCATAATTTGTTTAGCAAGTTACTTTCAGATGGGTATTTTTCTGCTGCTTATATCACTGATGACAATCTTATAATTAAATCTTAATATACATCTGCTTTTATTTCCTTAGTATAAGGATTTCTACAAGTGAGCTTGAGTGTGCAGAATTTAAAAGCTTTTTTTTAAGTATCTCTCATTTTTTAATGTTTATTTTTAATTTAAGTGCATCTGATTCCAGAGCATTTTCATTACCTCAAAAACCCCATACACCTCAGCAGTTACTTCCCATCCTGCCCTCCCCCAGCCCCTGGAAACCACTAATGTACTTTGTGTCTGTATGCATTTGCCTATTCTGGACATTTCCTATAAAATAGAATCGTGTAATGTGTGACCTTTTGTGTCTGACTTCTTTAACGTAGCATGATGTTTCCAAGGTTCATCTATGTTGTAACATGTATCAGTTCTTCATACCTTTTTATGGCTGAAAAACATTCCATCGTGTGGATGTACTACCTTTTATTTATTCATCAGTTGGTGGATATTTGGGTTTTTACCCCTCCCCCCCTTTTTTTGGCTAATATAAATAATGCTGCTGTGAATACTTGGGTACAGGCTTTTATTTCTTCTGGGCATATACCTAGGAGTAGAATTGCTGGGTCATATGATAGCTCTGCGTTTCACTTTTTTAGGACCTACCAAACGATTTTCCACAGCAGATGTACCATTTGACAATCCCAAATGATGTATGAGTGTTCCAATTTCTCCATATCCTCACCAACAACTGTGTCTTTCTTTATGATGATAGCATTCCTAGTGGGTGTCATATGGACCTTTCTAAAAGAGAGAAAGGGCCAGAGCTGTTGGGGTAACACTACCTTGCTGAGAGGTGGCCACCTGACCTACCAGCTACGGAAAGCCCTCGGACACTGCTAATATGGAGTTTCCCAGTGGTGTCAGTGGGCTGTCTCTGGGCTTCTGTAGAGGAAGAGGAGATTGTAGCCCTGCCTGTGCCTCATGCCAGAGCCCCTGACTTGGATGCAGTTCAGCGAGGGCCCAGGAAGCTGGGCGGGGTGGGGGTTTACCTACTCATCCTTTGGGGACCCAATTGCAGAAACTCTGAGGCTGAAAAATTTCCTTGCTAGCTTTTATCATAACAGCAATTGTTTTACTCATTCTCGGGGGGAAAAAAAACACCCTTTCTTGGATACTGTGGGTAAAGGCTAGAAAGGCTTGTGGTTTCCATTTTCATAGGTGACATTTCAAAAGTCATTGCAGGGCTTCCCTGGTGGCGCAGTGGTTGAGAGTCCGCCTGCCGATGCAGGGGATGCGGGTTCGTGTCCTGGTCCGGGAGGATCCCACATGCCACAGAGCGGCTGGGCCCGTGAGCCATGGCCGCTGAGCCTGCGCGTCCGGAGCCTGTGCTCCGCAACAGGAGAGGCCACGACAGTGAGAGGCCCGTGTACAGCAAAAAAAAAAAAAAAAAGTCATTGCAGATCACAAGCTGCCAAAATGATAGCTTTAAAATGTACTTAAAAAAAAATTCTGTGTAGTAGTTAGCAGAGAGCGCAAGATTTGTACATAGTAGGGTAACTAACTCTTCCCAGTGTGCCTGGGACTTGCCTGACTTTTTTTTTTTCCCCTGATATTGAATCCCAGGAAACCAAGTTCCAATAAATCAGGACACTTGGCCACCCTAAGTCATATAAACCTGCAGATAACGAAATGGACCTGCTTGTTGTTTGGCCAGGTTACTTAAAGTCTGTGAACTTTAGTTTCCTCATCCGGAAAATCGGGATAATTCCTTACTGAGTCTTTGAAAATCTGGTATGTAATAGACGCTCAATAAATGTTAGCTCCCTTGTCTTAAGCTTCAGACTATAGATGAAAGTTATATTCTTTTTATAACCAAATTCTATATTTTCGATTACAAGCCTTTTCATTTCCTTCCCCGTTCCAATTAAATCAAGGGTGTGTGTGTGTGTTTACTTTTTATTTTTTAGGGCCGTGCTTCTAATTGGTGCCTTGGTTGAGTGTAGTAAGCAGCAGGAAAGCCAGCAAGGGAAAGGGGAGTTGGCTTTGAAGAGCCCCCTCTAACCGCCCGCAACCTGTTAATTTAGTCTATTGCTAAGTAACAGATTACTGCAAAATTCAGCAGCTTTAAACAGCAAACATGTATTATCCCACACAGTCCCTGAGGGTCAGGAGACCCAGAGAGGCTTAGCTGGGTGGTCCTGCCTCAGGGTCTGTGCTGAGGTGCCGGTGGGCCTGCAGTCTGCTTCCTCACTCACTCGGGTGTTGGCAGAGGGCTTGGTTTCTTTCTGCCTTGGCCCCCCCATAGGATGGCTCACGACAGGGCAGCTGGCGTCCCCGAAGCTAGTCATGTGAGAAGCATACTGACCATGATGGAAGAAGTCACAGTGGCTTTTATAACCTCATCCCAGAAGTGACACACCATCCCTTCTGCTGTGTTCTACTGGCCCTACACACAGCCCTGGTCCAGTGCAGGAGAGGATCCCTGGGGACCACCTTAGAGGCTGCCTTCCACAGATGCCAAGTTCACATGAAGACACCTCTGTCCTCTAATCCAGGGACTGAAGCCAATAGGAAGTGGCTCAGTGTAGGACTGATAATAACGGAGCCTGAGCCAGAGCCCACCTCTTGGCCAGTGCCCGGATGCTTCCTGTCGTCCACCTTGCCTCCTTCCAAGCAGCACGTCCAGTTGGCTGTGGGCAGGTATGTGCTGTGAGTTCTGGCGTTGGCAGCCACTTGGTGGTACCTCACACGTCCCCAGCTTGGTATGACCAAGCCTGCGGTTACTAAATCCCTCCTGTGTCCCGAGAACAGCTGCTGGGGGTGACACAGAGCAGGATAGACCCTCCCTCGCTGCGCTTTACAGGCCTGGCCTCCATTGACACCTGTCAGCCTGGGAAGCGCTGACAGAGGGTAAGGGGTCCCTCCTTATATTATGTTGTATTCCTTACAACAACATTCCAGAGTGGAGGATTTGCCACCCTTTTCCCACTGACTTCCCAAATAGGTCTTAATATGGAGATTCCTAAGATCTCTCTTACCAAGCATCATGAGTGAATACAACTGGTTGTTTTTGGTTTTTGTGTTTTTTCATTTTGTTTGTTTTTGGCTGCATTGGGTCTTCGTTGCTGCGCAGGGCTTTCTCTAGTTGCAGCAAGTGGGGGCTGCTCTTCATTGTGTGCGCGGGCTTCTCATCGCGGTGGCTTCCCTTGTTGCAGAGCGCGGGCTCTAGGCACGTGGGCTTCACTAGTTGCAGCACACGGGCTCAGTAGTTGTGGCACTCAGGGCCTCAAGTAAGCATGCTTCAGTAGTTGCAGCGCGTGGGCTATAGGGCATGCGGGCTCAGTTGCTCTGTGGCATGTGGGATCTTCCCGGGCCAGGAATCGAACCCATGTCCCCTGCATTGGCAGGCGGATTCTTAACCACTGTGCCACCAGGGAAGTCCCTACAACTGATCTTTTAAAATTTTAATTGAAGTATAGTTGATTTACAATATTGTATTAGTTTCAGGTGTACAGCAAAGTGATTCAGTTATATATTTTCAGATTATTTGCCATTATAGGTTATTATAAGATACCGAGTATTGTTTCCTGTGCTGTATAGTAAATCCTTGTTGCATATCTATTTTACATATAGTAATTTGTATCCGTTAATCCGTTAACCCCGTAGTACTAATTTATCCCTCCTCCGCCCCCCTTTCCCCTCTGGTGACCGTAAGTTTGTTTTCTACGTGAGTCTGTTTCTGTTTTGTATATAAATTAATTGCTGTTATGTTTTAGATTCCACATATAAGTGATATCTGATATTTGTCTTTCTCTGTCGGACTTACTTCACTTAGTGTGGTAATCTCTGGATCCATCCATGTTGCTGCAAATGGCAATATTTCATTCTTTTTTTATGGCTGAGTAATATCCCACTGTGAATACAACTGGTTTTGTTTTTGTTTTTTAACTTGATAGTGTTATTTAAAATTAATTCTGCATTTATTCTCATGGATAAAGCTGTGTGAACTCAAAACCACTCATACATATTGTCACCATCCTCTTCACAGTGACCTTATGAACATGCCCCTTGAAAGGCCATACCGGGTATTTTAGGAGAGGTAGGTTGTGGGGTGGGAGACTTGGCTTCAAACTTCGGCTCCCAAAGTCTGTGACCTTTGGCATCTCAGCCCCCTCTGCAGCTGTAGTAAATGAATGAACTCATTGGGCATCTACCATGTGCTAGTTGCTAGGAGTACAAAAGGCATGTCAGGTACAGACTGACTTCTGCTCTGTGCTGATGGTATGAACACTGATCTTCTCTTCCACTCAGAAGTCAGTGACCAGTGTCCCCTTAACATTCCAGAGAATTTATCTAGAGACTTAAAAGTCTCCTGGATTTGCACATATTATGTCATCCCATCCAAAGTAGAGAATGCCAGAGCTGTGAGGTGTGGATGTGGGCAGGTTTCCTTGCCCATGGACTTTGCAGGGGACCCCAGTCTATGGCTTAGCAAAAACTCTCATGAACATTGAATGTGAAATTGGTCAGTGCCAGAGGTCTTTGTAATGATGATGATAACACAGATATGTTTGCATCTATTGTGTGCATGCATGATTGTAAATATTTTACGTATATTATTGACTCATTTAATCCCATAGAGAAGGCACTGTCAATGGCCCTTCTTTTACAGGTGAGGAAATTAAGTAGCTGGCCCAAGGTCACACAGCTAGTAAGTGGTGGAGCAGGGGCTGGAACCCTGGCTGTCGGGCTCCTGCCCAGTGCTCGCCACAGGGTCTTTGCACACTGCCAACCACTGTGTTTCAGGAGGGCAGAGTGATGTCTGTCTCTGTCAGTCGTTTTCCTAACGAGCAGTACTGCATACTGCTTGGCACATAGCAGGCGCTTGTTAAATATTCAGCTGCCTTTCCGACGACTGGTAGCATGAAGGGCAGTCACTCTCAGCATCACCAGGAGCACAGAAATAAAACCAGTCATGGGAAGACCTGATCCCGGCACTCGGATCTTTCACCTTGTCTCACCGCCTCGTGTGGATCGATGAGTTACTGTCAGCAAAGCTCTTTGTGGGAGCAGAGCTCTCCATCCGTCCACAGCAGTCTGGCCTTCATCCACCGGCAAGGGGCTTTCTGTGTCTATATTCGCTTCGTCTTCTTCCAAATGACAGTGTGCTTCAACCGAAGCCAAATGTCACTGGTTTTTTTATTCTGATTTCAAATGAGAATTGAGTCGTCCGAGAGTAATTTTCTACAGTGAACCCCTCTCCAGATGCTTGTGGGGTAAGTGGGTTGGTGTGTGGGGTCTTTACTGGGGAAGAACTTTGATGATATGTTCTGTTCCTTAGCTCTGAATAAGAATTCCCCTAGAGGCCAAGGGGGAGTCACTTGACACCTAACCTGGGACTTGGAGAAAAGGTGGAAGACAGAATGAACAGGGAGGAAGGACCACAGATGATTCATTTAAGAACAGAGTGGGTGTGACCCTCCACCGCTTTAGAAGAATAGAATGTCCTTCTGCAATGGTTAGAATAGTGCTTTTCAGTTAACTGGTGGCGACCAAGGAGTTGGAGGTGACGTGGGCTTCCCTTTCAACCTGTCTCATCTAACTTTTGGATAAGGGAAAACTTGAGTGTGGCAGCATTTACAGTCCCCGCCCCCCCCACACACCCCAGTTGTCCATTACACCAGAACGAGGGGCTCAGCCTTTAACCGCAGTGCTGACCTATAGCAGGACTTGGTGGTGCCTGGCGGTGCCCCAGCTTTGCAGTGACTGGCCTGAAGCCCAGCCAGAGCTGTGTCCTTTCTCACGTGCTTGCTGTACAGTAGGAGAGAATGACTCCATCAGAGTATTAACGCGAGTTGGATGTGCCCTTAGAATGAGGGTAAGAAAGTATGAGAAGCTTATGGGGGAATGAGAGTAAGCACAGATTCCTGGATTGTCAGAATGAGAGGACCACATCAATTATCTGTTGATGTGGCAGATAATTTCTCCCGAGCCAAGATTTAATCCGGAGTTATCTTTTTTTTTTTGCGGTACGTGGGCCCCTCACTGTTGTGGCCTCTCCCGTTGCGGAGGACAGGCTCCGGACGCGCAGGCCCAGCGGCCATGGCTCACAGGCCCAGCCGCTCCGCGGCATGTGGGATCTTCCCGGACCAGGGCACGAACCTGTGTCCCCTGCATCGGCAGGCGGACTCTCAACCACTGCGCCACCAGGGAAGCCCCAGAGTTATCTTCTTTTTAAGTGCCAGCACTCTAAAGGGATTCTCTTGTCAACTTGCTTTCATATCTGGAAGCTTGTTAGTGCTTAGATGTTTTTCTCCTTAGGGTCTCTATGACAGTTGTATATTTTAACATTTCTGAGCAGATGTGGTCATTTTCCTCCTCTTATTCCCAAGCTGATTTTCTCCAACCAAGAAAAACCTTTTTAAATTCAAGAAACAGTGTTGTGACTACCAAATTAAAGCACCATTTAATGTTTTGTGTTATTGGCAGCAACTTGGAATGTTCCCATGCCTGCTTAACAGGAGTTGACTGTTAAGGGGATGAATGGGTTGGAGAATAGAAAGTGGAGGGAGATTTCCTCCTGACCCCTTGGAGCTGGAAGCTCAGTTTAGCTGACTCATTTTTAGATGAACTGTGACAATTCTAAGTGAATAAATAAATAAAACGGGACACGATGAGGAAGCTAACAGTAGGTAAATGTCTGCAGTAAACACATCTTTAAACCAAAAGCAATGTGACTTGACTGATTTCACAGGAAAGGGGGCTTTCAAAGCAAGCTGACTTCTCCCTGCCACCATTGCCTTGGCAGCAAGAAAAACCAGGGCTTGACCCTGAAAATCAATCGTCACTGCTAAGCTTGAGAGTCAGCAAACAGCCTGGTTGTGGGTTTAGGTAATTAACTTCCTTTAGGTAATTAACTTCCTTTATAATTTTTTTAAATCTTACTATCCTTTAAAACAAATTTGCCTTAAGATCTCAGTACTTTTCACGTGCTCAGTAGCTTTCTCACTTTCTTCTGCTCCAGGTATAAATGGCCAAGAGGCTCAGCATTTGCGTTCTTACCAAGACCAATAACTTCATCTTGAGAATCGCGGTGGGAGCAGCTCTCCTTAACCCCAGCGACCTTCCCTGTGCTCACCCCACCACCCCGTTTGCTCACAGTTTGTTGTCTCTCTTGGGGGCCACGTGGAGAGGGGGGGCACTGGTTTGCCACAGAGCTTGTTGTGTCTTGTTTCGAGCCTCCAACAAATTCTGTGTGATACTAGATCACAGTGAAAACGAATGCTCGTTCGGCCTCACGCAGATGACTCACCTGGGCCTGCTCCTGGGGAGAGCCAACTCATGGACAGATGGATCTTCCACAGGAGCCCGGCTCTCTGGGGGATTCGGGTTTTGCCCTTTTGTGCCCTGTTTTCATCAGTATTTCCAGGTTTGTGTATTCTGAGCTGTGGTAGTTTGAACGTTTCTCTTGAATTTAGGCCTGAGGCTCACCTCAACCCTAAAAGACGTAGTACACGTGCCAGGAACTTGCCGCATCACAGAACTAATCCTTGATTTAGATGAAGGTGTACTGAATGCTCCCTCATCCTCTTTTAATACAGGGTAATTACTGGCCCTAGTTAATCATTTCTTTTAGTGAGATACTTACAATGAGGCGCAATTGTAATACAGCTGCATGGTTACCAGAAACACTCCAGAATTTGATAGTGGGAAGTGGCTTTCAACTAAGAGTGTCTTTTGGGAAATGTGCGTACAGAGGAGTTCTTTAAAATCTGTTCTGATTTACCTGCCTGTGTTCTCTACCCTTATCCTGTTTTCATTGTTGTCATTTTCTGTGTGTGGCCCTTGAACTCGTGAAGAGCTTTTGGATGCTGTTGTGGTTGGAATTTTCCTTAATGTATCTGATTACTCCCTGTCGTGACCTGTCATTCTGGGAGGCCCCGTAGGTTGAGCGAGTGCCAGAGACTCCTGGTTAAAGAGGGTGGGGAGGCAGTGCTTGGCTAGGTGTCAGCGTGATCTGGCCCCTGGGAGGTGCTGACTCTCCCTTTTTCCTGTCTGAGTGTGGGGAACCAGTCACATCAAAGAATGGCTTATTCTTTGGCTGCACTCAGGACCAGAGCTCCTCTTGCATGGGCCCAGCACATGGGCTTGGTCCCTGCTAGTACAATTGTCCAGAGCAGCTGTGTGCCTGAGTGGCCCAGCTCGCCCAAGCTGCCAGTAGGTTGCCTGGTTGTTAAGAAGTGACGTTCCCAGCCCACGTGCAGCTTGGAAGATGGGGATCTGCCACAGTCAGGCAGGCCACAGACCTGGCCGTGCAGTTGGACACCTTGTGCAAAGTGGGTCATGCCATTCCCGTGATCCCAGATCGCCAGGCAGAGTGTCAAGGGCTTTGCAGGGCCCCGTGCCTCTCCCGTTCCTTTAGAAAAGTACAAAAGAGTACAGCTCAGCCCACAGGCTGCTCAGCAAGTGCGCAGTTCGCCCAGCAGGGCGGGCCGGCCTGGCGGGAGGAGTTCACTTGCTGGGACCTTTTGTCCTGTTCCTGCCAGGCGGGCCAGCCAGGGAGCTGCGAAGGGGACGTGGGGACTGGTGTGAGTGCAGCTAAGGAGCCGCCTCCCCTGCCAGCCGGTGGCCACGAGCTCCCCGCGCCGTGGGGTTGATTTCTGTGAACCCCAGTGGGCGGGGAGGGGAGGACAGAGGGGAGATGGCCCCAGGCCACTGCCCCCAGCTGGCCCTCAAACTGGAGTGCCCTTTCTCTCCGCTCTGTGGTCACCTTCTCCGAGTGGCGACTGCATTTTCCAAAGTAAATTTTCGCTCCGTGATCCCATCCCCTTTACCCTGCTTTATTTTTTCTTGCTGACAGTCACTTAACGTACCATATTTTACGTGTGTGTTCCTGCCCAGCCTGGAATTTTGTTCCCTGCTGCACCCGTCAGGGCCGTCCTGCCTCTGCTTCTGGCACGGGGCAGGTGCTTGGTAAGCGTGTGGTATGAATGAGAAATGAATCCGTGGTATTAAGGGATCTGGACGTGTGGCCGGCTGGACAGGAACTCAGAACTGTGCTGAGATGATGAAAGCAAACCTTTGCTGGAGAAGCCTCCTGGTGACCAGTGTAAAAACAGCCCCTTCTGAGCAGGTCACGGGACGTGTCCAGTCGTGGGCGTGGCCCGGAGAGAGGATGGGGAAAGCCACAAACGTGGCCGCGTCCAGCCCACAACCAGGCCTCCGATTCCCCGGCCAGGGACTCTGCTGGTTAGGGCCTCATGTTCCCCCTTGTCAACATAGACGTTTCAGGAATTATGAGCAACTCTCTCTGAAAATTACTACTGTTGTGATTGTTCGGCTAGCTTTTTCACGTGTTCCTAAGTTGGATGGTGAAAAGTTCTGCAAGCCTGAGAGAATTCTCAAGCTGAGAAGAAATGTGGTCTAAGAACAGCTGGGCCCTTCCTGACAGAAGCGTGTGGAGATGTTCCGTCTTAGAATGAGCCCCTGTGCTGCCACCTCCTGCAGGGCTCAGGACGGGTTCAGATTCGGATCGTTCAGGACAGATGGCCTGTAACAGAAGTCTTCAGTATCACCACATACTAGATCCCATAGTCTCGTCTGGGGGCCTGCTGCTGGGTTCAGTGCGATTGGACTGAAATTTTACCTTGTGTTTAGCCAGGCTGCTTTTCTGTTGCCATGATGTCAGCGTTGTCATCTTTGTAACGATGGGTCATTTATACCCATTCCTGGGCCTCATTTTTTCCCTAAGTCCACGAATGTTCTCCCCCCACCTCCACCCCACAGGTCTGTTTCCTGTCATTTTTGAGCATTCCTTTACTTCTGTTTCCAGCTTTTCTACATCCTCCCTACATAGAAACCAAAACTGGTTGCAGGCTCCCGTGAAAGGGCTCTTAGATAAAAATGAGAAGGGTGTTCTTACTGTTTCCGTCAGGTGTGTTCCCGACGTTGGATCCCAGAATGCTGTTACTTGCTAGGACTTTTACAGCTTGTTGTTAATGCGTATGTGCATCATTTCCAACATCTGCTTGTTGGCAAACTCGGTTGGTTTTGGTGTTCAGCACGTGCCTTCTCGCCCATCGTGAAAATCTAGTCTGTTCTAGGCCTCCAGGCGAACTCTTTGTGTTTTTCCCTATTCAGCAATCCTTTGTACACAGTAGGTTTAGTACGTTCATTTCAGCCTCACCTTTCATGCTCAGATAATGCTTCACGCTGACAGGTGCCTGTCTCCTGAGATGTTGTCAACTGTCCCACCTTCCATTGCTGCCCCCTGCGGGTGTGAGGACTTGCATTGGACATTGTGGGCTCACTGGTGGGAGTTTAGTGGGCAGGGCACACGGACGCTGGTGGTATCCACTGTGGAGTGGACCCTGCGGCAGACACACAGCAGGAAACCTTTATGGGAGGGCTTTCTGTGCGCCAGGCAGTGCTCTAAGGACCTTAGGCGTATTGGTGTATTAGATCATTTGCTCTTCTTAACAGCCTGAGGGGCAATTATTATTTCCCACATGTTACAGGTAGGAGGCTAAATAAGTTGTCCAAGGCCATATTACTATTAGGTGGAAAAAATGGGTTTCAAACCCAAATTGTCTGATAAGGAGCCCAACGTGGAGCCTCTTAATCACCTGCCAGCCTGTCCGCTTTTCTACCTAGTTGTGTAACTGTTGAATGACAAAGGTGGCGTATCTAATTGCTGGCACTTGGTGTGTGGGAGCTGGTGGCTTCTTGGCTGAGGGAGTCCGCGCCCTGCAAGTCTCCCCCCAGGGCAGGACAGATGCTGGAACGGAACCCTGGTCGCTGCTGCTTTCAAGGTGTCATCGACGGCAAATGATTAACTGCCTAGTTGTTGAAACCAATTTTGCCTTTGCCCTTGGAAGCAAAAATATTTGTGGTTATTTCTATGAGAGTAATGACCAAGACAGTTAAACGTATGCCTCCAAACTTTAATATAGAAAATCTAGTCAATACACAGATGAAAAGATGCTTCGCTACCCTGTAAATGTAAATCTTAAATGGGGGGAAAATAGGGAGTTTTAAAGTCTTAAAGATGGAGGTAGGTCTGTAACCAGTGATAGGAGATCATCTCCAAGATGTTGTCAGTGAAAACAATCAGCAATATTTTTCCAAGCCTTTTTTTTTTGCAGTTACCACGGTAAGAATATATTTCACATCGCAGCTGAGTACATCATACTCATAAGTATGGTACAGTAACACTGAAGATTCGTGACAGTATTCATTCTCACTAAGGGCAAAGCACTGTGATTATTATGATCAGTTTATTATTTCTAATGCGAAGTTGAGTTGATCATCTATTAATGGGTTGTGACCAACAATTGTAAAAACTCCCATTTGGCGTGACTTCTTTTGTGCTCAAAAGAAAGAAATCTCTGGAAGTATACCCAAGAAATGGTACCGGTAGGCTTCTTCTAACAGTGGGGTGGAGGGATGGTGTTGGAGCAAAGTGATGAGATTTTTCTTACCTCCTCTTTTCATTTTAAATGTTTGAATTTTTTTTACTATGGACGTGAGTACGTTAAGACAGTAAGTAATAAAAGTACCCAGCAGAGGAACTGTCTTCTCCCTGTGGCGGTCCTATTTGCCCCGAAGGGCTCTTCCCTGTCTGCCTCCTTTCTATCCAGTTCCATCCTTCTCCCCACTGAGATTTCAGCTTCACAGAGAGAGTTTTTACAGAGCTGAGAAAAGAAGCACAGAAAACTGGTGCTTCATTTATAAAGTGAATTTACAGGATTGTGTCTTTTCTTTTGATTTTCAAATTAGAACTTAGCCCATAAGTTTCTTTTGTGAGTTTAAAAAGAAATTGTTTGAACATGAGGAACTTAACCTTGTCCAGAGCATGTTCCCTGAAAAGAATTTGTTCTTGTTGTTTTATGAAAAAATACAAAAAGCATTTTGAGTAGAGATTTAATCAATGTCTCTTTTCTTAATAGGTTTTAAAATGGAACACTTTGATGCATCACTTAGTACCTATTTCCAGGCATTGCTCGGCCCCCGAGGTAAGGTGGTTTTGGGTTTTGCTCCCCCCTCCTTCCCCCCTGCTCCTTGTTACAGGCACATGTAAATATTGCATGAAGACATTCTAGAAAACATGAGCATTTTCCAGTGATTAGACTAATGCTTTGTCCTGGATACCAGGGGCTTGGAGTCCTCTGAGGTCCCCTGGCTGCTGGCACAGAGACACAGGTGCTGTGACCCTCTGCTGACTTTGGCTGGAGCTCAGCTTTGCCGTCAAGCTTGCAGCCTGAGAATGCCACAGATTTCACCACTACTGGTGACATGGCTTCCTCAGTTCTTGTGAGTCTTCAGCTGAAACTGACTTCCAAAATGCACTGCTGCAATAGGAGTTTAAAACTCTTCCCCTTTTACAATTCTAAGGGGTTTTTTTTGTTTTTTTTGCGGTACGCGGGCCTCTCACTGTTGTGGCCTCTCCTGTTTTGGAGCACAGGCTCCGGACGCGCAGGCTCAGTGGCCATGGCTCACGAGCCCAGCCGCTCCGCGGCACGTGGGATCTTCCCAGACCGGGGCACGAACCCGCGTCCCCTGCATCGGCAGGCGGACTCTCAACCACTGCGCCACCAGGGAAGCCCCTAAGGGCTTTTTAATGTCCTTTGGTGTTGTGTCACGTCAATGGCTAGATATATACACCTGAGCTCTTTTGCTCTTCATCTTTCATTACCTTTTAGGAAGTAGGTCAGCTCCATATTACACCTTCTTCTAATGTCATCTATAATGTTTTAGTTGTAAAGAAGGAACTTTGGGAGTTCCCAGGAAGATTCTTAGGAAAACTACAAGAGGCTTTTAAACAGATGAAAAGATTCTGTTTCACTTGTGGTTTTTAAAATACAAAAGAAAACAATAAAAGGAACTTCATCTGTTAGTAAGGCAGAGATGAATTAAGGCTGATACCATCTGTGATAATAGTGAGGGTGTGGAGAAAGAGTCTAACTTGGGGTGACCTCTCTGGAAGGTACTTGTGGTTTCTGTTGAAATTAAAATGCTCGTGTCCTTTGACTCAGCAAAGGTATGTATAAGGAAGGTCCTTAACAGCATCGCTTGTCAAAACTGGAAATAATCTAGAAGCCCATCCATAGGGGACAAGTCAAATTAGTGTGCAGCCCCTGGAAAAGAACAAGCCAGATGTATCTCTCTGTGCTGGTGTTGGGACGATGCCTTCCTTGAGTGTTGCTGGATCAAAAATCCAATTTTAAATGGCTGGAACAATAATAAAAATTATTAGCTTACATGATGTGATCTGAGTCACTTCAGGGGCTCCGTGATGACACCCAAGGACCCCGTTCTTGTCATTTCCTACCTTGCATCCTCGGTATGTCAGCAGCTCTGTCCTCAGGATAGGTTTTCCCACCTTTCGTGGTTGCAAGGTGGCTGCTGCAGCTCTAGGCTGCACCTCCAGAGGAGGAGGGAGAAGTCTGATCATTTGCACAGTTTTAAGAACAAGTAAATTCTTCCCCAGAGCTCTTCACAAACTGTCATCTCCTCAGAGTTCAGTGGCCACAGTTGCTCCACATGCTTATGTCTGAGCCAGCCCCCAGGGAGTGGGTTAGGTCTCCACAGTTGACCAGATCCCTAAGGATTTACCGCCTGGGGTTGGGGCCAGCCACCCAGGAAGTACTTGGATACTTGGTCATATAGAAGAATGAAGATCTGTGATAAAATTTAAAAAGCATGGTGCAAAACAGCGTTAAGTAAAAGGAAATGGGAGGTTTTTGTGGGCGCATTTATTATGTTTGTGATTATGTACACATCAACATTTGTAACAGTCTGATGTTAGTTGCTTCGGAGGAACTTGTTTTCTCAGAATTGACCGCTTCCAGCCCAGAGCTGAGAACAAAAGGGGTTAAGAATCATCTTGTTAAGTTCACTGGGGGGGCTGCTTCCCTGAAGGGCTTCTGAGAAGCACAGTTCGGCAGCAACTGGCAGCCACCACTCTAGCATCACTAGTGGGGAGAGGGTGGAAGGCGTCTCCCTCTAAAGCCAAGAGAAGAAACACTGCGGGAATTTAGGGTGTCTGCAAGAAAGGAGACTGACAGTGGTTCCCCAAGTGGATGTATGCTCCACTTAACCTGTGCTTGTCCTACAAGGTCAAGGGAGAGAGCATTGGAGAGAGTAACAAGATGGTCCAGCCAGGAGCTCAAAGAAGGGGCTGAGACACTGTCCCCACTTAGCTGCTGCTGCTTAGAGGATACGGAAGTGAAACCAGCATGTGCCTCTGAGCTCCACAGTGGGGAGGCCTTGGAGGGTATGTAGAGCGAAGGGCAGGCTACAGGTTTGGGGGCTCACTGCAGCAGGATGCAGAGGGGGACGTGCTGCAGAGGTGGCTTCCTAGGAGTCAGCCAGAGGATGGAGTTGAGTCTTGCAGGGGACATATAACACCCAAGGGATCCGGCTGCCAGGGAGTTTGTTCCCAGCCACGGGAGGGCTGTCAGGTTGCCGCGGGCAGCCACTTGGAGTGCATTTTCCTTTTCCTCCTCCTTCCTGCCTAGGAGAGGGGAGGGGAGCCAGGGAGGTCCCTCCTGTGCCAGTAATTTCCTTGAATCAGTATAGGTCTTCCCTCTCAAGCTTCTGTTCTTCACTTACCTGGTCATTGCTGCTTCACCCTCACTTTTTAAAAAACCATCCCCGCTGCTGTTGCCCATGGCACTCGTGGCAGACGCTGCCTGTTGAATCAGAGGATCATCTGAGCTGGCTGAGTGGCACGTCTTCTGAGTCTGCACATGCTGGGCAGACTGGCTGACACTGGGCTGGGATGGAGGGCTTTGGAGCTCAAAGACTGCCATGTCTAGGGTTTCCTTGTCCCATGCATAATTCAGCAAGCCTGGTTAATCAATCCAGTTAATGGAAAATTGAGCTTTCTCCTTGGTTTCTTTAAGATTCTTTGGAAAGGATTTTTAAAAATTATTTAGCAAAACCTGTGACTAATAACGCGTGTCGTTACTCAGAACATGAGTGTGAGCCTCACCTTGAGGCTGTATATTGAAGACTCACAGTTCCTCTTCCAGTTGCTTTGTTGGCTTGGGAAATTTTAATTAATGTTTTAATGTTTGAAAAACATTGTTAGTATTTTTGTATCTACTTTGTTAATCACTAAATGTTGTTTCTTTTAATATTTTCCAGATCCCAGAGTAAAAGGATGGTTTCTTCTGGACAGTTATATCCCTACTTTGCTCTGCTCCATCCTATACTTGCTAATTGTGTGGCTGGGACCAAAATACATGAAGAATAGGCCGCCGTTCTCTTGTCGGGGGATTTTAGTGCTGTATAACCTTGGACTCACGCTGCTGTCTCTCTATATGTTCTGTGAGGTAGGTCAGAGGTTAACACAGCTTCCTCTCACTTAAATGTACTCGTGTCACCGTCCTGAATTGTGCTCCTAAGTGGAGAAAGGCAGCTGCGTGGGGGGAGAGAACAGGGAGGGCAGGTACAGTAATGCGTCTCGAGGATGTTATAAAATCGATGTTTCAAAACGCCAGAGTTATTTGTACAAATGTGCCTTCTGGGCACATCTATCTAAAGTAGAAGGCTTTGCTGTGGATTCTTTTGTTATTTATGTTCTGTATTATACTCAGAATTAAAATTAATATTTTCAGAAATACTCTTACGCAAGCAGACCACAGAGTAGAAAATGAACAGAACGCAAAGAACAGATCTGTGAGCATTTTATTATGAAGCATTTAATAAACGCCTGGTTCTTGTTTGGAGGCAGCTGGGGAAGGAAGTGGGCGGAGTCTGCGTTTGGTATGTTTGTGGTCGGTCAGCCCTCTCCATCCTGATCTGATCGCCGTAGACAGCTTGGAGCTTTGAGAGGTTATTTTTTTCAAAGCTAAGAAGAGTAGATAGTGAGGTCTGCGTTTAGGGTTGGAATGGTCTAAGTTCAGGCCAGATTATTTTTTCTATAAAACAGGGATGTTGAAAACCAAATTTGATGATCTTGAAGGCTTAAGGAAGAGTGAAAGACACATCGGAATCAAAACTTAAGCCTCCTATTTTGACAGTATAGTCACTTAGCCTTTAAAGCTAGAAGGGGAGGAAAGCTCCCACCGTGATAAGTACGATTTGTATGCATTTTTAGGGACAGAACTACACTGTTCAGGTTTATAGCACAAAACTACTGCTAAATCTCTGGGGCTGAGACTCAAGCCATACATAAAACAAACACTTGCAAGTACTCCTGTTTGGATTTTTAACCTTTCATTTTGGCTTCTTCTCCAAGGAGTAGTAAAAGAGAAGAAAAGGGGAGAAATCAATACGAATCTTGCAGTGAATTCCCCAGCAGCCTCGGGCTGTGACGGGGGTCTCCCCGTGTGTGTGCGGGGGTGTGCGTGTGATGCAGGAGCTGGTGGGAAGCATGTGTCTGATCGTCAGAGGCACTGCCGCTGGGAGAGGTTTGGGTCTGGCCGCCCCCCACGTGTGCTTCATAAGCCAAGGTAAAGGTTTTATGACTAGGCTGGTAGATGCTACTATCATTGCTTTTATGCCTGACAGTCTGTGAAATGCTCACAACTCCTGTTCTGCTTCCTTTCTGGCCTGTTCTAGAGCGAAAGCAGTTTAATTAGCCTCCGAGGTGGAGATTGTGGGCCTGGAGGCAAGGGCAGTGCACAGGAGTGGGCCCAGCACTGTGCTCATCTCTGTGTTCCAGGGACAAAGCCGCAGCAAGCTGTCAGGTGTCTTAGAGCGAACCGTTGACTTTCCCCTACTTGATAGATGGTAGAGCCATTTCCTTAAGAAGGCTCTTATAGAGTTTATTATTACGCCTAGCAATATTCTAGAGAAAAAGTATTTAAGACTATTAAATCTTACAGAACTTAAGTATCTATCTGTCTTATATGTTTCTCAAGCCCTAGGGATATAATTACAACTTCATAATTAACCTCTGAAACAGGTAATTCCCTGGTAAAGAGGGGAAGAAGAGTGCTGGGTAGATCGCTTCCAAGTGCATGTGGCTGAATGTGGGGGGTTCTAAAAGCATTGTAATAGGAAGTACAGATTTCCCTCCAAGACAGCTTGGCGAAAACATTGGAAGATGTTGAGCAGTATCTAAGCCCTGAATAGAGAGATTCAGGAAATAGAGGAGGAAAATAACGTGCTTAACCCACAATTTAGAGTACATAGGGAAGTAATGGATAAGGGGGCAATAATCTTTAAATTAAATCAAGTTTATAAAAATAGGCCCAGATCAGATATTCCCGAGTTGAAAATAAACCCTAGTACCCACATTAGATGGTATTTCTTTTTGATTTTGTCTGACTTTTTTTTTTCCTGTACTTACATAAACCCCTTAGGAATACCCTTATAACATATCTTTCGTCAAGTTTTAAATTTCATTTTAGCTACTGGTTTTTCCTCTTTTTTTCCTTAGCATTTATAGTCCAATGAGTACTGAAACACGGGGCAGTCATGGCATTTTACAGCAGAACAAACTGAGGGGACCATGGAGCCCAGCTGGGCCCCTCATTTCAGGGAAACATCCCAAGAGTTGGAGCCATTGCCTGTGGTCACACCATTGGCATGGTCACAACGATTAGTCTTTATTTACCCACCTGCTTATCTACGTATTTGGGTCTGTAAAGAATCTTAAAAATAAATATGTAGCCATTGGTATTTCTGTTTGTTTAATCCTGTGGTATGAATTCTCAGCTGCCTTGGCAAAGTTCTAGGTTAATATAAAGAAAATTAACTGTTGCAAGGAGATAAGAGAAATCTTGAAAGAGGGAGATAAAAAGGAAATGAGAGAGGCGTCAGGAAGTTTTAAAATGACTGGAAGAAGAAAAGTAACCAAATGACTGTCTTGTAACTGTGAAACTGAGTTTAAGGTATAGAAAGAGCTTGGTCATAGCTTCTGCACTTGGTAGAAAGAAAATTAAAAAGAGAGACATGGCTTTACTTCTGATTGCCTCATGAACTTGGTGTTTATTTCTGGGAAAGAGGTCATAATCCCTGAATAGAAGTATGTTTGAAAGTGGTATGTTTTAGCTTAGGAGTAGAGGACTTCACGGCAAGCATTTTTTCATTTATTAAATTAGGTGTTGTCTAAGATCACAGTCAGTGGTAAAGCCTCGAAAATAAAATGTCAAGTTATAGGAGAGAAACAACTTAGTTTGCATTACTCACTCAGCTTTGTAAAACGGTGTCCTCATAGCAAACATAAACACCTTGTGTGCCGTTCTACCCACACCCCTACTCCTCCAGCCCCCTCCCTCCCCCCCACCTCCCAGCTCCAGGGCATGTTTCATCTGAATGGAAGCCCCACTGTGTTTTCAGACTATCCACACATCTTTCCCTTTGTCCCCAAGATTGAGAATCCCCACCCACCAGATGCCAGATTGTGACTTTTCCCTCATTGTGCAGGGTGTACCTGGGCTGGACTCAGGTTTCCCCTGGCTCACCCAGTAGTACAACTCCTTAGTTAACATGTCAGACACTCAGGGGGCTGCTCTGTCCTGACCTGGAACTTTTTTGGTATATCGGCCCTGCTCCTGGCCTCTGGCCTCTCGTCAGCAAAGCAGGGAGGATCCAGTTGCTTGGTTTGTCACGGTCCGGAGGGGAGCATCCCTGTGCAGGGATCGCGGGGCTCAGCAGTAGCAGCAGGAAGCAGGGTCAGCACGCACAGCACGTCAACCTTGAACTTGAATGGAGAGAACTGCTGGCTGCCCTCCTTAGCAGCCTGCCCCAGTGCCCCATCCACTCAGACCCCCAAGACCAGGTTCTTCCTTTCTTTGGGTCTCTGCCCCACCTAGAAACTCCACTTCCTTCAGACCTAAGCCTGCCTCGGTTTGACAGTCCCCGTCTCGTTTCTGAGGACCCTTCTCAAGGTCAGTTGCTTTGTGACACCTTGAGAGGGCTTGGCTCTAGAGCAGTGATCCCAGCCTCTCCTGCCTCCCCGTGGTCCCGAGGAGCCTGACGCCTTCTGTCCCATCACGGTGCCCCCAGGGGTGCCCACGGTGCCTCCAGCCTTGCGTCTCTCACACGCACCTCACTGGCTGTAGTTACAATGTTCCTTCCACATCTTTTCCGTCCCCTTGTTAGCATGGCTTCAGCATTAAGACATAAAAAAGCAAATGCCAGAACAACGTTTTACTTTATTTAACAAAGATAAATCACAGATTACAAACAAGATTATTTTGATTGTTTATTCCATTGCATTTAGAACTGTGTGTTGTGAAGTAGTGTGAGAAAATTCAGTGAAATGATTCAAACATTCAGAACATTTAAAATGTAATTTTAGAGAATGATTGATAGCTAACTCGATAGGTGACCTGAATTGGCATAGATTCAAAACTTATTTTTTCTTTCCCTTTGCAATTTTTACTTAAAATTGTAAGTCCAAAACTACTTCAAAATATGGAAAATAAAATCATAGAAATATATTTATCTATGTACCTAACAAATATTGACATTACTGGTTTGAATTTTTTGTTTAAAGAAGAAATGACAAAAATGCATCTAAAGCACAGCCCCTTCACAGATTTGACTCTTCTGAAGTTCGTTTCTTTTCTGGATATGTTTGGGGTGTTTTTTGTTTTTTTTTTGTGGTACGCGGGCCTCTCACTGTTGTGTCCTCTCCCGATGCGGAGGAGCACAGGCTCCGGATGCGCAGGCCCAGCGGCCATGGCTCACGGGCCCAGCCGCTCCGCGGCATGTGGGATCTTCCCGGACCGGGGCACGAACCCGTGTCCCGTGCATCAGCAGGCGGACTCTCAACCACTGCGCCACCAGGGAAGCCCCTGGATATGTTTTTATACTTTTACTAAACATGTATGTATATGTGACAACTTACAGAATATTCTGAGACAATTTTTTTAACTTACATAAATGGTGTACAGTTTATACTCTTTATCAAATAGCTTTTTTCAGTCAGCATTATATTTTGAGAATATATGTTGAATCGTATGGATTTCATTTCATTAGTTTTAACTTCTCTGTATTATTTCAGTGTTAGAGTTTATTACGCCATTTTATCCATTTTTCTTTGGATGGACATGTATGTTATTTCCAATGTAACAATTTTGCATTGAGATCCTTGGAGAATTATCTCCCAACACTATCTTTCTCCTTTGCAGAAACTTCACTCTTGTTTTGCATTTTGCATTTTTTAATGTATTACAGAAACAAAATTGTATTATTTTCATAATTATTCTCCAAAGCAGCAATTCTCATGTGCTTTACTAGCTAGAAATAAATCTATATGCTGGCATTTGAGGTAAAAAGCTTTTGCAGTTAAGAAGGAATTAAAAAGTATGTTTTTTTCTTGATCAGAAACCTTCCTCCCCAAACAGAAACAATGTTGCATTGAATGTTATTGGACATGTCCCTGTGTGCAAATTTTATTTATTTATTTATTTAGGCCAGGTATACACTTAGGAGTTAATGACTGAATCTTGACACTCTTGTCTTTTAGTGGGGAAATTTTAATCCATTTTCATTTAGTATAATCGTTATATTGGAATAATTTCTGTCACCTTTGTGTGTTTGTATGTTTTCTTTGCTCTTTTTTTATTCCTTTCCTGCTTTCTGTTGCATTTTTTTTCATTTTACTGATTTAAAAGTTATTCTAATTCTATTATTTAGTAATTACCTATAAGTTTTTAACATGCACCCTTGACTTAATGAAGTCTAAAATGAATTACTGTTTCTACTCCTGAACAGTACAAGGACCGTAGAAGATCTGGGCTCTGATCCCCCATCTTCCATGTTATTGTTGGCAGGTGTTTCATTCCACCTCTTTCTGAGGTCCTAAACAGTCATCATTACAGTCTGTGCTTACTGATTTTCTTTGCACGCTGTTCATTTGTGAAATCCATTCTTTCCTTTGAGATTCAGTTTTCTTCTGAAGTAGTTCCTTTTCTGGGAAGGGTAAACTCAGTCTCTGTTTGAGCATCATTTATGTGACTTTATGCTTGAATAGTATTTTAGCAGGGCGTAGAATTCTAAATTAGCAGTTATTTTCCCCCAGCACTTTGCAGATTTATCAGAGAAGTCTGCCGCACTCCCATTTTTGTTCATTTTGTAGGTAGTCTTTTTCTTTCCAGATATTTCTAAAATTGTTTAAGAATGAAACAGAGTGTGCCTAGATAGTAGTCCACTTTTATTTATCTCACTCAGGTTTGTGTGCATCCAAGCTGAGAATTTCTGTGTTTCTGAATTTGGGAAAGTCGTCAGGCATCATATCCTCGATGCTTCCTCCTCCTTCACCAGCTCTGGCTGGAGCTCCTATTAGACGTGTGTTGGACATTCTCACCCCTACGTATTCTCTCTCATGTTTTTTGAATCTTTATGTCTCTCCTGCATTCCTCTAATTCACTCGTATTTTCAGTTGTGTCTAATCTGCTCTTTCAGCCATTTTTAGTTTCAGTTACTATACATTTTTTATTTCTTCATAAAAATTCACTGCTTGTTCTTTTTTTCACTTCATAACATGGAAACATTGGTTTTTTTCCTAGTTAGATACAACTGTGATCTCAAACTTAACCATTTGCTGTATTGCTATTTGAAAATATCCTTTAAAAAATTTTCTTCCAGCTATATCTGTGAGGTCATGCCTCTGGGAATAATTATTATATCAATGTTAATTTTTTTTTTTTGGCCACACTGCACAGCATGTGGGATCTTAGTTTCCCGCCCAGAGATCAAACCCATGCCCCCTGCATTGGAAGCGCAGAGTCTTAACCACTGGACCGCCAGGGAAGACCCTATGTTAAATTTCTTTACCTTTTTTAAAAACAAAAACAGGACAGTTTGTAGGGTGTCCCGTGTAAGCATCCCAAGCTAGTATTGCTGGGGTCATCTCAGGTAAACGTGTCTGCCCCAAATAAAAGAGATTTTTAAAAGAACTTGAATATAAGCTCACTTCCTCTTTTCTAACTTATTTTTTTAGGAGAAGCCTCACCTTACAGTTAGGCATCAGTGGTGTTGGAGTTTTTTTGGAGTTTCATATAGCGTTTCTGCCTTGTGTTAACGGTGGGGAGGTGGTTCAGCTTTCGCGCGGTTTGCTGCGTTGCCAGGACCAGACGTCAGTGGTTTTCTTCTTTGAATCTTCTCTTGAAGATTTCTGATGCTGCTTTATGCGGAGGATGAGAGAAGTTGAGCATTTGACGGGAAGGGTGTTTTGCTTGTGCTTTCCGCCCCCTCTGTAATTGTGGCGTCGGTGCTGTCAGCACGTCTCCCCAGGCCCCCGACAGCACTGCCTCCCTGGCTCTGGCTTTGAATGTCCTCGATAGAGCTGCAGAGCAGTTGTTCTGGAGACATTATATTCTAAACGGTCTTGTTTTTCTTTCCCTTCAGGCTTTCTTAAAATAGATGTGTTATTGTGGAAAAAAATAGGATTTGGAAAAACACTTAAAGGACCTGGCAAGTAATTACTGAATTTTATTTAGAAATGATTTTGTTTCCCAAAATACTCTGAAAAAGACATTTAGTACTATTCTGCCTTTCCACATTGAACAGAAGTTGAAACTCTGGTGAGATTAATACTTATAGGAAAGGCCCAACTATTGCCTAAAACACTTCTCACTCACAGTTCCCTTACCACTGAAACTCCTTGCTCAGAAAGAAGCTTCTCTCAGGGAGAAGCAGCACCTCAGTTACCTGCCTGTCCATTTACCTGGCACTGCCCTGAGGGAATGCCTGCAGTGGGAAGATGGAGAGAAGGATTCAGCCTTCTGACAGACAGCCTTCCCCTCAGCCACACTCCCAGGGGACAGGGAAGGGATGCCTTCCAGTAGAGAGGAAGCTTTGGCTTTGGTCCAGAGCCAGGCCTGACTCCTCTAAACTGACCCTACAGACCTTGGTAACTGAGCCTTACAGCTGGTGTAAAAAGGAACCAGTCTACAAATCCTCAACTAAAGCAGACTCAGTTTGTAAAGCAGGAGTCAGAAGGTAAGCTGGAGGTCTCTCTTTGTTTTTGTTTTTGTTTTTGTTTTTGTGGTACACGGGCCTCTCACTGTTGTGGCCTCTCCCGTTGCGGAGCACAGGCTCCAGACGTGCAGGCTCAGCGGCCATGGCTCACAGGCCCAGCCGCTCCGCGGCATGTGGGATCTTCCCGGACCAGGGCACGAACCCGCGTCCCCTGCATTGGCAGGCGGATTCTCAACCACTGTGCCACCAGGGAAGCCCTGGAGGTCTCTCTTTAAATTCCGCAGAGGATGCTCTGGTGGGGCTTCTGTATACAGTAGGAGCAGCAGCAGTGCAGACCTAGTCACGAGGCTTCAAGCGCTGGGGCAGAAAGAGCAGACATTTGTGTAGAGTCATAGCAAAGACTTACATATACAGTGCCTGCCTTATGCCAGGTACTGGGTTCACTCACTGTTCATCACACTGTCACTGTCCCCTTTCTGCAGAGGCAAAGCCCCGGGTGGACCTGGGATTCGAGTCTGTGCTTCAGGCCATTGTGCATCACTGCCTCAGAACACTGAGCCTCAGCTTGGGTTTTCTCTCCCAGCCAGTCCCATAAAATATAAAATGAGTGTTTCTTGTGGGGTATGTGGAAGCAATTTACCAGAAACCACCTCTCAGGAGGCTGAATAGTGAGACAAAAGTACTGCCAGCGTAAGTGGACAGGGCCCAGGGTTGAGGGAAGAATGCCAGACATACCTGTGTCAGGCTGGGCTGAGGACAAGCTGTTTCTTTGTGCTTTGTTCTGAAGCCTTCTCTAGTGTACAGAGCCTGGCCTTATGACGTAACCAAGAGTATTGCAGTCAGCTGTAACCCAAGGGGTTCCTGGGCCTCAGTGGAAAAAAACACTTTGGGAGGCCACAGGTATGAAATTATCTTAATGGGCATCCTTCTGCTCTGGACAGGAAAGATTTGAAATTCAAAACCACATGCTTTGACTTGACCCTGTTCCATAATGGCACTGCCAATATTGGCCAGCTAAACCTTGGAGAAAGAGGTGCTTTTAATTTGGGAGTAGCTGATGGTTCATTTGAAACCAAACATCTGCTGAAGATAAAGATGCAGCGAAAGGTCTGCTTTTCCATAGAATTCTTCATGAATAGAGTATCTCCATTGTGTTCTTACTAAAGACACAAAACCAGACAAAGAAGGTCAGAGGAGCTTGGAAGTGCTGTTAGAGACATTGCATTTGGACCAAGAGTCAGGATTCCTAGGTGCTGGTCCCAGCAGTGCCACTGAGAAGCTGTGTGACTTTGGACCAGCCATATCAGTACTCGTCTCTGTTTCCTTAATAAAAAACATGACCTTGTACCGGTTCAAAAAAGTACACACTTGTAGATGCCACAGGAACAGTCAAGTCTAGGGAGATGTCAACCTCACACGCTTTGGGTGGTGGTGCTTATTTTAGCAAAGTCCCTCGGGTCCTGGGATGGTTGAATTTCAGCGTGGATAGTGTCTGTTCCCGTTACCTTTCATTCCATTTCTGCTTAGGGGGAGATAACCACACAGCTCATCAAACCCTCATCACTAAATCCATTAGCCCCTTTTGGAAAGGGGTCACCTTACTGCTCTGACATCTTGGGTTGAGTGAACTGATGAGGGCCACACAGGATGACATTTTTCTGCTTGAAGTGTTTCAAATGATCTTGTTTCTTGAGATGCTTTGGTGGCATTACAGAAAGTGCCTTGGAAGTGGTTATCATGCTATAGGGTATACATTTGTGGTTAAATTGTGGTGTTAGATGAGAAAAGTCAACTCTCACCTAGACAATCAACTAGAGATGAATCACTCCGTGAACTGCATCATCCAGACCCAGCTGTGATATTCACTTCAGTTTTCTTCTTTAAGTGAAAAGATGCACGAAACCACTTTTGGTTATTGAATTTGTCTCATAAGGAGAGAAGAAAGCTTCTAGCTAGGCTTTAATTGTAGCTCTGCACACGCCCATGGCCTAATTGAAGTTTGCTTTACTCCAGAGAAGGAGTGGTGGTTCACAGCGGTGCTGTGTGTGTCTTGGTTACTGGGGAGAAGCCAGGTGTAGGGTACTTAGTGCTCCCTCGGTGGTTCTTGGAGTGGCCGGTGGGATCCGGAGCTGGGGTGGTGGTGGCCAGCTGCTTGCTGTGGCCTGCTTTTCCACTGGAGCACGGACCTGCCCTGTCGGGGTGACTTCCAGAAGTCAGGGTAGAGCCCTGCCCTCACTTCCAGTGCCTCCCCTTTGGTCCCACCTCCTGGGCCCTCCCTGGGGCTGCAGTGTGATGAGCTGCTCAGAGCAGCTCTTGGAGGGAAGGCCGGGCGTTGGCTGAGAGCCTCCAGGGTCTGGTACTCAGACATGCCGTTTTCTTCTGATGGGAATGGAGAGAGCAGGACCCTGATACTGGCCACTTGTACAGAGGGCGGCTGAGAAGCTTAGGTGAATAAACTTGAACTCGGGTGCTTGATCCTCATGTGTTAAATATCCTATCCCTTTTGAAGCCAAGGATATTTAAGAATTAAACTCCATGTCACCAGTATGACATTTAATGAGGACTGGTTTTCATCTTGTGAACGGAAACTTTTATTTTCCCCTGCAAATAAAACATTGGGCCTAGATTTAAGGGGCAAGAAGCAGCACCTTGAACACTTTGTTGTTATCGAGCAAATATTTGTTCAACATCCCTTATGTACGAGTCCCCGTTCCATCTCCCTCCACCCCCGTGATGGATTCTGTGGATGCAGATGTGCAGACACAACCTCTGAGAGCTTACAGAGGAGCTTCAGACAGAGCCAGTGACGGGTCTTAAAGGAGCATGTAAGCACATAGGTGTAAGTCACAGCACCTAGGCTCAGAGGCAGGAGACGGGCTTCAGCTGGAGTGCTCAAGAGAGCAATCATGAAAAACAATAAAATTTTAGCTGACCTTTGAAGGATGAATACGATTTTGAGAGCTGGAGATGGGGGTCCATGGGTGCAGAGAGCACTGCAGTTGAAAAGGATAAAGTAATGGTCATTTCTAACAGTTGCTGTGCTTATCCTCTCTACCAGGTTGGGTGAGATAAGCATTACATACATCTTGTTAACGTCTCACGGCAGCCTGAACAGGCCAGAGTATTATTTTTATCCTGTTTGAAGAGTGAGTAAAATGAGGCCTGAAGAGCTGCCATCTGTTTTTGTAAATAAAGGAACAGGCATGGTTTGCTGTTTCATAGTATTTTTTGTGCTCCCTCCCTCCCATTGGTGATGTAAAAGAACTGCAAGTTTCTGTTTCTAAGGAAAGGCTTCTGTGAACAAAGATTTTACATTCTCTTCTGGTGTTTTTGAAAGTTGTTTCCCCTTTTTTACTGCCAAGGGGCAAAAGCAGATGTGCTTAGAGGGGATGCCCAGAAGTGGTGACGCGTTTGCTTTGAAGTCTTCACACTGTCTCTCCTAGTTGCTCCTGTGACCAGAAACACGGAATCATGCAACAGCCAGCTGGGCTCAAGGGGTGGGACTTCCTACAAGGGAAACAGATTTTGCCCTTGGAGAAGGTATCTCACCTGGGAGAGGCTCACACCTGTGCTCTAGGCTTCTTTATCTCCATCCTTTAACCCAGTGTAGTTCCAAAAAGTTCTTTCTCTGTACCCTCCAGCCACAGAAGAAAATTTATCAGCGCCCTCATGGGGTAGAAGGAAGGGCAGCAAAGAACATTGTGCCAAGATGACACCTCTCTTCCCTCAGGTGTCCACCCCAGCGCGGGCACACATGCACACACACACACGCGCGCACACACACGCACACGCACACACGCAGCCCACTTTAGACTCAGGCTTTGTATCTTGATGCAACGTTGGGACTTCTGGTAGGTCTGCATGCGGTGTGCTTAACTGGCATGACTTTAGGAAGGGGAAGACCAGAAAGATAATATACCTTCCAGTAAATTACCTGTGGGTCTGGTTTTTCAAAGATAGTATAGTGTAGTTTATGTGTGGTCTGTTTTCAAAAAAATCGTAGTAACTGTAGAAAATTAAAACAGAACCTTTGGAAATAATTTAATACAGCCTCATCTGCTTACAGTAAAGAATGACCAAGGTCCAAGGGAATTAGCTGGCGTGTCCCAGGTTGCTCACTAGCCCTGGTACTTCTGCTCCCTAATCCTGGGTTCTTTTCATCATAAAATGATCGGCTGGTCTTTGGCCGCAAAAACCGTGTTAGCTCTTAAAGGAGTTAGTAGAAGGAAAACCAGATTGAAGCAGGGTGTTGAGTGTGCTGGCTTTTGTCTCTGAGGGTGGAAGTTTAACCGTTTGTCTTCAGACCTTTGTGATCAGCTGATGTTCCCTGAGGGTATCTGTGTGCCGCTGCCCTCCCCCCCAGTCAAACTCTGTTGGAGGACAGTGTAGGGGAAGGTGGTCAGTGCGAGGGTTTAAAGTCCTGTGTCTCGGTTACATCTTTCGTGCAGTGCTGGTAGGTGAACCATTTCTTACGTGAATCAGGTAGCATGAAACCAGTGGTTCCCACTCCTAGTTTCACACTGGAATTGCCTTGCAAGCTTCTGGTTTAATGGTCTGGGGGAAGCCAGGCATTAGGAATTTTTTTTTTTTTTTTTTTGCGGTACGCGGGCCTCTCACTGTTGTGGCCTCTCCTGTTGCGGAGCTCAGGCTCAGTGGCCATGGCTCACGGGCCCATCTGCTCCGCGGCATGTGGGATCCTCCTGGACCGGGGCACGAACCCGTGTCCCCTGCATCGGCAGGCAGACCCTCAACCACTGCGCCACCAGGGAAGCCCCCATTAGCAATTTTTAAAAGCTCCCCCGGTGAGCCTGTCCTACAGCTGGAATGGGAACCACAGCTTAACAGTTCTCAAACATCAGTGGCATCAAAAATCACCTGTGAAACAACCAGTTTTCACACCGCGGAGCTTCACACCCAGAAGTTTCTGATTCAGTGGGTCTGGGGTTAGGCCTCAGATTTTATATTTCTAGCTAACTCCTGGGTGATGGTGCTGCTGCATCGGGACCACACTTTATAAACCACAGGATTGGATTCTCTAGGGTTTTGGCTCTGAAGCTCCAGGCAGGGCTCAGGTATTTGCATGTCTTTTGAGTTCCCACATGATGCTGGTGCAGCTGGACTAGGGAACACGTTGAGAACCACACTTGGGGGCCCAGTGGCCGGTTCCTCGTCTTGGCTCCCCAGATGAGCTCAAGCACGACAAGACAGACCACCTGAGGTTTCTCCTCCCATGGCCCCACTTGACCACCAGAGGGAGAGCCACCAGGAACAGTTGAGGATGCCAAGGCTTCAGGAGATGGTGGTGAGCTGCGGTCTCCATGGAGAAAGGCGCATCTCGTGGGTGTCTGGCTGGCTGGAACATAGTGGACACACACAGGGTGGTCAGATCACACCTTCCTTCTGGACCGTTGGAGCAGGTCCTTAGGTCTCCCCTTAGCCGGGCATCACCCTCATGTGTGGGTGAGGCAGCTGAGGCCCTCATGGAGAACTGGCGACCCTGCAGCTCTGCACCCCAAGTCCGGGGTCCTCACTGTGCCACCACAGTGCCTACTCTGCCGCAGGTGAGTTCCGAGGCATGGGCACAGTTCCTCGGTTCGCAGAGGTCTCATTCATGGATCCGGAGATGACACAGCAGCGGAAAACAGTGAAGAGGCTCAGGCTGGACTCGGTTGCCCCAGGCTTGCAGCAGGGGGGCTCCAGACCGGCATCAGGATCACCTGGGAACCTGCTAGAAGTAGGAATTCTTGGGCCCCACCCCAGACCTGCCAGACCAGAAACACTCCCCAGCAATCTGCCTTTCACTGTGCCCTTGAGGTGGTTCTGGTCCTACACACTCAGGTTTGAGAAAGCCTGTGGTTTCCCCTGAGGCCGTGGCAGGGCAGGACCCAAGCCCATGATTGGAAAACTTGGGCCTCGGAATTGGCGAGGTGCCTGTGACGGGCCCAGGGGAACTGAGGGTTCTGGAGAGAGGCAGCCTGGCAAAGCAGGGCCTGCCCCTTGTGAAATTGAGTCCCTAGTCATTTAAACCCCCCTTGGTTCACACTCCCTTGTCATTATGGTTTTTTGCCCGGACCAGACTTGCCTCAGCACAGCCCAAGGTCAGTTTGCACAGATTCTCAAATTAATGAACTTTAATTGAATAGGACTTCTCCTGGTTCTTATTTTGTTGGTGATTAGCTTTTTCCCTTTTTTTTTTTTCCAGTTAGTGACGGGAGTATGGGAAGGCCAGTACAACTTCTTCTGTCAGGGCACACGCAGTGGAGGAGAAGCAGACATGAAGGTATTGTCTTTTTTTTTTTTTTTTTTAATAACTAAATTGTTCAAAAGACAAGATGGCCGTCCAGGTAATCCCTGTGGACATTTTTTAAAGAACTTTAAAAGCAGTATGTGCACATGGTATGAGAACTTAAGCAGCATGAAAAGTATAGAATGGAAACTAAAATCTCCCTCTCTGCAAAAAGTAAGTCCTGTTGACAGCTTCCAGGGAAAAAAATGTGCATGCATTTATCAGTATTTGTGCTCTGTTTATATAAACGGGATCGGAAGGATGTCTTAAGTGTTTTAATCATTCCTCTAAGTGGCCTCTGAGTGTGGTCTGCCGGTTCCAGCTTCCACTCTGGCGTGTTTTTTGGGTTTTGTTTTTAACAAAACGCTGCAGTCTACCCTCAACGTGGCAGTCATTTCGTTAGAGACCCCGTGTGGCACGTTTAATTGGGCAGAACCTGGTACTGGATACCCTGATTCCTTTCTTCCTCTGCCTCGTGTCTGTCACCTGCCCCACGCCAGCCCCTGAAAGCAGAAGTGCCTTTCATGTGGTTTTCTTCCTCCGATGGCTCTGTAGGCTCCTTCCAGAGGGAACAGGAGGCCGGCGGGGATCTGTTAGAGACTTGAAAAGGGTTGGTGGACCTTTGAGAGCTTTCCCTGCCTCCACTCCCCCCAGCCCCCCACCCAGCCCCTGGTGTTCTGGCTAAAGGCACTGCAGAGTGACGCTTTGGCAGGGCCAGTCGGGGGGAGCGGGGGCGGTGGGATCCTGGGGTTGAGCGCAGAACCCGGAAGATGCTTACGGCCCCTTCCTCCTAGATCATCCGCGTGCTCTGGTGGTACTACTTCTCCAAGCTCATTGAGTTCATGGACACCTTCTTCTTCATCCTGCGCAAGAACTACCACCAGGTCACGGTCCTGCATGTGTACCACCACGCCTCCATGCTCAACATCTGGTGGTTCGTGATGAACTGGGTCCCCTGTGGCCACTGTGAGTCGGGCATCTTTGGGGACAGGTGTGAGCGGAAAGGCTGAGTTGAAACTAAGGCTTTGAGAAAAGGTGTTGTTTCTGTAGATATCTAGGTCAAGCCTTTGAACGTGGTGTCCAGGTTGCCTTTAACGATAGTCTGCGTGGCCTGTGCACTCAGCAAGCTGACAGAACCTTTTTCTAGTTTGGTGCACATCCTGTGCTGATTTGGCAAGATGAGGGAAAGACCAGATTCCCAGCCTGGGGCACATGAAGAAATCAGGACAGAGTTCTCTATTCCAGATTGTCCCTGATCCTTGTTCCCCTATAATTTGGAAGACGTTTGACTGACAGGGACAGACCAGGAAGATGGAATCCCACCATGGAGTGGGCACCGGAGAACAAGCATTAGCTGTAGTACCTCAGGGAGTCTGCATCTACTCTGATATAGTGACCCTCACCTTCCTGAAGCGTGTTTAGCTGAGCAGCTTCTGTGACAAGCACCAACGTTTGAAGTAAATTCTCTAAGAAGGATGTGGACCGCTTGTAGTCTGAAGTGTCCTGTAATTTCCAGAGATTTAAGTTGTCCCCGTCAGTGTCAGCCCAGGAGTTCTAACATGTCCCAGTCAAAATTTCTGTCATCCATCACCAACAGATTTTGACCAGGACCCCTTGAGTCTATTCACAATATGTTTTTCCCCAGGATAGCACCACCCTTGATTAACTTGGCCCGCCAGGATTCACATAGAGGATTTTAGAACCAGAAAGGACTTTCCAAGTATAGCTCCTTCCAGTTTGGGAGAACCCTGAGATAAAAGAAGGGTTGGTAGAGCTCACACCTCATGGCCGTGGGTTACCTGACTTAACTTTCTAATAGAAATGGCACCTCCCCACATTAGAAGAGGACTTTAAATGTCAAAGATCCCACAGGATGACAGATGATCACCAGCCCCACCTGGCCGATGAGAAACAACCAGAGAATGGGCGTGACTTGTCCAAGGTCACGTGGCCAGTTGCTGTCATAGCCCAGCCTGGTGTGTCTGACCGCACGAGGGGAAAAACTGGTAGCTTTGCTTGATTGCTCACTGTGGGGGCAGAGGGCGGAGAGTCTGAAAAAAGACCTGCTGGTTCTACTGGAAATTACAAATTAAGACATAAATAATGGGTCTCTCATCTCTAAGGAACGAGGCTCTGGACTCTATTATTGATAAGAATATATGGCCTCCGCACTGCGGTCCTGGGGAATAATTAGGAGGTGCTTTCAAAGACCTCTCCAGACCTCAGCAAATGTGTAGAGACGGCCAGCTTTGAACGTACCGCCCATCGGCTGTGCTCCCCACATCTTCAACGCAGCAGTCAGAGGCACTTGGGCAGCTGCCTCTGGGAGCCACTGGGGGCCTGGCAGCAAAACCTTTAGGTGCCAGAGTGGGGCGGGTGGTCTCCTGACTCCTGTGCTGGATGCCCACCTGGTAGCTGCGCAACAGACCCTGGGCTTAAAGCATCATGACGACTGCCTTCCCTGGGTGGAAATTGAATTCTGATTGCATGCCCGTGCAGTGCCAGATTGCTGCCGCCGTGTCTGCTAGCCCCTGTTCAAAAACACTTTATGGTTTTTTTTGATTTAAAAGGAATCTTGGATTTTATTTGTGACCTGTTACATATAAAGCATTGAGGCATCCTCCTCCCCAATTCCCTCTGTTCCTGCAGCTTATTTTGGTGCCACGCTTAACAGCTTCATCCACGTCCTCATGTACTCGTACTACGGTCTGTCGTCCGTCCCTTCCATGAGGCCGTACCTCTGGTGGAAGAAGTACATCACGCAGGGGCAGCTGGTGAGTGACGTGGCCTCTTTCCCCCAGGACTTGCCACCTGGGGAACGCCAGGCTCTTCCCGGGGCGCTCTTGCTGCCCTCCTGGCTTCCTTGTTGTTTACGAGCACCTAAGATGTGGCTTTCCCATCCTCTCTCTCTCGGTCCAGTTAAACTCCTTGAAGTGGGCAGAGCAGGGCATCGTGTTCATTTCAGTCGCTGGAGAGACCATGCCTGTGAGGGTGCAGCTAGTTGGATTGCGGAGCAAGGATTAAATCGAACTCTCTGACTTCAAGTTCAGCCATTTGTTCTGAGTTTGTGCACAGAGCATGTGTGTGTGCACATGTTTTCTAATCAGAACCCAAATCCAAGGTGAAACCTGTGTATGTGTTTCCAGGATTTGCTGGGAGGAGCGTGAGCCCAGGGCGCTAGCTTATTAGGCAGCAAGGATGCAGGTGCCGCGCGACCTCTCAGCCTGTGTGGTGGTGAGGGTGGCACCCTTCCTGGGCCCACGTGCCAGGGCCACCCAGCAGCTGTTCGCACTTGGTGGTTATTTCCCGCCGTCCTTCTTAAAGCTTTCCTCAGCTGTCAGTATGTTATACACCCTATTCCTCTCCCTTCCTGATTTCTTTCATAAACTAATTATTAACACTATTACTACTCACGTTAAAATCCTGACATTTGTTGAGTTTACTACGTGCCAGGCTCTCACGTCAAGTAAGCAGTTTTACATGGATTGTCCCAGTAGCCTGATTTCGTGTTATTACCCCTGTTTTATAGATGAGGACATGGGAGCAATAGGCCAGAGCTAGCTAACCTGTCGATATTAGGTATTAAACTCTTGGCCCTGGCCTTGCCTTATTGGTACATTTTTTTCTAAGGAAACCAAGCTGATTCAGATCCCTCCAAGCCAACTGCAGTTTTTCAATATTGAAAGATAACCTTCTGGGGAAAAAAATCCGAGGAGACCGTCTGAGCTGCTTATGTGTTTGGCCTTTCGTTATCATCTTTGCCAGCGGCTGGACAGGCCTTGTTAATTTTCTCCTTACCCACCTGTGAGGAAGGATAATTGTTCTTCAGCCTCCCTGTTACACTTGAGAAGCGACGCAGAGATCGATTTGCTCCACGCGGCGTGGCTCTGCAGAAGCAGAATTTAGAGCAGCCTGGAGAGGCGGTTTCCCATTAGGCTCTGCCCTTTGAGGTGGAAGATTGCACCCAGTTCGCCTAGATTTATTCTGCACACCACTTACAGTTTCTTCTCAGTCTAGAATACTTAACCTTAAAAAAGGAAACAAACAACAGCAAAAAACAGTTCCCTACATGGAAGCACTGAAAGGTGGGCCCGAAATCCAGTGGGCAGAGCCCTGCCCTCCGCTGTTAACTCCTTAAAGGAAGCAGCAGCCACGCCTTATCTTAGCCCCTTCTCCCCATTTCCCTCGGCCCTTCCCCTGCTTCTCAAGATTGACTTGTCAGAAATAATCTAGGGAATTAGCATTATATGCCAGTCAGAGTATCAGTCTGTCTGCCAGCCTCAGCCTTCACCAAACCAGAAGGTCCACGGATAAGGATGGGGAAAGTGTCCCGTGGGATTGCACGTCCTGCGGTGAGGTCCCTGGTCCCTCTAAACATACACCCCACGCCCATCCTTCCTTTACAAAGAAAACAAAAAACAAAACTCTTGCATCTCCTATACTGTATTCCTGAACTGTGTGTGTGGTGTGTGTGTGTGTGTGTGTGTGTGTGTGAGGTTTTTTAAACGTGTTTTCCATTTTTCCCTCCAGCTTCATTGAGATGTAATTCACATATAGTATTGTGTAAGTTCAGGGTGTACAACGTAATGACTTGATGTATGTATCTGTTGTGAAATCTACCCTCAGCAACTGCCGAATGTACAAGGCAGTGTTGCCGGCTGTTCCCCAAGGTTTAGAGAAGATGGTTTCAGTAGTTGGAAGGGGAGGAGTGTATACGTAGGACCCATTCAGATGTATAACGAGTTTGGGTACGTTTAGCATAGGCCCCGTGTTTTTGGAATGACCTCTGTACCTACAGAAAGGTTAATAAGCGTTCCTTCCCAATCTTGGGGGTGCGGGGTAGAGCGCCCATCTGGCGGATGCCTTGGCCCTGGGCCGTGGCCGCGTGCTCAGCTGTGCCTCCTCCCCCACCAGGTACAGTTTGTGCTGACCATCCTCCAGACCAGCTGCGGGGTCATCTGGCCGTGCGCCTTCCCTCTTGGTTGGTTGTATTTCCAGATTGGATACATGATTTCTCTGATTGCCCTCTTCACAAACTTCTATATTCAGGTAAATCTCACTCTTCTGTGGCGGTTGAGATTTGGGGTCCTTGCAGCCAAGGCCCTCATTCGTTCCCTATGGGGAGCCCCTGCCTTGGTGGGGCTGGGGTGGGGGTCGCTGCCAATGTAGGAGGAGGTACTGAAGTCTGTCCAGGCCTCTGGAGTTCCAGGTCTTCGATGAGGGAGGCTCGGGGTCCCTGTGGGAAAGCAGAGCTGTCCAGCAGGCCCCGTACCGCCTCCCTCGTGGCCACTGCAGACCCGCCATAGGTGAGTCTCAACGCCATGTCCCTCAGCCCCACTGCCCTAGACTTTGGGGCTTAACTAAATGTCTGAAGAAATTTCCATCACAGACCCCAGTTATAGACAGAAATCAGCCTTTCGTCCTGGTTTTCTTATACTTTCTCTCCCCGCTGCTCAGGTTTGGGGTGTGGGTCGTTCCCAAGTGCATGATGTGATGTAGGTTTTTGCTCGTGGAAGGGTCTGTTTAGGGCAGGTTACCTGCAGGGGAGCCTGACCTTTTGCAGCCACAGTTGACTCCCCTGTGTCCCGTCACCCCTGGGGCTCCTGTGTTCGTGCTCCACGGGCAGGGCCTGGTTCTGGGCAGGCATATAGGGGGTGGTCAGGAGCAAGGACAGAGGGAGTAAAGCCGGCTCACGTTGAGCATCCCTCCCCCCGGGGCGGGGAGGGGCAGAGCAGCATGTTTGCCCCTCCCTGCGCCCCATGCAGGCAGACACCTTTCCCCAGACACACCTGGGGTGGCGGCTTTGAGTTGCATTCACATCTTGCTGGGCTGGTGGTTCATGCTACACTTTGGGGCAGCCACCAGGTATGAGGGAGGTTAAAGGATAGGGCCCGACGAAGCTGAAGCCACACCTGTTTTGACTGCCCTCGCGGCAGAGCACTCTGTACGTAAAGGGCCGAAATAGTTGCTGAAGTCATGAGGCAGCTTTGAAGGCAGAGGATGTGAGTGACAGAAGGTACCGCAGTGGGAGCGTGGAAGGGCAGAGCTGAGTGAAGTGTAAATTGTGTTTTCTGTCTAACTCTCAGATAACATTGATACAGTGAGCCTGTGACTCACTGAACTTACCCAGGCTGAGCCTCAAAGAAATGGAAGAGTGATTGAAACCAGTGGCAAAAAAACATTTTCCTGGTCGCTTGACCACAGACGTTGCTTCTTGATATGATAGCACTGGTCCCCAAAGGCTCTAACGTTAGGGATGCAGCTGGGCCCCCGCCGTGGTTGCCATCTGCCCTTATGCCTTGCAGACCTACAACAAGAAGGGGGCCTCCCGGAGGAGAGAACACCAGAACGGCTCCGTGACGGCCGTGAACGGCCACACCAGCAGCTTTTCTTCTCTGGAAAACAGTGTGAAGCCGAGGAAGCAGCGTAAGGACTGAGGCCCAAGGGTTGACAGCCTCTGAACCCCGTCGTCTGATTGTAAGCACAAATGAATTGTGCCCAATGCTCGTTAACAGCTGCTGTAACTAGTCGGCCTACCATAGTGTGACTCACGTAGGACCTCTTCCATCAGTTCCAAACCCCTAGGAAATGTAGACAGATTACCCAAGTAGGCATAAGATTTTTAACATTTCTGGGCTCTCACCGACCCCTGCGCTAGACTGTGGAGGGCGTGTTGTTGTAGTACACGACACTGCTGTTGCCTTATTAGTTATAACATGATAGGTGCTGAATTGTGATTCACAATTTAATAACACTGTAATCCACACTTTTTTTTTTTAACTGTAGACCATGCATGTGATTGTAAATTTGTATAATAATGGTGTTACAGTAGAGAAACACACATGCCTTAAAAGTTAAAAAACAGGGCCCAAAGCGTATTCGTTTAAATTAGGGTATGTTTCAAGTTTTTATTCATTTCTAATAGCTCTGTTCAGAAAAGTCAAAGACCATGACTTATGAAACTGTCGTGTGACACGTAGTTTCAAGTGACTTGTACATGTGAACTCGGCACCTTCAGTTTTGTAATATCGGCTTTAAATCAGGCAGGTTCAAATCTAGTGGAACAGTCAGTTTAACTTTTTAACAGATCTTATTTTTTTATTTTGAGTGCCACTATTAATAATGTAAAAAGGGAGGGGGGGTTCTAAAGCAGTCTTGATGAAACTTAAAATATATATTCTTTGTCTTCAGGATTTTAGGAAGTGTGTAGGATGAGTAGGCCGTTTTAAATTTCAGAATTGCTTCAGTGTTTTTATACAGGAAACAAAGCCCATTTTGCTTTCCACTTGTGAGAGAAGATTTATACTTTTCAAGAGAGATGATTAAATGTTTACCATTTGACAGAGTCCCATAGATGAGCAGTGGGGAACTGGTTGCCAGGGTCCAAATTTGGGTTGATTTCTGTACTATTTGTTTTGACACAAACTTCCTTTGAAAATGTGCCTAGCTTACCAAAATGAATTAAAGGTGGGGAAAGGACCTTAGAAAAATTTAAGGTAAAATTAAACAGATAGCTGCCGCATGAGAGAACTGGGGGATTGGGTAGAGATGGTTTGTTTAATGTAAATCTAATAGCACCTGTAATTTTTTTATCCTGCTTCAAATCTAAAGATTTGTTTAGAAATATTGTTTAAAAATAAGACTGCTTATCATAAAATCATGTCTCATACCCTAGAGGCAGTGGTCAAACAGATAAGGACTGTTGTGTGTGTCATCTTAAAGTGTTGGAATTTAGCCTCGGAATAACCTTCTCCGTCTGGAGGAGAAAAACATTCACTGAACCACTCGTGACACATCTGAGAAGGTCATTGACAATGTATGAACGAATTGTTGGTTTGATATTTATGTAAATATCAGTTTATCATGCTTTAATTTTGCACATTCGTATTATAGGGAGCCAGTTGGTTCTCTTACTTAGTCTTGTGGGATTTCTGTTTGGAAGGAGTCACAGCATCTGTTTACATTTACCTTATCAGATCTAGAATGTGTATATTTGTAAATGTATGTCTTCCTAGGTCCTAGTTTGCAAATGTCTACATATTTCAATACAGAACGTATAACATTCAATAGTGTGCTGTCAAAGTGTGCTTTAGCTCATCTGGATATACCCACAATGTTAAATAATGTCTAAACATTAATCATTAAAATGTTTTTGATTACCTGTGCTTAGTTTTACATTGTTTATGCGCTGCTAATTCTGAATGACTGGAGAAAAATCCGCTTTCTTCACCATCTAGGAACTCACCCCAATAGATATAAATAATTCAGTTTGGAAGGTTATGTTGTGGCTCAGCTCACAGGAGGAGGGATCGATCCCCACATCGTAAGACATGGTGGTGGCTGAACCCCAATTTCCTTCCTCTAAGCCTTTCCGAGTTTCCCCACTAAAGGCCCCAGCTCGAAGTCCACTCCTTTTTCCTTCCTCCCTCCCTGCCCCAGGCTATTAGAGTTACTTTCCTAGATCTAGACCAGAGGTCTGCACATTCTTTCTGTAGAGAGCCAGATAGTACATGCTTTAGGCTTTGCAGTCCACCCTGTCTCTGTCCACACTGTTCAGCTGCCTTTCGTACCCGAGCTCCAAAGCAGTCACAGGTCATGTGTAAGTGGGTGGGCGTGGCTGTGTTCCAGTACAACTTTATTTGCAAAACTGAAGGCCTGTGGCCATAGTTCCCTGACCCCTACTCTAGAGTAATGAGGGCCCACCTGTGTCACATTCTTTGCCAAAGACCATTTCACATCCCAGGCCCTGCCCCCCCAGGCCTCCCCCATTCTGACTTACCAGGTCCGTCCACATCCACGATGGAAATGAGGACACGGACAGCCCCTCTTCCTTCCCTCCACTTCATACCACAGAGTCCCCAGTGCAGGCATGACCCTGGCTTTGAGTGTGTTCTGATTTGTCAATATCACCTTAAAAATATCATCAGAAACTGAATTTAGTATTAGGGATATCACCTGAAAAATGCAGAGGACTTTGGGGTTTGGTGGTGAAGATTATTTATATGCTTGTCCTTCCCCTCTGGGTCCAGAACGAATTGAAAAGACGTCAAAAAACCAGACTGGTGGAAATCGGAATAGCTCATCTGTCACTGAGAAGACTGGTTGGTGATACGAAGACCACGGTAGGGCTCTGAGAATACCCTGGTTGCCGTCCCTGTTGACGTACCATGGTCGGCACTGGCACACCAGTGGTTTGTGGCTGCCCCCGGTCTGTTGGTCTGGTGATGAACTGATTATTAAAATATTTTGAATATCAGTCCTGGAATTGACCCACCTTCGACTGCAAGCTCCCTTGCCGTGTCAGGTTCTGCCCTGATGACCTTACCTGCTCGGTAGTATCTCCCAATCCTGGCAACCAAAAAGACGCCCTCCTCCCCTCAGAGAAATGAGTGGGTGAGAGGGCTGAGCGAGGCCAGACGTGTTCCCACCCTTTGCTCTCTCCTGTACGGAAGTGGAAGGGCAAGTTCACACACCCGGTGGAAAAGGGAGGCTTCCCACTTCCCCTCTTGAGCAGCCTTGCCATTTATAGGAAAGGCAGTGGAGCTAATGTGGGAAGCGCAGCTTGGGGGCCACACTGCCTGGTTGGAATCCTATCTGTGTGATCTTTAGGCACGTTGCTTTAACTTCGCCTCAGCGTTCCCACCTGTCAACTTGGAATAATGTTCGTACCTACATTACGGGGTCATTATGAGGGTTAAATAGATTAATGTATACAAAGCTCTTGGAACCACATCCAGCACAGAGTGAACTCGGTGTTAGCTGCCACCTCAGTCCGCCTAGCTGGTCTCTTTAAAGGAGCAGCTGTTGTTTTACTGTTACTTCCTTGATTAGTTGCTCTAACAATCCTATCAAAAAGGAGAGGAAGTTACTTGGGTTAAATCAAGAGTTGAAAAGAAGGGGCTTCCCTGGTGGCGCAGTGGTTAAGAATCCGCCTGCCAATGCAGGGGACACAGGTTCAGGCCCTGGTCTGGGAAGATCCCACATGCCGCGGAGCAGCTAAGCCCGTGCACCACAACTACAGAGCCTGCGCTCTAAAGCCCGCGAGCCACAACTACTGAGCCCACGTGCCACAACTACTGAAGCCCGCGCGCGCCTAGAGCCCGTGCTCTGCAACAAGAGAAGCCACCGCAATGAGAAGCCCCCGCTCGCTGCTACTAGAGAACGCCCTCACGCAGCAACGAAGACCCAACGCAGCCTAAATAAATGAACGCATGAGTTGAAAAGAAACCAGCAATTGTTGGGAGTCAAAACGTGTATGACTATGTTATTCCAGATTTTGTCAGAGTTTCAGAATTTCTGGAATCTGCTTTATTTCCTCTCGGGAAAACAGGACAGGTTCATTAGTCTCTGGTCTGGTGCATTATTCCTCCAGATCCCTGACAGCAGTTCTGCGATTGCATCCGCAGACACAGCGTATTTCATGTGAACTGATTTTAAACAGGTGTCTCCCACTATCCCCACGTCAGTCGGAGATTTCAATACTAAGCAGCTTCTCCTCTTCAGTATTAACTTGGAGAATATTGTCTTCGGTGGAGAAGGAAGATGGCAGCAGAATAGTGGTTGCCTTAGTTTGCGTTCTGCTTCCACAGCATTGCGTCACCAGCCACTAAGTCTCATTCCAGGCATAGATTTAAGACTCATCTTTGTCGCCCTTGACATTTTTATAAGCTTCATTTTCTCTCCTTTCCAACATATTTATGGCACTCACCCAAAGCGAGAAAGTTCCCAGGCTGACGTTTGCTATAGTTTGCACCCAGCTTGTGGAAGACAGCTTGGGCTCCGGGGCAGAAGTTGTAGGAACAGGCAGAGTAGGACCCAGTAACTGGTGATGTAGTGGTGGCAGAGAGCCCATCATGGTGGTCAGCGGCTGTCCCCTTTCTCAGATCATTCAGACTCTCCTCAAGCGTGCTCACCATCCCCTCTGTTGCCCGTGTGTGTTTTTTGTGTTGACCACCTGGTTCACTGAGCGCCTGGTGCAGAGGACTGAGTTAGGTGTATTGGGCAAACAGGGACCCATGAGAAAAGACTTCAGTCCCCAAAGGAGCCTTTGTTAGACTGGGATCAAACATACACACAGATGACTCCCACACAGGGTGGTTTGTGGTGAGAGCGTGAGATTGACGCAAATCATAAGAGTCCAGGGAGAGAGAATTCTAGCAAGGTGATGAAGGAGAGTTCCTGCAATCTGAGCCTTCAGAGATGACTTGGATTTCTATAGGTGGTGGCTGAAGGTTGCCGGGGAGACAGCATTCCAAGTTCAGAAAACATGCAACAAACGAGTGGAAGGCTGGGACAGTGAGACACAGCACATTTCACTGAACTATTGGATGTGTGGGAGAAACCGCTTATTTTTAAATTAAGAGGTAAAGTGGAAAGTCCTTCCTCCCTCCCTCCCTCCCTCCCTCCCTCCTCCCTCCCTTCCTTCCTTCCTAGTAATTAGCCTTGAAAGAATCATCTGTAGCTATGCCTCCTGCCCAGATGACCTCCTCCTCTTCTCCAAGGGTGACTGCAACAAGAATTGGCACTCGTGTCTTAGTTATAAACTGATGGGAGTCATTTATCAGATGGGGCAGACTCAAAGGGGCCTCAGCCCTTCTGAAAATTCCTCGGAACCAAACTTGGGGCACCCAAGGGTATGGATCGTGTGTAGGATTCCATGTTAGCGTGTAAACAAAAAATTCTTAAGTGACTATATCAATACATATTACTACTGGCATTCTTTATTCAGATAATGGGTATAGATGTGGATTTCCCTTGATGGTTGAATTTCACAATGTTTCAACCAAGCTAGCACTTTTTAGCAAGTTGTGTGCCTTCCCCTTGACGACCTTCCCAGTGAAACAGCTGCCTGTTTGTAGCAAACCATCACCACCAGGCTCCAGCAGCCTCTGTCTCCTGTGTCCCCTCGTGAAGTGCCGAGGTGGTCCGTCCTTTGTAAGGCCACGTGACTTGGGGTGACCAAACCCCGCCTGCCTTCTCACCCTACAGTGCCACTCACGCAGAGCCAGCACCCCTGGTAAAACGTATTTTAAGACCAAGGCCCAAAGTCGGGCCATGCCCACACAAGGGAGCAGAGGGGATCCAAGTCTAGCTTTCCTCAGGACTCCAGAAGAGGAAAGTCATGACCCCAAGCTAGGTCCTGAATCCCATCCTTATTTTAGAACTGGGTGTGATGGGGTACGGGCACAGTGTCTTAGGCCACAAGCAGTGCCCCTGTCTGCTGGAAGTGGTCCAGCACCGAGTACATGTTAGAATACAGGCTTTGCTGTTGACTGTGGGACCGCAAACAAGTCACCTCACTTTCCGGAACCTCAGTTTCCTCAACTGAAGAGCGCTGTGGGTGTGTGACCGATGGCTGAGGTTAAAGGCAGAGATGAGATTCGGAGTGTTTGGCACAGGGCTTTACAGTAACAGCCACCATTTATTATCAAGGATGAGAGACCATATAGGTAAGGAAACGAGGAAATGTTGCACATTCATCAGTTTTTCATCAGATTTTAAATTCTGTTGCTCAACACAAATTATTTCCACTAGATTATCCTTGGTTGAAGCTCAGTTAATACTAGCTTTTGGTAAGGGAACTCAAATTTCTTTTTTCGATTTTTTTTATACAATTTTTAAAAGTAACTTTCCATTTACAGTTTTTACAGAATACTGGCTATATTCCCCATGTTGTAGCTTGTTTTATACCTAATAGTTTGTACCTCTTAGTCCCCCTACTCCTATATTGCCCCCCCCCACTGAGAACCACTAGTTCTCTGTATCTGTGAATCTGCTTCTTTTTTCGTTATATTCACTAGTTGGTTGTATTTTTTCCACTTTTTAAATCAAAGTATAGTTGATTTACTGTATTTTTTAATCAGATTTCGAAAGAAGTAAACTGGATGTCTTAAATTTAGTTGTCTCACCAAATGATTTTAAGTAGGAGAATTTGTCTAATCATAAGTGGTCACTCAAAAACAAAAATTATCCTTTATAGCACTAACTGTATCTAATTCTGGTAGGACACATCATAAGTCTCTGGGTCTCATCTATAAATGAGAGGGTTGTAGGAGTGTTCTAGGCCCTTCCATGGAACATTCTGTGATTCCAAAACAGAACTCAGACAGAGCCCCTTGCCTCTCCAGGACACTGACATGCTTCCTACGCATCTCTAAGGCGAGATTTTGAACACACAGTGTACAATGCAGAGAATCCTGCACACAGTCAACCTCTCCGGCTCTGTGGGACCCTGGGCTGCTTGGAAAATACAGCCCTGAAGAGGAATAGTCAGTGTGAAATTCAGACCTTCTTGTCTGGATTTAATATAGCATAATTTTATTTGGCCTGTTTTAGATTCATCCCTAATGTTTGGGGAGTATATTTGAGAAAGAACTTTATGTTTTTTACAGTATGTTTTAAATGTATCTCAATACAGAAAAGAATGGGTGGGAGGTGATTGAAATAAAGCCCTTTATGAAAGGAGGTCAAGGGATTCAAGAACCTCTCAAGTGTCCACACTGGCCCAAGATCCAGGCGCACATGGCCTGTGTCCCAGGACCTGTAGTGGGATTTGTGATGAAGTTTCTGAAGAAGCAGAGGCAGGAAAAGAGGGAAGTACCACGTTCAGATAAAAGCAAGAAGACAGGAACACTGATGGAATAAAAGCACCAGAGAAGGAGCGCTGTTCTAGAGGCTTCTCTTCTCCTTTCTATTTTGTTGGAGTCTAGTTGATCTACAGTGTTGTGTTAGTTTCTGCTGTACAGCAAAGTGACTCAGTTATACAATTATATACACTTTTAAAGTATTCTTTTCCGTTATGGTTTAGAATAGGCTATTGAATTATAGTTCTCTGTGCTATACAGCAGGCTGTTGTTTATCCATTCTCTATATAATAGCTTACATCTGGCAGCAGCCTCTCTTATGATCTGAGCTGAACAGCTGCGGTGCCCTCACCAGCCTTACAAATCGCTAAAGGGACTCAGTTTGGTTCAGGTGTTCCAGAAGGGAGTCAGGTGTGGAGCAGTGCCGTGGTCTGCACGTTTGTGTCCCTGTTAAGTTCATCTGTTGATACGTAATGCCCAAGGCGATGGGATTTGGAGGTGGGGCCTTTGGGAGGTGATGAGGTCATGAGGGTGAAGCCCTTGTGATTGAGATTAGCGCCTTTAATAAAGGAAAGAGGCCCCAGAGAGCTAGCCAGTCCCTTCTGCCAGGTGAGTTTATAGGGCGAAGATGACCGTCTGTGAGGAAGCCGGGACTCACCAGTCACCGAATCTGCACCTTGATTTTGGACCTGCCAGCTTCCAGAACTGTGAGCAATAAATGTTCGTTGTTTATAAGCCTCCTGGTCTGTGGTGTTCTATCACAGTCGCCCCAACCGACTGAGACGTGTGCCTTGTACCAAGCGACCACTGAGCGCGAGACACAGGTGCTTTCCTCCCCGCATCAGGTATTAGCGTCTGTCGTCTCCCCACGTTACAGATGAGGAAGCTGAGACCCAGAGAGCATACGAGACCTGCCCAGGTGAGTGTGACACCAGAGTTCAAATGGGCCCACCTGTTCCAATCTGATGAGCTCACCCTGCAGGGAGCCGCCCAGAAGGCAGCCCCTCAGACCAGCTCCTAAAGCACAGGATTACAGCTCCATTATTCCCATGCTGGCTGCTTCCCTTCCAACCAGGGTGATAACATCAGTGTGATTTTAAATTATTTGGAAAGTACACATTATCTAATGAGGGGTTTCAGTTAATGGATTAGAGCTGCTGGGAGAATTGTACAGAGATCCCCAAATATTAAACCATCTGATTTAATGCTTTGTCATATTTAAAGGACTTTTACACTTATATACTATCTCTTCCTTCTGTGATGCCACTGAGTAAAAGAAACCGCCAAGTCGTAAAAGGTAACGCCAAATCATATCTGTAAATTTAATAAAAATTCTTGTCAGGGGACTTCCCTGGTAGTCCAGTGGTTAAGACTCCGCCCTTCCAATGCAGGAGGTGCAGGTATGATCCCTGGTCAGGGAACTAAGATCCCACGTGCCGTGTGATGCAGCCAAAAAAAAAAAAAAATTGGTTGGAAAAATAATCCCATTTTGCATTCATTATTCTGTTTTTAAAGAACTGACAGTAGCATATATTTACTTAGGTATCGATATAGCACTTATTGCATCTGCATTACAATAAAACTTTTGAGTCAGTTTCTCTCAGACACTGAAGACAGCTCCAAATTGCTTTGGTCACTGGTAAGTATCTGGCGTCTCAGAAACTTGCTGTTTCCCCCAACTCCTGCTGAGGTTCCTGCTCTGTTCTGGGCATTTTGCCAGTTGCTGGGGAAACAGCAATGAAAAGATAACCTCATCCTGGAAGAAAGACAAGAACAAGCAAACCAAATAATTACAAATTATGATAACTGTTCTGAAGGACATAAGCAGGACACTGACATTGAGAATAATCTCAGGCACTGTTATACTTGAGATGGTTTTGAGGCATATGGAAGGATATCTGAGTGTCTGTGTATGTGTTTAAATTGGTACTTATTTTCTTGAGCTGAATAAGATATCACTGGAAGTTTCCCACCTTCTCTAGGAAGCTGTCAGGAAGGTCTTGATAGACCTGTCTGTTCTCCACCTGAACGGTGGCCCTTCACCAAGCACGAGTGAGCCCCATGCTGGGCTCTGACAGTTCTGTGAGTATCTGGGATTCCTGCTGCTCTCCACGTGACGGGCAGGCTTGTACACTGATATCTTGTCATTTCAGCCCTGCACCACAGGTTGATCTCTTTGAAGATTTTTTTAAGCAACAATTAAGGATTCAAATATAAGCAAAATCCAACTGTGAACGGTAGTACCAATGTCATCCGAGGACACAATGGGTCAACCACTGCTTTTCATGCCTGGCAGTGGCACATCCTGCCTAGCAGTTGCCAGGGTCCTTTAATGAGAAGAATAAGACAGATCTCCATTTCAGAAAGACTAAAGCTGTGTGGGTGGGTGGGTGGTGGAGGCTGTGTGTTATAATCTCACTCCATTCTGGAAGATGCCAGTATGGATTATAAACAGCCCATTCGATTCTAAGACACTTGAGGGCAGGAACTGTCTTTTATTTGTGTCTAATCCCTAGTGTGTGCCCAGCACAGAACCAGACACAGCAGATGTTCAGTAAATGTTTTGACGAATGAATGGAGTAATCAGGAAGGGCTGGACAACACGATGTGCAGTAAGAAAAACAGGCTTTCCAGCCAATTAGATCCAAGTTTAAATCTCACCATGTGTCATGGACTGAATGTTTGTGCACCCCCAAAATTCATATATTGAAACCCTACCCCTCAGTGTGATGGTATTAGGAGATGGGCTTTGGGAGGTGATTAGGATTAGATGAGGTCATGAGGGTGGAGTCCTTGTGAATGGGATTAGCACCCTTCTAAGAGTGGCAGGAGAGCTTGCTTCTCTCTCTCCATCATATGAGGATGCAAGAAGTCGGCAGTCTGCAGCCCGAAGGAGGGTCTCACCAGAACCTGACCATGCTGGCATCTAATCTCAGACTTCCAGCTTCCAGAACTGTGAGAAATACATTTGTTTATAAGCCACCTAGTCTATGGTACTGTTATGGCAGCCTGAACTAAGACACAATGTGACCTTGTCAAATTATCCAACCTCCTATAACTCAGTGTGGCTGTCCAGGATTGGAGAAGACACACATAGATCACAGGGTCTGCAGGGGGGACTCTGATACAAATGAACTTCTTTACAAAACAGAAACAGACTCATAGACCTAGAAAACAAACTTATGTTACCAGGGGGAAAGGGGGTAGGGGAAAGATAAATTAGGAGTTTGGGATTAGCAGATACACACTACTATATATAAAGGAGAAAACCCACAAGGACCTACTGTACAGCACAGGGAACTACATTCAGTACCTTGTAATAACCTATAATGGAAAAGAATCTGAAAAAGAATAGATACATACATGTATAACTGGATCACTTTGCTGTACACCAGAAACCAACACAACATTGTAAATCAACTATACCTTAATTGAAAACAAAAAATCCCTAAATGTTCCCAGCTTGTTGGGACCCAAGGTGGGAACCCCTGCGTTCAGGAACTCGAGAGTCAGCTGTGAATTGGCATTTAGAATAGCGCATGGAAGAGCTGACCCAAGATCCCCTCGGGGTCACCAGCTTCCCCCACCTCAGGGCCGCCTCCAGACAGTTGCTCAGCAGCAAATAAAATCCTAGATCTTTCCGTGGCCTGCAGCCTCTTCCGGAGCTGTCCCGGCCCCCTCAGACCTCCCCGCCCACCCCCGGGCTCCTGGCTTCAGCCACAATCCTCTTCGCTGGTTCCCTGTAGCCAAGCTCTGCCCATCTTGAGGCCTCGTCCGTGCGGCTCCTCCCCAGATAAGTTATTTCCGTGACTTGTTCTGCACTGAAATGCCACCTCCCAAAATTTAGAGGCCTCCCTAAGTAGCAGGTCTAAAATACCTCCCTACACCCTCCTCACACACTCCTCTCTCTTACTTGGCTTTGTTTTCCTGTGTAAGAGTTTCATTCTCTTATGTATTTGTTTGTCCCCCGCCTAGAAGACAAGGGCTTTTTCTATTGCCTGGCACATAGGAAAGTCTCAAATGTTTGGGTATTTTTGTTTGTTTTTTTTGCGGTACGTGGGCCTCTCACTGTTGTGGCCTCTCCCGTTGCGGAGCACAGGCTCCGGACGCGCAGGCTCAGCGGCCATGGCTCACGGGCCCAGCCGCTCCGCGGCACATGGGATCTTCCCGGACCGGGGCACGAACCCGTGTCCCCTGCATCGGCAGGCGAACTCCGAACCACTGCGCCACCAGGGAAGCCCTCAAATGTTTGAAAAAATGAATTTGTGAATGAATGGACAGGAGATGATTATCGTGGAGGTCGCTCACACCCTCTGGTAGGGGGGTGGGGGGGTGGAGAGCTGTGACCTTGTCTCTCATAAGAAGGATACCCTGGTAGAAGAGAATGTAAAAGAATGTATATATTTATATTGATACGTATATGTATAACTGAATCACTTTACTGTATACCTGAAAGTAACACAACATTTTAAATCAACTATATTTCAATAAAAATTTTTTAAAAAAGAAGGGCAGCATGGTTATCAATAAGATATCTTAGTCATGTCAGCAAGGCGGGCCCAGATATATTTCGGAATCGAGCATATGATGGTGAAGAGTCATATCCCACCAATGTTAAGAATTAACGAGCTGTCTGTTCTCTTATGAACTTAATGTATAAATTCTGCTGCTCTGTGCCCTTCAGATCTAGAAGTGAAGATGAAAATAATTGTGAAGATGAGGGATGGGGCTGGGAACTATTTTTAGAAGCCTGCAACCAACGAGATTTTATTTAAAGACGCCTCAGTTGGGCCTTATTTGATTTTATGACCTCTCTTCATCTGTTTTCTTGAATTACAGCTTGGAAATAATGATCATCCCAATTGTTCTACTTGTTATTAGAACTAACAAACTCATGGTGCCTGATGAGAAGAGAATGGAAGGATGTTAGTCCCAGTGAGGGAACGAGAGAAACCCAGAGGTGGCCCCGTTGTTAGTGACCCCTGAGCTTCCCGCCACTGGCCAGGGCAGCTCTGGCTGGCCGTGGGCTGCAACCACAGGAGAACCGTGCAGTGATTTGCCAAAGAGCTTTGTGGGCATGACTCGTGACAAGGATCCCTCAAGGACATGCTGACCTTAGAAATAACTTTTTGGGCACTGAGTCGAGACACAGAAAACATTCATCAACAGCCAGGGCGACCAGAGGGTCTGTGATGAGAGCACACCCACAGGAGGGGAGCAGAGGATGACAGCTGAGAGCAGTGGCAGCTGCAGCGGAGGCCGAGATGATACATAGTGTGAAAGCCACGTTAGAGGAGCAGAACTGAGAGCACAGGGGAAGGAGGGGACCTTTATAGAGGAGACACCTGAAACCTGTGGCCTCACTTTTCTCCCTTCTCCAACTGACAAAAATCATACCCTATTAACTATCTCTATGTCTGCCCTCATTTTAAATTTTTTGCAAGCCAACACCCAGACAAGATCACTGGGTGACTTTACATCAGTAAATTTTTATAAGACCAAGGATGCCCATTGTGGTGGTGTTTATAGTTAAAAAAAAAAAAAATTGTGGGGCTTCCCTGGCGGTCCAGTGGTTAAGAATCCATCCTTCCAATGCAGGGGGCAAGGGTTCAATCCTTGGTTGGGAAACTAAGATCCCACATGCCTTGCAGTGAGGCCAAAAAAAAAAAAGGTAACAACCTAAAAGTCCACATGGGTTAAGTAAATTAGGTACATCATTCATAGGATAGTATGCAATGGATCAAACATGCTTTGAAGGGCTTCCCTTGTGGCACAGTGGTTAAGAATCCGCCTGCCAATGCAGGGGACATGGGTTCGAGTCCTGGTCCGGGAAGATCCCACATGCCACGCAGCAACAAAGCCCGTGCGCCACAACTACTGAGCCTGCGCTCTAGAGCCCGCGTGCCACACTACTGAAGCCCACGCTCCTAGAGCCCGTGCTCCGCGACAAGAGAAGCCACCGCAATGAGAAGCCCGCACACCACAACAAAGAGTAGCCCCGCTCTCAGCAACTAGAGAAAACCTGCGTGCAGCAGCGAAGACCCAAAGCAGCCAAAAATTAAATAAATGAATAAATAAATAAAGTTATATTTAAAAAATCATGCTTTGAAAAAACTTGAATCGTGTGAGAAAAATGGTCATGGAAATATTAAATGAAAAAGTGAGTTATTAATCAGTTTATACCACATTTTTTCCAATTTGTTAAAATATGGTTCTATGTGTATGTAAAAAGACAAGAAGGATACATATCAAAATGTCAACAGCGATTGTATCTGAGTGGGAAGATTACAGGTGATTTTTATTTTCTCCTTTGTGTTTTTCTAAAATTTCCAAAGTTTCTGCAATGAATACTTATTATTTGTATAATGGGAGAGTCATTAATTTTTTTTGACAGAATCAGTCAGTCCATTACCCAGAGATTCAACCTATCTGAAATGAGTGCTTTGCAAAAAATTGAAGACATCCTCTTTCCCCTTGAGGATACTGCTCTTGATGTCTAAACCGTGGTTTAATAGAAAAACAACATTTTGTTTTAGAGGCAGCAAGAAGCTATGCGATCTTGCATGAGTTGTTACATAATTTCCAGGTGAATTGACAGCCCCTACTGTGTTAGAAAAGACCCAAGTCCAAGGTCCAAGTTCCTGCTCATCCCCTTGAAACCTGGGGCAAGACGGTCCATTTGTAGTCAGTTTCCCCACGTATAAATGTAGAGTCTGCTTGCTTTTCTGTTCACCTCACAAGAATATTTTTGAGTCCTAAACCCCGACATTACATGGAAAGTAAGGCAGGGCCATTCTCACAGAAATGCTGTCAGGACTCCTTTCCACACAGGGCAACTTTTACTGGAAGGCCAGAGGGGAGGCTGGTTCAGATCGATAAATCCCTGCGGAGATGAGCCATGATTCACTCGGGGAGTCACGGAGGCCAATGGCAGGGGAGGCAGGAGACCGCCAAGGTCTGCGGCAGGAATGCAAGTTCAGCCTTTTCCCAAACAGTGTGGGCTTCACAGTAAATATTTTGACTGCTCTGCCATCTGGCAGTTCACAGCCAGCCTCGTTCTTCCAAGAGATTCTTGACCATCTCAACAGAGATGGGGGGCAAATTGCTTTGTATTTCTACTCAGCCAACACTCAGCTTCAGGGTCACAGCTAGGCGAACTGGTCAAGCCTCCGGCACTTGACATCAGCACCCTCAAATTTCCCTTCTTTATTCTTTCCCCATCTTCCCTTGACCTACATGCTCTCTCCGTCCTCACTTTCAAAACACTTTCTAGTAGTCATTTACACACTAGTAAGAATTTGAATTCCCAAATCTCTTCTCCCAATAGCATGTTAAGCTCATTTCTTATGGTATAATAAAAGACTATCCAGTGCTAGGAAAACTGAAGACAGTAGTGAATGGGTGGAAGGAGATGGGGGAGGTCAAGTGAATTTAGGGGAGATATTGCTCACTTTCCCTCAGGCCAGGGTCACCTATGTTACTGAACCCAACTTAAGTCCTCTTGCCTGATGTGCAGTAAAGCGAATCTACTGACGCCAGGTTGTGATGAAGGAAAGTACCGCGTTTATTGCAAGGCACCCAGTGTGGGACCAAGAAAGGAGGACTGGCAGCTCATGCTAGAAAGACCTGAACACCCACATGGCTTTTGGAGGAGGGTTTTTTTGGTTGTTTTTAAAAATTTTTTTTTATTTTTGGCCACACCACATGGCACGTGGGATCTTAGTTCCCTGACCAGGGATCGAACCCATGCCCCCTGCAGTAGAAGCGTGGAGTCCTAACCACTGGACTACCAGGGAATTCCCTGGGGAAGAGTTTTTAAAGGTAATATTAGGGGTGAAGGTTGCCAGATCCCTGATCAGCTCGTGGGCATCCTTCTGACTGGTTGGTGGTGAGGTAACAGGGTGGTATTTCAGGAGTTAACATTATCAACCTTCTGGTTCCAGCTGGTCTGGGGTCTACATGCTGGTGGTCAGCAATTGATTTCTTCCACCTGGTGAGGGTTTTAGTATCTGTAAAACAACTCAAGGATATGGCTCAAGATATTATCTATAACCCTTGAGGAGGAACTGAATGTCCTTGACTTTGTTTTATGACTCAACTATTTTTATTTTGTCCTGCTTCATCGTTTTTTTTGTTTCTGTGTTTTCTCATTTCTCTGATTAAATTTGCTCTTTGGAACTCAGGGAAGGACAAGGAGGCTAAAGCTTTTCTACAAACAAGAGGCAGGGGACATGGGGGTCTGTCCCCAAGAAGGCCCTGCAGAATCCTGCTCAGTTTCAACTACTCTCCAGTCCTAAAATCTGGTCTTAGAGCGAAGTGAGTGGCACCTGTTTTGGAAAACACAATACTAAATTGGAGTATTCGTGAAAATGCGTAATTGCAGTGCTGAGAGCTCTCCTCAAACTTCCACAGATCAGAATAAAATGCAAACCTTTCACACTGGCCTGGGGCCCACGTGATCTGGCCCCTGCTCCCCTGCATGAGGTCATCTCTACCACTGTCCTCCCTGCTCCCTCGAATCTGACCACGGAGGGCTTCCTGAGCAAGCCAAGCTCATTCCTGCCTGGGAATCTTTGCACTCCTTGTTTTCTATCCTGGAACACTCCTCCATGGGGATCCCAGAGGAGGAGAGGTATTACAGGATAAAATGCAGGATACTCAGTTACAACTGAATTTCAGAATAATGACAAATACTTTAATACATGTAGTACATGCCTGCCTCCAAATATTGCATGGGGCATACTTATCCTGGAAAAGTTTTCATCATCTATCTGAAACTCAGACTTAGCTGTCTGTCTTGTATTTTTATTTGCTAAATCCGGCCACCCTAAATAGAAGTCTCTCCTTACCCCTCATCTAGATACCCCTCCCCCGGGCAACTGCCCTTCAGATCCAACACCCTTGCATCTCCTTACCTGTTTTATTTTCTTCAAAGCACTTACAACCACATGAAATTATGTTTATTGTTAGCCTCACCCACTAGTTAGAGAGAATGTTCCATGGTTCCTTGTGTAGAGAGACCTCAAGTATCTTGTTTCTGGCTGCCTCTGATACATGGAACATAGTAAAAACAATTGCATTTGGATGAGTGAATGGATGAAAGAGTAAATGAGTTGAGTTTTACATACACACTTGCTTTTCTTGAATGTTTTATTTGAAGGGAAAAGCAGATAACTTCCAACATGAGTTTTCAGTTCAAGGTGTTTGATGCTCACATCTCAGCTCCCATCACCTCTTTTATCTGCTGCTAGACCCCTTCTCCTGACTTCGCCTTCCTTTCTGAAAATGACGTCCTGCTTTCCCACTCATTTTCCTGCCCACCTTCCCCTGCTGCACTGCCTGCCCCAAGCAGGTCCCTCCCCTCTTAGCTAATTTCTTTGACTCTGACATTGCACAGAGACCAATCACTTTTGCTTTAAGTCTTCACAATGCAAATGCACCCCAGAAGATAACATTTGTCCATTCTTCTTGATGCAAATAAATTTATCAGATGCTTTCCTGGAAGCAGGTTTTGGTTTAGAGAAATGAAAGAGGAGGGAAGCTCCCGGAGCCGGTGATTGTGTACAGGAGCCTTGAACAGAAAAAAGTGGTTCAGAAAGGTGAGATCAGGGGTACGTTTTCATTTTATTAAACCAGAGCCCTCTGTCTGCACTAACGCTTCTCAGCTCCCGGCTGCCTTAAGGATTGTGGGCAGTCCCGGCTCTGTCCTTCCCTTTCACTATCAGCCCCCCAAAGGGGTCAAGAGGACATTTTCGTACTGGTTTCAAACCTCTATCAGCTGCTGTTGGTAGGCACAGGAGAGGTTAGAGGAGCATCTCTTTATGGCTCTGGGTATCTGGCAGAGATAATGACCCAGGGTCAGTCCCGGGGCCTGGCACTGGACTGGGGTCCCCTCTGCCCTGTTGCCAAGGCAGGGCCCTAACTGGACGCCACGTGAATCCCAAGGGATGGAGGCTTGCAGGGGCTGAGACACAAGGCTCGCATTCCTGTAATCAACCAAACTGCTCCTGTGGGGCCTCCAGACTGATTGTAGTTTCCTTTGTGTGCAACTTAGAATCCGTGCTTCATATCTGGGTCAGAGCAACGGGAGGGGCACATGACTTACTTTAAAATTAGCCTCAAAATTCATTGTATAACAGCTCCCATTGTCACTAAACGGAAGGCTTCCTGGGAGGATAAGCCAGCATTTGTAATTAAGTCTGTCTGGTGGAGTTATCTTGGAGCAAACCCTTTCAGTGTACCAGGACTCAACGTTTCCACCTGTAAAACGGGGTAGCTTTGTGTGAAAGAAAAGAAAGGGCAACAAGAGTAACTACTTCATCCAGACCCCCTTCCCCCAACCACCACCACCACATACACACACACACATATATACACACAAACTCACATACACACACATACACATATACACACACTCACATGTACACTCACATACACATATATACACACTCACACACAAACTCACATATACACACACATATACACACAAACTCACACACAAACTCACACATACACACACATATACACACTCACACAGAAATTCACACTCACATACACATATACACACACTCACAAACTCACATTCACATATACACTCACAGACTCACACACAAACTCACACATATACACACACACACAAACTCACACTCACATATACACTCACACACACATACACATATACACACACGGTTATTAGGGTCATCAGCAGATAGAGAAAAACATCCCATCTAGTCCCCAAAAGATAGGACAAAAGCAGAGAAGGAAAGAAATGCTTACTTCCTAGATCAGGCCATCAGCAGAGTCCAGTGTTGATGTTCCGATAGTTCAGTGAGCTTGGAGAATATAGTTTAAGTCTTAAGAAAATAAACTTTTCTAACTATTTCTCCTGGGGCAGGGAGATAGTCTTCACACAAATTCAAAATCAGCAAAAAGAAACTAACATAAAAACATCCTGACGGCTCTCTTTCTCCAAGGACAGATAGTTTCCCCAGATCTCTGATTCATCTTGGCAACATCTGCAAATAAACCCCAATGACCTAGAGGCTAAAGAGGTACAAAGAACTATGTGTGACTGTGTGTGCCTAAAATGTTTCTTTATAGCAGGAAAGGGTGTTCCCATGATCCACTGAGTTAGAAGAATAGGCAGTTGTAATTTATACCTCACTTCTGAGGTGGTAATAAGGAGCTGAAGGTTGGGGGAGAGGGTGCTAAAAGAATTGGGCCTCTTTTTTTTTTTTTTTTTTTTTACATTTTACAGCCTTTCATTAAGCACATAAAACTGTACTATTTCATATATTTCTCCATGAACATTTTGTGAAATTCAGATCGCAGCATATCATTTACAAATCTTTCGTCTTTCTTCCGATCATCTACACCTTTTGCACAGTTCTTGAAAACGACATCATCATCCCACCTTCTTTTAACTTTGAAGTTGGCCTGAGGCTGGGATGGGCCAGTGAGATCAAGGAGAGGGTTTCCCCTCAGAATGTTTTCCATACGAATCCTTCCTTCTTCAGCCTTTTGTTCTCCTTCCTTCCTGGCCTGCTCTTCAGCTCCTTCTTTTTTAATTTTTTCCAGCTCTGCAAGAAGAGCTGCAGTATCATCATCATCACTCTCCTCTTCAAAATCTTCATCTTCCTCACCTGTTAGAGGGTCGTGTGCATCGAGGTTGGCAGCGGGAATCTGGTCCAACCAAGGCTTCTTTGACACTGAAGAGGAGGTTGTATGTTCTCGGGTTGGCCGGTCTCTGTTTTTTTCTCTTGCAGCAGCTCTCTCTCTCTCTCTCTTCCAACTCGCTCCTGAAATCACGGTTCCGAACTTCTCCCGGGGCATCCTGAGTGGTCTGTCTATATTTTATCTTTGCATGAGAGGGTAGGTCTCTGCTTGAATATTGCTTTGAGAGTTGGCTCAAATCACCTTCTCCTTTTCCTCTCCCCCCTCTTGCAGGTTCAAAAGTTGGCCTAGCTGCTGTTGTCATCTTCCACGAGTCTGCTTTCCTGCTGCTGCTCGCTTTGGCCGAGCTCCGATGCAGTTGCCTCAGGAGATCATACAGACGCCATTATAACTCTTGGTTCCCAGAAACCTCTGCACCGGGCCTCTTTTTAAGTATGGGGACAAAGAGCACGTGACACTCAGCCAGAAGCCACCCGCCTGGATGAATCAGGCAGGGAGGCTTCCATGAGTGCTTAAAGGAGGTCTTTGTAGTCAGAAAGACCTGGGTCCAACCCCAGCTTACAAGACATGCAAGCTACTTTGCCTGTTTTAACCTCACTTTGCTCATCTGTAATATGGGGATAATAAAAGTACGTATCTTATGAGGCTGTTGTGAGGCTTAAATGAGATAATGCTGGAAAAAAAAAGTGGGGGGATTTTAGCAGAGTGCCTGGCACATAATCAGGCCTAATAAATGCTCAACATATTAGTAATCATTGAGATGAGTCCTAATTTCCTAGGGCTGCCATAACAAATTACCACAAATGTGGTGACTAAAGACAATGGAAATTATTCTCTCACAGTTCTGGGGGCCAGAAGTCTGGAATCAGATGTTGGCAGGGCAGTGCTGCCTCCGAAGGCTCCAGGGGAGACTCCTTTCTTTCTCCTCCAGCTCCAGATGGCTGCCAGCATTCCTCGGCTTGGGGCTGCATCACTCCAACGTCTGCCCCCTGGTCACATGGCCTCCCCTTCTCCTCCCTCTGTCTCTCCTCTGTTTGTCTTATAAGGACACTTCTCCTCTCTCACCCCAGGCCCTGCAAGTGTCGGCAGCTTGCCTGACTGTGCTTCTGGGTCTCCATCTATAACACAGGGAAACCTCTGCGCTTAATGAGAGTTTTCTTGATTTAGAACGTCTTTCTTGGGACCTCCCTGGTGGCACAGTGGTTAAGACTCTGAGCTCACAATGGAGGGAGCCTGCGTTCAATCCCTGGTCAGGGAACTAGGTCCCACGTGCATGCCACAACTAAGGAGCCCGCCTGCCGCAGCTAAGACCCAGCGCAACCAAATAAATAAATCAAATATTTTTTTTAAAAAAAATTATAGAATGTCTTTCTTTGTCCCTTTGGCAGGATTACGCCTTGCCCATCCAGGAAGAGGATTAGCACTGTTGGTCTTCCAGGGTCCTCGAAGGAAGTTCACAGAAATGCATGCAGCAGACCATGGGTAGCTTTGGGGAACGGCATCTCCTAAACTAGCAACCTTGGGCCATTGGTGCTTGAAACTCAGCAGAGCCCTCAGAGGTCCGCCCTCACTCGTAAAAGCGCACAGCTTTGGTTCACCTCTGCGGCCCCCTCATCATCTAGGTCCTAAAGTTATAAATGAACAGGCTCGTCCAGCAGGATGCACAGAGGCAGCTAGGTACGACCTCGTCTAACTGCCCATTTTACTCCTTCCTTTCCTCACTTAGAATATTTCTAAACTACCTTTCACTCATTCCTACAGAATCATTGCCTTTGTTTTCGACCATGTGTTGTATGAAATTCTGATTCTGCTGGTATAAAGTTTAGGATCTCTTGGGACTCCCCTGGTGGTCCAGTGGCTAAGACTCCACGCTTCCAATGCAGGGGGCCTGGGTTTGATCCCTGGTCAGGGAACTAGATCCCACATGCCGCAACGAAGATCCCGCGTGCCTCAACTAAGACCTGGTGCAGTCGAATAAATAAATAAATATTTTTTTTAAAATAAGAAAGTTTAGGATCTCTCGTAGTTAGGGACTCCCCAGTGCCGCATCTGAGTCCCAAGGTTTTCACGTGTGAACGTCTGTCTCCTGGAATACGTGGGATGCAGAGTGGGAGGTGGAGATTGGCCTCCCTGGGCTGGGCAGCTGCTCGCTGGGCTCCCTGCTGGGTGGGCCCAGGGCTGCAGATCACATGCCATCTGCTCTCCCAGCCCTGCTCCTGACCCGCCCAGAGGGACTCGCTATTCTAATTCACCCACCAAAGATGCACTCTTTCCGATCTAAACCAACTAATCTGTGTCGGCTTGACGTGGCCCTGCTTGGGTCCCAGAATATCCACCGTCCTCCTTTTCTCCCTCCTTTACAAACCAGGGGTCAGAAGAGCTGGCAGTGAAATAAGATAATAGATCCTAAGCTGTTTATACTACAAACAAGCCTGTCACCTGCCCAGGTGAATTGCCTTTTGAAGCCTGTGCTTGTAACCCCTGAACAAATGATCCTGAGCTCTGCTGACCTGGAGGCCAAGTTAGAGACCAACATGCAAACCAGCTGGACTCTCCTGGTGGCTCCTTGATAGCCCGAAAGCTCCAGCCAAAGGACCTGGCAAAGGCTCCCTCACTGAGGGTCCTGGCAGGCTGAGAAACTCTGCAGGTTCTCGGGCTTCACCTACTGGCTCGCTGCTTTTCCTCGCTGGTTTCCAGTCTACACCAGTGGTTCTCATCTAGGGATGTTGCCCCTCAAGGGACATTTGGCAATGCCTGGGGACATGTTTGGTTGTGACAACCTGAGGAAGGGTGCTCCCAGCATCAGATGGGTATAATGCAGGGATGCAGCTAATCTTCCTACAACACACAGGACAGCCGCAGGATAACAAAGAGTTATCTGGTCCCAAACGCCAACAGTGCTGAGGCTGAGAGAGACTCCGTGTATACCTGCACTTGGATCTGTTTACTGGAATTTGGTTCTTCCTGTCTTATTGAAACCGAGCAGGACCCTGTGGGGCTCCTGGGCGAGGAAGCCTTTCTGTTCTCCATTTTCTTGTTTGTAGGGAACAGAATCCAGCCTCCACGACCTTCCCTGAGCTCCAAAGGGCGATTCGAACAGTTGCTAATCAAGGCGAGAGCAGCCAGGAACCACCTGAGGCCAGGAACCAGAGAAGCTCAGCGAGAAGATTACCTGTGACCAGATTAGAGGAGTGCAGGCCCTGCACACACCCTAATCCTGTCAGCAATCCCACCCTTGAACTACTGCTATAAAACTCATCAAATCTTCCCACAGGAGCCCGCTGTGGCCCCCTTTGCCTGGAAAAGCAGTAAAGCTATTCTTTTCTACTTCACCCAAAACTCTGTCTCTGAGATTCCATTCGGCACTGGCGCACAGAGGTCACGTTTTCGGCATCATTATTGACCCTTGGACTGATGCTTCGGCCACCCTTGGTCCCAAGCCCACTCTCACCTTGGATGTAAATACCAAGTACCTTTCCATTCCACAGCCCGAAACCACTAAACAAAGGCAAGGCTGCCCTCACCTCACCGGGTTCCTGTAAATTCTTCCAAACGCTGTCTGGGGCTCTGTGATGATTTCAGACCATGCTTGGGGCTCCCCCTACAGCCTTCCACCCCTGAAAGCCAAGCAAGGCCCTGCAGCACTGACTTAGTTAATGCTAATACAGTCTTGCTTTTTAAAGGATGTGAGTTTTAGATGTTTAGTTCTGTTTTGTGAAGGGATGATACGTAACAGAAAAAAGCAATCCCACGCTAAGCCTCCATTCTGCTCAGTGCTTCTAACACGGTTAACTAGTGTCGTCCTATTTTTGTTCATGTGGTCACTTATCTCCTTTCTTGGATTTTTTTTCGTATCAACTCTCCCTACCTCTTTGTACCCCGCAAATTATTAAGCCTAATTTCAATTTTTCGTAACATCCTTTAGTTTCTCAACCCCTGCACTTCTTTAAACAATAGATTTCATCCATATGGCAGGCAGAATAGTGCCCACCCCGACTCCCAAAGATGTCCACACCCTAATCCCCAGAACTTGTGATGTGTTACCTTACATGGCAAAGCAGCAGATGTGGTTAAGTTAGGGACCTTGTGGGGGTGGTAATCCTGGATTATGCCCAACCAATGCCCAACCCAATCACATGTTTCCTTAAAAAGGGAGACCTTCTCCCAGCTGTGATCAGAGAGGCAGACGTGACAGGGGAGGGTGGTCACTGAGATGCAGTGTTGCTGGTTTTGAAGATGGGCCGGTGGGGGGGTGGGGGGGGAGGAGCCACGAGCCAAGGGATGTGGGCAGCCCTTTAGAAACTGGAAGATGCATGGAAGTGGACTCTCTCCCAGGGCCTCCAGAAAAGGATACAGCCTTGCTGACACCTTGGTTGAGCCCAGTAAGACCCAAGTCGGAGCTCTGATCTCCAGGACTCAGTCTGTTGTTGTTTTAAGCCACCGAGTTTGTGGCAATTGTTAGGCAGCCACAGGAAACTAGGGCAATCCCACACTTTCCATCCTTCTTATTCATTAAGGTATTCCTTTCCTCTTAAAACTATGCTTGACTTCTAAAAGACTTTTCTATCTTAAGCCTTTTATTTCTTGTCTCCCATTAGCAAAGAGTTATCCAGACATTCCTTCCTGATGTTTCTAAGAGCTGTGAAGTGGCAGGTTTCTAGTTTGTTGGGGTGCAGCCTGGTGATAGCCTACAGATCTCACTTCGCAAATGAGAGCAGGAACTTCAGAGAGGGCAAGCCCTTGTCAAGTTCACTCTGTTATCAGACAGCAGACCAGAACCACACCCCATGTCCTGACTCACCAACTCCTCCTATTTTCATTTCTTTCCCCATAGGAAAAAAAATTGGACTATCTCATTGATTCGAGAAGAGCATACTTACTTTTTCTGACTATGGGGGCTCTGAAAATATGCTCCTAATTGATACTGTATGGATCAGGGTTTCCTGGCAAAAGTCCCATGGAAATTAGTTCAGGGAGATACTCCAGGAAAATTGTTTTAAAGCTTCTGCTGTCAAATAACTTGGGAAACACAGCATGTTTAAGCTTGTCTTGGAAAGTCATTATATACGTAAGCATAATAAAACTTCACAAAAGTCCCATAAAAAGAAACAAGTTCTGGGGCTTCCCTGGTGGCGCAGTGGTTGAGAGGCCGCCTGCCGATGCAGGGGACGCGGGTTCATGCCCCAGGAAGATCCCACATGCCGCGGAGCGGCTGGGCCCGTGAGCCATGGCCGCTGGGCCTACGCATCTGGAGCCTGTGCTCCGCAACGGGAGAGGCCACAACAGTGAGAGGTCCGCGAACTGCAAAAAAAAAAAAAAAGAAAAAGAAACAAGTTCTAACCCAGAGTTTACCCTTTTCATATCATACCCATTTGCCTTCAACTAGAAATGCTGGTGTGGAAAGTCTCTCCATGTGCTTCCTTTGGCCCTTCAGCTATTGTGTAGTTGGTTTAGTTCAGGATGTGGACTTGGCCTGAGTACACAGTGTGGGATCTTTGGGAGTTGAGCAGGTGAATGCTGAGACAGACTGCTGGTTACCACCCATTCTTCCTTTTTTCCTTATTAACTGAACCCCATTTTATTTGGGTCAACAAGCGTTGAGCTAAAACTATGATTTCTCTCAGACTCCTTCGAAGTTATATGTGGCCATAGACATAGTTCTGGCCAATGAGATGGGAACAGAAGTCTATAGAGGAACTTCCAGAAACGCTCCTACATGCATATCCTCTTCATCTTTCATCTTCTTCCTGCCTAGAGTACAGAGGCAATACCTGGAGGTGCAGCAGCCATCTTGTGACTGTGAGGTCAATAGCCATTTACCAAGGGTGGCAGAGAAGAAAGCTAGCAAGAGCCTGAGCCCCTGGTCGTGTGGAATCATCTCACCAGCTTTGGGCAGCTTCTGGTCTACTGGAGAATGTGAGAAAATAATAAACTGCTGTCGGGTTAAGCTTCTGTGGTCAAGTTTCTGTTCCATGCCATTGAACATCTTTCTGACTGAATCGTGGTTCAATATTTACTTCTGAGATTCATAGAATTTTGCTCTGTGAGTATAGTCTTGGCTTTCTTTATGAAAGGCAATTACTGGGGAGAGTATAAGACATTTACAGAGCAGTCCAGCACCAGCGTCAAGTCACCCAAGTCAGTGGTTCTCTAAGTTTGGCCCCAGACTAGCAGCATTAGCCAGACTTGGCATCTTCCTAGAGATGCATATTCTTGGGACTTCCCTGGTGGTCCAGTGGTTAGGACTCCATGCTCCCAATGTAGGGGGCCCGGGTTCAATCCCTGGTCAGAGAACTAGATCCCACATACCGCAACTAGAGCCCGCAAATCGCAACTAAATATCCCGCACGCGGCAATGAAGATCCCGCGTGCTACAACTAAGACCCAGTGCAGCCAAATAAATAAATAAATAATTTTTTAAAAAAAGAAGAAAAGAAAGAAATTCACATTCTCAGGCCCCACCCCAGATCTGCTGAATCTGAGACTGGGGGTGGAGTCCAGCAATCTGTGTTTCAGCAAGCCATCTTGGTGATTCTCAGGTACACTGAAGTCTGAGAGTCACTGACAAGTTAAATATGTTACGTTCAGTGAGTTCAAACCCAAGGCAGGAAACACTTTGAACAAAACAATTGCATCTGAACAGTAAGACCCATGCCAACAGCTAACAGATCACAGGCTCTCTGGGAAGAGGTGTCCTGCCGTGCCCTGACAACTCAAACTGAGATAGCAGTAAAGGTAACGACACAAAGAAGCACCACCACTTGACAGCAGCGTTAATCGTGGCTCATGTCAGGGTACAAAGGGGCCACGGTTGCAATTTTGACAGGAAACCTTCACTTTTATTTTTCTTAAATTTTTATTGGAGTATAGTTGATTTACAATGTTGTGTTAGTTTCAGGTGTACAGCAAAGTGATGCAGTCATACATATATATCTCCACTCTTGTTTTCTTTTTTAGATTCTTTTCCCATATAGGTCATTACAGAGTACTGAGTAGAGTTCCCTGTGCTATACAGTAGGTTCTTATTAGTTATCTATTTTATATACAGTAGTGTGTTTACGTCAGTCCCAATCTCCCAATTTATCCCTCCCCCGTTCACTCTACTTTTCTTTGGTTACAGGTTATTCTCTTGCCTCCAACTCTGATTGCAACCAGATCAGAGCAGAGATAGGATTTACATAAAGCTCAGCAATTTAAAAAAAAATTTTTTTGTTTTTTTGGCCACACTGCGCTGCATGTGGGATCCTAGTTCCCCGACCAAGGATGGAACCCTCACGCCCTGCAGTGGAAGCATGGAGTCTTAACCACTGGACTGCTAGGGAATTCCCTAAAATGTGTATATGCATTTAAGAGCAGGGTTGGGATGAGTGTGTGATTGGAAATGATCAGTGTGTTTGGAAATGTTATGAGGATGCTTCAGGGTCTAAGTGAGATCACTTTCAACTTGAGATCTCTAAACCCACTCTGTGCCGTCCCAAGGTGCCTAATTTCCTCCTTCAGTTAAACAACCAACAATACTGATCACTCTCAGTTTTCCAAAGACTTATACTCTTGTTTCACGAGAGTCCCCAGGAGGCCGGTCTTTGTAGTGGACATTTGTTGAATTCTTGGAAGCAGAGGGGACAGGAGGTCCCTCTGCTGTGGAACTTTCAGGGCACAGAAGCAGTTGAGAGTTACTCAGAGTGACAGCGTGGTGCTGAGAATTCAGCTCTGGCAACAATATCCAGTGTCCAGTGGACGTGATGTCAATACCAGTTTCCCAACCAAACCCATCCTGAGGCTTCAACCTTGCGTGACCTTTCTTGCTCCCAGGCCTCCCTTGATTCCTACGCACCTTATGAGCCTCAGTATATGGCCCTCCTTTCTATTATGTGAGTTGCCCCAAATTCATCCAATAAGTTCCCCTTTTGCCTAAGTAAGCCAGAGTCATTTTCTATTGCTTGCAACCAAGAAGTGTGACTAACGCAATATCATTACCATCTTTTTCAGATGAAGAAACCAAGACCTGGAGATTAAGCAACTTCTGAAACATGTGGTAACCAGCCTCCAAGACGGTCCCCAATGATCCTCTCCTCTTGGGTGTTCACACCTTTGTGTAGTCTCCCCCCACACTGAATCAAGACTGATGTGTAGAGTATGACACAGGTAAGCCTGCTCACCCCACCTGCCTGTTCCTTCCTGTGGAAACCACAATAAAGACTCTTGCCCACGTGTTTCCCTTATAACCTCTGCCTCCTGACTGACCCAGTGCTTTCCCATGTAGTGGAAGTACACCTCCCCAGAATCTGTAAGTATAACAAGCTATCTTTTCACTGGCTGTCATCTCCTGATCTGTTGGCCTTGCCATATCTAAGTAATAATAAAACCTTTATTTAAAACCAAGGCCACTCAAGCAGCCCCGGGAAGTAGCCCAGGTGAGAGGGGCTGAGGGTTCCCTCCAGCCCCAGGTGAGCCTTCAGATGAACAGCAGCCCTGGTCAACACCTGTTTACAGTCTCCTGAGAGGAAGAAATCTAAGCCAGAGCTGCCCATCCAAGCCAATCACAAATTTGCAGCCCACAGAGAGATAATACATGCTTGGTGGTTTTTTTTGTTTGTTTTATTTGTTTTTTGGGGGTTTTTTTTTTTGCGGTATGTGGGCCTCTCACTGCTGTGGCCTCTCCCATTGAGGAGCACAGGCTCCACATGCGCAGGCTCAGCGGCCACAGCTCACGGGCCCAGCCGCTCCGCGGCATGTGGGATCTTCCCGGACCGGGGCACGAACCCGTGTCCCCTGCATCGGCAGGTGGACTCTCAACCACTGCGCCACCAGGGAAGTCCGAGACATTTATTTTTAATGTTGTTTAATTAGGCTTTCAAGCTCCATCCTTAAAACGTTTTATCTGGTATTTATCAAAATAGGCCAAAAGTCCAGCTAATAATATTGTCAGCCACTTTTGTTGCTCTCCAGTAAATTACGTAGAAAATTATTGAGAGTAATTCTCAATTTTCCAAGTGACCGGAACAATTAGGGACTTCAAGTCTCCAGTTCAAGAGTTCATTGGACTCATTACTTCAAAGAGAGTAGAAATAAACTTCCTGGGATTATCTTTCTAAAATAACTCTTCTAACAGCTGACGTGCAGAACTGACTTTGTACTCGGATCCACATGACTGGGTGCGATGGACTTAGTGGTCCTGGGAGAATATTCCAAGTTTTGGCTTCTTAGAGGATTTTTCATTCTTGGTTTCTTGGTTTGTTCGAAGGGGTCAAAGGGGAGCCTCATATGCCAACTGAATGGGTCTCTTTATCATCATTTTCTGTCGCTTTCCTTTACAAGATTCATTATGACTTTGGAAATGTGCTAACATCTGTCTTAAGGGATTCTATTTAATAAAGATGAAATCTGGTAAGTGGCTCTAGGGGACTCTGCATGTGTGTGTGTGTGTGTGTGTGTGTGTGTGTGTGTGTGTGGTGTGTTGGGGGTGGACAGAGTGGGGGAAGAAGATAAATTTTGGAGTTGCAATTGTAGCCCTTGGAACAAAAAAGGATGTTTAGCATATACCCATAATAAATGTGGTCTTCATTATTTTAAGTTATTATTATCCCAAGAAAAATAATTTAAAGCATTCAATTCACAGGTTAAATAAATGGTCCACAGAAGATAAACAAAGGCAGTCTGTTCGGTAACTATCATTACTTCCCCCACTAATTTTCAGGTTGCCAAATGACTATCAGGAAAATAGTTTTAAGGACTTCCCTGGCAGTCCAGAGGTTAAGACTCCGCACTTCCACTGCAGGGGGCACGGGTTCAATCCCTGGTCAGGGAACTAAGATCTCACATGCCACGCAGTGCGACCAAAAAGCATATATATATACACACACACATATATACATATATGTTAGTCAAGCAAACTATTTAAGATTTATTTGTCCTCACCCATTTAGGCACACGAGTAAGCTAAAGTGGGCTAGAAACAAGATGAACAACAAACTCTGATTAAACAATTCATTCATCAAACGCGGACACTTGCTATGGGACAGGAACTTGTGCTACTATAAAAGACACAGGAAAAGGAAGAGTCTTGATTCAGTGTCACACTGTAGTCGAGCGTGCATGGGAACACGCCTGTGAGGCACCAATCCTGATGTGAGCAAGGAGATAGTCCAGGAATGTTCTCAGGAGGAGGTGACATTGAGCTAGAAGCGGAGGGACTGGTCAGTGTTAGGCAGACATGAAGGTAAAGGGAGCAGGAAGAATAAAGGTTTGGAGGTGCAGGGGTGGGGCAGGTTCCAGGACCTCAGAGTCAATATGAGGCATCAGGACGGAGGGAGGAGATGGATGGATGCAGGGGTCCAAGGGCCGGCTCCTGCGGGGCTGCACCTGCCTTGCCAGGCCAGACTAAATCCTGAGAGAAGTGGGAGCTATTGAAGAAAGCATTTCAAGCAGGTAAGATTTATTTTGGGTTTACTGGCAGAGTGGGGAGGTTGATGTTTGCATGTGTGTGTGTGTGTGTGTGTGTGTGTGTGTGTGATTAACCTTGCACAATCTTCTTAAGCTTAGTAAATACAAATACAATACAAGGTACTTAAGATGGAAAGCACCAACACACCGTGTCATACACTATTGCAACATTCTCTTCATTCACATAGCACATGAGGATGAATGTATTCTCACCAAATATCTCCTTCTTTAACATGTGAGCAGAGTCGTTGTTTGGTGGGAGAGAGAGAAAATAAAAGTGATGCCAAGCTTCAGTGACCTTCTTTTTTTAAATTTCATTTTATTTTATATTTTGAGGTTTCACATTTTGCTTTTTTATTATTTATTTATTTATTTTTGTGGTACACGGGCCTCTCACTGTCGGGGCCTCTCCCGTTGCCGAGCACAGGCTCCGGACGCGCAGGCTCAGCGGCCATGGCTCATGGACCCAGCCACTCCGCGGCATGTGGGATCTTCCCGGACCGGGACACGAACCCATGTCTCCTGCATCGGCAGGCGGACGCTCAACCACTGTGCCACCAGGGAAGCCCTGCTTTTTTATTTTTTTAATTGAAGGATAGTCAACATACAATATTATATTAGTTTCAGGTGTACAACATAGTTTTTCGACATCTATATGCGTTAGGAATTGGTCACCAGGATAAGTTTAATAATCATCTGTCACCACACAAAGTTATTGCAATGTTACTATGTTCCGCATGCTGTACATTACATCCCCATGACTTATTTCTTTATTTTCCAAATGGAGGTTTGTACCTCTTCATCCTAGTTTGCTCCTCCCCCACCCACCTCCCCTCTGGCAACCACTAGTTTGTTCTCTGTCTGTTTCTGTTTTGCTATGTTTGTTCTTTTGATGTCTTAGATTCTACATATAAGGGAAATCATACAGTATTTATCTTTCTCTGTTCAGTGACCTTCATTTGTCTCAAATGTGGTTTCACTGCTGATGTTTCATCCCAGCATTTCACACTGGCCTCCTCAAACTTTTTTTTATCAAAGTCTTAACAACCATCATGTCGAAGTGACCTTAAAAACTGTACAGAAGGCACCTTTTGGGGACAATATGTTCATGGGGAAAAAAATCTCTTTGTCCCCCTTCTCCCCACCCATCTGTGCTTCTGCCTAAAAGCATTTGTATTTCAGAGCCTAACACTCTGTTCTTTAGATCTTAGGTGCCAATTTTCATTTTCAGAAGCCATACCAGAGAAACTGAGAAATCCCTTTTTTGACTTGACTCCTTGGAGCTTTGTAAAGAATGAATGTCAGATTCAGGCTTTATTTAAACCCTGCTTTAGTTCATTAAAAAACAAATTCTGTCTATTTAAAATTTTAATCATTACATGTCAAGAGCCACCATAACCAGACTCGGTACAACTTTAAAACACATCAGCTGATTTGGGCAGGTCACCAAATGCATCCGTTTTTCATTGCATTTAATCTCAAATATCTTTTAGATTTCGCATTTAAGGTCACCAAATGCATCCATTTTTCATTGCATTTAATCTCAAACATCATTTTTGGCTTTCTTTTTTATAAAATTTATTTATTTTATTTATTTATTTTTGGCTGCATTGGGTCTTCATTGTTGCACGCGGGCTTTCTCTGGTTGCAGCAAGCGGGGGCTACTCTTCGTTGCGGTGCGTGGGCTTCCCATTGCAGTGGCTTCTCTTGTTGCGGAGCATGGGCTCTAGGTGCGCAGGCTTCAGTAGTTGTGGCTCGCGGGTTCTAGAGTGCAGGCTCAGTAGTTGTGGCACACGGGCTTAGCTGCTCCGTGACATGTGGGATCTTCCCAGACCAGGGCTCGAACCCATGTCCCCTGCATTAGCAGGTGGATTCTTAACCACTGTGCCACAAGTGAAGCCCCATTTCTGGCTTTCTTACTGGTCACCACAGTCACATCTTAAAAAAGAAAAAAGAAACAATACATTTAATCAGATAAGTCAATATTAGGAACTATTCACTAGTCACATAGAGCATGTTTTTATGTTGTAGGCACAAGCATTCCCCAAATGTAACTATTTGTGTGTAGTTTTCTCTTAAGAAAATTTACCTGAAAGATGATCATAGATTTTGAACTCCATGAAAGAAAATTCTAATTTTCCCTCTGAGATTATTTTTTTTAAGATTAGTAAAGAATGTTTTAACAAAAATGAACCACAGAATGAAGTTAGATTTTTAAAGTATTTTTAAGATCTGTAAGTAAACAGTGACTTCACCTGCCTACTCTATGAAAGACCGTGGAAGTTTTAAATGAACCCCCCAATGCTGAGCTGTGTGTCCCTTTATCCCTTTACCCCAGGCTCTGCATTTTAATGACATAAGTCAAGTAATGCTATCATCTGTTTGAAGATCCAATGATGTCACTTTTTCCAAACAAAGGACGAGTTAGACTGGATTTTAAACATTACTAGAGGTTTATCTCACAAGATTCTCCCAACCTAATGGTTCTGGAGACCTAATGGAGCTGATTTTAATAGGAGGGGTGGAGGTGGGGGCAGAAGATGGAGAGTTGGGGTTCGGGGAAGGAGGCGGATTGAAAAGGATAAAAAAAAAAAAAAAAGGACATGTGGTCTCTGTCTGGGTTGAAAGTGCACTCGCTTCTTGCCTCCCCAGAAACAATTGGAGAGGAAACATGGGTTAATGTTAGGGAGACACTAGGAGTTAATCATTCAGGGTACAGATGAAAGCAAGAAGGAATTCTAAAAATTGTGCCCTCCCTTTCAAAACTGAAGCCGTTTGCAAGAAGCAGAATGGAAGAGCTTATTAGCTTGACTCCTTTGCCCTCTGCAGCAGGTGCTCCCAGGTGAAATCCTGGCATTTCGTAAAGTGAGAGTTCGCTCTGCAAAATCAGAAGAATCGAGGGCATCGAAGAACAGCCATCAGGTGAGTTTGGCACAAAACTAAGTCAAAATTCCACGTTTGTGTCGGGGGCTCCTCGACCTCCCCCATCCTCGTTGCCCTCCACAGAGGTCACTGAAAAGAAGTCAGACAGACAGAGCTGCCACTGACAGAGCTGCCGTCCTCATGGGCCACTGCTCTGTCATCCTGCAGCATCAGTAGCTTTGGGAGGAGCAAGGGAGGGTTGCCAAGGCATTCGATTGTATGTCCACTTCCATTCTATTTTCAGTGCCCTTTATGCAAAAGAGGCCCTGCTGCAGCCCCACTTCCTCTTAAGAAGCTTTGCCACCCAGATCCACCCTGCGCCTTTCCCCAAACCCTGCGAATTGTTTCACTCCCTATGGCCGACCGACCCCATGGCTGGCGCTATGAGGCGGATCCCTTCCTTCTTTCTTCTCCTCCTTCCTATGTCTTCCTGCCCTCAAACAATTTCAGCCCTGTACTTGATGCTAGAGATACAAGGAAGACCAGAACATTCCCTGCCCTCAAATCCTTCTCAGTCCAGTGAAGGAGACATAAACTGAGGTCTGAGAACTCTGACTAATAAAGCAGCATGTCGCAGAGCTCCAGCTCATATGGAAAGTAGAACTGACGTCTTCTGACTCATAGCAAAACCTCCATCACAGCACCACATACGAAACAAGCTATTTATACATGGATGAGTTCCATTAACAGATTTATCGTTTCAGAAAAGGCCATTGGTGCCAAGATAGCATTTCAACTTCTACCTTATCTTCCTCCCACTTGCTAAAGGAAGACTTTATCTGAAAGAATATGTTCCCCCACGGCTAAAGAGGCTGCCCAAAGGACACAGGCTTTTCTTACCGACAGGTGTGCAGCACATGTGGGTAAGGCCCTTCCTTCAGCATAGGGACCACACCCCACACTGTCACTCGTGAGCTCCTGAAGCAGATGGAGAGGCAAGGCCTGGGCAGCCAGTGCCACCTTCTGGAGGGGCCAGGGCCTTGCAGGTGTTGTGGTTGGTGGCGCAGCAGAAGCAAATGTCAGGCCTTCCAGGAAATTCTTCCCTTTGTATACAACAGAGTGTCCTAATGCAGCTGGGCTTTTAGCGGTTGGGCACATAGCAGCATCAGGAAATTCAATTAGGGGACGGATGCCAGAGACCAGGAGAGGTACCAGAAACACCGAGAAGCTTACAAGTTTACAGATAGCCTGGTGACACAAAATCAGAGAAAACATTAGGGACCTTTATTTAGTTCCTTATGAACAACTCTCAAATCTTTCTGATTTCAGATGTTACAAATTCATCCCACCAACATTGGACCTGTGAGTCTCAGAGAAAACAAGTCTCCATTGCTTGAGGAACGACTACTTCATTTACTGTCTTTCAACCCTACCCTTCTGCAAACTGTCAGGTCCCTACCCCTTTCTCTTCCTTACAGATCCAAAAATGGTTCTGTAAAGCACAGTTTGAAAACCACTGCCATGGTACATTACTGGGAAATTTGTTCATGTGTTAAAACTCAAACATCACTTCCATTTCAAAGATCACCTCCTCAATGTTTTGGTTAGCTATAGCTGTGTAACAAACTACCCAAAACATAGTGGTTCAAAACAACATGGATTTTATTTGCTCCCAGCACTCTCACTTATTAGCAATGACAATGTGTATGATTCCATGAGGCAGGAATTCAGGACAGCTCAGTGGAATACTTCTCCTCTATGTGGGGTCAGCTGGGGTCATCAGGTGTCTGGGCTGGGCTGGTTGGTCTGGGCTGGAAGGTCCAAGAAGTCTTCACTCTCATGGCTGGTGCCTGGGTGCTCCTCCAAGTGGCCTCTCTCTATCCACATGCTTAATGAGCTTCCTTACAACATAGTGGTCTTTGGGTAGTCAGTCCTAAGTCCATGATGGCTGGCTTCCAGGGGAAAACATTCCAAGCAACAAAGGCAGGAACTGCAGATCCCCTGCCTCAGAAGTTAGTGTCTGTCCTGCCTCAGAAGTTAGTGTCCTGCCTCAGAAGTTACATGGGCTCACGTCTGCTGCACGTCGCAAGACCAGCCTAGATTCAGAGGGAGGGTAGGTAAACCTGCCTCTCCGTGGGGGAAAGGCAAAAGAATTTGCAGTGACCTTTAATCTACCTCAGTGAGGGCAGCCTTTCCAGAACTCCAGTTGAAGCCTCAGATTCTATTATGGTCTCTCCTTGTCTCTTGAATTTCTGTTTCATAACATTTATCATAAGTTAGTTATGTGATGAGCTGTCTTCCTCATCAGGAACCTTATGGCCAATGAGGGCAGGGAATGAGGTGACTCTGTTAGACTCACCATTGCATACCCACTGCCTGGGGCAGTGCCGATGCATCATAGGCTTTTGGAAAATGTTTGTTTAGAGAATAGGATAAACTGTTACCAGGAAAATAGAAAAACACACGTAGGGAAAGTCAGAACAACATAATGTAGTTCATGTGATATAGTTCTATTGGAGGAAAAAAGATAAAATAGTGCTCCGAGTCTTTGAAATCCATCTTTTTGGGTAACAAACTTCTCATTAACCACCTAGAAATCTCATACTTCCTATCTTTTCCACCACGGAGGAAAAATCTAATATGTTCCATTTAAGCACATCTGTATATGAATTTTCCAGAGTATCTATATATTTAAAAAAATTTTTTAATTGTGGAAAATTACGCACACAGAAAGTTTACCATCTTAACCATTTCTAAGTGTATATTTCAGTGGTGTTAAGTATCTTCACATTGCTGTGTAACCATCGCCACCATCCATCTCCAGAACGCTTTTAATCTTGCAAAACTGAAACTCTACCTATTAAACAACTCCCCATTTCCCCACCTCCCCAACCCCCACTTTATTTTCTGTCCCTATACCTCTACTCTATAGATCCTTCATGTAAGTGAACTCATACAGTATTAGTCTTTTTGTGCCTGGCTTATTTCACTGAGCATAATGTCCTCAAGTTTCATCCATTTTGCAGCACGTGTTAGAATTTCCTCCTTTTTGAAGGCTGAATAATATTCAGAATCACCTATATTTTTAAACCAGGTTTTTTCTTGTAATTGTGAAAGTAATTATATCTATTCTGAGAAGGTGTAAGAGAACGGCAGTGTCTTGAAACACTAAGCTTACCTACCCATGCACACCGTGTAGCCTTATTATTTTTTTTAGAGTCGCTTTACAATATTTGTTAGTTTCTGGTGTACAGCAAACTGATTCAGTTACATATATGTATTCTTTTTCAGATTCTTTTCCACTATAGGTTATTACAAGATATTGAGTATATCAATAGATCCTATGCATTTTAGTTATTCCTCATCTTCTCCGGAAGGTGTCGCTAGTCCTTGAAAATGGAAAGTCACATCTGGCCGTTAGGCAATTAGGTGATAGATTTTCCTTCAAATAATTTCTACTTCGCCACCCAGACAAAGCTGTGCTGAGCATACCCAGGGAATGGTGCCCCTGACATCCTCCCATCTGCCTTTTCAATCTTTTTTCTTCTTGTTACAACCTCCCTACCCCATGCCCTGCCCCTCCTCCCATCTTTTAAAACTGACCTTTTCCAGGAGTCTCTCTCCTGGCCAGTCACCTTGGTCTCATCCTGCCAGATTCGCCTGCCATGTCTCTTGTATCCCAGAGACCCCTCCCAGTAAACACCCAAGTGTGAATAGGATCACAGATGATATTTGTGAATGAAAGGTTTATAGCTGGGTTTTTTTTTTTCCTTTCTTTATTTCCCAAGATTTCTTTGAATTGGTTACACATTTTATAATTTAAAATTGATTTTAGGGACTTCCCTGGTGGCACAGTGGTTAAGAATGCACCTGCTAATGCAGGGGACACAGGTTTGCACCCTGGTCCAGGAAGATTCCACAGGCCATGGAGCAACTAAGCCCATGCACCACAACTACTGAGCCTGCGCTCTAGAGCCCGCGAGCCACAACTGAGCACACGCACCACAACTACTGAAACCCATACACCCTAGAGCCCTTGCTTCACAGCAAGAGAAGCCACCACGCTGAAAAGCCGGTGCACCGCAACGAAGAGTAGCCCCCGCTCAGCACAACTAGAGAAAGCCCGCGCACAGCAACAAAGACCCAACACGGCCATAAATTAATTAATTAATTAAATTTAAAAATAAGTAAGGGCTTCCCTGGTGGAGCAGCGGTTGAGAGTCCACCTGCCGATGCAGGGGACACGGGTTCGAGCCCTGGTCCTGTAGGATCCGACATGCGCGGAGCGGCTGGGCCCGTGAGCCACAGTTACTGAGCCTGCGCGTCTGGAGCCTGTGCTCCACAGCAAGAGGCCGCAACAGTGAGAGGCCCGCGCACAGCAATGAAGAGTGGCCCCCGCTTGCCACAGCTGGAGAAAGTCCTCACACAGAAACGAAGACCCAACACAGCCATAAATAGATAAATAAATAAATTTAAAACTATATATATATAATTCTAAAATAAATAAATAAAATTAATTTTAAAAAGTTAAGTCAAGTTTTTACTAGGTCAGCAGTGGCATAATTCTACTCTGTCTTTTACACCTGATATTCCCGATTTTTGCCATTACTGAGCACCATCTGTGTTATTATTTGCCTAATAACTTTAAAACAGTTATTTTTATTTATTTTTTTGTTTTTCATTGACGTATAGTTGATTTACAATGTTGTGTTGGTTTCTGGTGTACAGCAAAATGATTATATATGTATATATGTATTCTTTTTCACATTCTTTTCCATTATAGGTGTTATTACAACATATTGAATATAGTTCCCTGTGCTATACAGTAGAACGTTCTCGTTTATATATTTTATATATAGTGGTTTGTATCTGTTAATCCCAAACTCCTACTTTATCCCTCCCACACCCCCATCCCCTTTGGTAACCATAAAGTTTGTTTTCTGTGTCTGTTTCTGTTTTGTAAATAAGTTCATTTGTGTCATATTTTAGATTCCACATATAAGTGATATCATATATTTGTCTTTGTCTGACTTACTTCACTCAGTATGATAATCTCTAAGTCCACCCATGTTGCTGCAAATGGCATTATTTCATTCTTTTTTATGGCTGAGTAATATTCCATTGTATCTTTATAACACATCTCTTTATTCATTCATCTGTTAATAGACATTTAGGTTGTTTCCTTGTCTTGGCCATTGTGAATAGTGCTGCTATGAACATAGGGGTGAGTGTATCTTTTTGAATTATAGTTTTGTCCAGATATATGCCCAGGAGTGGGATTGCTGGATCATGTGGCAACTCTATTTTTAGTTTTTTAAGGAAACTCCATACAGTTTTCCATAGTTATTTGCCTAATAACTTTTATTAAACTTATTCACTTTTCTACAAAGTTAAATAAATATATCTTAAAAGATAATTTTATGTGACATTCTAAAATGGAAAACGCATTTGCCACAAATATAAAGTAACCATAAAAATAAATACAACAGAAATAAAACAACATTCTCAAATCTACTTTAAACCATTGCCTGCTGGAAGCTGGGATCCTTTGTTAAAAGGGTGATTAGCAAGTGTTAGGGGTCTTCTCCTAGGGGTCATCAGATTGATTGGAGGAGCACTGAGTCATTGTTAATTAGTACAATGGGCCTCATATCTCTTTAGGTTCATTTGCACTTTAATGAAGTAATCTTGAAGACTACACCTTGGCTGGAGGGAAAGACTTTCTCAAAGTTGTAGTTCAGATGTAGGGGCTGGTGGGCGTGGAAGAGGTGTGTGTGCACCCATTAGGGTTAGGTGGCCTTGTCCCGAAGGTGATACCCCCTGGGGTGCACTAAATTGTTTGGCCTGCACCCAGGCCCCACAAGCAGGGATTAAGGTACGAAGATGATAGTCATCTACCAGGGCCTGACCATAGCTCCTGTACTCACAGATATTCAAGCAGGCGAAAGCATGCTTTTCTTGTTTTTTCGACCATGAGCCTTAATCACAGACAGGCAGAAGGAAAAAAATGCAGCAAAGCTGAGAGCAAAGTGCTGCAGAAATAGACTTCCTGCAAAATTGTCTTTGCAGCTTTTTCCCTCTTCAATTTAGTCTTTGCTCATTGCTACAGCTATTGTCAAGTCACTAATTACAAGTGAAGACCCAAACACTAGATAAATCTATGAATATTAGGCTGTAGTAGAAAGAGCTCTAGAGCTGGAAGTAAGAAACCTGAAATCCAGTCCTCTTCCAGCACTTCTTCGCTGTGTCATCACCAAGACCCACTTATCCCATCGTTCATCACGTCTCATCTGCCATTAAACCTTCAATTCCCTGGGCTTCCCTGGTGGCGCAGTGGTTGAGAGTCCACCTGCCGATGCAGGGGACACTGGTTCGTGCCCCGATCCGGGAAGATCCCACATGCCGCGGAGCGGCTGGGCCCGTGAGCCATGGCCGCTGAGCCTGCGCATCCGGAGCCTGTGCTCCACAACCGGAGAGGCCACAACAGTGAGAGGCCCGCGTACCGCACAAAAAACAAACAAACAAACAAAAAAACCCTTCAATTCCCTCCCCCTTATTTGAATGAATTAGGATCTGAGGACTCCAACTAGAACCTCTGTAAGATGAGAACAACATCTTATACCCACCCTGGAAGGCTGGGGACTGGACCAGATAACCTCTTGTACCCACCAGTTTGGAGGTCATAGAATCCTATGAACTAGCAAAAATCAGCTGTACACCTGTGCCTAATTCTTGAGCATGAAGCAAATACAAGATATACCAGTGTCTGAGATGTCAACAGAGACAGTTATGTATAGACAGCCAACTATTCACAATAAGGATGATGAAGATATGTAATTTTTATTGAATCCTCACAACAGCCCCATGAATTCGTTTCTATTACTATGCCCATTTTTTTTTTTTTTTTTTTTTTTGCAGTTCACGGGCCTCTCACTGCTGTGGCCTCTCCCGTTGCGGAGCACAGGCTCCAGACGCGCAGGCTCAGCGGCCATGGCTTACGGGCCCAGCCGCTCCGTGGCATGTGGGATCTTCCCGGACCGGGGCACGAACCCGTGTCCCCTGCATCGGCAGGCGGACTCTCAACCACTGCGCCACCAGGGAAGCCCTATGCCCATTTTAAAGGGGTAGAAACCAAGGCACAGAGAGTCCAAGTCATTTGTCCATAGTGCACAATCAATACGCAGGAGAGCGGCTTTCGAACAGAGGTGGTCTCCCACAGGAGTTGTGCCCTTAGTGCTAACATCACACCACTTAGGCAAATAGGAGGAAGAAGATATACAAACCACTGCCTCGCCCTCAAAGCCTTGCACCCTCAAGGGGGCGGGCACAAATGCAAGCTCTAAGCCAGGTAGAATGCAGTCAGGGGCAAATACAGCTGTTAGGAGAAAGTGTTCCTTCTGGATGGGCGTGTAGGCGACAGTGAGGGACAGTGGGCCCGGTGATTCCCTGGGAGGGAACGCAGAGGATCACGCAAATAGAACAGCACAATTTTCAAAAGATGGCCTGATGGTCCCCTTCACGCCTGGCCTGCCACCTCTGTTCTGACATCAGTCAAACTTAACATCACTAATAGGGACAGCAGGCAAGGGTCCCCGATGGGATGGACAGGAAGCCCACTGCCCCTCTGAGGAAGGAGTCTTGCTCCTGTTAAATCAGTTAAACAAGGAGGCCATAGACCCGAGGTGGCTTTAATGCCATGGCGACCTGAATAAGCAAAGCAAAACCTAAACCTGTAAATGCCTCAAGGTTACGAAATTGAAACCGAAGGACAACCAATCACGAACAGCCAACTAGGCTTTAAGCTACAGCCAATCAATAATCTCCATGCTCTGTTTCTGCCTTTTCTCTCTAAAAGTCTCTCCCAGCTCCTGCTAGTGGAGGACTCCTAAGCAGCCCTGGTTTGATGCGGCCCAATGTGGAATCAATTTTTGCTCAGATAGACTTAAAAATTTTAATATGCCTCAGTTTATCTTTTAATACTCCCAACAATCTAATGATGTCGTCAGAGCTAACTTACATGAAGTGCAGGAAATAGAGGAGAAAGTTAAATGATACCACAAGGAAGCTAGGCAACAAATCCAGAATATGGAAACATTCTGTAGGAAAACAGACCTGTTTTCTGTAAGTCAGTGACATGGGAGGTCAAAGGAGAGGGGACTAGTCTGGATGAAAACACTAAAGAGCAATAACAACGTCACGTAATATGGACCCTAACTCCAAGAAGTCAACTGTAAAAAGACATTTTTGAGATAATCAAGGAAGTCTGATTATGGGTGATGTAGTGGATAATACCAAGAAAAAGTCAGTTAGGAGTAAATGTGGCATTGTGGTTGTACAAGAAAATGTCATGCTTTAGAGATCTGTCATGCTTTTAGGGATTTGATATGATTTCCAGCATCTTCTTTAAAATATTTTAGCAAGAAAGAAAAAAAGTGATAGATATAGAAGACACGGCACAATTTTTATACTATTGAGTTTCACCAATGGGGGGGGTCACTCCACTGGTCTCTCTCCAATTTTATGTATGTTTGAATATTTGTAACAAACTACGAGTACACAGCCCCAAGCTAGAAACAAACCAACTGCCTGTCCATCAACAGGTGAATGGATAAACCAATAGCCATACAAGGGAATACTACTCAGAAGTGAAAAGGAATAGACAGCTGATACACAAAACAACGTGGATGAATCACATAAGCATTGTGCTGAGTGGAAGAAGCCAGATTCGAAAGGCTGTATGCTCTATGATTCCATTTATAGGACATTCTGAAAAAGACTAAAGGGACAGAAAATTGATCAGTGGTTGGCAGGGCCTAGGGTAGGAGGATGGGATTGAGTACAAAGAGGCAAGAGGAATTTGGGGGGTGGGGATGGAAATGTTCCATATCCTGGTAGAAATGGTCTGTATCTTGGGGGTTATGTAACTGTATACATTTGTCAAAATTTATAGAACTATGCACCAAAAAAAGGTGAATTTTACTCTAAGTAATTATACTTTAATTACTTTAATATACTACTCTAAGTAGTATACTTTAATTAACCTGAGTTTAAAAACAAATACAATGAGACCAAGAGCTAAGGAAGAAAGGGAGGGAGGAAGGAAGGAAAAGAGAGGACGGGGGATCCTCTGCATAGCAGACTTGGAGCCTGGAGACGGAGCAAATCTCTTTGCAAACACTGACCGGTGCAAGGTCAGAGACATCTTGAGAACCACTGCTTCCCTGTGACTGTTTCCACAGTCCCAGGGGGAAAAACAAAAATATATAAATTCTGCTTCTCTTTTCCCTTCGTGTTTGTTGGGCTGTGCTTCTTTTCCTCTGCTGTGGCCCCTTCTCCTTACCTTATTCATACTCTCTTAGGAAGACAGTCTCCCCATAGACTCAAGTGCTGGCTGATGAAAGCAGGACTGAAACATTTGATCTCACCTTGATTTAACTAGAACAGCCTGTTCCGGGGATGGAACAAGCAGTGACCCAGAGGTTTTTGTTAAAGAATCTGACTGTATTGATCCAAGTAAATGAAAGAATAGATAAGTATTTTTACTGCAGCCGTCTGGCTAAGAATTGATGGGAAAATATTCATGAAGAGTTAAATAGAAAACAATGGTGTTCTCTTGCCAGCATGCTTTTCACCTGGTGGAGAATTCATTTCATTTTTTTTTAATTTAATTAATGAATTTATTTATTTATTTTTGGCTGTGCTGGGTCTTCGTTGCTGTACGCGGGCTTTCTCTCTTTGCAGCGAGCGGGGACTACTCTTCGTTGGGGTGCGTGGCCTTCTCATTGTGGTGGCTTCTCTTGCTGTGGAGCACGGGCTCTAGGCACACGGGCTTCAGTAGTTGTGGCGCGTGTGCTCAGTAGTTGTGGCTCACGGGCTGTAGACCGCAGGCTCAGTAGTTGTGCACAGGCTTAGTTGCTCTGCAGCAGGCATGTGGGATCTTCCCAGACCAGGGCTCGAACCCATGTCCCCTGCATTGGCAGGCGGATTCTTTTTTTTTTTTTTAATTAATTTATTTATTTATTTTTTGGCTGTGTTGGGTCTTCGTTTCTGTGCGAGGGCTTTCTCCAGTTGCGGCGAGCGGGGGCCCCCGCTTCATCACGGTGCGCGGGCCTCTCACTGTCGCGTCCTCTCCTGTTGCAGAGCACAGGCTCCAGATGTGCAGGCTCAGTAGTTGTGGCTCACAGGCTTAGCTGCTCCGCGGCATGTGGGATCTTCCCAGACCAGGGCTCTAACCCGTGTCCCCTGCATTGGCAGGCAGATTCTTAACCACTGCGCCACCAGGGAAGCCCCAAGAACTCATTTCATATTTCCATTTTTAGCAAATATGTCCCACATCTCCCTAGGCTGGAGCCCCTGACCCTCCTCGGGACACCTCTCAGACAGGAGAGTTGCCTAATCACAACCTGTTTATTTCACCCTAAATTTTACAGTCCTAAGTCCTTTGCCAAGCTGTCATTTTCATGAGATCAAAGTACATTTGCTTTAAGAGGTACAAACTAGTATGTAGAAAATAAGTAAGCTACAAGGATAGGGAATATGGCCAACATTTTATAATAACTATAAATGGAGTATAACCTTTTTTTTGGGGGGGGGCCTCTCCACACTGCTTGTGGGATCTTAGTTCCCCAACCAGGGATCGAACCTGGGCCCTTGGCAGTAAGAGCAAGGAGCCCTAACCACTGAACTGCCAGGGGAATATAAGATTTAAAAATTGTGAATCACTATGTTGTACACCTGAAACTTATATAATACTGTAAATCAACTACACCTCAAGAAAAAATAATAAAAATAAATTCTACTGCTAAAAAAAAAGTACGTTTCAAAAGACTGAAAGTTGATTGATTAGCAAAATAATAAACTGTCTAATCATTTGTTGACGCAGTATTGTCTCTTGTAACAAGAATTTTGGTGACCATCAAGAAATCAAACTATTAGAATTTTTTAAAAGTGTTACTTTCATTTCGTATCTTAACCTTTTATTTTTATTTTAAAGTTTATTCTTTAAGTGTTAGAATGGGTAATCCATTCCAATGGTTGAAAAAATAAGGAAAAAGTAGAGTGGAAAGTTTCCTTCCCTCAGTTGTCCCCATTTGCCCACTAATCCCTCCCTAAAAGTTTCTTTTGTATTCTTCTAGGGATTTTAATGCATATGAATGTGAATATTTACTTACTCCACTTTTAAAACCTAAACTTTCTATTAAAGTATATATGTCTGGAGGAAAAAGTACACAAATCTTAAGTGATCAGCTCAATATTTTTTCTCAAAGTGAACATACTCATGTCCTCCTAGATCAAGAAAGAAAACTTTCTCAGCCTCTCATGGGCCATGAGGCTCTTACCATGAGACTCTTAGTAAACAGGTATTCAGGTCTTTTGCTCATTTAAAAAAAACAGGTCGTTTATTTTTTTTTACTGATTAGTGGTTCTTTACATCTCTGGCTATGAGTCCTTTGTTTATTACATGTACTGCAAATAACTTTTCCTCTCTGTGGCCTCCTTTTGACCCTTTAAATGGTGTCTTTGGATGGACTGAGGTCCTTAGCTTTAATGTACTCCAATTTGTAATTTTTTGTTTGTTTGTTTGTTTTGACCAAGCCATGCAGGCTGCGGGGATCTTAGCTCCCCAACCAGGGATCCAACACGGGCCACCTGCAGTGGAAGCATGGAGTCCCAACCACTGCAACACCAAGGAATTACCTAAATTTTATTATTTTATGGTTACCACTTTTTGCTTCCTGTTTAAAAAATCTTTACCTTCACTAAACTCATGAAGATATTTATCTATGCTTCTTCTATTAGCTCAATTGTTTTATGTTTTCAGACCTCCAATCCATCTGAATTGATCTTTGTGTATGTTGTAAGCTAGGGGGGTCCAGATTCATTTTTCTTCCCATTTGAATATCCAGTTAACTTAGCCCCATTTTTTAAAATTAATTTATTTTTGGCTGCGTTCGGTCTTCATTTTTGCACGTGGGCTTTCCCTAGTTGCAGAGAGCGGAAGCTACTCTTCATTGTGTGCACAGGCTTCTCATTGTGGTGGCTTCTCTTGTTGCAGAGCATGGGCTCTAGGCACAAGGGCTTCAGTAGTTGTGGCTCACAGGCTCCAGAGCACATTCTTCCCTGCTGTTGCATTGGTTAAGAATCCGCCTGCCAATGCAGGCGACACGGGTTTGAGCCCTGGTCGGGGAAGATCCCACATGCTGCAGAGCAACTAAGCCCATGCACCACAGCTACTGAGCCTGTGCTCTAGAGCCCACGAGACACAACTACTGAGCCTGTGTGCCACAACTACTGAAGCCCGCGTGCCTAGAGCACATGCCCTGCAACAAGAGAAGCCACAGCAATGAGAAGACTGTGCACCACAACGAAGAGTAGCCCCTGCTTGCCGCAACTAGAGAAAGCCCTCGTGCAGCAACAGAGACCCAAAGCAGCCAAAAATTAATTAATTAATTTAAAAACAAACAAACAAAAATGTTGCCTATATTCCCCATGTTGTACAATACATCCTTGAGCCTATCTTACACTCAATAATTTGGACCTCTCACTCCCCACCTCTATATTGTCCCTCCCCCTCCCAACAGGTAACCATTAGTTTGTTCTCTAGATCTGTGGGTCTGCTTCTTTCTTGTTATATTCTCTACTTTGTTGTATTTTTTAGATTCCATGTATAAGTGATATCATACAGTATTTGTCTTTTTCTGTCTGACTTATTTCATTTAGCATAATACCCTCCAAGTTCATCCATGTTGCTGCAAATGGCAAAATTTTGTTCATTTTTATGGCTGAGTAGTATTCCATTGTGTATATATACACCACATCTTCTTTATTCATCTCCTGATGGACACTTAGTTTGCTTCCATATCTTGGCAATTGTAAATAATGCTGCTATGAACATTGGGGTGCATGTATCTTTTCAGATTATTGTTTTGTTTTTCTTGGATGTATAACCAGGAGTGGAATTGCTGGGTCATATGGTAATTCTATATTTCTTTACTTTTTTTTTCTCTCTCTCTTTATTTTCTTTAGTTTTTTCTTTTTTTTAAATTTTATTTTTTTTTTATTTTTTTCTTCTATTTTTTGTTTTTTGAGATACCTCCATACTGTTTTCCACAGTGTCTGTACCAACTTACATTCCCACCAACAGTATATGAGGGTTCCCTTTTCTCCATAGTCTCACCAACATTTGTTATTTGTTTTCTTTTTGATGACAGCCATTCTGACAGGTGTAAAGTGATATTTCATTGTGGTTTAGATTTGCATTTCCCCGATAATTATCGAGGTTGGACATCTTTTCATGTGCCTATTGGCCATCTGCATTTCCTATTTGGAAAAATGTCTATTCAGTTCTTCTGCCCACTTTTTAATTGAGTTGTTTATTTTTTTGATGTTGAGTTGTATGAGCTGTTTATATATGTTGAATATTAACCCCTTATTGGTCATATCATTTGCAAGTATTTTCTCTCATTTAGTAGGTAGATTGTCTTTTTGTTTCATCAATAGTTTCCTTTGTTGTGCAAATGCTTTTAAGTTTAATTAGGTCCCATTTGTTTATTTTTGCTTTTATTTCCTTTACTTTAGGACACAGATCCAAAAAAATATTGCTGCAATTTATGTTAGAGTGTTCTGCCTATGATTTCCTCTAGGAGTTTTATAGTATTCAGTCTTACATTTAGGTCTTTAATTTGTTTTGAGTTTATGTTTGTATATGGTGTTAGACAATGTTCTAATTTCATTCTTTTACATGTAGCTGTCCAGTTTTCCCAGCACCTTGATGAGACTGTCTTTATTCCACTGTATATCCTTGCCTCCTTTGTCATAGATTAATTAACCATAGGTGCGTTGGTTTATTTCTGGGCTTTCTATCTTGTTCCATTGATCTATATTTCTGTTTTTGTGCCCATACAATACTGTTTTTATTACTGTAGCTTTGTAGTATAGTCTGAAGTCAGGGAGTGTGATTCCTCCAGCTCTGTCCTTCTTTCTCAAGATTGTTTTGGCTATTCAGGGACTCTGGCTTTCCCCCTTGCTTTCTTCCTTCTGAAGTATACTTGATGGGTGATCCATGTGTTACAGGTGTACAGTATGGTGATTCACAGCTCCTGAAGGTTATACTGCATCAATAGTTATTATAAAATCTCTGGGCTTTGCTTTGAGTGAAACGGGGAGTCAATGCAGGGGTTTGATATGACTTCCATTTAACAGAATTTTTCTGGAGGCTGGGTGGAGACAATATCAGACAAGGGTGGAAGCAGGGAGAACTGTTAGGAGGGTGTTGCCATAATCTAGGCGAGATGATGAGGTGGTGAGATCCGTGAGACACGGTCAGAGATACTGGATAAATTGTAAGCGGAGAGCCAACAGAATCCCCTGACCAATCCTAGGTGGAGAGAAAGAGGGTGGTCAAAAGGATGTCAGGGATTTGGGCCTGAAAGGAAGGATGGGGTGCCAGTAACCGAGGGAGGGTTGGGATGCTGGGGAAGGTGACGGACCTGGATTTCACCCTGGACTGATGCTTGGACTGGGATGTCGACTCTTTGGTGTCTCTTAGATGTTCCCGTGGTGATGCCAGGCCTGCAGTGGGTAACGAAGCACAGCAGGGGAGAGGCCTGGGTGGTAGTATTTATTTGGGAGTCATAAGCCTGAGAGATGGGCTTTAAAACTGTGAGTTGGGAGCAGCCTAGAAAGGTAAGGGCAGGAACAGAGCGAGGAGGTCCTGGGGCCCCAGCGATAAGAAGGGAAAAGAGGAACCAGGGGAGGAGGCTATGAGGAAGCATCCAGTAGGCAGGAGAAAAATCCAGAGGGTGTGGTGTCTTGGAAGCCAAGTGAAAGGAGAGCTTTGAGGCCGAGAGCTATCCCGGAGTCACAGCTGCGCAGCGACCAGGTAAGATAAGCCGGGAACGGCCGCTGGCTTTAGCTTCACAGGGGCCATTGGTTACTAATGCGAGCAGTTTCGGTGGAGTGGTGGGGATGGTTTAAGAGAGATTTGGGGAAGAATCGTGGCCCTCAAGTGCAGATAATTCTTTGGGGATGTTGGCTGCGGAGGAGAGCAGTAGCTGGTGGGAGCAGAAGGAAGGCCGGGAAGAGGTTTTCTTTCTTTCTTTTTATTTTTTTAAGATTGGAAAAATTACAGCTTTTTGGTGTGCAAATAAGAGTGATTTAGTAGACAGAAAAACTGATAATGCAGAACTGGGTAGAATTAACGGGGCAAGCATCTTGAGTACAGGAGAAAGGATGGGATTAAGTGGTTTTGGATTGGAGCACAGAAGGTGAGGGGTCAGCAAACGCTTTCTACAAAGGACCAGATAGTAAATATTTTAGTATTTGCGGGTCCCACAGTCTCTGTCACCACTGTTCTGCTGCGGCTCTAAAGCCGCCGTGGACGATACACAAATGAATGGGCATGGCCATGTTCCAATAAAACTGCGTTTCAGTTCATCAAAATTTTAATTTCATATAATTTTCACATGTCGCAACATATATTCTTCTTTTGATTTCGACCATTCCAAAAGTTAACAGCAGGCTGTACAGAAACGGGCAGTGAGCTGGATTTGGCCCCTAGGCCAAAGTCTGCCAACGTCCAATCTATGTACCTGACAAGAGTAACCCAGACAGGTACAAAGAAATTGAGTAGAAGTGCTGAGGGGAATCTGAATTCTCCGGAGCGCTTCAATGTTCTCAGTGAGGTAGGACCCTGAGAACGAGGATGAGTGAGAAAGTATAGAAGATTCGAGGAGAGAAGCAAAGACATAAAATACAGAGTGTGGATTGACCAGGAACATCCAAGTAGAACGAGTCTCCCTGCAGCTTAAGTCCCCTTTTGAGGTCTGCGGTCAGATCTCTTCAGGGGAGGCTGTGTTTTTCTGCAGCCACGATACGTAGTTGTCACAAAGTTGGGCTTGAGAAGCTGTGATTCTGCCAAAAGAGTTTCAAGTAGGAGGAAGCGAAGTTAAGAGTTTTCATCTAAGAAGTTATAGATGATTGTAGGCTTATGAGAGATTTAACAAATAATAATACAGGACGCCCAGTTAAATCTGAATTTCAGATAAACAACAAATACGTTTTTAGTGTAAGCCTGTCCCACGATTAGGAGGAAGAGAGAAGATGAAGCAGTCCGGGGAGATGTGCAAATTGGGACATCAATGGATTGGAGGTCTTGTCCGGGAACGGGTGCTGGGGGGAACCACCAGCCAGGACAAGGTAGAGTCGAACGCCTGACCTTGAGATGCTGAGCAGTGGCAGCTACCGGTCATGACAAATGTTCAGCCACTGGAGCCACTGGAGGAATGAGTGGCATTGGGTGGGGGAGGGGATCATTGGAGGTAAGGAATTCAAGGAACTGTTCAGGGGGATCGTATGCATTGATAGCGTATGGATAGCGCCATGGATGACTAACGGTTCACACTCACCATGTGTCCAGCACTATGTGGGGACATGAAATAAAGATTAATCAGGATTCCAGTCCAGCGTGACCTAGAAAGGGCATTTAGAGCTAGATCTTGGGCCCTTGGATGTGATGCTAAGAACTTCAGACCACTGGTTTAACATCCCTCCCCTCCTGTGTGATGGAAAGGAACAAATCAACGAAATCAGTACGCCTCACCCGATCTGACATACCTGAATGTGAAAGTGTTTAAAATCCTTGCAACACATTATGTTATGATATATATATACATGAGGGTTGGGTTAGCTGCAGTTAGGTTTTTTGTAAGCTTTCATAATCTTCTGATTAGTTTTAAATGAAAGTAATTTAGAAAATACTTGAAGGACATTCTTTTTAATTTGCCCGGAACAAGTGAGTAAAATTAGACTGAATAAAAAGAGGAAGGTTGAACCCTAAAATATGCCTGTGGTTGATGCTGCAGGGTGGGCTTGAGGAGGACTTAGGGAGGAGCCAGCAAGGGGGCTGTGACCCGAACCAGGTGTAAGTTCTGACCTTCCAGAAGAGGGAAGAGGAAGGCAAACATTTTCTGCTAACTCATGTCCCTGGTCCACTTCAGAGTGAGCTCACCACTCCCCTTCCCCTTCGCACACCCAGGTGGTTACTGGGATTTGGAAACAAAAGCTCCAAGGAGACACACAGGGGCTTTAGAGTTTTCAAAGTACAGTCCACTCGGCAAGATGTTGGCTAAGATGTGTGGCCGCCTCTTCAGAAGGTGAGCTCTTGTTATCCAGTCAGAAATGAAAAATGATTCGGTTATTATGATTATGATAGAATAAGCTCAGGAAGAAAATACAGACTCAGTAGAGAAGCGGCAAACCCACAGCAGCTACAGAGATCCTCACTGGGCTCTGGAAGGGATGGAAGAACATACGGGAGAGGGACTGGGTGATGGTTAGAAACCCTCTTGCCTACCTCTGGAGACTAAGTTCCCAGGGAGCAGAGAAGGGGTTTGTGCACAGCTGTGCCCTCAGTTCCTGGAGCAGCTCCTGACAGAGAGGAGATGAATAATACTTGTCGAGTGAATAAATGAGTACAGAACAGTGAAAGAAAACCTGGAGAATCTCCTCGGCTACCTTTGGCCACTTAACCAGACGTGTGGCCTTGGGCGAGTTAATTAGCATCTCTGAGCCTCAGTTTCCTACACCTCCACACCTTTGCAAAGCAGAAATGAGATAGCGCTTAACGTTTAGGAATAGTGGTTGTTGTGGGTTACTGATAGGAAAAGAGATGGGGCGTGGTCTTTGCGTGGTATTTTTTTTTTTTAATTTTTTTTGCGGTATGCGGCCCTCTCACTGTTGTGGCCTCTCCCGTTGCGGAGCACAGGCTCCGGACGCGCAGGCTCAGCGGCCATGGCTCATGGGCCCAGCCGCTCCACGGCATGTGGGATCCTCCCGGACCGGGGCACGAACCCGTGTCCCCTGCATCGGCAGGCGGACTCTCAACCACTGCGCCACGAGGGAAGCCCTAGCTTGAGAATTTTAAAAGGGGGTGGTACTTTAAAATTTTGGGAAATCCTGGAACTTAGAAGAAAATTTTTCAAGTAAAGTTAAAAAAATTATTTACTTTCTATTATATGTCAACTCGTATGGAAGACAGTTATATACATTATCTGCAGAAAATCCTTGGGGATAGGCAACATCCTAGGAAAGAACGTAACAAGTATGTAAATGGCTAAACAGCGGCATGTAAACAGGGGGAACAGGGCTTCAAACCAAAATTCAGGTTTAAGTATCTTGGAATGTTAAAGGCAAATTTAGAGGGTTAGTCCCATCTCCCACACAGAGCCCAAATCTTCTCTGCAATAGTGAAGTCTAGATTTGGAGCCAGAGTTAGACCCCTTAAGACAGCCTAATTCATTCTGAATTAGTCAAAGGTTTTTCTTTCCAAAACATTAAAGCTGGTCTCGAGCAATTTCCCCTCTCTGGCCCTGGCTCTGACCTCTGGAGCTGCCCGCAGGAAATACAGACCAGCCAGAAGGACAGGGGGCTGTGTCCTTCTCACCCTCGTTACTGCTTCCCACAGCCGTGCACGCAGGGGACACTCAGGAAATGTTTGCTGCATCGAACCTGGCTTTGCCTTTTCTTGCAATGACGCCTAAGAGACGAAATAGCCCCAGTCTCCAGCCCTCCAAGGTCAGTGCTGCTCTTGCCCTCTGAGATCCTGGCTCCAAGCCTTGACCTGAAACCCCCCTGGGAAGATAGGTCTGTGCTCTCATTAACTCAGTCGGTCAAGAAGCATCCACTGAGTGCCTACTGCGTACCAGGCACTGTTGTAAGTGCTGGGAAGCTATCTTCTAACAAAACAGGCAGATTACCCTTGTATCTTCTGTGTGAGAAAGTAGAGAATACACAACGAATATAAGATCTTCCAGAAAGTGATAAGTGGTAGGGAGAAAAAAATGGAAGCAGGTAAGAGGAATTGAGAGTGTCAGTGGTGCTTTCAATGTAAGTGGGATGGCCGTGTCAGCCAAGAAGGGAGGTGATGAAAATGTCCATGAGATCATTGTGAGGGGGAGTGGCAAGGGGACAGGCTGTGTAAAGTGCGGAAGTGTCAGCCTGCATGGTGAGGGGGAGCAGGGGGCCCATCACAGAGATGCTGTCAGGCAGATGCAGGCTCGGGCTGCACTGTCCCCAGCAGAAGCCTCCAGCCACGTGGGGTTACGCAGCTCCTGAAACGTGGCTATGACCCACTACGTTTCAGAGACTTTGAATGAAAACAAGAATGTGACATTTCTCAATTTTTATGTGATTCCATGTTGAAACGGTAACAACTTAGAGATACTGTGTTAAATAAAATATACTATTACAATCATGTCACTCTTTTCTTTTTTTACTTTTTTATTATGGTTACCAGGAAATTTAAAACGCCACATGTGGCTCCTAATCTGTTTCTATTGGATGGTATTGGTCTAGGGTCTTGTACACCCTTCTAAGGACTTTGGCTTTTATTCCAATAGAAATGGGGATCCCTTGGAGAGCTTAGAGCAGAGGAGTGACAGGATCTGGCTTTGTACAAGAGGATCACTCTGGCTGCTGTATTGAGATTAAATTGCAGGACGTGACTCATGGAAGCGGGAGCCCCTTCAGGAGGCCGTGGCAGTGATGCAGGGGAGATAATGGTGGCTTAGCCCAGGGGGCCAGCGGTGGAGGCAGTGAGATGTGGCTGGAATCGGATGTATTTTTGAAGGTAGTGCCTACAGGAGCGCCTGCAGGATTAGACGTGGGATGTGAGAGAACGGAAGGAACCAAAGGTGCACGCAGTGATTCTGGCCTGAGGAGCTGGCCATTCCCTGAGGGAGGAAGACCGTGGGCAGAGCAGTGGACTGTCAGGATGTCAATTACAGTCACGTGGAGATGCTGAGACAACAGCTGGGTGTTTTTTATTTGTTTGTTTGTTTTTTTGTGGTACGTGGGCCTTTCACCGTTGTGGCCTCTCCCGTTGCAGAGCACAGGCTCCGGACGCACAGGCTCAGCGGCCATGGCTCACGGGCACAGCCGCTCTGCAGCATGTGGGATCCTCCTGGACCGGGGAACGAACCCGTGTCCCCTGCATCGGCAGGCGGACTCTCAACCACTGCGCCACCAGGGAAGCCCAACAGCTGGGTGTTAGAGGACAGTGCCCAGGGGAGAAATTTGGGAACTGTAATATCTAAGTGGTCTTTAAAGTCAGGAGACTGGAGGAGCTCACCACGGGAGTGCAATAATATTGAGAAGAAGGCTAAGGACTGAATTTAAGAATATGAGGTTGGGGAGAAAATGTGGAATCAGCAAAGGACTAAGAACGGACAAGGCAGATGGTGGTGACCTGGAGCCAAGGAAGAATGTGTTTCCAGGAGAAGCAAGAAGTCAGCATGTCCAGTGCTTCTGTGTCAGCATGTCCAGTGCTTCTATGGACAGAGTTAGGATGAGGATGGAGAGTTGACCATTGGGTTTAGATGATGTGGAGGTCAGGAGTTTTTTGGAATCGTCTGAGCAAAAGCCTGATAGCAGTGGGTTTGCCCGAGAATGGCAGGAAAGACTTTGGAGACAGCGAGCATGGATAACTCCAGGAATTTTACTGGAAAAGGGAGGAGAGAGATGAGGCCATAGCTGACAGGTACTCGGGGCCGGAGAGGGATTCTAATTAATGATGGGGTAGATAACAGCCGGTTTGGGTGCTCGTGAGAATAACACAATAGAGAGAGGGAAACTGATGATGTCGGGTAAAGGTGGACCATTGCTGGAGTCAGGTTCCCATGGAGATGAGAGGGGATTCCATCCAGGGCACGGGCAGCCTTGCCTATAGGAGCCACGGCAGTTCCCCTTCACTAACAAGTAGGAAAGCCAACTGTAAGGGTGTGGATGCAGGTGGGGACGTCACGGAGGGTCTCTTCCAGCTGCTTCATTTGCTCAGAGAAGTGGGAAGCAAACCCATCAGCTGGGAGAGGCTTTGGAGGTCCTGCAGAGTGAGCTCAAAGTCTAAAATAGGTGTCCAGGAGAGAGTGAGAGAGAAAGCACTGGGGAAATAGGGGCTGATTAATGCACCCCCCCCAACCTTGGTACTTTTCGGAAGTGGGTTTAAAGTGAGAGCAGTCAGCATGGTGGTGTGTTTTCTCTAGCCACTTTTCACGGCAAAGGGCCAGGAGTAGGGTAAGCCCGGGGCTGTGGCACCTGCCAAGGTGTGAGCGTGCCCTCAAGGGAGCGATCCTAATGACTGACCACAGACTTGACTCGTTCAAACAAGTATTTGCCGAATGGCCGCTGTCATCACAGCAGTAAGGTAATAAAACTGCTTTTGCGCTCAGCTTACGTTGTGGTCCTGTCGCCAAATCAACCGCCTCTCTGGTGACGCTGCGTACTCTTGCACTGCGTTCCCGTGGCCGTGGCAGGAACTGCGGCTGCTGAGGCACCAGATGAGACAGGGCTGCCGCCTCCTGGCCAGTTTCTGCTACTGCAAATACGCCAGGACCACATCTACAACTAGCTTCTCACTGCCCTGGGCTGGTGAGCGGTAAAAACAAGGACCCGACCAAAGGCTAGCGCTGGGCGCCCAGGACCTCTGCTTTTCCCCACCCCTCCGTCTTCCATTCTCATCCTCAGTAAGGAGCAACGTAATCCCTACTAAAGGACGCTCCTTTCCTGGGAAGGTTTCCACCTTAGCAGACAACTTTAAGTATCCAAAAGCCCTCAAGCGCCAAGGAAATGAAGCAGTCATTGAATTTCAAGCATCTGTGGAAAATCAGTGCAGGAAATATTTGAGATGCAAAAGTCTGCCTTGTGGCTACTTGTCCACATACTACCGTATAGATGGTATATTAGCATTTTTGTTCTCTTTGACTTTGGTTTCACTCTCTGGTTAGTAGGTTTTGCTGATTTCACTTTCCTACTTGTTATTAATTTTTCATTTCACTGTTACATTTACAATTTCTCAACTATACTTCAATAAAAAAGAAAAGAAAAGAAAGATAGAAAAGAGTTCACTGTCATGGAAAACCATCACATAAAATATTAAGATTAGAAGGACCTTAAGATGTTGTCTAGCTTATATTTCTGTGCCTCACAGTGAAATTGTACTCAGGAAGTGACTTCTAATGCTCATCACAACTACGGACGGGCAGTGTGGACAAAGGGACAGGGTTGAAGCTGGTGTCATCAGACCGCTGGTGGGGTGCCTGGTACCCCACCTGGTGATGAGCTTATGGCTGAAGTTCTCACCTTCTTCCTCTATAAAATTGCACAAATAATCACCCTGCCCATCTTGTAAGATGGTTGTAAAATCACATGTTGTAATTCAGATCAAAATAGTTCATTAACGGCGCACTGCATTGTGTATTCAAAGATGTTTATGGAATTTGCCAGGAATTTTGCTACACGTTATGTGGAATGTTCAGTACCTTCAGTCCTTCTCTAAATTCAGAACATTCCCTGATCTTATGAAACTTACAATTCAGTAATATCTCTTTAGAGAAGAGGGGAAAACAACAAAGACAAAAATCTGACTTTTTTTTTTGAACACTGGAATTTGCTTCTCGAATTTGAAATAACTCAGTGCATACTTCTCTGATCCACGTCTACTGCCATTAGCTCTATTTTGCTTTTATCTTGGCTGATGTATTTTCTCTACCCTTTAAATGAAGGCTTGAAAAGCTTCAATGCAGTGGAAACATCCCAAATGTCCATCAGTGGATGGATAAGCAAAATGCAGTATATACATATAATGGACTATGATTCAGCTTTAAAAAGAAATAAAATTCTGAAACATGCTACAACATAGATGAAGCTTGAGGATTTTATTCTAAGTGAAATAAGCCAGAGACAAAAAGACAAATACTGTATGATTTCACTCATATGAGGTACCCAGTCAAATTCATAGAGATGGAAGGTAGAATGGTGTTTGCCAGGACCTGGAGGGAAAGGGAAGTTATTATTTAATTGGTATAGACTATCAGTTTCACAAAATGAAAAGAGGTTTGGAGGCGGATGGTGGCAATGGATGCGCGACAGTGTGAACGTACTTAATGCCACTGACCTGCACACTTAAAAATGGTTAAAATGGTAAATGTTATGCTGTGTATATTTTACAACAACTTTTTTTAATGGGAAAAATAAAGCAGCCTAAGTGCATTGTAAGCGTGTAAATCCAGTCGCATGCCCAGAATTAAAAACAGCTGTGCATACTTTTCTAGTCTTACACGTCTGCCACAAACAGTAAGCATTCCATACACCTGTGGGGCTTGTTGAATTGCCCTGGATTTCTGCATATCAACTTTCAAGTGACTTCAAAGAATTTTTCTCAAGGTTGAGCTTTCTGGACGAAGTTCGAAGGCATTATAAGAAAGATGACTGAAATAGCTTTCAATAAATACTAAGTTTCAAGTATTACATTAGAGAAAAAGAAAGAATTACAGGGAGTCGCTTTCAAAATGAGTCCATTTCAGCTGAATAGTGTTTGCAGCCCTCTGAATGACTGGGATTGCTGGTAAATGTCAGCCCTTCCATTAGCAGGGACCTTGGGCAATCATCTGGTCCAGCCCGTGCCTTCGGGCAGGTAAGATATCATCAACCCATTTTGCAGATGTGGCAATCCTTGTGCCCAGAGAGGCAAAGAAACTTGTGTCAAGTCACACAGAAAGCGGAGGAGTGGTGTCCAGAACTCGGGGCTCCCGCCTCCCAGAACCTGCGCTTTTTTCTGCTGCATCATGCTCTGGTTTACGTAACTTCTCTGCGTCTCCGTTTTCCCACCGCATTCTAGAGTGAAAATGTATACGTTCTGATTATTGTGTAAAAATTCTTTGGGTGTCCCAGGCTGTTGCTTATCTGGGAAAAGGTGGGTAGTTATCTGGAATCAAGTTCTGGATTCAGAGTCTAAAGACAAGAATCTGAGCCTGTGATCTTGGATGAATTGGTTAACCTCTATGAATCTATGTCAATTCAAAGTGTTTTTGAAAGAGTCAAGTGAGGCTTGTTAGTGCATGTATTTTGTATAGTATAAAGAAAAGAGTTTTCAAAGAGTAGCCCATGAAGACTTGGGGGTTCCCCAGACCCTTTCAGAAGGGTTCCAAGAGCAAAACTATTTTCATGATAATACTAAGCTGTTACTTGCCTATCTTCACGCCAAATTTCTCACAGGTATGCCGTGGGGTTCCCAGAGGTTACATGGCAGGTGGTATTGTAACAGATTGAATGCCGGAGCAGAAATGAGGTGTCCAGCTGTCTTCTATTAGGTTAGATAGTAAAAAAAAAATAGGCAGAAATATTAAACAATGTGACTCTTCTCAATTTTTTGTTTTGAATATAGTTATTTTCATTAAAATGTTATTTATGTTAAAATGTAATGGGTTGTTACTATTATTTTAGATGAATTAATAAATATTTCAAATTTTTTTCAGTTCTAATTTCTAATATGGTAATATTGACAGATATAACCACATACACAAAGGCTCTTTGAGGGCCTCAATTTTTCAGAGTGAAAACTGTCTTGAGAGCCAAAAGTCTGAGAACTGCTGCTATAAAGTACAGTACAAATAGTAGACATTGTTACTTTATATCATTGACCTTTAAAGAAAAAAAGTATCACATGATAAAAAAAAAGGATGCATGCCTCTTATGGAAAAGTTAGAGAATAATAGATACATAGAAAGAAGGAAATAAACAGTGTCAATAATCCTATAACACAAAGAACAACTGTTACCATTTTTGTTGCATTTTTCTCAGTATTCTCTCATTGTAAATATCTAGCCTGTGATCCTGACAGGCTTCGTCAGTCTTCAGAGTTTAAATTGGGGTGACACGGGGAGTTTGGGGCGGTTATTCGCTGGTCCTCGGACCACCAGCAGGATCTCGGCTCCGCCCCAGTCATCTCTGGTTGTTTCATCGGGTGGTGTCTCGTGTTTGCTCATCACTGAGTCTTTGGTTACAACACGTCCATCTTTTCCTTCCTCTTCTGCTCTGCCGCTTCGGAGCCGGGGATGCTAAGGTCCGCACAGCCCACCCCCTCCTGCGGGTCAAGCATCTCCATCTCCGCGGGGCGTACCCCCCACTCCCCCAACCCCCCATCCCCCCCCCCCCGCCACCCCAGTGCAATGGGCGGGAGCTCCGGGGCTACGGAAGTGGTGGGCGCTGGGTCTGCTGAAATCGGTCCTGGGTGCCGAAAAGCCTGGCTGTGGGCAGGGCCTCCCTCCTTGAGCGGTATGTTGTCCGACGGGCGCTGATGCTGTGCAGTTTTACCGAAAGCATCTTCTTCCTCATCATCTCCCTTCGATTCTTGCCCACTTTCTAGTCCTGAGCTAGGAGCCCCGTGGAGGGCTAGAGATGGGGCAGTTTGCACACTGAGCTCTGAATATCGCCAGAAAGAGCTTCCCCCTGAGGGCCAAGTTGCAGAACTTTAGGACTTGGTACTTCATAGCGGCAGTTCTCAAACTTTCGGGTCTCAGGTCCCATTTTCACTCTTAAAAATTGAGACCCTCAGAGAGTTTATGTGTATGTGGTTATATTTGTCAATATTTACCATATTAGAAATCAGAGCTGAAAATCTTTTAATATTTATTAATTCACCTAAAATAACAGTAACAACTTATTACATTTTAACAAATAATATTTTTATGAAAAATAACCATAACACCATATTTTTATGAACTATAAAAAATTTTTATGAAAAAAATTGGGTACCTCCCTCTTTCATAGAAATCGTGGGATCATATTCCTTCTCCATTTGATCTGTGGTTCTTAAGTTTTTCTTTTAAAAAGTTGGTGTTGGGGTTCCCTGGCGGCGGAGTGGTTGAGAGTCTGCCTGCCGATGCGAGGGACACGGGTTCGTGCCCCGGTCTGGGAAGATCCCACATGCCGTGGAGCGACTGGGCCCGTGAGCCCATTTTTGGGGGGTTGACACTTGGGTTTGTGCTTGTGATTTTGATATTACATACATATATGTTAGTCCTCATTTCTATGGGCAAAACAGTTCTCAAGTCTTTAATATTTTAAAATTTCACAATATTTTCCAAAAAGCACTGTGACAGCCAGGGGCTTTCCCACCTGAACCACCGACTATAGATCTCAACAGCAGACCATGTTTGTCTTGTCTGCCCAGAGATTTGGAAGGAGAATGCTAAGTCAGCCTCCTCTTTCTCAGAACAGATACAGCTCAGAATCCACTTTAAAATGATGCAGGTTCTCTATAGAACTGATGTATTTAGACAAAACTTGGAGACTCTCCATGTGAGAATCACAAATGGCTTAAAATTTGAGAAACCCTAAAGGAAAAATCCAAAGTTCTCTTTTACACAGCACAGAAAAGCGAGCTCTGAGAGGTCCCTTGGCTACTTGCTTTAAAGCTGCCTGTGCTACCTAAACGTCTCATTGGGCGAACGATGGCTGTTCCCTGGGTCCTGCACATTGACTCAGGTGAGACATTAACAAGCATTTTCTGATTTTAAGGGGTATCAGACAAGTGCCTTAGGGTGTCCACGTTTAGAAGCATAAACAAAAGGGACAGTGGTTTATTTTGAAGTCTGGGCTAATTTCAGGCTTACTTAGGAGATGTGTTAGTACATCTCTCACAGGTGCAAGCTGAAGCTGCTCGTCTTTAAGGGGTGAGAGTGTAGATGGTCTTTGAGGATCACGTGATTGGGAAGGAGAGGTTAGGGCTGGCCTCGGGCTCGCCTGCATCCAGGTTTCTCTCCTTCCTCTCCCTTCGTCTGTCTCTCTCCTCTGCTTTTCGCTCCCTTGTTGGTTTCATCTCTCAGATCTGTCATGTGGCCACAGAGGTGACCACAGCAGCTCTGAGGTCAGGCTTACAGTTTGGCATCTGAAATGAAAGAGCAATACCTCCACCTCTGATTTGGAAAATTCCAGGGAAGAACGGTGTAGGTCAGACTGGGTCCCATGCCAGAAGGGACAGAAAATTCTGATAAACAGCCTTGGGGGAGGAAAGAAATATTCTGAAAAATGGTGAGGTAAGGAAGCAAGAGAATCTTGATGCCAGAAGGGGCTGGTATGTCAGACAGACTTACTCTATCAGGAAGGGAATGCCTTTTAACGTCATTCTTCTCTAGTTGATATTTCTTCTTTGACCAAGGTCAGTTTGCTGATGCCAAGAGATTGGTTACTTCACAGTCTTATAAAGATCAAGTTACTTAACCTTCCTGTGCCTGTTTCCTCATACTAATATGGCTTAATAATACTATATCTCATGAGGTAGTTGTGAGGACTACAGAATAGCATCTACCTCACAGGGATGTTCTAAGGACCAAGTGCTCAGCGTGGCACCTGACACATAGTAAGCGTTTGGTCAAGGAAAGCTTTCGTAATTACCATTGTTATTAATAACAATGACAGAGGAGATCCAGTTAGGAGAATTTGGGCAAGAATGTAGGGCGTGGCCTTAAGAGAGCAGAAGTGCCGTCACCTGTCTGGGACATACGGTCAGAGCTCAACCAGAGCGTGAAGACGGAGCACCTTAGTTCCCCCCGTGTCAAGGGACAAGGGTGGATTTGCTGCTGAGGCTGGGATTCCAGCAGATCCTTCTGTAAAGAGAAGAAGAGTGGAAGATACCAACCTCACCTTGAAGGAAATAGCAGCTTAGCAGGGAACTAGGACTAACGGGCATGAACAGTTAAAGCAACAGTATGTACAGTCGTATTACAATCATGCAAAGTAAGACCTGCATTTGGTGAGGTATGTAGGAAAACAAGAGCCTGAAAGGAGTGACCGAAATGTTACCTGTGGGAATCTCTAGGAGATGGGAACATGAGTTGTTGTTGTTGTTTTTTAAGATTATGAATTTATTTTGTAATTAAGAAAAAAAGTGCTAGTTTTAAGTGATGTAAGACAACTTATAACTCAGTTAAGAGTTCTGGAACACCATTGAAGTGAGAAATCCTGTGCTCTAGACTAACATGGGAAGACATCATAAGGGGTGACATTTTGGGGACTCCTGAAGGATGGATGGGATGTACATGTATAGAGGGGAGAAGACAGCTCTGGCGAGGAGCCCTGAGCAAGTGGATAATCATGGCAGGTTTAATGATCACCTTATTGCTCCTCAGCTCCACGTCCACTCTTTGCTCTGCTTCCTGATTCTGGAGCTGGACCCTATATTTCTCTTTGGCCAGCTGGCACAACGCCAGGCTGTGTCCTGCTACCATTGTTCAGGGGGTGGAGAAAGATCCTGACCAAGGAGGGCCTACAGAGAGCAGACCGAGATTAGCCAGAAAAAGCACAAGAAAATCATGCAGGGTCTTAACCTCCAGATGGAGAAGAAGTTCATTCGTGAACTGAAAACCTAGTGAGACATCTTCCCAACGTTGCCCAAGGTCTCCCGGGGCCTAACACAGCCGGCGAGGCTTCCCCAGCATCTTGTCTTCCGGCGTGCTCGTTCCTCCTTCCGATGGTCTGGACCTTCCTACAGGTACCGACTTCTCATCAGGCTGAGCACACGCTTGTCATACCACTTTACCTTTGCCCATGGTGTTGCCCCTACCTAGAGCAACCTCTTTTACTCCTTGACGCCTTGACTATTTGTCCTTCAAAAGGCTGATCAGGCATCCTATTGGTGTAAAAAGTTTCCCCTGAGTCTTTTCCCTCCAGCTTAAAACCTTCCCCCTGTACATCCTTCTAGACTACCTCTATTCCATGCATCGTGTTAACTTAGGCTGATTCAGTGTCTGTTCATCTTTTCCACCACTGAACTTCTTCATGGCTTTAATGATCCCCTGTGTCTCCAGAGACTAGCAGACTGCCTGGAACATGGCAGGCGAACTGAACCAATGTGGGCTGTGCCCCAACTGCTGAGAATGTCTTTTGAAGGCAGGATTATATTATTCTGGGAGATTAGAACGCTCAGAATTAGTGGGGCATCATAGTTAGGGGCAGGACAGCATTTTAGTGCTTCTGGTTTGGAGATGTTGGTTAACCAATATATATTCCAATAAATTCCATCACTGTCACGTTTCTCTCTGTCTGTCTTCTCTCGCTAGTACACATGCAGAGGTAGATGGTGGAGGAATTAGAATCTACCGTTAATCAGTCTGCCTTGGGCTCAAACTTTGAAATTACAAGAAGGAAAACATCTGGACTTCCTCATGAGAATCTTTGCAATGTCCATTTCTGTTAAAATGCCTTTTTGACATAAACAAGGGGAAAGTTCATAGGCGTACTATAGAATATTCACCACATTGCTGGCATTCTGCAAAGAATTGGGCTGGTTAAGTGGCTCCCAGGTCACTCTTACCTATCCCAAGCTGAGAGCATCTAGATTTTGATTGGATTATTGCCAGAGCTCATTAGCATAGTGTACCTTGACCTGGATTAGGGAACAGCAGCTTCTGCATAGAAAATGATCAGAGCTTGCTGGGACCTGAACCAGAGATGAGATTTTTATGACACAGTTTTGTCTACGTCTCCATAAGAAGTCAGAGGTAAGGAAACCATTACAAAGTTTCAGTTGTAAGATTAAAAAAAAAAAATGGGGAAGTAATATACAGCATAGGAAATATAGTCAATAATATTGTAATAATTTCATATGGTGACAGATGGTAACTTATGATGATCATTTTGTGATGTATAAAAATATCGAATCACTACGTTGTACACCTGAAAGTAATATTGTAAATCAATTATACATCAAATAAAAAAAAAGGTAAAGAAGCCAGAAATCCTGAGGAGAGACAAATATAAGGGATGTGATAATGGCCACCTCATTTCTACAGGGTTTCATTTGTTCTGGTCGGTTTTCTGTAGAAATAATGAAACTTGAACAAGTTTCAAGCTTGGCCTAAGTTGCTTTGAAAAAAGAAAGTCTTGACAAATGGAGTTTTTTAATCCTAGAGGAAAACTGAATTGGCTTGTTTATGTTTTAAAGGCTGTAAACCATCTTTTCTTCTCTCCTGTGTTTTGGTCTTAACTTTCAGAGAAATATTAAGTTCATGTTCATTCATTTGTCAAGAATTTATATCAGAAAAAAATCGAAAAAAGCAATGTAGTTTTTCTGCAGCAGAATTTTTGATTCCCCTTCCCTTAATTTAAAAACAAAAGAATTGTATCTATTTACATTGCCTAGGCTTAAAACAATGTCTTTGATTTTTTGAAATGTGAATCTTGTTATTCAAGGTTTTTTAAAAAGGTCAACCTGTTCCAGTTAGCTGTAACAAATTTTAGACCATCCAAGTCACTGTTGTTAATGTTAAAGAAGTACATAAAACCGTTGCTATCACATTTATCCTTGATATTTGCGTCTAACATACTTGTTTAAGTCTATGGCATCATTTCTTCAGTAACTTAGTGTTTATTTGCCAAACATAGAATTTGATTTAAAACTCAATGGGGATTTAATCTTGCACATCAGTGTTTGAACTGGGGGGCAGGGGTTTCATCTTTTTGAGTCTTGGACCACTAAGTTGTAGGTGAGTGTGGGTAGGTTCATTAGGGAAGGAAGAAACTCCTATTAGATTGTTATTTAGTGGCCAAGAACTTCATTTACATGTTCCGGTCAACAGTCTTCTATATCCATACACTTGCCCTCAGTACATCTCAGTGAGTGACAAGTATTAAGGTTACATAAAGCTAAGTAACTGAGGAATAGAGTGCATGGGACTTCCTAAGGTTGAGACTATTAAACTAACTTGTGGTTTGAGTGACTTTTAAGTAGCTCTATGTAACATCATTATGGCCCTTGTTTTTTACTACCTTTTTTTTTTTTTTTTTTTTTGCGGTACGCGGGCCTCTCACTGTTGTGGTCTCTCCCTCTCCCGTTGCGGAGCACAGGCTCCGGACGCGCAGGCTCAGCGGCCATGGCTCACGGGCCCAGCCGCTCCGCGGCGTGTGGGATCTTCCCAGACCGGGGCACGAACCTGTGTCGCCTGCATCGGCAGGCGGACTCTCAACCACTGCGCCACCAGGGAAGCCCATGGCCCTTGTTTTTACTAGCGCACCAGTGAATGGAAATGTCACACACGTAAACGTGTTTTACTTCATATTCTGCTAACAAGCACATTTCATCTCAAAATGATTGTCTTTTTTTTCCCCCAGACTTGAACACTTTAAATTTCTTTCCTTCTTTTTTTTTTCCTTTTCTTTTCTTTTTCTTTTCTTTCTTTCTTTCTTTTTTTTTGGTGGGGGGTAAATCCCCTTTAACCAATTATAACTAGAAACTAGTATTTCTCATGGTGGAAAAAAACACAGTTTGCACAAACATTTTTGAACATCTATTGTTTATACAATACAATTTAATCAGAGTAAAGTCAGACAGAATTTTCTTGTAGGGGGCAGGGAAGAGTGAGATTGCTAAAGATAAAGCCAGAAAGTCTTGAAGGGTGCTTTGAATTAAACAAAGTTGAGAAACACTATTTTAGAGCAATAGTTCTCAAACAGTTTTTACCCCCAGGGGACATTTGGCAATGTCTGGAGATATTTTTTAACAAGGAGGGGTGGGTTCCTACTGACACCTAATGGGCAGAGACCAAGGATGCTACTGAACATCCTACAATGCACAGGGTAACCTCCACCACAAAGAGTTATCAGGTTTGAAATGTCAATATCGCCAAGGTTTTAGAGGAGTCTATCGTTTGATGATATTTGAAGCTATAAAATACATACTGGATTGTTCATCTCTATGGAAATTTAGATTTTAAAAAAGAGTTCTAGACACATCTGATTGTGATGTTCCCCTCTTGTAACACACCCCAGGTTAGCTAATTTATGAAGGTGTATCCATGGAAACAACTCTAAGCCAGTTATCCCTCCTGCCCCAACACAGGTACACGGAGGATAAGGTTTTAACCATTGGCTACAGGTGACAACGGTCCTTACTAAGGCCTTTCTGCTTGGGGCTAGCAATGAGGAAGGAAGCCTAAATCTGAGAGTGAAAGTGATGATCTCCTTTTGATTTCCCAAGGTCAAGCTTTATTTCAGCAAGGTCACTAAGGGCTCCTACATTTTGGTTTTGTTTGTATGTTGGTGCTTGCCAAAATATCAATGAAACAGGCTTTTCTGGCAGACGAGCACTGATTTTTATCACTTTAATGGTCAGTATTACTGTCATTTATTTTTTAGTGTCAGAAGACAGTCTACTGGTCTAAACTGCCTGGGCGGACTAATCCAACTGTGTTAAGAGCCTTTGAGAGCAAAATTCTCAAGCACTCCTGAGGGCAGTTGGACAGACGGAAACCTGTGGGCGACCCGACTTTATCATGGAACTTGAGAACGTTGATTCTGAGGACAAAGAGACGTTAAGCTGGGATATTAATGATATGAAACTGCCACAGGTATGTACTTGCTTTAACACTGGCTTCAGCATTTGGCTGTGAAGCCTTGACCGGTAACTTGCTAAGACCTGGAAGGAACTTGGTGAGGGTCCCAGCTGGGTAAACACTTCTCCTCCAGAGCTTCGGCTGGACATCTGACTGAGGACTTTTGAGAGGAGGTGCTAAGATCTACGAATTGAGCAAGCCCTTACCGACCAGACTCACCCGGTTACAGACAGAAGCAAAGAAAATGTTACTTCCCTTCTCTTTCAAAGTTGGCTTGGCTCACATGGCACCCGCCTGCTAGCTAGTAAAACAAAATCCACGCTAATGTGTTTGTCCATAGATCGACCCTCTGTAATGCACAGGCTCCCATACTACCTTATTTGCTATAGTCATGGGTTTAACCTAAATCTGTCACTGGAATGTCCCGGTGAGAGTGCTCTTCTAGACCTTTTGTAACTAGTACACAGTCCACAGACATGGGGCTCCTCTCCAACTACAGAGTGACTTTCATTTCATGTTTTCTTTGCTTTATCTTTGGCAGTTGACTTTTTTTTTTTTTTTTTTTTTTTTTGGCTGCCTCGGGTCTTAGGTGCGGCGCATTGCATGGGCTTTTCATTGTGGTGCGAGGGCTTCTCTCTAGTTGTGGCATGTGGGTTTTCTCTGAGTTGTGGTGCGAGGGCTCCAGAGCATGTGGATTGTGTAGTTTGCGGTACACAGGCTCTCTAGTTGAGGCTCGCGGGCTCAGTAGTTGTGGTGCGCGGGCTTAGTTGCCCCAAGACATGTGGGATCTTAGTTCCCTGACCAGGGATTGAACCCACCACCCGTGCATTGGAAGGCGGATTCCTTACCACTGGACCACCTGGGAAGTCCCAGCAATTGACATTTTAAACTCTTAAGTTGGTGGAAAACATTAGTTGTTTTAATTTTTTTTTTTTTTTTTTTTTTTTTTTTGGCCACGCCACATGGCATGTGGGATCTTAGTTCCCCAACCAGGGACTGAACCCTGGCAGTGAAAGCACCAAGTCCTAACCACTGGACTGACAGGGAATTCCCAACATTAGTTGTTTAAAACTGACTTTCTTGACCTCCCTTTTTGGCCTTTCTTCCAGTGAAGAATGTTCCAGTGAAGAATGTTTTCACTGGAAATTGTTGGGAAAGGTGGCTGGGAAAGCTAAGACTGGGAGACCACCAGTACCATCCAGTGAAAGGTCAAGCTCATCTGCCTGATTCTGGAGAACAAGAAGTTTGAACTATCCCAAGCAGGGGAGAGAGAATGGAGATGCCACAGTCTTGATTTATAATCATTCCAGATTTCACTCTAATGAAGGCTTCCAGATCATTCCAAATTTCACTCTAGTGAAGTGTTTCTTTATAGATTTTTTTTTTTTTTTTTTTTTTTTTTTTGCCAAGCCCTGTGGTATGCAGGCTCTTATTTCTCTGACCAGGGATTGAACCTGTGCCCCCTGCCATGGAAGCGCAGTCTTAACTGCTGGACCACCAGGGAAGTCCCCCAAGTGTTTCTTCTGTTTCTTTTTATGTTTACCCTTAAATCTCCTCCCGTATTATCTCTGGGTAGGTCTTAGAAAAGCTGGGAAGCACCAAGTATGCCCTACTTTCCATCCATTTAAGGATGGTTCAATACACTACAGCTAAATCATGCAAATATCTATTTTAAGGATCTATCTTTGTAGTTGCTTGTAATTGGTTTACAATAGTTGTAGCTGTTTTAGAGGAAACTTTAAGGTAAATTTTAATTACTCCTGGCTCAGGGACCCATATTCCTAATTCATGATTGCAGCTCTCAAATAGAGAAGATGGACATCCTCAAAAACAAGAGTTGAAGGAAGCAGGTACATAGACGATTTTGCAAAGTCACATCGTAGAGTAGGAGCTTTAATGGGGTCTAAGAACCCTC